>NW_017728911.1:23666360-23699175 GCF_001723895.1 Crocodylus porosus | reverse complement strand
TGCGCGCCTCGTCTCGCCTCGCCTGCGAGGAGCGCGGCCGCCGCGTTGTGAGGAGCCGGCCGGGCAGTAGGCCCGGGCCCGCCATGGTGTGAGGCGCCGCCGCCCGCCTGCATGAGGGTGCCTGGCAGCGACAGCGGCGGCGATGGCCGGGGCCCGGCTGTGGAGCGGCATCCGGGCGGCGCTGCGGAGGCGCGACGAGCCGCTCTTCCTCAACGACTCCAGCGCCTTCGACTTCTCGGACGAGGCGGCCGAGGACTGTCCCCGCTTCAACAAGCTGCGCGTCGTGGTGTCCGACGACGCCTCGGACGCGGGGCCGGAGCCGCCCAACGGCGCCCACCTCGGGCCGCCGCCCGACCGCGACTCCCTGCTGCTGCGCGGCTCGGCACCCGGCGCCCGGCCCGACCCCTGCCACGGCTGCCGCCGCCAGCGCGAGCGGGGCCTCCAGGCGAAGGTGAAGAGGCGGCTGAGCCTGGCCGCCGTCCTCTACCTCCTCTTCATGGCCGGGGAGCTCGTCGGTGAGTGCTGCCTCTTCCCTCGGTGCGAGCGGAGCAGGAGGTGGGGCGCTGCGGCCCGGGGGAAGGGGTGTCGGCGGGGACGGGATCGTGTGGTCAGGAGATGGGCGTGGGGCGACCTGTGTAACGGGCCTTTCGTGTGCTGTGGTCTGCCAGGTGAACCGCAGGGGCCCTCGGCAGAGTGGTGGAGTTATATCTATATTCACAGATTGTAAGGAGTATAGAAATAAATACTTGGCAAGAAAAGAAAGGAATAAGGAATATAGAAATAAATATTTTGGCAAGAAAAGAATGTAGAAGAAAAAACAAAGGAACTTAGAAGGGAAAAGAAGAAAAAATATAGAAATAAATATTTTGGCAAGAAAAATAGGTAGGGTCATCACCAAAACGCTTGGTAGGACGCTTGCTGATGGATTTGGGAGTATCTGGAGTCCCAGGGTGAGAACCTGGGTGGGAGGATGCTCAGGGGTTGTAGCGCTGTAGGTGGTTTAGATTGATTGAGTTCTGCTTGCTCAGTCAGGATGCTTTTTGGAACAACTGAGTTCTGCTCAATCAATGTGATTTGGCTGATTTGACCTGGAGCATGAAATATATTAATTTTAAAGTAAGTGTCAGATTACCATAAGCAAATGGGAAATATTTCCCCTCTCCATGTATTTTCAGTTATTGTATCTTTACTATTTATCATAGGAGGGGGTGGAATGTTTTAGGGCAGAAATGCAGCTTCTCAGGTTCACGGTGTCCCTCTTATCACAGGATACCAGTGTTTGTAAGAGATATGTGTGTGTCTGCTTGGTTATCTGTGCTCCTTGTCCTCTGAGACAGCAGCACAAACCATTGGGTAACTGACAGCCCCTTAGGTTGTGGGCAGTGCACTATCACAGTGTCCTTGACTTCAAGCGACTCGACTTGCAGTGTTCAGCATTTTACACCTATGTTATTACTTTTGGTGCTGATCCTCGCACTTATGGCATGCCATAAGTGCGAGGATCCGGTGCCATACATCATTCAGTCAGTGCTTCAGCATGCTCTGGCATCCTGATATGCAAATCCTGATGTGTAAATTTCTTCTACTTCCAAATTAAAGAACCCAAGCTGCCCATTGTACTCTATGGCTGTAATGCCTTTGCAGTGTTGCACGGAGTTCTCTCTTTTAGCAAACCTAAGCAACAGAAAGTGAAATTCAAGCCATGTCCATTCAGAAACCTTGCAGTTTGTACTTGGCAATACAATGCAAGTCCTGATGTGTAATTTTTTTAGTGCAAGTCCTTAGTATTAAGCTTTTTTATATTCAGTATTGTATTCAGTTTGCTGTTTCTTAGTGCAGGGGTTCCTGCTTAGTGGCTTCCTGATGTTTCTTAGTGCAGGGGTTTCTGCTTCCTGATATTTCTTGTATTCAGCCCTTAAAAATGGCTGATAAAAGGAAAGGCAGTGCTCTAGTGATGGTGTGGGTTCTGATAAGAAATGGAGAAAAGTCATCACATTAGAGGTGATCACATTAGAAGCCAACATGATCAAGCTTAGTGAGAGTGGTTTGTTGCAAATTGAAATCGGTAGACGATTGGACCTATTTCGTACTACTGTGCAAATGATTATTAGAGAAAAAGAAAAAAAAAAGTAGTGAAATTAAAACCTCAGCCTCATTGCAATCCACTATTACAACGCAACGTGCAGGACTTGTGGCTGATATGGAAAGACTTTTGATTTTGTGGATTCAGGATCAAACTCAGTCCTGTGTGCCATTGAGTTTAGCCACCATTCAAGCCAACGCTTTGAGTCTTTTTGACACTGTGAAACAACAACATGGCGAGGGCTCCAAGGATGAAAAATTCAGTGCACCTAAAGATAGGTTTACCCTTTTGCTTGGCTCAAATGCTGCGGGTGATTTCAAGCTCAAACCCTTGCTTGTTTATCACTTTGAAAATCCCAGAGCATTTAAGGGTTATGTTAAAGGTACACTTCCAGTCATCTGGAAATCAAATTGTAAAGCTTATGTGACTGGGGCCCTTTCTGAGGAATGGTTCACTGTCTATTTTGTGCCGGCTGTTCAGAATTATTGTGAAAGGAACAACCTTCCACATAAGGTATTGTTAATTTTAGACAATACCCCTGGACATCCTGCACACCTTGCAGATTTAGACCTTAACATCAAGGTTGTTTTCTTGCCGCCCAACACAACATCGCTGCTGCAGTCTATGGACCAGCTTTTAGAGCTCCAGCCCATGGATTTCATCTTTTAAGGCTTACTGCCTTAGAAGAAACTTTGCCCAGGTCTTGAGTATCACAGATCAGGGAGGTGGACCAACCTTCAAGGGATTCTCAAAGACCAACTTGATCTCTTATGCCTATGCGTGCTACAGGGAAATTTACAATGAGAAGAAGAGGGCAGCAAAACAAACATCCCTGGATCAGTTTTTCAAAAAGCCATCAAGTGGCCCTAAGTCTCTTTCATCTTATGATTAAATAAAACTAAATAGCTGATTTAAATATGGTGTTTATGGTCATTTATATAAAAAGTTGGGCATCAGGCCCTTGGTCAGGAACGTAACCCTTTATTATAACATTGTTTCTATGGGAAAATCAGATTTGACTTGCATAGTTTTGACTTACAGCAGGTTACACTCCGGGAAAAGGTGCTGTAAGTGAGGACTGCCTGTATTTGGCTTCTCTGCACTAGATTAGTACCATTTCTACAAAGACTATCATTCCTCCACTGGACTCTTCTTGCTCCCAGAGCTGTTACAATCGGCAACATCAGAAGGTCTAGTGCATGTTGTTTTAAAATAATAAATAAGTCTGAGCTACTTTGATAATGATTTAATGTAAGTTCTTGCATGTTTTGTTTGTTAGGAGTTGGGAGAAACATGTTGCCTCTCTTTTTTACTCCCATGATAAAAAGTCATTTGATTGTTACTGGTTTGAATTATGAACACAATTTCCAAGTTCAGTTTTTATTTATCCCGGACAGTCTGTTTTGTTATCAAGGCATGTTGTTGCTCTTAGTTCAAGAGAACTGTAAATTTTTAATCAAAACAGCATGACACAGCAGTCTATAAATCTGTAAAACAGTAAATTCATTCACCTGCTATGGCAGTTTAACCTTGAAAGAAAATCTAAGGTTGAAAGGCACATAGATGTGAACACAAAGTAATTAAAAGCTATACTTTCACCAATATGTAATCGTTTTCTCTTTTAATATCCTAACCAGTGTTTATTCTTCATATAAATATTACAGTGTCAGACTACAATCTGTCTTTTGTACCTATTTATATCATTTAGTGTAAATGCCTACTTGGTGCTACTTGAACTCTTGAAGAATATCTAAACTCTGCCATCCACTTTCTTCAGATATATTCTTCTGCTACTCACTTTTTAGAAGCAACAGAGTTAAACATGTGGTGTCATTGCATTAGTGTATCAGTTATGAGACAGTCACTCATGCTGACTGAGTTTTACTCATGATGTACAATTTTATCACTTTCTAAATAGTTTAATATATATGTGTAAATGGGAAAATAACTATTGATCATAATTAAAAGCAAAAGTGGAAAGAGCTGTTGAAAGTACAGGACAGATGCTGTGGGGGACAGGTAGTGTCTACAGCATAAGACTTACCACCTGTCACCTCAAATTCATTTCAGTACTGACTGAAAGACATGTTGTTTAGTGGCTCAGCTGGAATGAAACCTACCACTTCCTCATCTCTTGAGGTGCTCTTTAGTGCAGGTTTGAGTAACACTTGTACTTTGGGACATCAGGCTTATTGACTGGATGTTACCTGCACTGCAAGTTGGCTGTGATTTGGCAACCCCCTTATGCAGATATACAATTTGCTAAACCTCTAATGGAGAATCTTCCAGAGAAAAAGTCTATTTTTTGGTCTCACAACAGGTAATTGACATCTGTTACCTGTTCCCTTGTGTCTCATCTTAGACCTTATCTTAAGGACACAGGGTAGTAGCAAGTGGTGATTCTGCTCATCAGCTTCTGCTTTTCAGGGCTTGGTTAGTCATTAATAAGACTGTCAGTGTCCATAATCTAATTATGAATGAAATGCTTAACTCTGAACAAATTGTACAGACCTGACAGAATGACTTCATTTGTCCTCTCCTGGTTTTGTCTTTTTAGTGTAGCATGAGCAAAGAGTGAATTTTGTAGAGGATGTATCTGCACCCCTGGCATGTGATCTCAGGTATACGAAAAATCATGTCATGTGTATGCATTTGTTTCACCA
This sequence comes from Crocodylus porosus, assembly GCF_001723895.1. Lineage (NCBI taxonomy): Eukaryota > Metazoa > Chordata > Crocodylia > Crocodylidae > Crocodylus > Crocodylus porosus. The sequence continues at coordinate 23,694,429 of NW_017728911.1, read as the reverse complement.
TGTCTGTGTAGTTTTAGAGTCCCGAGGTAAAATATCAGCATAGACATTTTGTTGGTAGTTCTACCAGTAGCAAAATCTATACACTAACTGAGTTTCCTTAGCCTTTGTTGGGCTAGGTACTGGAATCACTGAGATCTTGAAATAGGTGGTTTCAGCATCAGTCTTTGAGATCTCAAGCAAATTCCTAGGACTGCAGGTGGTTTGTGGTTCAGTCCTCTATTCATGATTTGGAGACAGAACTGGAGATGGAGGTCTCTAAAATTAAACTACAGTTTAATCGTGATCAGTTCATCATGGCTTCTGTCTTGGAATCAAGACTCATCCAAGTTCCAGAGTGATGGATCTCTAGGGTAGTAATATAGTCCTCTATCTTTGTAATACCTGGGCAACTCAAATTATTTAACGTATATCCTCACAATAACCACATGAGGTATATTATCTGTTGTCTTTCATACAAGAGGTCACTAAGTAATTTGTTCAAGGATTACAGGAGGTCTGTGGCAGAGCATGGAACTGAATACTAGGTTCCCAAGCCTTGTGTTAGTATATTGAAGTCTGGTCATTAATATAGTAACTTCCTTCCTTTCCTTCTTTTCTGATCCTTCCTCTTGAGAACATTCTGAAGCTTATTGCTCAGGCATTTGAGAAACGTTGCAAGTAATCTCTAGGACTTTCCCACAACTTTATTTCTATAACCTTTGACACACACACTGGCAACAACATGCCTCCTTCCCCAGTGCTGCTCTGAAAGTAGGGGAGTACAGATTTAGTTCTAGGGAAAAAAAGGTATATCATCATGGCAGACAACCCTGTCATACAAAATTAATCTACTTAGCAAAGAGTGTTCCTGCCTACACTGTTACACCTGGGCATCAGTAGAAGGTTTTTTTTCCTGCAGGAACTGGATCTGTGAAATCTTGGCCCACAGTTCGAAACCCCTGCTGGTCAAGTGATTAATCCAGCCCACTTCAGGGATGTTATGTTGAGTGTTTCTCAATGTGATGAACAGTCAGTTTAAAATTCGGATAAGATAGAGCATTCTAGCTGAACTGACCACTTTTGTGGGAATGCTGCTGTATCAGGAGGTGAAAGATACATTGTACCTAGTGGCTGAATCCCATCTACTGGGTTTTTGCATGTGTTTAGAAATTTGTGATCAGTCGCCCATGAGATGAATTTTTGTCCTTCACGGCTGAGTGAAAACAGTGGCAAGGTATTGGGGATTTTTAATGCCTTTTTTAGAGCTGCAATTCATGTTTAAACCATTTTTAAGTCTTTTATCAAGAACATACACTTAGAGATTAAGAACCTTAACTTTTAGAATGACTTGAATTCTCAATTCTTGCCTTGTCATCATTCATGTTACATTAATATTATTCAGTATTTAATTTCCCTTTTTATTATTATTTTATTTTTAAAAGGTTATTTTTAAGAAAAAGAGAGGTTACTTACAAAGAATTGACTTGATCTGAACGAAAGTGGCCTTAACTGAGCTCTTATTAATGGAGTTGCCTATAACATAGGTGTCTTAATATTGGCATGCTTCTAAAAACCAAGAGAAAAACTGAACAGAAAAGCTATACTTATGCTAACATGCTTGCTTTAAAGTAGTAGTTGTCAACCTTTTTAGGCTAAAGGCACCCCTCTGTAACTTGTGAATTGAACAGCATCCCATTTTAAAAACAACAGTATTTGTTGCAGTACTTACCTCCTAGCAGAGGGGCCAGGCAGTGTGGGTGGGGGAGCAGTCAAGCAGGGAGAACTGCAGCCTCTCCTTAGCTGCTTTCTTTGGCACACCTTGCTTATCTTCTCTCACTTCCTGTGGCACCCTTCAAAGGACTGTGGTATCCCAGCATGTCCCAGCACCCTGGTTAAGAATCACTGCTTAAAAGGTTCATAAAGTAAAGCTACTGATCCAAATTTCTTTATATTTGACTTGTTTTTCTTTCTGCAATGAAGACTGTAAAATCAAGCGGAGTCCAATGTTTCAAACTGCAGGTTTGCTTTTGTTTTCTTTTTGTTTTGTTTTTTTAACTAATGCAAGGTCACAAGCTTCATGCAGAATGGATGGGAAAAGGGTAACATATTCTAAGCTATTTTGCTTGTTTTGATGATTCGTAGATTCATAGAAGTTAGGGTCAGAAGGGACCTCAGTAGATCATCGAGTCCGACCCCCTGCCCTGGGCAGGAAAGAGTACTGGGGTCAGACAGCCCCAGCCAGGTGCCTGTCTAGCCTCCTCTTAAAGACCCCCAAGGTTGGGGAGAGCACCACCTCCCTTGGAAGTCTGTTCCAGATTTTGGCAGCCCTTATCGTAAACTTCTTTCTGATGTCTAACCTAAAGCTGCTCTTCATCAGTTTGTGGCTATTGTTCCTAGTGACTCCAAGGGGTGCCCTGATAAACAGAGCATCCCCTATTCTTTGCTGCCTCTTTCTCTCCCCTTCCCCGCCCAATGAATTTGTAGGCAGCCACAAGGTTCCCTCTCAACCTGCTCTTGTGGAGGCTGAAGAGATCCAGGGTCCTCAATCTGCCCTCATAGGAGAGATCAAATTTAGATATTTGTGATCATTACTGGCAACCACTATAATGCACTTTTGAGATGGTTGCATCCACAACATATGCATACAGACAATTTTTTGGTGATTGACCTATCAGGAAATCTACCAGTTATGAGCTTTCTTTTGCTACGCTCTAGTAGTTTAGATAGGATCCTCAAATTGTCCTTACACAAAGGTCAGGTAATGGGAAATAATGGAAACAGAAGCCTTTCCATCTGAGGTATTATTTTAGTTCTAAACCTGAAACCGGAGCCTGGTAAGTGAAAAACCAGCATCATACTATACTTGGCAGCAATTGCAAAAATAATCTCAAACTTCTCCCAGGACAAAGAGACAAACTAAAATGCTGATGAACTAGCAGGGACAATGGGAACAGGCATAAGTCTCATTGTCGTTATTTTAAGATATGTACATGAGAAAGTCCTTGGCTTCCCTTTGGAGAAAGGATTGTGTAAAGAGAAGAAGAATATATGCATGTTAGATTAATCCCTCCACTCCTTCTATCTAATATTATTGACATCTGCTTTGGGGCAAATCAGTCTATTTGACCTTGTGATCTGGGGATATTGACATCAGTTAATTAATTATGAGAAGTGGAATAAATTTCAAAGAAAAAATATTTCCAAGTAAAAGTATTATCCACTCCTCCTGGGGACAGGGAATGATGATGGTGGGTAAGGTTAAATGTAATGAAAATTGAGAGGGGAGGGTGAATTTCTTTGTCACTGAGTCAGTGGAGCTTTACCCCCATTTCAAAGTGTCAAAAGATTTACAGCAGTGGCTTAACAAAAGGATCAGCTGACTAAACACACAAAATAATACAGAGAAAAGACATTAAGCTACTTTGAGCCTGTTCCTGCAAACCTTTTGCTAGAAAGTAGTCTCAGTGAAGTCCTAGGACTGAGTCCTTCCTAACTACCTAATCTGTGTTGCTATTTATACTGCATTTATCACCATGGTAGCATTATAATATAGCATGGCAGATTGATTGCAATGGGTAAAACCATCAATTTGGTGAACGCTTATATGAAGCATATCCAGTTGCTCAGTGCAGCATTCTGCATGCTGGTGGTTGTAAACTCTGCCAAAAGCATGTTACACGGAATCATTAATATTGCATGCTCTAACTTTTCCCATTTTATTTTTAGGTGGATATGTTGCAAATAGTCTAGCAATCATGACAGATGCACTCCATATGTTAACTGACCTTAGTGGTATTATTTTGACCCTCCTTGCTTTATGGTTATCTGCAAAAGCTCCTACAAAAAGGTTCACCTTTGGATTCCATCGCTTAGGTATGTAAACATTTTGGATTTTACTATTAAAACAATGGTGTGACTAACAACTTGAAAGTCTAATTTTAGAGTCCTATTGTAGAGGATTAAGTAATTGGAAGAAAATGGGTAATGCACATTTAAAAATAGCTTTACATTTTAAAGTCCTGACTCTCATTTACTCTTAAGATCTCTTTATACTCTTATAAGAAGTGCGGCTCTATGGTACTGATCACAGCAGTAGTACAGAGCTGTGCTAGTTTTATGCTACTGGGGAATTGTTTGTGGCACAAAGGCACACAGATAATTGATCCGGGCCAAGGTCTTGTTTTCTCCAGAGCAAAGTTGTGATAAACAGGGGGGCCTTTGTAGAAAAGGTTATGCTGCTGTTGTCTGCATTGATGCTCTTTGTATAGCCAAAGAGAAAGCTGTCCCTGGCTGTCAGATTGGTTTCTTTTGAGTACCAACCTCACTGCACTGTTTAATAGGATATAGAAAGTAGCAGGCACCTTGGCCTTAACTTTCTTATTCTTTCCTTCTCTGCTGTTCATTCAGATGTAAATTGCTTGGAGAAGGCTTTGTTCCAGACAATATATATCTTTTCAATCACTGTACTATTACAGCTCCTTTTAGGAAATTTAATGTAACAGTGATTACTTAATCTTCAGTTACGTAGCAAGGCATAGCCTCTTCCTTGCAAATAACTTAGTATTAATTATTGCCAATCAAACTGCTTGGTGAGAATTTGATCTCTCATATGGACAACAATCATTCAGCTTACAGCCTTGGCTACCAGGGGATTTTTTGAATATCCAAGGATACAAGGAAATATCTGTCCTGATCCATTCCTAGAGAAATGCTGTACCTGTATAAAAGTGACCTCCTCTTGTGCGGCTAACTCCAGTTGGAAACTTAGCATAGACAAGGCTTAGGGGAAAGTCCAAAATGATCTTGATAGCATAATGCCACAAGCATAATACTGTTCTAAAGTTGAGGTTTTGCCAAAGGGGGTAGGGGAAAACTCCCCAGGTAGCAACATGGCTGGGACTGAATGTGCAGCTATCCATCAGTGGTCAATAGTAACATGAGTTGTTTTAGCAACTAGGTCCTGTGCACTCCTGTCTATGGGCCAGATTTTGATCTTTTGGTTTTGAAGTTCTGGTGACTTGAGCAGGCTTTCTAGTGAAATAAGTTAAAGGTATCACAATAATTATGTAACCTAGTCTAAATATACAAGACAGATAAAACATAAAAGAAAGGAGGTGTTGCTTCATCTTATAATTAGGGAAAATGTTCCACAGAGAGATTAAATCACTTCCTGGAGATCACATAGTAAGTGTGTGATAGCTCTGATCCCCAGGCCAATGCCTTAACCACAAGATTGCTTCTTTTCTCAAGTCCATGCTATTGTGGAGTAGCATCATAGAACTGTGCTGTGAGTGGGGCCCATGGGGCCTTCCTGTTGTGTCAGTTACCTCCCCAGACTACAAAGAAGAGTGGAGAAACATTGACGCTGGTACATGCTTTATATGCCAAGGTGTTAATCTCAGCCTGTTACTAATTCTTTCTGGGACCTTCGTAAAGTTATTTTAAGTCTGCCCATTTTAGGCATCAGTAGAAGTAGATGCGTATATAAAATAATTGTTTACTAACCTCAGAAATCTGTTGTGAATATTAATTCACTTTTTAAAGAACTTTTACAGTTATGACTAGAACACATTTTAATCTTTAATAGTATGAGATGCTACTAATAATGTCTGATTGCAGGTCCTGAATTGTAAATATTTTTACAGGAGCTCTCCAACTACTGTGCTCTTTATAAAATATCACAGCTGTTTCTCTTCATCTGGGATTTAGAATGCTTGTAAATTCCAAGTTTCCTATAGCTTTGTACAATGTTAGACCTGAAGTTTACAATTACTATTTCAGATTTTATAATAAGTAGTAGAGAATTCATCAGCCCTATCACCCAGCTTTAGGCTATCAATTAGTCACATAATACTGCATAATACTGTCCAGTAGCAGAGTTTGGTTGGACTTCTAGCAACAAAGGGTCTGCCAGCATTTCGATTTAAAACTTTTCTTTCAAGAGTTTTTAATTTTGTGGCTCGAGTTCCCTGCAATATGACCCTTCAGGTTTGCCTTGGAGCACTTCTGGGGGATTATGAATACTTACAGAAGTTTGTGTGGTAGAATTTAGCACTAATGAATTCTCTAGGCTTCATTCAAAATGTTACAGTTTTTTTTCAGAGTTTTCTGTAGTAATATGTAACTCAAGCACTAATTTGTCTGTAGAAGTGAATATGTGACCCAAGACCAAATGAAGATGAAAATAAAGGACAGCAGTCCATCTTCTTAAAAAACAGAACACCATTTCTGTTAAACTATTCTTTTGAAAGTATGCGGCAGTTGTAGAAACCTGGAGCAAAGGGCCCGTATCTATTTGAGTTTATTTTGTATTTGTAACAAGCATTTCAAGGTAGAGAGAGGAAAATGTGTTTCAGGGATCTTTTCAGTATTTCACATGGAAGTCAATTTGGCTCCACGTCAGATGTTTTACTTATATATTTCATTCAAGAATTTCAAAGCACATTAATTCATGAAGCCTTGGAATACTCCTGTGGGAGTATCCAAGTACTGTTTTCTCCATTGTGTTGCTGGGGGAGACATGGGCATATTGATTGAAAGGTCAAAATGATCAAATTTAGGGTCCAGCAGTTTTATATGCATTTGCTTGCCAAAGTTGAAGTACTTAAATGCGCTCATTTTGGATAACGTATCCAACGTCACATGAGTGGACACTAGCAGTGGAATAAAATCTCTTCTGCTCTAATCACTTCAGGCTGCATTTTCTGAAACGTCCTAGAGGTTGGAATCAGGAGAACCTTTCTATCTGAAAGGCTAGTTAAGTACTGGACTAGATTACCTAAGAAAGTTGTTGAAACCCAAGTAGAAATTTTTAAGGGCAGGTGAGACAAATATTTGCCAGGAATGCTTTATATATAGCTGCTCCTGCTTTGGGACAGAGGGATGGGCTAAATCAGTAGCGTTCAACCTTTCAACAGTGTGGGCCAGATGAGTGGTAAAGGGCTGATCTGTGGGCTGGATTGGGCCCTAGGGCCGAGTACCACCTCATTCCTGTCCCATGATTTTCATTGTGTGCTGGGGATCTGGGGCCTGGTGACACTCCCTCTTGTCTCCCACTTATCAGATATGGGTCCTGGAAGCCTAGCATTGCCTGCCCCCCAAGAGGCCTGGCATCATCCCCCATGTCAGGGTTTGGTCCCAGGGGCCTGGTGCTATTCCCTCCTGGCACCCATACCGAGGTTGGGCCCTGGGGCCCTGTGCTGCCCTCGCCCAGTTCTGTGTGCTGGGATTAGGTGCCCAATGCAGTACACAGGGCATGGGGCTCCCCATGGATCTGGGATTTTGGCAGCAGGGGAATGATGCCATTGCTTCCCTACTGGCAAATTTTGGAACCAGTGTAGAGTGCCATGGGCAGGGAGTTGAGTGGGAACCAACCTTTTTAGCAGGTGTGCCACATATTAACCCTGTGCCCTCCCTGAGTGCTACTCTGCCCCCCTTCCCCTAACTGATTTGCTGCTCTGCTTTCTGCTTCCTTCCCCATGGTCCCTGATGATCTGATGCTCTGCTGTGCTGCCCTCCCAGATTTGCCATGGGCCACGCAGAGGCTGTCTATGGCACTTGTGCCACAGGTTGGGCACCCCTTGGTTAGATCACTTCTGTCCCTATTTGAGATGATTTTGTACTATAAGAACCTTGTTATGAAATGATTTAAGATCAACATTAATTTGAATTTAATCAAATATGTATTTAAAAAGTAGGAAATGATTAAAAATCTAGTACATGGAGGGAGATTCCAGTACAGAAAATATGAACTATTTTCTAAAACTGTGGGAACATAAGAAAATTGATGCATTCTGCATTGATTTTCTTTTTAGTTAATCTATTTAGACACTTATCTTGGCAATATTACAAATACAGCAGAGAGTATTGCTAACGTTCAGTATAACTTTTGTTCACAGATCCCTGAATTTTAAAAGCTCTTCATTCCCCAAGCCTGAAAGAGCATTTTTATTTGTAAAAATGTTTCCGCAACATCCTGCCCATTAGCACTATTGATTATCGATTTGAATTCTGGAGTAAAATTAGCACTACTTTCACCTACTCAGATTATCTTTAAATGCAGAATATCTGTTGTCTTTGGCTTTGTTTCAGGTCCTGAAAAGGAATTTTATCAACTCCTGTAATGGTTAGAAAAATGTGGAAGTAAAAGTGAAATATGCATGCAAGTTTGGAATGTGATGCATCTTTAAAAATGAAAATTAAGTCAGTTTCACTAAGTGGAGATATCCCCTTTTCAGCTAGTGACTAAGCAGATTTAACCACAGATACTGAATCTGGCAGCTTTCTATTGTTGGTGAGACTGTCATTAGGTCCAGAAATAATTGATCTATTTAGATAGAACATGGTTAATTCAGTAAGATATGAAGGATTGTAGCAAGAAGAAATTTATAATTCCAACAGGATGGATTTTTTTCTGAAAGCTAATGTGAAGCAAAGCACTGTTTTTATAAGGGTACCAACATGAATAGTCTGCCTGTTTCATGAAGAACCCCACCAAGTGTGTGGATAACTTGAGGACTTTTTAGAGATGGCTGTTGCTCTGAAATCATCTAAGACCATGACAGTCTCCTCCAAGACGCCTGTTACTGCCTGATAATGTTTGTGTTCAGCCAGCAGTCATACAATGGCCTGCTGAGTGCATTGGTGAGAGTTTCTTTCTGCCAGCAAAATTAAACTATGGACCAAAATATTTTAATGACAATAAAATGCTTCTACAGAGGCACGCTTTTTACTATGTCACTGCCTGAAACAAATGAAGAGAGTTCCATGGTAAAAATGATATAATCTGCAACAAAGATATTTTTTGTATGCTGACAGATTTAAGGCTGGGAGAACTGAAATAGATGTCAAATGCCAGCTCAGATGAACAATGTAGAATTTTGTTCTAGCTGTGAAAGAAATCATCACAGCATGTGTGGGACAAGAAACAGCATCTATAATTCAGAACAGTTGTAATTTCAACTTTGATCACTGAGCAGTTGACACAAAGGTAGATATTGTGGCAAAATAACTAACTAACAAGGAGATTGCATCGGCATCCCTGGATCACTTTAATTATTAAAATAAATAATAATGATACAAATTGCCTATTCAGTGCTGCCAATGCACGTGAATTATAGCTGAATCTGATACCATTGTCTATTAATTTTTCCTTACTTTCCAAGCCCCTATTTTCAGTTGCTTCAAATTTCATCCTAAACAATTATTTTGAGAGAAGATTTTCCATGGCTGATGGCTGCCTCAACCTCTCTTTTTAGAAAATAAGTCAACCTAACCTGGGTAGCCATGTCTAAGAATAAAATTAGGGAAAAATAATGTTGTTTTGTCCATGTTAAAAATCCCTTATATTCTTCATAGTTTCCATAGACCTTAGGGCTGGAAGGGACCTTGAAGATCATCAAGTCCAGCCCCCTGCTGCAGTGGCAGGAAGTTAGCTAGGGTCAAAGGATCCCAGCAAGATAATCATCCAAGCGTTTCTTGAATGAGTCCGGAGTAGGTGCCAGCATCATTTCTGGAGGGAGTCTATTCCAGGTCTTGGGGGTTTGGACCATAAAGAAATTTTCCCTAAAACGGTCTGGTAGGAGTTTATGACCATTGGTCCTTGTTTTTTCTTGGGACGCTCTGGTGAACAGATGTTCTCCCAAATCCTGATGTACACCCCTTATGTACTTATAAGCAGCCACCAGGTCCCCCCTGAGCCTGCAATTTTCCAGACTGAAGAGTCCCATGGCTCTCAGCCTCTTTTCATAAGGCCTATTCTCTTGCTTGCTGATCATGCGTGTGGCTCTCCTCTGGACTCTTTCAAGCTTCTTGACATCCTTCTTGAATTGCGGAGCCCAGAATTGGATGCAGTACTTCAGCTGCAGCCTCACCAAGGCCGAGTACAATGGGAAGATGACATCCTGAGATTTACTTGAGAAGCATCTATAAATGCAAGCCAGGGTTTTGTTTGCTTTACCAACTGCAACATCACATTGGTGGCTCATGTTCATTGTGGTCAATCATGACCCCCAAGTCTCTTTCAGCAGTGGTGCTAGCAAGCATAGCACTACCAAGCCTGTAAGTATGGTGCGGGTCCCCCCCCCCCGCCCGAGGTGGAGTACCTTACATTTATTGGTATTGAACATCATCAGGTTTGTGTCTGCCCACTTACTAAGTGTATCCAAGTCAGCCTGGATCACTAGCCTGTCCTCAGGTGTGGATACTGTGCCCCGAAGTTTAGGGCGAACTTAGTCAGTGTACTTCTGACACCAATGTCCACACCGTTGATAAAGATGTTAAAGAGAACCAGTCCAAGGACAGAGCCTTGGGGGATGCCACTGGTCATGGAGCACCATAATGATCTGCTGCCATCAACCACTACTCTCTGGTTCTGATGTTGGACCCAATTTCCCCGCCATTGGACTGTGGGGTAGCCAAGACTGTAGTTGGCCAATTTATCCATGAGGAGGTCATAGGACACCAAATAAAAGGGTTTTTTAAAGTCCAAATATATGATGTCAGTCTTTTTACTGATGTCATAGAAGGAGATGAGATTGGTCAGGCAAGACCTACCCACAACAAACTTCTGCTGGCTATCCGTCAGGATGTTGCCCTCAGCCAGGTTATCCAGAAGGGTCTCCTTGATAATTTTCTTGAGAATCTTACCAGGGATTGAGGTCAAGCTGATTGGCCTGTAATTCCTGGGATCTCCTTTCCGCCCTTTCTTGAAGATGGGTACCACGTTGGCCTTCTTCCAGTCTTCAGGTACTTCACCTGAGTGCCATGAGTTTTCAAATATTTTTGCCAATGATTGGGCTATGACACCTGCCAGCTCCTTAAGTACCCTAGGGTGTAATCTGTCAGGACCAGCTGAGTTGGAAGGTGTCAAGCCTCTCAAGATGATCCTTTACTAGATAAACACCGATGCTGGGTATAAATACTCCCTCACCCTGGCCATCCTGTGTCCAGCTAGGTAGGGCAGTCCCATTGGACTGATAAAAGACCCATTAAGCGAAGTACCCATTAAGCAGGTTAGCCTTTTCCTGGGTGTCGGTTATCAGCTATCCTGTTTGGTTCAGCAGGAGTCCAATGTTACCTTTGGTTTTTTTTTCCGACTCCCTACATATCTGAAAATGGACTTTTTGTTATCCTTGATATGTGAAGCCAGATGGAGCTTGGTTGCAGCCTTGGCTTTCCTGATCCACTCCCTGCAGGTACAGACCAGTGCTGAATACTCCTCCTTAGTGGTAATTCCAGCCTTCCATCCATCATAAGTCTCTCTTTTGACACGTAGGAGGTCCTCGAGTTCCCTGCTGAGCCCTTTTGCTACCCTTCCTCCGAGATGGGATGGCCATCCCTTGTGCTGTCAGGGTTGCTAATGTAACCAAGGAGGGAGCCAGTCACAGTGACTCCCTGCTAGGTCCAAGACAGTATCAAGGTGTCTGAACTGAATGCAGAGGTGGTAAGGAACTGGAGGAAACATGGAGAAAAGACTGAGACTAGGACTGGCAGACAGGGATAAGACACTGCGTGCATCTACACATTCATTATTGCGCTGTAGTTATGGCACATTTAGTACTAACTTAAATGTGCTGTAATTGGTGCTACTGCATATTAGTGCTGCCATACGCCTTTGTTGTGATGTTAATACACAGTAGACTAATTTTACTGCCTGTTAGCACAGGTTTTGCCTGCTGCGCTAATGCGCAGTGGAATTGGACCACTGAGACTTGGAGTTTGTCAAGGTTTTCCAGGTTTTTGTAACTTTCTTTATTTCAGTCTAGTTCTGACTGAAATGGCAAGTTTTTGAAATATCTCCTGGACTCGAATCTCAGCTGCTCTGTGAAACTGCCATCCTTGTTTTGCACTAGAATTGAAACCAACAAGAATATCAATTTTCAATGAGCATCACAACTTCCAGCATTCCCAGGTTCATGGTTTCCAAAGCTTTCACGGGGAGGTCTTCCAGGAATTCGGGTATAACGCTTTAGAACCCTGCTTTGGATTCAGCAAAAAGTTAGTTGAACGTGTGAGTCTCAAAAATACCTAACTTGTTTGGGGTCAAATTGTTTCTCTTCCCCCAGAGTTTCCACTGGTTAAGAAGTGGTTTTCAATTTATTGTAATTGCTGCTACAGTTTTGCTGCTTGCACTGTGAAGACCTGCATGGATAGTGCATAGCACTGTTGAGAATCAAACAACTATATTAGCAGAAACCATTAGTTTAAAACCCTGTTTAAAACTAGTTTCCTAATATAGGAAAAATTGTCCTAAGAGAACAAACCTTTCCCCTGGACTTTTTTCATTGCTTGGTTTCGACAATATGCAAATATTCAGAGAACTGCAAGTCTGGATCTTGTAAAAATGCACATTATAAGATAATTCACATTTGTATGGATTATTGTACTGGCAATTAGTATATTTAATGCTAATTGTTTCTCCTCCTTTCCTAGGCAGCTGCACTTCGATAATTTCTCAGTGTAAGGGATCTATGTAGGCATGCAAAAAACTGAAAGGAACTCCAAAGAGGAGCAGGACTCCTGTCCTGAATAGGTGTTTTTCCTCCTCATCCCTTCTGGAGGGAGAAACTGCATCTGAACCTGCTGAAGCAGCCTCTACAAAGGGGCTGCAGAGCCATTTTAGCCTTATGGTACAAGGAGACTCTTCCCATTATGCATCTTCCTTGTGTGTGATTCCTGGGTTGTAAATCTACTCCAAGAGCTTATGTGCATTGAAATAACTGTGCTGAAGCCACCAGTTACAACAAAATAGTCCCTCAAAAATGGTTATGCGTAGTTAGAGTTTAGAGAAGACAGAATGGTGTTCCTAAATACATTACAGCCTTGGACAAATCTGGGTTTCTTTCACTAAACCTGTTATGACCAGCTAAGCGTAGTGCATTCTTTGAGCGTACAGGGTAGGATTTTACATAGCACAGAAATTTCTAGAAGGGCCCTCGTGCTCTGTGGCCTGTGCCTTTCAGCAGGCTTCATGTGTCAGAACAGTTTTCTTTCAAAAGCTGCAAGAGCCACTTCAGAGGTCTTGCATGATATTTGTTTTCTAGACTGCATTGCTTTGTACCGTTCGTTTATTGTCACTTAAAACCAATGTGTAGGAGGCATAAATTTTTACCACAGCAGAACAACTGTGTCCTACACCTATTTTGCCCAGGCATGAATGACTGTAGAAGGTGAAAGGTGATTTGATTCTTATGTTCACTTTTTAATCCTGTTGATTTGGAATACCTGCAAAGCACTTACAGACAAGAGCTCTGAAGGCCCTGCCAGTAATTGAAAATTCCAAGACCAAAATGCAGTTCAGTCGATATTAATTATACTCTTCGTTTTATGAGAGAGGCAATGGCAGACTCTAACAACAACTGCAGATTCATATTTTGTAGCTCTTTATCAGTAGACCGCACAATAAATAGTGCACATTCTCATACTGACAGTTTTAATGTTCACCAGAACTTATGCATTTTGATTTTGTACTATTGGGCGCACAAATTTTTTTTTCTATGATTCTGTGTGATTTTCTGTGTTTGTTGCCTCTGCCCAAAGCTCAAAACTAGCTATCTATCTATCAAAGACACACACACACACGCACGCACATGCGTGTGCGCATCTTTAAAACACTGAAATAATCATCAGTTTATATTGTCTACATTTAAAAAAAAAAGCCTAGTTTACAGACAGGTCAATCAAGTTTTACAGCTGCAGTCTTCAGACATGTTGGATTGGGCCTTCACCTTGAAAGGCATGAGGCAAAGATTTGAGCTAGGTGGGAATCCCTCAAACCTATTCAGAAGTTTTGATCTGATCAGGAGAACCTATTTCCAGGATAACTGATGTGAAAGTGCACAGTTTGAGCAGCACAAGCCATTCTGTTTGCTGATTGCATATTCTAATTTTAGCTTGATTTATAATATATTGTGTGCCATGAAAATACATCATAAATTAGTTTGCCTAACACTAGCAAAGTATAACATTACACTATGTAACAGTATAAGTGAGTGGCCTTGTTTCTTGTGTATTTCACGGGGCATTATGGCTACAACATCACTCCAACATTACCATCATATTGTAAGTTATTTTTTTAAAATGGGAAGTAGATTTGCAGCTTGCTCTTGTAATGTTGTTGTTCCCTTTTTGTTTGCAGAAGTATTGTCAGCCATCATTAGTGTGTTGCTGGTATATATCCTGATGGCATTCCTGTTATATGAAGCTGTTCAGAGAACTATCCATATGGACTATGAAATTAATGGAGATATAATGCTTATTACAGCAGCTGTTGGCGTGGCAGTAAACTTAATGTAAGCTCTCTCCTCCGTCCATTAAAGACTGCTAAGTACATTTATAAAATGCAGTATACACTATGTCAATTAATTCATTGCGTGCTGTACCTTTTTTTTAATTGAGTATGTCTGAATTGCTTTGTGATCTTCTTTGTATGCTAGTATTTGGATTTTGGATCTCTTCCTTCCCACAAAGTAAGACAGAGGAATAATGGGCATCATGCATTCTATCTTTTCTCCAGTTTTTGGTCAAAATACTTGGAAAAAATATCTCATATTCTTTGTTTGTTTTTTTCCCTTTCTCTTTCAGAATGGGTTTTCTGCTGAATCAGTCGGGTCATCTTCATTCCCATTCACACTCCCACAGCCACATACCTCCATCAAGCTCTCCTAACACAGCCCTTGGGAATAGCCAGGGACACAGCAGCCTTGCAGTGAGAGCAGCATTTGTACATGCCCTTGGGGACCTGGTTCAAAGTATTGGTGTACTTATAGCAGCCTATATCATACGTTTCAAGGTAAGGGACTGCTTCTTTGCTTTTTCTTTTTTTTTTGTGAACATGCATAAGTCTGATGTTAACTCCTATCTTAAATTAAAAAATAACTTTTTTAAAGTTACAGAACTATTGTTTGTTTAGTTTTAGACATTCATCGAAAATGAATGAAATCACACCTCTACTATGCAATATTTTGAGTTATCTGGATGAAATAGACTTAAATTGGAAAGTAAAAGGGACTGTATGTTACTGGAGCAAGTCTTTACAAGGGGTCTGTTGTTATATTTCCTTACAAACTCTTGATGTGTCCCTTGCAGCCAGAATACAAGATTGCTGACCCTATATGTACTTACATATTTTCAGTACTTGTGATTTTTACAACAGTCCGAATCATATGCGACACAGGAGTTATTATTCTGGAAGGTAAGAGCTGTGTGAATTCTACAGTGCTTTTAATCAATCGATTAAGTATCAGGTTGCAGTGAAAGGTGCTTTGGTGGTAATGACTAATTCTTTGTTACTTCTCTGTTAAAACATATTTGGAGTAATTTAAAATTATGTTGAATAAATAAGCATAGAGGTCATGAGTCAGTCTTTGTGATGCAACAATTAGCCCTGCATCACCAGCAGAATCTGGCCATAAGGCCAGTAGGGGGTGTAATTAGGGGCACAGAGCTGGTATAATGTTTCCATGTTTTCCCTGCTGTTGTCTTAAGGCACTGCTGGGGCTTTCCTTAGCCTCATCATTGCTTCAGGCTTTGGAGATGCTGGCAAATGAGCAAGTTTAGAGCAGTGTTCAGGCTTTTTGAATGTATGCAATTGCTAGAGGACCATGCCTAGCACTCTGCTGGCCCAAATTTGGAGAGTGCAGCAGTGAATTGCACACCACTTTTGCATACCCCCCACTCAAGCCATCCATCCTGCGCTATATACTTGTTAACTAAGGACCTCATCCCATATTTTACTTTAACTTCAAAAGTAAATATTTATAAAAAGAGAGGCACACCTGGATCAAATGACTACAAACACAGGCTGTGTCTGTGTTAATTTGTAATCTATAAAATGTCCTATTATTTTTATTGTACATTTGATGCATTTGTATTGGTAGTGACAATAGTCAGGAGCACAGATGGGCCAACGGCTTTTTAGCTAGCATCTCATCTTACCTTGTTCAGTGCAGTTCTAGGCACCAGAGCAGTAAAAATGTCAGCAGGCTGCAGTGCATTATCTTAACTGACACTCCCATTATTGCTTATGCAAGTAAAATGCAATGGGAAGAAATTTTGGGGAAAAAAACTAGCATTATTCTGCAACCTTCTGACATTTTATTATTGAATCCCAATTCAAGAGTGAGTCAAGAACTCTGAACAAGGCCTCACAAGTCTTGATTGTAAAATCGTTTTCTTCCTATAAAAACAACATAAAGATCAAAGGTTGATTGAGAGGGCAAAGTGCAGAGCTGTGCCTCTAAGCAAAACACTTCAGTTAGTTCTTAGACAGGGGTACTGAGATTTAGCCAAAGAAAAGATAGGAGAACTAACAAGCATATCAAATTTCACGTGTCTGAATGTTAGCTATTTGCATAGGTCTCCTGAATGTCATGAAAATGTATGAATTAAGTATATTATTACAAGTGATGAAAAGTAGTCTTCATGTACCTAGAGAACTTTTCCAACTCAGCAAATGTTAATTTATATTGGTTTGTTCTATCCAAGACCACTGCTAAACATGAGAGGCTGTGGGACTGATTTTCAAGTGCATTCAACCTAAGTTTCATTATTAAAATTGGAATGTTAAGTTGAAAACTTTATTATTACCTAATATTAGGAGCTAGAGTTGAGTCTTTAATATAGATTTAAAAGCCAGCACAGCAGTCTACTTGCAGCACAATGCAGGGGATTAGAGGTTAGGTCTATGCTTCCTGGGGCAAAGAATGCTATGAAAGCAATTATCAAGTGGTTATTTTATTTCAAAGCCAGAAAACTTTGTCAGCCTTAACCAGAAAGGACAACTTAGCATTTAATAAATGAGGCATTCTTAGATACTGAGCTTCCTATGTGTATGTTTGTGTTTCATAACTTTTTTTCCAACTAACTTTCCTGTAACTGAAGTAGCCCCCAGAAGTTTTAATTCCCAAGGCTCTTTAACACCATTTTTAAATATCATTATATCACTGGTTACCCTCCAGTTTTATGGAAAAGCAGTTGATTTATACTTTATATCAGTAACTAGTGATATAATGATATTTAAAAATGGTATTACAGAACCTTGGGAATCTCTAATGTACCCTGCTACTGATTAAAAAATAAAATGAATTAATTTAGAACACTATACATTAAATTCAGGTGCCAGTAAAAATAGCTCAGTGAAAACACTGTTCAGTTTTTTGGTAACCCCATTTTTAAATACCAAATAGAAAACACCCCCAAAATAGAGGTTCTCTGCATAAGCTGTTTGTACTGGTTTGAATACAGTTACATTGATGTAAAAAGGGTATCCATAAAATGTGACTCCTTACTGACCAGAATTTTTACTCTTGTTGGAATCCGGAGTAATTGCACATTGTAGTAAATTATATCATAAATAATAATATTCATGTGAGTGTATCCACATTCATGTGAGTGTATCCACATTTGTGATCCTCTAGCTACCTTTTTCCTGCAAGCTTTTCACCCTGGGATATCACCTCCTTGTTTAAATGCCGAATTCTGCCTCTTTTGTATACTCCAGGAATTGTTATTCTTACCAAGCACCCACAGCACATTGTTCCAGATAGTCCTGTGCTATGCCTGGCCCCTGTGTGTATTGGTATTGCACGATGAGCTATATATAAATGGAATTTGTTTTAATTTCTGGTAGTGGATGCTGTGTACAAGTGCTTACCTCTTCCATTTGCATTACAATCTGCCTTGTATGCTCACAAATAACAACCACTGTTGACATGAATGCAACAGTCCAATTGCTTTGAAACGGCCAACCTGCCAGCCACAGCTTCCCCTCCTTCTCTTTCTTTCCTGCAAGTGATCTTACTACTCTCCTGCTCTGTGTTCAAGATAACTTTCACAGTCTGCTGTTTAGCTTGCTGCCCTTCCTGTTCTGATGCTGGCTTTCTTAATACCAACGATACTGCATGCTCATTTCCTGACTGCACTATATTTTACAAAGGCACCTTACCACAAATTTCTGTTTAGGGAGTTTGTAGTTCTAGTACAAAAAATGTGCTGTGTTTTGACTTAAGGAGAGCAATGCTTTAATTAGTGGCATATTTAGTAGCATATTTGCCATTAGTAAATCTTAGCAAAGCATTTTATCATTAAAGAAATCATCACAGCATTCTCTTCAGTAAGCAAGACGTATTTTTTTAATCACCATAAATGTTAAAAAGCCTATATTTAACTTCTATCAATGCATTATTGAAAGCTTTTATCAATGCGTTACTGATCTACTAAAAACACTGCAGCAATATGCGAGCTACAAATAGGCAGAACATCACACAGCACCATTTACAAGGTACTAACCTGTAAAGGAGCACCCAAGGTACCTTAAAACTCCTTGAGGAGGCCAGCATTAGTGTCACAGCAAATTTTTGAGCATATCGGAAGAGGATATGAAATGGAATGCTAGCTATATAATGTGCTGTACAGGACTCGGGCTTTCACATTGCAAGGCATGGCTGACAGGCATGGCTGACCTCTCTCTGGCTCTCCAGCAGGTGGCTGTGGCTTGCCAGACATCAGGAAGTACCATTCTGCCAAATAAAAGCAATGCATGTTTTGTTGGTTTCCCTTTAGCCTTTGTAAATGGGGATTAATTCTGTAGTTAAAAAAAAAAAAAAAAAAAAAGGAGAGTGAAAATGAAGAGTTGGCATTTTCCAAGAGGTGACTTGAGTCAAAAACAGGGGTGTCAAACTCAGCTGGATGAATGGCGTGGGGCCAGTCCACGGGCAGGATCAGGCCAGTAGACCCTCTGCTCCTACCCTCATGGCTGATTCAGCAGAAGCAGGATCTACATGGGCCAGTCTGGGATCCAGGCATGAGTGAGCACTGCAGCAGCACAGGTCTTGGGACACTGCATGTAGGGATGGTCTGATGCAGCAAAAGGAGCAGCGCCAGGGGCTGGATTGTGGCTGGCTCCGGTCCACAGACTGATACCCATTATTTTAAAAGATTGAGCCTGCACTAGGATAACTGAGCTCCTCTGACTCCTTTAATCCAAAAGCAGGCTTGGTGCCCTGCCAGGCCATACAGCTAGATTCCTGAATGGTCACCAGGAGAGGAGGCCAGTCATAGCAACTTTGAGTCTTTCCACAATGTTTGCAGCTTTTGCCTCATTGGGAACTTAAATTTCCGTTACCACTTAATTTAAAATTAATGAAAGTTGACAAAAGCCCACACAATGAAAGTGCCTAGATCCCAGTAGGTCCACATGCTTAACTTGGCCATCCACTTAAAACCAAAAGCATGTGGTGTCCAAAATTCATTAAGCGCACAAAGCATGCACAAGAAATCCTACCAACTGATCACATGTAGCCACCTCACCTGCCGGTTGTATTGGCATGCATGATTCCACCTAATACAGAAAGGGCTGCAGGACATGCAAATCCAATACTTCATATGAAGAAATATTGTCACCCCACCCAGTTGGGATGACTTGCCACATATCTAAAATGTGTCCTTTTATCAAAGTAGGTGAATAAGGCACTCTGATTGCATGCCCCTGGCACTTACCCCTCCTAATGACATGTGAATTCCACAGTGCCCTGGAAGTTCCTGAAGATCTTGGCCTTACATTAAACTCTACTGTTGTTCTTAGTATGTATGGCTCATGTCCTTATCATGTAGAGATGTTAAAATTTCTTGTCAGTGAGGGGGGGGAAAAAAAGAAAAACTTTCTCCATTAGAACCTATTAATTTTTGGCAAAACCTTTGCCAAACTGAATCATTCTACTGCAAGTCAAACTGCTTAAAACTGTTTAAAACAATTACATTTTTGTTTCAAACTGACAATTTGAAACAATGTTCTTCCATTTTGAGTATTTCAAAAGGAAAAGTGGTATTTCAACATATGAATAATTTGGATCAAAATTTAAAATTTTCTTGTTGACATTTCCAGTTTAAAGCATTTTAGAAACTTTGTTCTTTGAAATTTTTCAATATTTTGACTCTTTTGAATTCAGAATAGAAACTAATTTTCAAATACCATAGTTTCTCCAAGGGATAAAAACTTTTTCCTCTGAGCAGCTCCAGTAATATATGTATGGTATTTATTAATAATTAATTGCCCTTTTAACGAGTTACTTGTATGACCAAGAGTCTTCCAGAGTGTTAGAAATCTTCAAAAATATTTAGATAATTTGTTACAATGTAGCATGAAGGATGAATATGTAATAGAATGTAAGAAAGACAAAGGTCATTTGATACTTTTATTTTACTTCATGATATGATACCATTAAAAAGCATTAACTTTCAA
This sequence comes from Crocodylus porosus, assembly GCF_001723895.1. NCBI lineage: Eukaryota > Metazoa > Chordata > Crocodylia > Crocodylidae > Crocodylus > Crocodylus porosus. The sequence continues at coordinate 23,674,211 of NW_017728911.1, read as the reverse complement.
AATGATTACAAGGGAAATGCTGTGGAACTTGCTGTCATCTTAATTTCTTGTGGCCAAGATCAGGATTCAGAAATGGATTAGACACTTATCTGACTATCATCTTAAGTTACATTATCCAATGTTACATTATCCAACATCATTTATCAGTGTTGTTAATCCTCATACTTCAGGAGATAAACCAACTACTAATTTGTCAGTGTTGGGAAGAAACTTCCTCAGTTAACATTTTAGTACATTCCTCAGTTAGCATTTTAGTACACACCTGTCCACTGTGAGGGGTCTTACATATTCCCTTAAAGTATCTGGTTTAAACCCCTCTGTAGTTCTTAAGATTTACAGTGAGAATTTCATTCCTTTCCATCTGCCTATAGTAAGGTTCTTGTACACTCCCCTGAAATGTCTGGTGATGGCAGGACATGGAGTTAGGAAGCGGGAAAGGATACCCCTGGATCTGAGCTAATAAGGCAATTCCTACATTGTTCCTGTGCTAACTCTGGACTTGTTCAATGTGGCAATTTTGGTCATCTTTTTTACTGATTTAGATATTGTAACTCACTTTGAATGTTACAGGAACCAATCATTTGTTTTTTTAGGTCTTTGACCGTATTTTAATTTGAAGGTTGGGGTGTGAATTATTTATTTGAAAACACAGTAAATTTAACCATATATTCTCTTACTGTAGGAGTTCCAAAGCATTTGAATATGGATCGCATTAAAGAAGACCTAATGAAAATTGAAGATGTTTATTCAATAGAAGACCTAAATGTTTGGTCTCTTACTGCAGGAAAAACATCTGCCATAGTCCACTTGCAATTAGGTAAGTTACTGCATAGTACTTGCATCATTTAGCCATAAATTAAGTCTTAATGCAGAAGGAACTTTAACTTTTACTCTGTGTTAATAATTAAAAAGAGCTGATTCATCTGTTTTGAGAACAAGCCTTTTGACTTTTGTATAGAAAATTATTCACTTTTAAAATATGTAAAACACATCTTTGATATGCTATAGAGAGAACTGTGGAAAGTAAATTCTCACTGCTGTGAAGGGCAGTTTCTTATACCTCTAGGTACAGTAAAACAACATAAAGCTCTTTGCATAAAATAGGGATTTCATGCTCCCCTCCCAAATTGTGTATTGTTGTGTTTGGGTTGTTGGCTCTTTAATGCAATAGCAGAACCTGTTTATGAGCTTGTAACATGTCTTCATCTAATTGTCCCAGCAGCCACTGCACATTTCTAGAGCTTAAGCAAAGCATTAAACATTTTTTTAACATAAGTTTTTTAAAATATTGTTCTAAATTAAATTAAGTTAAATTAAGCTGTTAGGAATCATAAGCAGTGCATTACATCTCCATTGCAAATGGAGTTAGTTCATATGCCTGATTTTACCCCTAGAAAAACTGAGCAGCTCAGAATCACATACTTTAGCTTTATCATCTGAACTTGGTGTAGAAAACAGCTGCCCCATTTAATTTGTAAGTGGTGGGTATCAGTTTTTATAATTTTTTATTATTTTATAATTTTTTCTAGAAGCTTTGTAAAAAGCAAGTGTTCAGTTTGTCTTCACTCAGTGAAAGCTTCAGTACAAGTTTTGGGGTTCAGATAGAAATGGGGGTAAGAGAATTTCTTTGAGAAGGTTATTGAGTGAGGGCAAGACAAAGATTTATACCGGTATGGAGGAAGATATGTGCGCACAGGCAACTGTCACATACAGATAAAAGAAACACCACATATCCTCTGGAAAGTACATAATATCTTTTGATTCAAAATGCATTTCAATGTCTTAGACAGCCAACACAATATCTGAGTGTTTACATTTAGCAGTTATGTGAGATACGATATCATAGAGAATTATAAAATGACAGAGAAGTTGGGCCGGAAGGGACCTCCACAGGTCATCTAGTCCAACCCTCTGCCTGAGACAGGATCATCCCTATCCAAACCATTTTATACAATCCATAATCTAAACTCTTCATAAGATTACCATCAATCCTGACACAACACAAGGCATACCACCCCAACCTGCCCACCTAAAGCAGGGTAACCATATATAATAAAGCAGCAAAGCATTTTACCTTTTCTGTCTCTGAATTGTAAAAGTGAACCATATGCACAAGTCTGTGTGAATTGTACAGAAAAAAAAAATCATTTGGCCTACCAAACCCTTAGTTTTTTTTAAAGTTGAGGATCTGTTTACAAGAACAAGAGGATAAAAATAATATAGTAAGATGCTAAATGAACAGATACCGTATTAAGTTATGGTTGTACCTGATGATGGCTAGACCCAATGATCTTGCGAGGTCCCTTCCAGCCCTAACGTATATGAAATTTATGAAGTTAAACAAAGATGAATAGGCAGTTCTGCCAGGTAGAATGTGCATTGAAATAGTTGGGCTGCAAGGAGTTTCTTGACAGATAAACTATGTTAATATTTTTCTTCATTTTTCAGTTCCTGGTAGTTCATCCAAATGGGAGGAAGTTCAGTCCAAGGCCAGACACTTGCTGCTGAACACGTTTGGAATGTATAAATGCTCTGTCCAGCTTCAGAGTTACAAACAGGAAGTAAACAAAACCTGTGCAAATTGTCAGAGTTCCAGTGCCTAATTTCACATGTTTTGGGAACTGCTGCCTTATTCTTCATCTTGTAGTCAAAGACTAAAGAGCAATAAATGTAAACTGATTGAACAAAATCCCTAAAACCCTAAAACAACTTGGATGAAGTTGTATTTATAGTTGATGCGACAGGAAGAATTGGTTCTGAAAAGTGTGCAGGAGTTATCCTACAGAACACGTATTTCTTTGTGTGCTCTCTTTTGTACTGGTTTATTGTTCAGCTCATGATTTTCAGACAAAGATGTTTCCAGAATATTGTTTACAGATTGAGATATGGCTCTGCAGATACCTCATAGATTATACTTCAATATTGTCCTTTGTTAATTGTGTGCCACTAAAGTACCTGTACTCCAAATGGAGCACTGAGAATTCAGTATTTGAATGAAAAACTTTAAAATTGATCGTGTCTGGGATCTATAACGCTGAATGATCCCAGATCTGGTTATACAGTATTTTTGCAATAGTCAGTTTTTCATACAGTATCTTAAATGATGATGCACACAGTGCTAGTTGAACTCTTTTATACATTGTCTCTTCAGACACGTGGAAAAATACAATTTACTGTACCCAGAACAGAAACTTAGCTTTAATACAGGCATTCGGAGACCCAAATGATGTGGTCTGTTGTCCAGGCCTTCCATTGTTTATCTAGAGACTTCAGGACTGGATCCAATGTATTTTAATTGATTGGTTATCTTTAATAATGTATTTTAGAATAGCATTTATGCATTAGAAACCCTTATTTATTTTACAATGTTTTGACTTTTAAGGTGACCTTACTATTAATAATCTTGAATGTCTGAAAACCAACATTTGAATCAAGTGTAAAGGCCAGTTAATTAGCATGCCTTCTAATTATAAATAATAAATGTGCTGTAATTGAACATTTTTCATGATTGTTTTGCATTGTTAAATTATAGCAAACTTCTTAAATAATAAAGATACCGTCATATATAAGCAAAATACATAGATATTCTAACAGACAAGTAGGAAGAGGAGATTTCGCATGTGTTCCATTCCCCAGTCTTAGACCTCCAATTGTTTTGGGTTTTTTTCCCCGTTTCATCTTTGCATTTGTTCTGTGCATAACTATTTGATAAATGACAATGATTCACTGTATCACACTGCTTGCTTTATGAAAAATAGATGAATTCACTAACATATTTTCTTTTTCTTCTACCAATCTTCAGGCAAAATCCTCCTTTCTGATTCAATGGGTGGTGATAACCATACTACAGGGGTAAAATTCAGATGGGCTTTTCTTTGCATTTGAACATAGAAGAGGATATCAAGCAGGAGATTTTTTCTGAGCTTGGCTCTTCTGTGAAGCTTGGTCCTATGGGCTCACTCTGAGCCTTCTGCACTTTGACTGTATAGGGGTAAACTTGCATGCAATCCTGCTGATTTTTCTGTATCTTCCCCGACTCTGATTACACCTGTCTGAGGGTAATTGGATATGAGACCAAGAGCAGCATGAATATGGTCTGCAAAGCTAAAAAGGAAACTGGCATTTGGCCTCAGATCTCTTGCACATTTTGCACTTTGATCTCTATACAGTACTCTATACAGTACTTCTACTGACATCAATAATAAGTCTGTGAGTGGATCAGAAAGGATAATTTTTGCCCTACAATGACTGTCTTGGTATTTACAAACAAATATCAAACCAACCATCTGTTTGAAACTTACTCATATTTTCATCAGACTGTTCTGTAGCTGACATTAGGACTAACAAACATGACTTGGTTTCTTTCTTTCTTTTTTGAGGTAGCAAATTACATGGCAAACTTTCAGAGGTGCAAAGTAACATCACAGTATTAGTTTGGACAAAGTGCACATAATGCTGGATTATGTTTGTATTTCTTTCTAACAGAAGCAGGAATACTACAGTACTCCAGCACATTCAGCTCAGAGATGAAGTAGCAGTGTCTTGGGGAAGCTAATGCTTCAGTACATACAGAATATCACTAATTAAGCCATATCACAGTTTATAAAAATTGTGCATCCCTTCTGTACAAACTTCCTGAAAAAAAAAACGGTATTTTGCACTTACTGGATATTCAAATAGGATTTAATTAAATTGGGGTTTACAGTCAATGTAGTTAGAAGTATGGTAAATGTGTATTTGGAGTTTTTATTGTAATGATTTACTATACATTTGTTTAATTGAAAAAAGTGTTACTTTATTGTGGGATTTATTAAATCAATTATTAAACTTCACATTGTCTTATAAAATATTTATTTGTATTGCTGTCTCTAGCCTATTTCTTCTGATTCCTACCACAGTAATTTCAAAGGGTTTCTTCTAAGAACTTTCAGGTAGCCATTGTACCAGGGTGCCAACATATGGCTACCATGAGGCACTAACTGTACTACATTTGGATTGAATCATTGGCTCCCTTTCGCAGTATCCCTCAGTGTTTTTTGCCATTCCACAGTAGTAATTATGCTTTTTAAAATATGAGCAAACAAGAAAATTGTGGCCAAAGAAACCACCATTAGAATAGCTGCCAAGACCATTCTTAATAAAGCGTCATTTAGTTCTGACCCACTTGTTAACAGAACACTAGATAAACTGGAAGGAGTTCAGAAAACAAGAAGCAAATAAAACACTGGAGGAGACCTGGTCTGTTGATACTATTGTCCCATATCAGGGAAATTCTGGAACAAATACATTCTTTGGAGCAATTTCTACCTAAAATTAATTGATTGGGATTTTTTTCAGATGGAAGTTCAAATTTGCTTCTCCTTTTCCAAACCAAACAGTCCCTGCAGAAAGCAATGAAACATGGATGCTTATTACTGTTTTTTGATGCTAAGAATAATGGAATAAATAAGTGCAATAGATGTACAAAAGCACCAGAGTAAAAATGCTTGATACATTTATTACAGAAGCTAATGCTTTTATGTGCAGAACAATCTACAGAAGATTATAAAGTTGTTTGGGTTTTTTTAATTCACAATCTAAATCTACTAACACAGACAGATGCACAAGGTCTGACTCTTATTTACATCAGGTAGATTAAAGAGGCCCTTAAAATGGAATTAAATTATGTTCACACACACTTTCAGTTCCCTTTACATTATCAGCCTGGTAAAAAAGGAGCCTTTGGGCAAAGAAGAAACAAGTTTTACATTGGTTGCCTAGCTCACCACAGGTAGACTTGCGCTGCCTTAGACTCCACATCTCTGCTCTCCAGATCTGGCTGCCAGTCCAATAGAACTGAAATACTGTTAGTCAGGATGAGTCCAATCTCTAGTTGCACCCAGCCGTAAGTTTGGAGCAGGGGTCTGTCTCCAGAGCTTGCTCCCTGCTTTCTAGAATGATAGTGAGATTTTACCACCTGAATCAAAAGTAAAGTTTAAAAGACCTGCTCCAAGTCCAAAAGCTTGAGTAAAGCACACCAGTTTCTATAGCTAATGACAACTATCTCATCCAGCACCTTTAATTCCACAGCCTAAATGAGCAAGTGCTCCTTTACAGCTAGCTTGACTAGGGAAAGCCTTCATGATGAATCTGAAATGGGAATCAAGATTAGGCTATGACAAGATACCTTAATCTAGTCAAGGTCAATCTTTTTTGCAGGTGTGCCACAGATTAACCCTATGCCCTCCCTGCATTCCACTTTGATCCCCTTCTGCTCAATCTGCTGCTTTGCTTTTGCTCTCTACTCTGCTCCCTGCCCAATCTCCTGTACTGCTTGCTGCCCTGTGCTCCCTGCCTTCTCTGCTGCTGCGCCACCTGTCCCTTCCTTGATCTGGCAAGTGCCACACACACAGGCTGCCTAGGCCACTTTTGTGGCACTTGGACCTTTTGCCTTTGACATAGGAGAAATTAAAGATCCTTTTGCCTAGCCTGTTACTCCATAGATCTGTTTTGTGTCCTTCCTGAGAGTGTTATTTTATATACTGGGCTGGGGTAGCCCTGACTGAGCAACTCTACAGCTGTTCCCTGGCCTAGTAAGTCCAACCAGCCTCTGAATTTGTGCAACACTCAGCCCAGCAAAGGGTGGGGCAGACTGTGGATTTGAGCAAGGCTTGACAATAGCTTTGTGAAGTCTAGTGAGAAGGACCCCTCATTCCTGATACATCTTCCAGTGTCTGCTTTAGGGAAAAAAGACATCTCAGATCTGCACTGAGGCTGCCTTTCCCACACAACAGCTCTCCATTACATATTCTACATTTGCTCATTGGGCTGATGATAAAATTAGTGCAAATGCAACAAAAGTTCTGTGGTGCAAATCTGAAAGAAAAGTGTGTTTGGAGCCTACTCTCCTCTTTGAAATTATATATATTTTTAAACACAGGCAGAATTGACATAAATCCATCTGTTTCATGTCATGGACCAACCTCTAGTTTCCTAGGTGTGCAAAGAAACTTCCAGTGGGTCAGTTATTCTACATATTTCCCATTCCTTCATCTGAAGCCTCATTACCACTCTAGTAGGGCCAACTCATGAGATCCAGTAGCAATGCCTCTGTCCTGTGGAGCAGAATGGGAAACTGATGGCTCTTCTTTATGATATTGACAAAAATAAACTGAAACCAGCACTAAGAAGGAAACTGAAAGAAGTCTATTGTTTTATTAAAGTGGTGATGTTTTCATTGCCAAGTTTCATAGACATTTCATAGACATTGGGGCTGGAAGGGACCTCGGCAGATCATCGAGTCCAGCCCCCTGCCCTAAGGGCAGGAAGTCAGTTGCGGTCATTGGATCCCAGCAAGATTAGCATCCAGATTTCTCCTGAAGTCATTCAGTGTAGGTGCTTGAACCACCTACATTGGCAGGCTGTTCCAGACCTTGGAGGCTCGGACAGTAAAGAAATTCTTCCTTATGTCCAGCCTGGAACGGTCTTGCAGGAGTTTATAACCATTTGACCTTGTCATCCCTTGTGGTGCTCTGGTGAGCAATCATTCCCCCAGATCCTGGTGAACATTCCTGATAGACTTACAGGTAGGCATCAGATCGCCCCGAGCCTGTGCTTTTCCAAGCTGAAGAGTCCCATAGCTCTCAGCCTCTCATCATAAGGTCTGTTTTCCTGACCTCTGATCACATGCATGGCTCTTCTCTGGACTCTCTCAAGCTTCTCCACATCCTTTTTGAATTGTGGAGCCCAAAACTGGACGCAGGACTCCAGCTGCGGCCTCACCAAGACCGAGTACAAGGGGAGAATGATGTCCTGGGATTTGCTTAAGAAGCATCTATGGATGCAAGCCAGCATTTGGGTCACTTTACTAGC
>NW_017728911.1:23638467-23666194 GCF_001723895.1 Crocodylus porosus | reverse complement strand
ACCCATTTGCTGAGCCTATCCAGGTCAGCCTGGATCACCTGCCTATCTTCTGGCATGGATGCTTTGCCCCAAAGTTTGGTGTAATCAGCGAACTTGGCCAGTTCACTCCTAACTCCAATGTCCACATCATTAATGAAGATGTTGTTTTAAAACTTCTGTTTGCGATTATTTTAGCATTCGGTTTACCCAACCATTATAAAATGTTTTTTGAAATATATGTGTCTGAATCTCCATTTACTTCAGTATTGTTCCACTGACATGCACATAGTCGCTTCCAATTACAACAGCATGACCAAGCAAAGGAAAAATAACCCACAAGGCTGGAATTTAAAAATAGGTTCTTACCAGGACAATCTAATGTATACTGGTACTTTTTGGTTAGCCACCAGTCTGTCTTGTTTAGAACAAATATTTCTATTGAAAAAGCTTACAAGTAAACTTTAAAAATGTGAAAATAGGACTGCCTGGATTAGGGGCTGAGTCATAGGATACAGCATCTTTCAACCTTAGACCACCATTTTAAATCAGTAGTGACCCAAGGTTGATATTAGACCAGTGGTCTCCAAACTTTTTTGATCGCGCACCCCTATTGGTAAAAAATTTTTGAGCACGCACCCCCTATATATGTATATTTATTTATTTATAAATTATATACATGTACTACTTGCGTACCGTATATGACACGTGACTGTCTGACATACGGACCGAGTGAGGGCACCAGTGTCAATTTGTATATTAAATATTAGTAAAGCTTAATTTGTTTATTATTTTTTCAATAAAAAATAAATATAAATAGAAGTTCTAATATTTTCTTCCCACACCCCAATGGATCGTCTTGCGCACCCCCTGGCGTGCGCGCACCCCACTTTGGAGACCACTGTATTAGGCAATAGCTGGTTGATATTCTCAGTTCAGTTTGCAGTGGGAAGATGTCCATGCTCTCAAAATCAGCACCAGTTCAAGGGTGTCAACATCAAAAACCAAGTTCCCTTTAGAACTGGGGTGGGCAAAATACGCCCACGGACTGGATTCGGCCCGCCAGCCGATTCCACCTCGTAAGCCCCCTGAAAGCCTTGGCCCTCACTGCTCCTCTGCAAGCCAGTGGGTGACTGCAGGAGGTGTGGCTCTGGTTACTAAGCAATGACCCCCCACCCCAGCCTGGCCTGACCCGTCCCAGCCCCAGCCCCAGTCCCAGCCCCAGGCCAGAGGGCACTGGACAAGGAGCCTCTGCATGGCAGAACTTATTCCTGGTCATCTCAAGGCTGTTTCCAGTCTCCCTGCCTGTGAGAGTGGGAATGCAGGTACGGCCACACAGGGCCTGGGCCAAGGACTCCTGTGGGGGGAAAGGGGTGGGAGCGCAGGCAGCTGTGTGCCTTGGGGCCAGGCTGAGCTGGCCTTGCATGCTGCTACCATGTGCAACCAGGGAATGGGTGGGAGCTGCACGCTATGGGGCTGGGTGGGGCTGAGTATATCTTGTGTCTGATGATCATTTCAGGCTCATTTACAATTTTCTGGTGAAGCATTATACCTAATGATGCCCCCTCACATTACCAGGCTGGTGTAAAGGAGCCTTGATGTAAGCACGAATCAGGCCCCCTCTTTTTAAATCTTGACACTACCTCCTACACCTGCCATTTCTGCCCAGAGAGTTTCTGGGCTGTTTCCATGCAGCTACATCGGGCCCTGCCTCAGGCCAGCACCATGTGCCAGACCAGACTCACAGGCTGGATCCGGCCTACAGATGGACTGTGCATCTGGCCTGTGGTCAGGAATGGCTGGGCACCACTGCTGCAGTCCAAGTTCTCGGTGTTCACAACAAAGTCTTCCTTACAGCCTCCAAGTCCAAAAAGTCTAATAATGCCCCTCTGCAAATCTATGGTGGAGGTGTCAAGTTCCTATCTGTCAGTGTGGCCGTGTTTCTTCTCTGCTCTTTGGCCCTACCAGTAGCTCCTTATTCTTCACCACATGAAACTCAGACTTCAGGACCTTGCATTACTCCACCCTCCCCTGCTTATCTGACCTTATCTCTCAACCCACCCTGTCCCCTGCCCATCTTTTGCCAATGATGCTAACCTTGGACTTTGTATCTCTGCACCCTCCTCAGTCGCTCCTACAATTTTTCCCACACAGCATTAACTGCATGATGCACTCTTTCTAAGCTGGCTTGAGAGGACCCTTCAGTCTTCTCTTTCAAGCCTTCTTCTGTCCAAAACCACTTCCTCCTTGACCTCATGCAGAAAGAAGGCAGGGCAGGGTGGCACCTTAGAGAGTAACTCATTCAGAAAGACATGAGCTTTCATAAGTGACAGACCTGCTTGTCAGATGCTACCTCTCTCGACTCATGCAGGATGAGATACCCAGAGGCAAAAAGGGATATTGGGCACTCAACCTCCACTCAGGTGCAATAGCACCAAGTTGCTACTTGTTCCTCTAAAATCTCCCTATTAATTTCTCTAAAATAAAGCCAAAACCAACACAGCTTTACCAGGGCATGCTGAGGACTATCCTTTAGAGAATAACTGCTAGCTCCCCCCTCTGTCTCCTTCCTCTCATTGCATCAGTGTCTGAATGTAGCTTATTAACTCCCTGAAATAGGGACCATACATTCTCATTAGTACTGCCAGTCTCTACCACACTTCTGAGCGATACTTAAGATGATCAGCCAGTAATGATCATTTCTGCTTTGTCATATAATCTTATCTTAGGAGAGCACCAATATAAATGGTCACAGGCAGCCTGAAAGACAGGTATTTTTTTTCATCCAAATTAATTCCCTGCTTGCATTCCCTACCTCTATATAATACATATTTTCCCTCATCCCCTTCCCCGTTTTCCTTTTCTTGGTCCTGCTGTATTTTGTCCTCTGATCAGAGGGCCAAGGGACCCCCCTACAGTTTGGATTTTGTTCTCTGAGAGCAATTCAGTCAGTTCTAAGCCAGCAACAGAAGCACACTTTTCTATACAGTAACCACCACAGTTCTCCTAATATTGGAGCTGGTGCAACAACGTAAGTGATTCTGCCTGGATCAGGGACCAGCCAGAATAAGAGAGCATATTAATACAGTTTTTCCAGACTATGAAGAAGGGAAAGGGATGGGAACATTTCACATAACTTGATAATCTACTACTTTATATATATATAAAACTAGTTTATATATATATAACTAGCCAATTGCCCACCAAGAATGATGGGGGTGGGGGGAGTGGAGGAGCAGGCAGGGATGGAGTCCCATCCCCCTCCATCCAGGCCTGCTCCTCCCTTCCCTCCTGCTGCTTGGGGTCTGGGCCTGTTCCCCGCCTCCCCCCTGCAGTGGCGGTGGGGAGGGGAGCAGCCCAGGCCCGATGCAGGGGAGGACCAGGCCCGAGGGTGGGGAGAAGCCAGGCCACCGCAGCAAGGGGGAGGGGGAGCAGTGGACCTGGGCCAACCTGGTGGCTGTGGCAGTGGCGGTGAGCGGGCTTAGAGCCAAAGGAAGACAGGGGGGAGAAGTGGGCCCGGGGCCAAGGGGGAAAGGAGGCCTGCTCCTCCCCTCCCCCAGCTGCTGCTGCATCGGGCCAGGGCCACTGCTTCCCCACAACCACCATGGCAGGCCTGCTCCACCCACCCGTCAGGCCTGGGCCCTCTCCTCCCCTTCCCCCACTGCTACCACTGCTGCTGCCTCGGGCCTGCTCCCTCCCTGGTGTCAGGCCTGCTCCCCCCAACCCGTGTTGAGCCTGGGCCCACTCCTCCCCTTCCCCCACTGTCACTGCTGCCGCCATGGTGCACCTGCTTCTTCCCCTCCTCACATTGGGCCTGCTCCGTCCCCCACTGCCGTCGGGTCAGCCCTGCAGGTGGTGACAACAGAAGAGGGGAGGGGCTGGCCTTACCCCCCTGTAGCATCCCAACCCCGCTTCCCTCCTGCGCTGCTGCTGCTACCATCACCTCCAAGGAGCAAGGGGGGAGCGAGGCCAGCTCCAGTGGCCTCGGCCCACCCCCGGCTCCATTGTTGCCACCTCCAGGGAGCAGGGCAGGGGGGCGAGGCCAGCCCTCACCCCCTCATTCTGTCCTGTGTCCCCACCATCATGGTGGCGCGTTGCCACCTGTTTGAATGCTTCTTTGCACTCCGACTGGTTGTTTGTAACGACAATCAGAGCACAAATAAAGCGTTACAGACAGACAGACCGATTAAGGCTTTTATAATATTAGAATGTCAGTGGAGCATGTTTACAAGGAGTTAAGAATAGATGCAGACTATAAATATGAAGAGAAGCAGACTGATAGACTGAAAACTTCTACAACCTTCACGCTGCAAGAAATACATCCACATGCAAGCCTCTTGAATGACTTCTTTTTACATAGTTTCAGGATTTAATTAAACCCTATAAAAATTGATGTAATGTAAGCAAATAAAAGCAGCTGGGTAATTACAGTATTCAGCCTTTTAAAATCAAATTAAGCCCTATATCACCAGCCAAAACTTTTCATAGGCTTGACCTATGTTTCCCCAGCATACAGGAATCCTCCTTTTTAAAAGATTTTATGCCTGACTTTCTCCAAGCCACTGTAAGCACAATTCTGATGCAAAGTTCAAATGGTTTCATGATACCTGGTGTGAACTATATTCCTCCAAGATCATGTTTTTTCTATGCTTTCCAGCAGATGGTGCACAATTCTTGAGTTAAAAATATAGGTGTGTATATAGTATTGTTATGAAGACTCACTTGCTGATTTATTAAAGGAAGAAATTTAATTTCTCGTTTTAAGGATGGATTAAATTTTGATTGTGCAAAAGGGTATTTTTGTAATTAAGATACAAGTAACAACTGAAAATAATGTTTAAATTTTATCTTACATTACATTAGAAACGTGGCAAACACAGTAAGGCATTGCTAATCAAATGGTAAGAAATGTTTGATTTATATATCTATTAATACCATATAATAGTGAAATGCATCCCTCCGTTCTGAATTATATTCAGAATTATATTACTCTAAAGAGCATGGGTAGGACTCAGTTATAGCTACAGGTAATTGAAATACAATAAACATATAAATATATTTATTAATATAAGTGATATAATTTGCTATCACCTAAATCATTCATTTGTAGGGAAGTAGATATTGCAGCTATGTAGTGTTGAATTTATACAGGCTTCTCAGTGTTTTTCCTTTGTGCCTAAACCTGACAGTACATTGAATAGAAAAGAAATTTCTTGAATTGCACAACATTTGTCTGGATTTACCTTGATGCTGAGTTTAAAATCTGGCTTTGTTTGATCTGTAGTTACAGACAGTGTCTGAAACAAAACATAGTCAGGCTGAAACGTTAGAAAAACTCAGAACCACAACTTCCTTCCTGTAAAGTCGTCTTTCATTTCTTTTCTTCAGTGTGAAGAGATCAGGCAATCCCATACTGAAAACAGCTGTGTGGAAATCTAGGGTTTTTACAGAAACACACCTATTTAGGAAACTGAAGTTATGCAATCAGATACTGGAACTGGTCATTTAAGTGCATAATGACTTCCTTCATTTTATGAGTTGGGTGGAACCAATTATTCAGACAAATGGAATTGCACTGACTTGTGACTCCATATAGGTTATCTTATTTTTCACACTATAACAAATCTACAGTAACAGAATTAAATTTATGATTTCTTAACATTTATTCAGTCAAAAGCTGTTTCAAATGAAGTTTGATTAGACAGTACAGGATGGACTACAAAACACAAAGAGGATCAGCTGCTTGAACTTCCCTTTGAAAGCAGAAATGCAATGAAAAATAATCACACATGCGAACTCTACCCTTCATACTTCTGCAATCAAATTTTGAGGCAATTTCTCACTGTAGTGTAACTGCGGCGGTCACCTACAGCAGTTGGCAGGTGCATTAGAAGAGGTGAAATTCTCTTTTGTTATTTTTATGTTTCTGGGCTCCTCTGGACTGCTGAATGGAAACCTTTTCTTTTTATCTCCCCCCCCCACCAATATTTACATTTTGTTGCTGATACGAAGTGTACTGGAGAGTGTTGACGGGGACTGCAGATTCTGAACATCCAGTGCCTTAGTCTACACGCAGGCTGCCAGCAACATCCTAGTACTCCTGGGCCAAATTCTGAAGTGATAATTTTGCTTATTTGGTCCTCAATTGCTGATAGTCATGGCCATGTGAAACCAAAGGCTAGAAGCTCTGATGCCTCCTTGTCTTGCCATCATTCACTTAGGCAAATTACCTACTGAGCCTATGATCCACCCACTTATTTCAGGCCACACCCATTTCCCACAGGCCGAGACAAAGGAACCAGAAGGCTGCCATTTCTGTCCCCTTTAGCACCCTTTCTCTCTACACAACCATTTCTCCCACTGGGTCATTGCCTGGGGATAGAGAGGGAAAAAATAAGGTATTTTGTAAAAGGCCCTTTAGCCTTTGATTTTTTGTATTTTTGTAATACTGTATAACTTTGCTAGTTCAGCAGAGCAGCACTAAAATAAAATTGGATTAAAGGAGTAGAGAAGTTATTGATGAGAGATGCATTTTATTGGTTCTAAAACTCTGTCTTTGATTTATTATTAAAGTGTATCTTGTAAGATACTTTCTTTCCCCCAACTCTGAAACATCTCCAAATAACTGCAATATGCTTATCTCTAGTAATCTCTAACTCTTGCCCTTTCCTAGCCCCTTTGAGTAATGTTATCACAGGGGTGGGAAAAATGTGGCCCGGGGGCTGGATGCAGCCCGGCAGGCCATTCTATCTGGCCTGCAGGGCGCCTAAAAAATATAGAAAATTAATATTTATCTGCCCCTGGCTGCCTGTCATGCGGCCCTCGATGGCTTGCTGAAACTCAGTAAGCGTCCCTCTGCCCAAAATAATTGCCCACCCCTGTGTTATCATGTCTTCAGTATAGTAGAAGATACACAATGACCTGATTTTTAAAAACACACTGGAAAGTCAGATTCTTCTTCCCTTATATAAGACTTCCATTGACTTCAGCAGGATGTAGCCCATACAATTACACTGGAGGGATTGTCTCTGTCTCTCAGATCATTAAATTATTCCTTTTCCCCAGTAACTTGTTGCTCGCCACCCACCCTGCCACTGACACTGTCAGCGCTGCCTGCAGGCAGTCCATGATCGCTGTTGGCTGCTGCCGACACTGCTGGCGGCATCTGTAGGTGGTTGCCAACCACTGGTTCATGCTCACCACCCTCCCCCACTGCCAATTGCACCGTGGCCACCTGCAGGAGCTCCCCACTTGCCCCTGCCGCACTTGCACCACTGACAGCGCTGCTGCCATCTGTGGGAGCTCACCATGCCCCCTTCCCCCCCGCCTCTGGGGGCACGCGGTGTTCTTGTGTCAAGCAGACTCTTACAAGTGATGCCTTGCTTTGAATATTGCAGTAGGTTTCCCTTCAAGTTAATAAACCTGCAAACATGTGAATGAAGACACACCCTGCTCCAAGATTTTCATAGGATTTTTCTTTAAAAAAATTATCCTAGTATATACACATATGTATACCAGTCTAAGATTTGTGATCCCAATTCATTGTGCTCACTGAGATCCATGGTAAAACTCCCATAGATGTCAAGTTATCTTTCTCCTAAATGTAGTTTGTATGGGGCGATATTATGCATCTCATTTAAAAATAAAACTTTGTGTTTTATACTGAGGCAACCTACACAGAATTGCAAGTCATTATGACTAGGATTTCCCTTGGTGTTTCTGCTGCTGTGATGAAGACAGATACTGCAGTCCCTTCCAAGCCAAATGTTCTCCTCTGGCCAGAACACGTGCTTCCGCCCACAGTAAAACATTTCGTGAGGGAGAAATAAGCAGTACAATAGAAACTGGAATGCTGATGTATTTTTATTACATATATAATCAGCCTATGGTTTCATGTATCATTTTAAGAAATTGTGTCTCACCCAACCCTCTGTTAGACGTCTACAAATCTATGGGGAATTATTTGAAAGGGCAGTGTAATTCTGTTTAATAATTCAGGGATTACTGAATGAGAAAAAGATTAATGCAGAAGGGAGAAAGTTGCCGTTGTATGGAACTTTCTCAGCCACTCGAATATGAAAAGAACCTCTCCCATAGTCAGTCATGCATTTGTAATAAATCACTGGCTTGCTGCATCACAATAGTATTTTTGTTAGCAGGATGTGCCTTTCCTGTTACTGACAGAGCTTAAAATGAAAATGGAGTTTTTCATTTACTTCCTTGTTTGTGTATCAGCAACATGAAGAGTTAGCCTAATTGTGAGAACAGGGCTTGTTAGTTACTTGCTCCTGCAGGTCTAGAAGTCTCTTCCTAATTTCCTACGAAGTGGGTAAATATTCTTACCTTTCTGATTCAGGAGCATTTTCATCAGTACAGAGTAAACCCTCTGCATGTGATGTTTATGACCCAAGTAAGATGTTAATCATGACAGAAAAAGCATGTGCACTCAGTTTAAGGTGCCATAAAAATGTTCCACATATAATGTGGAACACTTTTTTTGCTTATTTGCCTGGTGCCTTGAACTGAACATGTGGCATCCTTGGGGCTGCTCTTGGACAGGGGCTGACAACTGATTGTCAGGTTGAATCCCAGGACTGCACTGAATCATGCTGGGCTGCGGGCACCCATCTTTCAACCTGCTGGTGCAGGGGGCACCCAGGATCATGATCCTGGGTTCTTACTCCACTGGGAAGTAGAAAGCACATGATTAGGATCTAATACTTGGTCCCACAATTGTGCCTTCTGCCATGCATGTGTGGCAGATCCCGTTACGTCCTTAAATGAACGCATGTCAATGTCTTTACAAGGTGCTGGTGCTAGTGATATAATGAAGCTGTGTTTATTTACATGAGCTAAGCATCTGCACTCAGTAACTGTCTTTGCACATATTACGTGACTCTGAACACCACTGCAGCTGTAAGTGAAAAGCCTTGCTTGTTGGGAGGAGGACTGAACTCAGGCTCTGAGAGTAATGAGGAGGAATTGATTCTGAGGAGGCTCCACCCAAAATGAGAATCCAATGAAATCACTGGATTTCAGGGTATCTCCGCGGTCAGGATAGTAGCGCATGAGAAATGAGCATTTAAATATTTCTTCTCTATCCCCAACATTTTTTATTGGAATTAAGAAGTGATGAGCACTAGCTTAGTAAAACCTATACAGCTCCTACTGGAAGCGAAGTATGGATGCATTTTTATAGTAGCAAGTGTTCAAGATACTGTAGCTTGCTAAGAGCCCAGCTAATCTGGTCATCTCATGACCACATCCCTGTCTGTTTTCTGCATGTTGCACAAGGTAATGTGTGCTTATTGCTTAGCTAAGGTATATCTGGTAACAATATATCGTTCGGATCCTGTAAGGATTTCTCATTTGAAAGTCCACTTTCCCTCTTTCAGTGTTTTGGAGTACGAGGCACGTATAACAGTTCCAGGTAGTCACAAGGTTCATGCTATTATTTTTCCGGTATGGGTGTGATGGAAATGCTAAGGTTAATCAAAGTCAAATGGATGTCTTTGTTTTTCTCTCAAACCAGCTTTTATGCCTGTGCAGATGGTGAATCACAGGCTTATGAACCACTTGAGTCTTCCTTGTTAGCAGGTCTAGCACTGGCTCTTTAGAGTGAAATTCATCTCTGTCCCAACACCACAAATCAACGGGAAAGTGATCTAGTTGGGGATGTGAAAGTGGCAGAGTTTTGTTTGAAAAACAGTAGGGGTGTGTGAAGCGGGCCCTATTTGATTTGGATTCGGTCTGAATCAGGGACAGTGTGATTCGATTTGTTGATTCAGATCACTGTCCCTGATTCGACTTGGCTGAATCTGAATCTGAAGATTCGATGCTCATTTGGACATAGACACAGCTTTAGAAGTTTTTTCTACATACCTTGAGGTATCAGGCATGGCTTGTGAATGCTGCGATGATGGGGTGCATGGAGCGTCCCACAGGAGCGGGGGTGGGTGGGGGGAGGGGGCCCTCCATGTGCTTGGTGGTGAACCTGGATAACTTCCAGGTCTGCTGGGTAGTGCACTGGGGGCTCCCCAGACCCAGGAGCCACCAGTCACTGAGTCGGGAGGCTGCAGGGGCCTCCCAGCTTGCTCCCTGGAGGACCCGGAAGTGCTTCTGGTCCACTTCTGGGTCTGCTGCCGAACACACTGGGGAGCCCCCTGTGCTCCTGTGGGATGCTCCATGTGCCCCAGCATCGCAGCATTCACAAGCCCCTGCTACCTAGAGGTATGTAGAAAAAACATTTAAAGCTGTCACTATGTCCAAATCTATCCAAATCTCTCCGAATTGATTTGGAGAGATTATAGTGTCCTCTGAATTTGATTCCAATTCATAGACATTAGGGCTGGAAGGGACCTTGGAAGATCATTGAGTCCAGCCCCCCACCTGAAGGCAGGAAGTCAGCTGAGGTCATAGGATCCCAGCAAGATAAGCATCCAGTTTGATTTTGAAGGCATTCAATGTAGGTGCTTGAACCACTTCCGATGGCAGGCTGTTCCAGACCTTGGGGGCTTGGACAGTAAAGAAATTCTTCCTTATGTCCACCCTGAAACGGTCTTGCAGGAGTTTGTGACCGTTCGACCTCGTCATCCCTTGGGGCGCTCTGGTGAACAAACGTTCCCCCAGATCCTGGTGGTCACCCCTGATAAACTTGTAGGTGGCCATCAGATCACCCCTGAACCTGCGCTTTTCCAGGCTAAAGAGCCCCATGGCTCTCAGCCTGTCGTCATAAGATCTGTTTTCCTGACCTCTGATCATGCGCGTGGCTCTCCTCTGGACTCTCTCAAGCCTCTCCACATCCTTTTTGAATTGTGGAGCCCAAAACTGGATGCAGTACTCCAGCTGCGGCCTCACCAAGGCCAAGTACAAGGGGAGAATGACGTCCTGGGATTTGCTTGAGAAGCTTCTATGGATGCAAGCCAGCGTTTTGCTCGCTTTACTAGCTGCAGATTTGAAGATCTGGCCACCAAATCAGGCTAAATTGAATCAGGGACCGAAGCTTCACACAGCGCTAAAAAACAGTTACTTTGGGGTGATATCCTGAGATTGACTTTATTGCAGAGTTTTGCTTGGGAAAACAGTAAATTCAGGTTCATTTGCAGCTATGCTGTATCATCATTTTTTGCTCAGAACTCCCACTTGACTCCCAATTTCCTTTAGTGGGGAATTGCATTTTAAAACTGATGCTATGATATAATTTCACATTAAGAATCTAAATAGGCAGCACTTGATCCAGCAAAATGGGGTAAATACGTCAAAGTATTCCAAAGGAGTTTGTCTGAGTAAGGACTGAAGTGCTGGATTCTAAATCTGAAAATGATATTTCCTTAAGCAAGAAAGCCTTATTATTATTGTTAATTATTAAAAGCCTTTATTTTCCACCCATCCTTCTTATATCTGGGTGTTTTACATGATCAGGGGTACAAACAAATTGTGTCAACTGAAGACAGTAGATATGAAGACAAGTACCACAGACAAGGTTCCTTCTGTTACTTCCTGTATCTAAACCGTGAGCCCAGTCTAGTGTCACAATACTTTCACAGAGCTGAAATTTCTTTTACAGTAATGCAGTTGGTACTAATGCATAACTATGTAAGTTGACAGAGAATCTGGCCCAATTATTTTAAGCTTTCCTGGTGTCTTTGCTTTGGCACCAACATAATTAAGGTGGGGCAAAAATAAAAGTGAGTCAGGAAGTGAAAGGAGGGAGGAGTTACAGTAGAAAAAAGGTAGGAAGTTGTGGGGATGCTGAGTGAGTGAAAGGAAGATTAGAGGTCAAAATGATACTTGTAACTGGGACAGGTTGTCGGGGCTAAAAGGGCTGCTTTCCTGCTGCTGATGCCTGTGAAGTCTGTTCCCCTCAACATGAACCAGTGGAATGGACTGACCTGAGTCCAGTGCTGCTAATTGGTCCCATCTCTTTGCTGCTCAATTAATCTTACTTACAAAGAAGGCTCCTATAGAAAAAAGGTGAATTGAAGTCCTTTGTTCATACAGTTAGTATCACAGCTATGCTGAGACACTCTTCCCTGAAATCAATACAGACATTTTACTGACTCAAAAGACTACAAATCTAACTGGGCTTCTTCAACCCTTTGCCTTTTCCAGTAATAAATCATTTCTTAAGAAATGGCAAGATGCTATAATGATGAAAACAAGCTTAATTTTTCTCTCAACCAAATTATCACAGTTGACAGACAGATAACCACATCACCACTCTGGTGGTTAAAAAGCTAAGTTTAAGGGAAGTGCTCTAAAAGCAACGCTTACTGAGGCTTGGAGGCACGGTCACAAACCTAATGACACTATACGTCTTTTGTAAGGAAATATAAGCATTTATTTATGCAAAACTTTTCAATGTGACAATCATAAACGCATAGTTAGGTTCTGACCAAAGGAGGGAGGGGAGCAATATAACCATACACCCAAACACATGCACAAACGTCAAACCAGCATTAACTTGGACCTGTATTTAAGCTCAAAGCAGCTCCCAGCACTTCCTGCTTGTGCAGAAAGCTGTATACAAAAACAGTTGCCCTGTCAGGAAGCATGTGATGTAAACCAAAATAGGAGGACCCTGAGCAGAGGCCTCATCATGCTGAGCCCTGTTGATAATGGATGGATGGAGAACTGAAACAGGCAGTACTACTGCAGCTTTTGCCCCCTCTACTGATATGAATTTCTTAGCATGTTAACTTTCTGCACTTGCAGCACCTAGTAGTACTTGATCCATAGTTGAAAGACTGAACAAACTTCTAGTAACACTTAGCTTGTAATTTGGATCATTTCGTGCTGCAGAAAACCTCTGCTTTTTGCTAGGCCATTGCTGTCATTCCAGGGCATCCGACATAGGACAGTTTCCAGGGCTGTGGGAAATCTCCAAATGAACTGCTTGCTGTAGAGGAGCAGCTTCTGCCTAAAGCAGGGAGTTGGATCCAACTTCAGTCCTGGAGTGTCTGTTTGCTCACTCCCTCCTTGCAAAACAGGAAGGAGGTTTATTGTTCTGCTTTATCCAGGCAATGTGGGTCACCACATGCAGCTTTTGGGAGTGGCTTTTTATGAACATAATTAACTGGGCTCATTGGCATAGAAAGCTTCCTGGCTGCAATGGAAGTGACAGCTGCTGCAGGAAGAGGTTGCTTTTGGGGCTGGGGGATGTCTCGCAGGAAGCCCCTGCTGATCCCTCTAATGTTTGGGATGTCCCACAGGAAGCCCCTGCTGATCCCTCTAATGGTTAGAGGGGGGCACCTGCTGTGCCCCCTGCACTGCCTTCCCGGGCTGTGGCAGCAGTCAGTGGGCCCAGCACATACACTCTGCTTCCCCTGGAAGCCTAGAGACTGCCCTAAAACTAGGCCAGGCGCCCACCTCCAGAGGAAGGCCACTGAAGAACAGAAGCACTCAGTGCTGGGGATTGGGGGAGGAGGGAGTCTGTTACAAGGGTGCCTGAAGGGCCCTGCACCCAGTCCTTGCCCGGCAGCTAGCTCCACCTGATCCCAGCTGCTCTTGGCACCAACAGGGGGAGCAGAGAGAGGCACACCGGAGAGGCTGTGTGTTCCCCAGGCAGCTTGACAGTGCAGTTGATAGGACATTTGGGCATAGGCAGGAGGTGAGAGAGCGGGGCTGGCCCCATTAAGGGAGATGCAAGCAAGATGCTGGGCAGTGTGGCTTCATCTCACACAACAGAAAGTGGGGATCAGGGTGATGTTTGTGTGGTGCTAGGTACCTCTGCCTCAATGAGGAGCATTGGGGAGGGTTGTTTATCCACATCCCAGCTGCCCATGTCCCAGTACCTGCTGCTGCCGTGGCCTGTGTGGGTCAGACAAGACTCATCTCCCCACTCTGACCACCTCCCTCCCTAACTCTGTTGCTCTTCACTGCCTCCCCCCCTGCATACAAAGCGTCCAAATTCCTGGTTGCACCTCTGTACAAAGGAGCAAGAGCAGAACATGGCACAGTCACTGGAAAATAAATGCATACCTGTGTCCTTTCCCAAACATCTCTTGTTAGATGAAAGAACATTGGTGCTTATACGTTTATTGAATCCACAGATTTTTGAGTCCCTCTGTCCAGTACTCTTAGCTTTCCTATCTTGTACCAACAGGTAATAGCTTTTGAGGAGTATCACGGGGTGGAGTCGTTAGAGACGGCTGTGATGTTTTAAGAACCCTGTAACCGTGCCAGATTTGCCCTGTGGGCACCTTCTAGTCTCTCCTGCCACGTCTTGTTGGTGGAAATAATAAGTTGGGAGGCCCACAACTTTGAGTGCGCACACTCCTGCTGAACCCCACTAGATCCTGCTGCCCTTAGATCCCTTGCTGGGACTTACTTAAAGGCCATGCCTCTCAAGACACCTTGAGCCTTATGGGCTAGATGCATGGCCCCAAGACCACCCATTTACCACACCCATGCCCTGCAGATGGTATTTAGATGTTGGCTTAGTTGAGGTGTGTACTGATGAGGCCTCAGTTTAGTTGGGCCTCTTGTTGTCCCTTGACCCTTAGCCTCAGTAACTGTACCTTCTGGCGCTGGAGTCTCCTCACCCCCTGTCACTACACCTTCTGGCACTGGGACTCTGCACGGTAGTGTGCCCCAATGAGGCCTCATCGTCCTCCCCAGTAGCTTCAGCCCAGTCCACCAGATTAAACAACAACAAAAATATGAGCCCCTGGGCTATAACCTAACAATAATAATACTGATGACGTTGGAGGCGATACTCTGCACCTTTAAGAGGGCCAGTTGCTCCCTCAGCAATGCATGCCTCCTATCCCCAGGCACTTTAGGAACTCCTAGAGCATGTTAGTCCTACCCATGGCCAGACAGGCAGCCAAGCAGCTCTGTAGAGCCTTTATGCATAAACTCCTTCCCCTCTGGCGGCTGCTAGAGAACTGACTGCCTCCAGCCCGAGCCCTGAGGCTTATATGTGCCCAGGGCCCTGCCTTCTCCTGGTCAGCCTACTGGGTGCAGGTGCATGCTAATTCCCTCATAAGCCTGCTGCCACAGCAACCTGCACCTGTTGGGGTTCTGCCTGGCTCCTAGGGCCCTCTCTCTAGGCAGTTTATGCCCTTAAAAGAGCAGGCACACCTTAGCACCCTGTGACAAGGAGCCCCTTCACCCCTTTGGCCCATGTCCCCAGGCTGCCCTGGAAAAGGCTTCTTATATCAACCAAGAACAGCTGACGTAAAGGTGGCTTAGGTGAGCTTTGCTAGACGCATCCTTAAATCTCGGCTATATGCAGATTTAAACTCCCTTTGTTCTGCAAGAGGGACATGAGGGGTGCTGAGGATCTGGCCTTATTATTATCAATAGACACTCTGTCTCCATAGACTGAAATAAGTAGAAGCAAACACAACAGGATGTATTAATAACATTGAATTATTAATATCTTAGTAAATTTACTGCATGCAAAAAATTCTGGATGGTTGGCTCTGGAGACCAGTATCTTCTGTTTATCCCCAGACCAAGTGCAGCACTGGTACATGGTCCTGCAGTGAAGCTGTAAAGATGTTTCATCCTTGAGCTGAAAGAACTTTTACTGGAAGGACCCTTCTAGTGGGAAATCATGATTTCACACTCCAGCCCTGTTTATTCCTTGGACTTTCTTCTGAGGGTGGCACTTACAGTACCAGGCAAGTGACACATTATTTTCAGACAATATTTTGTCTGCTCTTGACTCAAATCAGTATCCTGGAGTTAAGTGGTTAATTAGATTAACTCCAGTTTCTTGTTGTGTCCAGTTCTTTATAAATTTATTGTCTATTCCATTGACTTATTTTATACCATGAGTTCCCATTCTGTACACACCTCATAAAGTAGATGTATGCTATATAGTGGGGATCTTATACTGTAATAAAAATTAAAAAATGCACAGAGTAGAAGTACTGTATTTATTTAACCTGAAAGCTTTATTGGGAAATGTCCAACAGCCAGGTGGTGCCAGAATGAATGAATCATTCCTATTACTGCTCTTATTGCTCTACAGCTAGTCTTAGGGCAGCAAGCATGGCTTACTAAATGAGACAAACTATGTTGTGGGATGAACAATTTAGTGTAATGATAGTGTCAGCTTCTTTTGCAAGTTATTATTTGCTATGAATACCACATGGACAAATGAATTAGCATTGAGAGTAGGAGGCTAGCTCACGGCACCTTGCTGTAGAAAAGCAGAGTTGTTCGGGCAGAAAGTAGATGATATCACAAGGGAGGTGCTCACATTTATAACAGGGTGTTGTGCATAGCAAACACAAGGAAAAAAGATCTGCACAAAGCATGGATTTGATTAATCTTGTGTACTTAAGGTTAGGGTGGTAATAAGCCATGATAAAAGTGCCTGAGAAATTACATGCAACAGCGGCCAGGTTTTCAGTGTTTCTCAGCATTAGAAATACATTGCAACACCTGAAAACTTGACTGATGGCATGACTAGAAATTGCTATCTATCTGTCATATAGATATATAAATATAAGGATTTGAAAAGCCAAACAAACTTGTGTCTCTTAATTAGACTGTAGGTGTACACATGTACAAATAAGATTTGCTTACTGTTTACTAGAGGTACAGCCTTCTAGAGTAGCTCAAGTTATGTGTACTGTGGTTTGTGTCAACACCAATTCATGGTTACAATTTAAACTTACTGATGAGCATATACATCCTTTACTGACTAAACCAGTACCTTCATGTCTGTAAGTTTAAACTTATTTCCTAACCAAAGTATTTGTATATCTTGGCTGTAGTCTCAGTGAGCATTACTACTTCTGGAGATTTGGGACAGGAGGTGGCTATACATGACATGTTCCAGATTAACTAAGTGTTACTTTAACAGTTTTCTGCTGAGCAAGTCCCTTTTTCTGAGTGTGAAGGTGAAGTCTAAGTTGAAGCCTGAAGGTTGATGTTTTAGGTAGTTTTGAACAGAACAGATGGTGAATGGTGCAGTGTGTCAGCCATGACAAACTGACAGTGTTCAGACTCTACTACTCCATCCACACAAGGGATCCATCCTTTGTATAAGCTGTCTTATTTCTCTCGAGACATTACAATTGCACCACTCATTAAATTCAGGCAATTCTGTTCATTTTCTTAAAAGCAAAGAAGGCCTTCAGTGAGCATGAAAAGGATTTCTTCTCAAAAATCCCACCTGAATCCCGCTTCCAGAGTTCAGGGATCAATATTGACAGGAATTCTGCAGACTTTTGGAGATAGGGACCATTTTCTTTCGATCTGGAGAGATAACTTGGTTCGATAGGGCAGTAGATTAGGAATCAGTTGTTTTTAGTTCCGCTCCACCAGCCCAACATGGACTGAATGCTGAACTTTGGCAAGTCAGTCACTTCCCCTTCCAAGGCCTGCTTTCCCTCCCACTTGCTGTTACTCATTTAAACTGAAGTTCTCAGAGGCAGGATTTCTCTCCTACTGGTCATCGGTAGGCTGCTACCACAATATGGCCCTGATCTTCAAGGCCAATGGTTAAAATATTTGTTATTTTTTTAAGAAAAGACCAAATAGTATAACATGGCACTATGACAAAGAGAAATGTATAGTGATTAAATCTTTTGTAGCTGGGCTACATTTACATTTTGATGGAAGGAGAGGAGGAAGAAGAATAGTTCACTTTTTGCTCAGGTTAATTGTGAATGTATGGACTGTAACTTGGTGGGTCATCTCCTTTAAATAGTAGCGGGGCTCTGTGTGATCTCCTTCCCTTTTTATTCCCTGCATACAGCTCCTTTGAAGGACAGCTTGATGCATTTGTCCATTTATTTACAAAGTTATGCAAAGCCATTCAAAGTCACCCATGAGTTATGGTTCAATTAATATGTTCATAATTTGAGTTTTTACACATTACAAAAAAGCACTTTTCTTCCTTACAGAAGCATGTTCACAAAAAGGCTATTTTATGTAATCAGCCACCTGTGCTAGGAAAATCATGCCCCTGGACTCTAATAATGCATTATAAATAGTGGTGATCATTCTGGTTTACTTCTAAAAATTAAATTAGTTGTGTTCAGTTCTCACCAATTACAACATTCACTAAAAAGATTTAGGGACAATGCTATAGAACTGTAGAAGAAAAGGTGTGCTAGCTGTGATGAGAAGGGTAAGGGGAGGAAGGCAGAGAATAAGATGTAGGAGGGAGAAAGAGGTGAATTTATTTTTGTTAGTCTTTACAGTGGATTTATGTAACAGAGATGAGACACTACTCTCCTCAGGGCTTTTATTCTTTCCTAGTAAAATATAATGCTTTATTACTTCTGCTCCCAGCCGCAAATTATGAGGGTTAATTATTGAACAATATAATTTGTTCTGAACTTTGTTTTTTCTGATGTTTTATAGAAACCATTCAGACACACATACACAGTAATCATTGTGGGACTATCCTTCCAAATAACCTCTGAAATCCTCAGATCATGCATATGTGTCTTTGTTTTAGTCCTGAAATTCAGAATTAGTCAACATTAAAACCTACCTCAGCAAAATATTAAAAGGTACACAAGTACATATGTGCAGAATTTTAGGAATTATTCGATGTGCCTTGTACACAAGTGCTATTTCATTTATAAATCATTGCAGTCCATGTAGAATATATGAATATGAGAATTAGATCAATGAGTTGCAAACACGTTCTCTTCCTTTCTTGAAGAACTCTGTTTCCCTTCTTAGTTGGAAAGGAATCGTTGTGATCTCTGTGCATCTCTGTGAATGAATACTATGTGGGTATGGAAATTATGTGCTAACATGTATATAATATGCATTGGAAATGGACTAAGGAATTAAAAAAGTAAGTTCTATTGAGATCTGAAACTCTTGTTGTTTCCCAGTTACCATGTTTACATACAACTAAGAAGATCAGGTTAGATACCAAAAACAGCCCACAACTTATATCAGGTTGGGAGCATGGGGAAAAAGGGGGCAGGTTGATTTTAAGCTTTGGGGAAAAAAGTGTAGGTTTTAGTTTGTTTATTTTGATAAGACAGAAAGCCAGGGGAGTCTTATAGAGCGTCTTCCACATGCTATACTCAACATGCCTAGCACTGGGAAACACAAGCTCTCTCAGCAGAAAGATCCCTCATGCCAAAAGCTAACAAGCACCTGTAACTGCCATTGGAGTTTATGGCTGTTGTGGAGGCTGAGGACCTTTCAGAATTAGGCTCTGTTCCTCTATATTTAGTTCTCTAAAGGATGAAACAGGCATAAGCATCTTTTAGCCTTATTTTAAGGACTTACTTTGGACGTCAGAGGAATACTAGCTCTGTCCTTGATTTGTGCGCAGAGGTCAATTTGCCAAGAATTGTCTTACCCAGCGGTCAGCAGCCTATGGCCAAGAGAAGACACTTTGGTGGCAGGAGAAGTGGGGAGGCTTCAATAGCACTGTGTTGCATGGTGGTCTGGTGTTTTGTCCAAGTTACACTGCAGCTAGGTGGTGGGGAGAAGCAGCAGTGGCCGGGTCCTAATGCTACCTGCTTTTGATTAGAGCTGGGTCATTCTGACCTGCTACGGGAACTCATTGCCGACCCACACTCTAACCTGATAACGTAAATAAGGGCCACTCACAGGTTGCAGGATTGAGTCCATGGGAAGCGTGGGAAAACAAACAAAAAGGGTAATCGTACATTCAGGGTGACTATACAATGTTCCCTTATCTCTTCCAATTAGAAAGAATCGGAGCTGACTTGAGCAGAATACATGTGATGCTGCAGCATTTTAATTAGAATGGCTGTCTGGCGCCGCTCTAATTAAAACACCTCACCGCAATAGAGCACAGGTATGGGCACCCTTAATTTTCTGGATATAAAGTTACTCTTTTTAAGAATAGCTCCCCTCTTTCCCATTGAGAATTTTTAAAGTATTAGTTATAAACATAGTATTTTGTGCACAAAATTGAGATCTATTATGCATGACTGCATCCACAGACAGCTAATGGAATCTAGCAGACATTATCCTTTGCCAAAAGGTTTACAGATATAGCATCTACAAATTGCTGTGATGCCTTCAGGAGGAGCTGGAGAGCTCTTGAAATCTGTGAGGAAGGAAGAACTTAAAATATAGCTGCAACAGTCTATGGGACCCAAGACTGTGTATGTAAAGGCAAGAAGGCAGTTTGTGGCATCAGAGTTATGTGCTATTGCAAAATCATGCAGAAGGTTCACAGGAGAAACCTTAGACAAAAAGTAAGAGCTATTCATATTTTCTAATGGACAGGCTTGGGGAGTACCTTCTTTCAGCAAAATGACCCACAGGAGATTGTCAAAAATATTATCCAAAAATGGTGACTCTGTACCTCAAGGGCATTGTAACCAGTGGGATTGAGCATATACCTGTGCGTCCTGTTAAACTCATGTTAAATGCAGCTAGATCATTAACAACCAGAATTTGGCCCTTAATTTTTAAGGGTAAGACTGCAAACCTGGCTCAACTGAAATCAATTTAGTTGATCTGCAGCTATAGTATGTAATGCAGCATTGCCTTAGTGATAAACTGTGCAAGAGAGCTCTCTTAGTAGAAGACTATTTTTTGCTTTAATTTTGAAATTCTGATTTCAACCTAAACTGTGAGTAGCCTCACTTCCCTTGCACATATACTAAAATCAGGAGTACTTCCACTCACATCAGTGGAGTTAAACGCATACAAAACTGGTGTAATATCTTTTTCTAAGATGCTTCTTGTGGAGATGAAAACACATTTTTTAGAAACTTATCTCTTGGTAGAATAAAATGAGCAAAAAGGACTTTGGAATATTTTGCTTATAGAATATATTTTATACTGGGGGGAGGGACAACGATGGGGAAGTTACCTAGCGATGACTCAGTTTAGAACTTCTGATAGGTCAAGAATTGTTGCTGAATACAAGGTGCACCTGCTTTAATCAGTCTATTTACAGAGATAAAAGTGAAAAGAAAATAGAACAAGGTTACTTCCTCATCACTGCAGCACGTAGCCAAATGAAACTCTAAGTCATGAGGCTAATTAAGAGACGTTAATGCTGTCAACCAGTATAGCAGGAAATGTGGTCTCCAACTTGTTTATTACTGCCTCTCTCTGGTTCAGAATCTTTCCTCAAAAATACACTTAAAGGACAAGAAAATAAAAAATTGTTTAAATGCCTTCTGCTTCCACTGATTTGAATGGGGTGGGATCATGCACTATAAGAAGTTTCGAACAGAGCCCTTATTAACGTTATTACTTTTAATTGCATTTATGACCAGTTAATGATCTGGTCAGTGGAACACAATGCTTCTACAGCAGAGATCTAGCTTGTTGAGCAGTATGGCAGAATCACATTTATTTTAGCATGATTGACTCCCAGTCCTCTAAGCAGCTGGACTCGTAGGCCGTGCCCAGATGAGTGCGGGCATCCAGTATGTGGTGCCGCAGACATGTCTGCAGCGCCACATGCTGTACATTCAGCTGATCTCTGCAATGGGTTTTTTTGACCCCTAGATACCCAGGGGTCAAAAAATACCCGCGCAAAAAAAAAACACAGACGAGGGCAGAATACACCGTGTAAAATCAAAGCCTGGCCAGCTGAAGCTCTGGCTGCTGGCCAGGTTCCAAGTGGCACTATCACTGCTGCTGAAGCCCCAGGAGGCCCCCAGGACCTCAGGTTAGGCTGCTGGGACAAGTCCAGTGCTGGCCCCAGCCTCTCCTACTTCACCGTGGGTAACCTGCCAAGTGCCAGAGGGTGTACGGCACAGGCATTTCCACGGGACAACTAGCAGCAACACAAGGTATCCCGCTGCTAATTGTCCCTGGGGAGCTGAACATCCACGCTTGTGTGAATGTGCCCTGAAAGTGCATGCATGCCTCCTGTGCTTGCTGTTACTTTCCATGTTCATAAACTCTAGTAGAAAACATTTATTTTAAAGCCATACCATAATTATTACAGAGAAATCAACATATGGAGGTCTGAACAAAGCCCTTTATAATAGTTAAAAATGACTCCTTAATTGTCCAGCTTTATTAAGAGCAGTGCTACATATTTCTTTACCAACACTGAAATGCCCCACAGAATGGTTTTCTTTTACTAGAGAAACTATTGGATTTAGACTCTACACACAATAAAAGGAAGTAAGAACTTTTCACAGCTACATTGGTTAAGTGACTTTCACCAGAGGCCAATAAACCCAGATCTCTTTGCTACGCCTTTATGCCTTATTAACACATACAGGCCTAGTTGCATTAATATTTATTGTATCAGTAACTTAGACTTCAGAAGTCTTACCACTACAACAGTGTCTCACTGTGGCTTTTCCTTTCACAGCTCTGAAACTGATGCTCATTTATTAAATGCCTCCAGACATCCAGCTCTCCAGACTTGTGAGGCACTCAGAAGTTGTTAAGATATGAAGCCCTTTTAGCCTTTGTTTGGCAAGTATGCTGACATCTTCTGTCAGGTAGCAATCTAAATAAATAGCTGTTACTACCTCAGTTTAACAGATCAATTTCTCAAGGATAGATCCTACCCTTTATTAGGTAATTAAAGTCTTACTAGTTAAGTGCCACTTTGCAATTGAAACTGTTAATATTGTCTTAATAAAACAAGTGGTGGTGTATCTTTCTGCTGGACCAGGTTGCTAGGATTCTGAACTCCTGCTTCTAATTTCTGGCACTGTCACTGGTTTCCTGTTTAAGTTCAGGTAAGTCACATCTGTACTCCTGATCCCTATAATCAAATTAGATGAATATCTTAATTAATATTTGTAAAGCATTTTGCAACGTTCTGGGAAAAGGTGCTGCTGAAATCAAAGGAAGGTCTGTGGCACAGGGACTGTCATTTTCTCTAAATCTATACCTTACCCAACACAATGTAGTTCCAACCTGTTTGGATGTTTGGTGCTACTTCAAAATAAGTATAAAAATATTATTCAGGATGAAGAGGGTATAAAGCTAGAATTGCTACTGTTGTGAATAAAATCAGAAATCTGTTTGTTTGTGTGAGGTGGCTGGATTTTGTTAAGTGTTTGGAGCTCAGCATGGTTTCCTTGTCTGAACTATACAGCTTTCTTCCTTCATTTGTATTTTATGGTGTTGCTTGTCTTTGCAGGAGATAAAACATTCTTGGGAATGGGTCCAAGACTGTGGAATGAGCTCCCTCACAAACTGAGGATCATCACAAACCTCAGAAACTTCTGCATGAAGAGCTAGGCATTTCTTTGACCCTGCCTCCTTTAATATAAATACCTAGGAGCACATATCTTTAAAACATTTACCGAAACAAAACACTCCCCTGCTCTTGCTATTGCATCTGGGACCATGGTGAGACAACCAACATCATATGATAAATGTCAGTTACATTGCTTAATATATTACTGGGAAGCTCTGCTATCACGGGATGATAAGCACAGTAAAAAAAAAAAATCTATACAGAATTGCCCTACGCTTGTTTCTTATAGCACAGGAACTTTATGTCAAGTACAAAGTGCTGAATATACACACTATTCCTTGAAATTTAGCAAAGAAGAGTTTATTTTAAGTATGATTGATTTCTCTTGTCCCTATACACAACATTTTCAGAATTTAAGGAAACCCAGAGTTACTTACATCAGTGCTCTTTTTGAATGCTGCTGAGTCATCCTCACTCACAAGAGAAACAAATAAAAACCAACCATTTTACTGTAGCCATACAAAAATGGTGCATGTGACAGTATTTTAACTCTAAAAGTCAAACAAGTTTTATGAGAAAAACTGAAGCTTTTGAAACCAAGTCACTTCAAAGTCTAGGCATATGTCTTCTTTTTTTACTTTCAGTTTTATTTGCGCTACAGTTCAGTAATTTATAGCTCTTCACCATTGCTGACAATGTGTTTTCTTTTTTTCCAAATGAAGAGACATTATTCTCACATATTGCATGACATTTAGGAATGGAGGTCATCTAATGGTTCCTGTTTTGCTTTCTTTATTGCAACAAGAGTATGACTCCAGAAGTGCTATGCACTTTAGATATACAGCGTATGGCAGTGAAAAATCATATAGTATAAAGATGCTTCTGGGAGAGAAGTTATATTCAGGATAGGAAGGGGGGCGATTCTAAGGAGACTGTTCCACAACTGGAGGCAGATGAACTCTGCTCATGCATTGGGAAGAGAAGGTATCTCCACATCAGCTCTGGGGTTTCTGTTGCACCCCTGCACTAACATATCATTTGGAAAAATGTGAATTATTAAATAGGAAATGCCTTCTCTCTCTTTTTATTTTTCCCCCATGGTCAGATTGGAACAGACTGTGGGGGGTTTTGCTTTCCTTGCGGGGCAGGGGAGAGCAGTGTGCACATGCACATATGTGCATGCCTGTATGGTCATCTTTCTTGGGTCTTTTAAGCGTATTGTGATAACCCTTGAAGCAGCAGCACATTGGCCAGTGTTGTCCCTCTACCTTACCTGTGTCAGGTTGGGGTGTTATATCTTCTGGTTGTGTCAAGGTTGATTGCGTAGTTTTACTAAAAGGTTAGACAATGGATTTGTATAGGATGGCTTGGATAGAGATGTTCCTGCCTCTGGTGGGGGGTTGACTAGATGACCTCTGAAGGTGCTGTCCAGTCCTACTTTTCTATGATTCTTATAAGTAGATCTTGTTTCTAATTTATTTTTTTTCTGATCTTTCTACATGCTGTTAAGGCTGCTTACTTTTTATTCATTTAATAATTTGGGTTGGGAATTGCATTCTAAATTTAAAATGGCATGTACAATAAAAAGAATCAATTTAATATGATGTTTTGTCTAACTTCATTTTAATTTAACAACGTTCTCACAAGAATGAACAGCAAACACTTACAAACGTAAAAGATTCTTAAAACATTCTTATTTTAGTCATATTGAAGTCTTAGGTCCAGATCTTCTATAGGACTACTCCTAGTTTGCAAAATTAAGCACACAAAGCTGTAAGTCTTTGCAGTATTGAGGTCTGAGCATTTATTCTACATCCAAACCATTAAACATATTTCAACTGGGAGCTAACTAAATTTTTTCACTATGCTTCTGTTTTTTATGACCATCTTATGTTGCCATTGCACACACAGTCCCTAACTGCAAAGGTTTCCTGGCATTGTCTGTGTCTATCACTAAAATATGACATAAAGAGAAGTAGCTGACCAGAAATCTTACTCTGGAGCTTCAGAAAAGAGTATTGAGACTTTCACACTTATTATTGAAGTTACAGGAAACTCTGGGGAAAAAAAGTCTAAATATAAAAGCTTATTTTATTATTAGAAAAAAAATGATATAATTACAAAATTAAAATATATTGTAAGGAACATAAAAAAAAAAATCAACAATCTACAAAAAGAACTCATGCATGAATGAAGCATGCTTCATACTGTTAATAACTTTGAATACTGAACTTGTACATCGAGTTAAATATTGGGAATGAATATTTGAAAGAAATCTTTATTTTTGGACTGGGTGGATATTGAAGAAAAACTTCTAAGGCAAATTGAAAATCCTCATCCAGAGTCCAAAAATGTAGGGAGACCCTAAAAATGTAGCAGAAGCATTTCCGCACACTGATTTCAGTAGTCGAGTTTGTGCAGAAATGATTCCACTAGATTCATAGAGTACCTCTGAGGCAATGGCAACTCTTTACTTCATCATCTTTTTGACCTCTTCCAGCTCTTCTATGGGTTTCCATTCCTGGTAGAATGTTAAGAGCTATAAGAAATTAAGAGGAAAAAAAAGGGTTAGAGCAAGTTACTAACCCACCCCTCCCAAACACCCAACAATAAAGAAGCAATTATTTTCTCTACAGATGTGGTCTATTTTTACACTGTGCAGCAGTGTACACAACCTCTGTGTATGAAGAAAGCCTGTTTAGTAAATAAAAGTAGTAGGCAGAAGTACTGTCTGACCACATAAGTTACCTTTAGTAAATTATCACAGGAAAAAAAAAGGAATTCTGTGGACACTAACTAGTTCTAAAACTCAATTTTATTAATGTATTGATCCTGGGATCACTACAAATATTTTAAGTACTATGTTTTTCAGTAAAACAGACTTAAGAACAGTATTATTTATAAGCAGATAGGCATGGCCCAGTATTACTTGTATATTCCAAACTTCAACTGAAATCAGTGGACTATAATAAACAGGAGATGCATTTGTTAAGCACACTCTAGAATTAGGTTAGAAATGAAGGATCAGACCTATAAACGAATAGCTGGAGGTGTAGCAGATAAAGGCATGGTCTAGAAGATACTTCCTTTGTATCTTTCATTTTTCCATTAATATTTTGCCAACTATGATACTTTAAATATATATATTTTACACATCGATTTTTTGTTGGCAATTCACCAATATGTATTTGATATCAATTGCTTTGTGGACAATTAAGTTAATTTGATTACCTTCCTAGGCTTGGTAGGATCCACTCTTTCCCAAGGTTCTGGATTATCAGACTTGTTAATACTAAAAAATACAAAATTCATAATAGAATATTACATGCTAGGATTTGATGCTGTACACTCTTAGATGAGTTGTCTTACCAG
The DNA here is from genome assembly GCF_001723895.1 of Crocodylus porosus. NCBI lineage: Eukaryota > Metazoa > Chordata > Crocodylia > Crocodylidae > Crocodylus > Crocodylus porosus. The sequence continues at coordinate 23,639,748 of NW_017728911.1, read as the reverse complement.
CTATTTGCATGAATAAAGGGTTGTACATGCAAAGGGTTAAAACTTTGGGTAGGGGTCTGTGCCCTTAACATGTGGCTTCTATACTAAATGTGTTAACGTTGTTTAATATTTAATCATATTATGTTAGCATAAGGGGAGTCAGACTGAAAATCAAAGCCAGGGGATGGTTAATGGCAACAGGAATTGTTAGATCCAAGGCTAATGGTGCCCACATCCTTGAAGTCAATTTTAAAACTCCCATGGACTTCAAGGTTAAGACCCTAACCAGGTAGCTAAAGAATTTAAAAATAATGGGTATCAAATACTTCTCTTTAGATACGAGCTATGGAAACACTGCTATTTAACAATCTGGGTATCAAAAACTGCTCTCTAGATAGAAGCGAGGGAAGAACTGCTATTTAACAGTCTGATTTAATATCTACAAACAGGACTTTATTAATAAGGACATTGAAGGAAGAGTGAGGGGGGTGAAGAAAGTAAAGGGAATCCCTGAATACTGATGCTTGGAAATACACTATCGGGATTTGTGTAGCTCTGCCTCAGAAGGAAACAAAGCAAAACAACAAAAACACTGTGTTGTGAACAATTACTCCCTTGAAATAAAATATCTCTTTGCAACCTGCCTGGGCTGGCTACCTACATTTAACCCCAAGAGCACTGAAGATCAACTACATTTCAACTGGTGATAAAAACAGCCGATTTTCTGAGCAGCGCATTGGGTCCAAGCAGGGGAATAAGTGAGGGGCACCCATGTCAGCAGATCAACTTGCGAATAAAGAAATGTCCCGGCTGGTTTCGCACCCCCTCGCTCTGCCGGCGCCCCGACCCCGGAGTGTCTGTGTGCCAAAGAAAGCGGGCGCGGAGCGCGCGGCGCGGCGGGAAGCGGTCTCCTTACATGACGTCCGTCTTGCTGACCAGGGCATAGACACAAGCACAGACAGCCCCAACCCCGGCGAAGGTCACAAACCCGATCAGGGGGATGAGCTGGAAGACAAGAAGCGGGTCAGGAACAAGCTGTGCTGGGAGCGGCGCGAGGGAGGGACAAGGCGCGAGGAGGCAGGGGCTACGCTGGCTCCCACCTGCCCCGCGCTGCCTGGACGCGGCTCGGCGGCCAACTTACTTCTTTCTTTTTCCGCAGCAGCTGGAAGAAGCTCGCGCTCATTATCCCGCTGGCGGCCGCGGCACAGCTCTGCCCCAACCGTCAGGGAACTGCCCCGGCTGCCCCTTATATGTCGCAGCGCCGCCCCCGCGGCTGGCAGCGGCCCAGCTCGCGTCTGCCGG
>NW_017728911.1:23629044-23638357 GCF_001723895.1 Crocodylus porosus | reverse complement strand
GGGGACAGCTTGCCTCCAAGGGCCCCCTGCCTCAGCTCCCGCTGCACCGCTGGCTCTTGCCCTGCGACGCTGCTCACCAGGATTATCGGTGTTTTGTTTCCATAAAGCAGAGGAGCTTGGTGTATTGGAGTGTGAGGTGACACCGAATCGTTCTCAACGAGAGATTGTGACATTATGGGACCCGTCCCTGACCGCGAAGTACATATGATACATAGTTGTGTGTGAAACAGATGCTAATTTGAGGCTTATGTGATTGCTGTCCAAGGGGGGAGGGGTCTAAACCAATCACAGTAAGGTCGCATCTTTATCTCTGGGCAGCAATAGAGACAAGATGGATCAGGCAGGATTATGATGGGCCTCACCTCGGGCCTAGGTGGAGTAGCTCTGGTTACCGAGTCTGTTGTGAGGAGAGAAGGAACAGGGAAGGCTGGGGGGGCACCCAGTAAGATGGGAGCTCCCACAGAGGCCTCCAACACTGTCCGTGGCAGGTGGGGGTGGGGCATGGCAAGTGCGACCACCCGCAGATGCCGCCAGCAGTGTCAGCGGCAGTCAGCGGTGATCGCTGATGTTGGCGGTGGGGGTGGCAAGCAGTGACCGCCAGCAGCGCCTTTTTATAGGGGGTGCGCTACCATGCTCAGGGGGTGCACGTGCATCCCCTATGTGTCACCGGTGCAGGGAAGGTTTAAGGAGGAATCTGTGGCAGAGCAGTCCTGTTGTCACAGAAAGACACCCCCCCCCCCCGGGGAAAGAGTTCAAGTTGTGAGTGAATGTAAGCGCTGTGGGTTCTTAAGGGCCAAAGCCAGAAATGAATTTGCAAGAATATAATAAGTAAAATGATACATATTGTTTTCTTTATATTTGCCAAGGAAAATAACTACATTGGACATAACACATATTATGAGCCTGAAGTTGGTTGCTTATTCCCAGTTCCTTATTCCTTATTCCCAGTTCCTTTTTCAAAGCTAATGCACATCCAATAAAAGCTTGTTATTAATGAATAACACATCCTAAAGACAGAGAATTTCATTAGCTGTGCAGATGTACAAAATTAAGCCCTGTACCATTCCAGATTCTGCCATGGAGGTGTGAACAATAACTGCAGAGAAAAATCTACACTGAATTTTCATGCAGAAGCTGTACACTATTTTCATGCAGTCCTGCAAGATGGAAAATTCTTCAGGAAACTGTAGAACTCTTCTTTTCACTCCGTGTTAACAACTATATGGAGCTCAAGAATCAATGCTGTTCGCCCCCTTGTGAAAAATCCTAAAGGGATGCTGGATTCTTTCTTTAAAATTGAGGCAGAATTAGACTTGACGGCAGAAACCCAGGCTGATGTTTCAGGTCTCATTGAGTAGATGCAATCCTTTGAGTTCATCCTTCTGACTACAGTGTTGTACAAGGTATTGTAGTCCATCAATATCCAAAGCAAGGTTATCCAAGGATCCAAGCTCACCATGGAAGAAGTGGTGCAACATGTCAAGAGCCTCCTGGAAGAAATTTAATGGTTGAATGATTCCTGGCCAAGTCTTCTCATGGAAGGTAAAGTCATTGTTAAGGGGCTATCACCACCAAATTCAAGAGAACACACAGAAGAATCCGAAGGACGAAGCATTTCCATGATGAACTAGCCAATACAGAAGACACAATCTCTTTCCCTAAAAATAAATTCAGGGTTGAAGTGTTCATCACAGCCATGGATATGCTCCTCTCAGATCTCTGAAGCTTAGCTGAGACCATGGGGAAACTCTTAACCTTGTTCTCACCCATACTTGACCCACCATCTGTTGCAGAGGATGAAGAAATTGTGAAATTCGTAGAGTCCCTGTCCATCACATACCCATGAGATGCAAACAAGGATGAGTTGCAAGAAGAATGTTGCCTGTTTTACAAAATCGGGAAAGACTCAATTTTGTGCACTAGGGCTATGCGAAGCTTCGGTCCCTGATTTGATTCAGGAGAAATTCAGCCCGATTTGGTGGTTGAATCTCTGAATCCAAATCGAATCAGAGGACCCTTTAATCTCTCTGAATCCAGTTGGAACCCTCCACTTCTGGGTCTGCCGGGGAGCACGCTGGGGGGGCCCCCACGTGCCCACCTGGCTCGGTAACTGGTGCCTCCTGGGTCTGGGGGGGTATCCAGAGTCCCCCTGTGGCTGATTGCCATGTGGGCCCCCCCCACTCCTATGAGATGCTTCATGCTCCCCATCATTGCAGTGTTCACAAGTTGCACTGGTACCTGGAGGTATGTAGAAAAAAGCTTTTGAAGCTGCGTCTATGTCTGAATTGCTGATTCTCCAAACTGGCATCGAATCTTTAGATTTGGATTCAGCTGAATCAAATCAGGGACAGTGATCTGAATCAATGAATTAAATTACTGTCCCTGATTCAGGCTAAATCTGAATCAAATAAGGCTTGCTTTGGACACCCCTGTTGTGCACTTCTGGAGGAGCCATGGGCACTGCACTTGAACTTCTCAACTGCATTTATGGCAAAGGTGTAAAATCTGTGTTCTCTCAGATATGCATTTGCTCGAGAATGCTCATTGCTTTGCCAGTCTGTTGCATCCGGGGAATGCGCTTTTAGTAATCTTAAGATTATTAAGAACTACCTGCAGTCAGGGATTGGGGAGGACAGGCTGAACCATTTGATCATGCTCTCAATGGAGCATGTATTTGTAAAGCAAATAAATTATGATGTAATTGATGACTTGGCATCCATGAAGGCACGAAAGAAATAATTTACTTAAACTTTTCTCTTTTCATTTTGTTCCTAAGTTCCTAACTTTGTAGCATAAGTTTAATAAACATTTCATTTGCAAACTGTTCATGTCATTTTGTTTAAGTAATCTGTCTCCAAGGTAAATTCTCTCTGTCTAGCCCTTCTTGTCATGGGAACAAGTGGGGAAAGCCTGCTTGTTGCCACTTCCCAGGGCAAGGGAAGGAGCAGCCGCACATGAGAATTCTCACATAATGCATGTGCAAAAATTCTTGCACGTGGTCCGCCAGCTTTGTACACATACAGGTCCTTGTAGGGGGCAGTGGTGGTGCCCCCAACATCACACCTGCCCCAGGGCCCATAAACCCTCTAGGCAGCCCTGCTCAGCTCAGGTGCCCCCTCCCGTTACCCTTCAGGGACTCTTCCTGCTGGTTGTAGGTAGAGGCAAAGACTGAGTGTTTCTCAGCTGGGCCTGCTGCTGTGGGGAAGTAGCAAGAGGGAAGAAGTGGGGTGCAGTCTTACTTGGCTGCTGGTTTTCCCTAGTCATCCCCTGCAGCCAGGAGGGACTACATGGCCAATCTGAGCTCCCTCCCCACTGGTCCTGGTAGGAGGACCCAGTGCAGAGTGCTACCTGGGCACAGGGGTACGGGCATCTTCACCCCAAAGCAGCAATGCCTGACAAGATCAGGTGTGTGGATCAATCCTTGCTCTGCTTCCCCCGAGGACAGCAAGTAGCACACCAGGGGCCAAAACAGGTTGAGGGGGGAGGGAAGGGGCAGAGGCCATTTGGAGATCAGTTTTTTTGCATAGTAACCGTTGCAGATGATATGGGTGAACTGCTCAAGGGCTGAAAGTAAATTAGTTCAGATATCAAACACCCCTAGTTTCTCTTTATCAAACTATCTATTTAACCTCCTCAGGTACTGATCAATATACCTATTAATTTCACCTTGTTTTGATGAATGGTTTGAATTTAAAAGCTGTCAACAAGAAAGCAGTCTTTGTAGAAGAGGAAGATGTAATGCACCAGGCAAAAGCAAGTCTGTAGCAGCCTACTCTCGTTCCATTTGGAAAATTCACTAAGTTCTAGAGGATTACGCTAAGATGTACTTCTGTATGTTTTCAAGACAAGCCCTGGTCTAAGAAACAGCCTGTGTTATAAAGGACAGTCCTTTAATACTAGAAAAAAACTACTTTGTTTATGAAAGGCTTACACATTTCAGACTAGATTATGGATCAAAGGGACCTGGACAGGGAAGAGTTTGTGGTTGCTATTGTATAAAAGGTATCCAAATATTAAGCAAATATTCCACTTAAGTTTATTTCCTAGCAATAAAAGATGTCAAGGAGGAAACTAGAAACATATAGTGTTTGGTAATAAAGACATGAGTTAACTTAAGATAATTTATATTTTAACATTTTTCTTACATTACAAGTCTTTCAAAAATAAGTGGCAGTATATATAAACAGAATATAAAAATACAATATAAAAAGCAAGGAATACAAAGGACAGGTTTAATGTGAGCATCAGTCCATTGGGAAAATTCAGATTTTAAGTGATGAATTACACATACCTTTGTGGAAAAGGTAAACGGCAAAAGAAAATGAAGTTTGTGTTTATGTTCATTTCCTTAATGTAGGGTAAGTGTGGCCTGAAAAGTTAATTTTTCCCCTAGACAATCTATGGACCACGGGGAAAGGGGTAAAATTGTCACGGAATCACAGTACAAGTAGTCATCTGGATTTGAGATGAGAAGCAATTTTTATTCAGACCGTCTTAAATAAGTTTGCTGATTCCAAGTAAAACAAGTCTTTGCTAATGTTCCTATGCTGTCATTTAAACAGTTTTCCACATACAGTGTATGTGAAGACCTCAACAGTTCCTTAAACAAAGTCAGGAAAACTACGCTTAAATTTGTAAAGTAAAAAAATAAGCAGTACAGACCTTTTAAACCCTTTCTGCATGCATCACAATGGGAAATTGTAAACCTAAGAAAGTTTTCTTCCTTTGAATTTCATTTTTTAAAAGAATTCATATAAAATCATTCATTTATAAAACATGCATTTCATATTCCAGAAATTCTTGTTATATCCAGTGTTTTTATTTAAGCTGGTAACTCCTGTTTATAAAATTTTCCATAAAAATCTAAATCTTTGAGGGTTAATGATGGTTTTACAATCTTCAGTGATTTTATGAAGTGCTCATGTTTCACTTCAGTTGCTTCAAGTCCATTCTCTTGTAATGCCAGCAAGCCAGCCTTAGAGAGAAAAACAACATGATTTAGATAATATAGAATGTTTTCACCTGTCAGGTGCTCCAAAGTTTGTAAGTAAAAATGGGAACTAAGCCAAGCATTTTACCATAATTTAGGGTCATAATCCAAAAGACAGTCATTTAACAAAATGCATCAGAACATACTACTGCTAGTTAGTCTTTTCTTTTGTAAGCTCAGTGAATGCTTTTTACTTTAATACACCTAACAGCTTAGACCAGAAAAGATACCTCTGATCACTTATTTCTTTCTGTATTCTACCTGGTATCCCACTGCTGTTTATAAAAGTACCTCAACTACCGTAATCTCTTTTCTTGCCCCAATTTATAAATATTTATTATAGTAAGCAATGTAGTACACTAAACCCTATTTATCATGATTTCTTTGAAAAGGAAGTGTGGAATTAAGGACAGGTTCTGCAACATTTGAGAGACCAGTTTCTTAAAATGTATGTTAGTTGGAGTAATAAAAACTGTCAAAGTTCAGCTTTAGGTTTGTCTGGCATGATTTCACTTTGTTATTAGCACACATGGCTTGCGCACCCCTCTTCTTAATGCTACTTCAGGGGTGGCCAACCCATAGCATGGGCAGCCTTCATGTGATCTGTGGCAAATGAGGGAGGGGACAGGCAAGCACAGTAGCAGATAAGGTAGGAAGCAGAAGGCAAGATGGAGCACAGGGCAGGAAACAGAAAGCAGAGCAGGAGATTGGGCAGAGAGCACAGAGTAGGGGACAGAAAGGAAAACAGCAAATCTGTCAGAAGAAAGGATTAGAATGGCACATGGGGAAGGTGTAGGGCTAATTTCTGGCTTGCCTGTCAGAAAAGTTGCCCCCACAACATGCTACTCTCTGCTTCAACAAAACGGAAAGAGCAGAGCCTAGCAGAACCTGGGAAATGGAATACAGAGAAGAAATGCCACTTTTCAGAAGTATGCAATCTTCAACAGGCAGTCCCTGCTTCTGTGTGGGGTAGCTGTAGCAAAGGACAACAAGCTGCCCTTTACTTCCTTTGGCCAGTGGATCTATGCCTGGGATGTTGATAATAAAGCATCAGTCATTTGCACTCTGTGCTTGCTCTTTCAGGAAGCGTCTTCATGCCCTGATTGTCTAATAGCAGCATAACTCCTGTAGGAGTTGTTTGGTCCAATCCTTCCATGGGATTGAGCATTGCCCTCCTCCCCAGTAATTTAATGGTGTGAAGTTGCATCTCCCTTTCTCCTACCACCTTATATAATCGTTTCAAACTCCCTCATCAGGATACTACCACAAAAGCTTCAGTCTGGTCCACAAAAATTATAGTTTTTCATTTACTTGATTTCTGAAGTTGAACCAACTTAATCTATTTTAAAGAGTGGTCAGTTCCTCAGAGTTGACATAAAATGATTCTCAAAGAACTTGTAAAAATAACTGCTTTAGCTTCACCACTTCCACATAGTGAATGGCAGGAATATAGCTTCATTTCCCCCCTGCTTGCTGCTGTACAAGATCAGTTCTAATTCACATAAATAATTTATTTGCAGGTCCCCCAATTTTTATTATTTGGCTTATCTCTGTCACTAAAAATTGCCAAAAATTGCTATGTAACAGCACAGCATTTTCTATGATTGGACACTCTATCTTTACGTAAGTGTTCACTTAATATTTACTTCACTGATCAATCACAAACACCTTACCTCCTTGCAGAGATTTCCAATATCAGCTCCAGAGAAAAGTTTAGTCTGGACTGCCAAGTCTTCTAATGACACATCTGAAGCCAGTGGAGTTTTTTCAGTGCAGATTTTGAAAACAGAAAGCCTTCCCTATGAGGCAATGTATGTTACACAAGGAGAAAAAAACCCAGTTATTCAGGCACCTATTTATTTGTTTCATTAATAGCACTTGTTATAGGCTATTTTCTGCCACCTAACTCATGCCAGTTAGCCTTATTCTGCAAGTTGTCCTGTTCATTTCAATCAAACTATTCAGGGAATATTGAGTAAACCTGACAGAATTTGACTATTGATCTTCTGAGCTCAAGTACACTAAAATACAGTAAAAGGGAATAAAGTACACATCTTGTTTCTGAAAAACCATGTCAAGAAACATCTTCGTAGTAAATTCCCATTACTCCTCTGGAGCTTGGTTATGTGTGGCCAAATGGCTGAGGGCAAGCAAAACTCGGGGCATCCAAACCCCAAGCCTCCAGGCTTGGGCTTGCATGTAGAATGCCCGTGCCAAAGGATTTGGAAACATTTGAAATAACATATAGAAATAAGCCCCAAATGGGGGTGGAACATGTTTGCCACAGTAGGGCCACTTATGGTTCTAGACTGACTCACAGATTTGGAACTTGATTTGGCAAATTTGGCTTGGAACATGTAAAATTTAACATAAAAAATAGAAGTTCCCATTAGCATGTTTGCTCCATGTGTTTTAGTCATGCTTAGTGTTGGCTGTATTTAATCAATTTCATAGTTGGTTTCCATGGCTGAACACACGCTGCTTTTATCAGTAATTTAATGACAGACAATGTATTTAGTGAGATTTTGTTGTATGTGATTATCAGAAAGGGCTCCCCCCACCATGCCAACTGGGGAGAAAACACCTCATCTTGTTTTCAAGTAAATAAAGTACATTTTGTATTTGGGCTGCTGTGATCCTACTGGTCTGGAGGATAGTAGGTGCTGCAGTTTTCAACAAGAGACTCTCTCTCCACTAACATTTACAATTCACACAGCCCTTCTTAATAATAATAATAATAATAATAATAATAAAAATCACTAGGCTGCCATTTGTTGTTTTCCTTCGTACCTTGAATTCTCATTCTCAAATGGGTACAATAATTTCAACAGGATGCAAAAACAAAAGAAAACCTAAACATTGTACTATACATGCTATTGAGGAGCAGGAACGAACAGCTGATAGAATGGGTTGTGATGCTTATGGTAAAGGATCCGTAACGTTAAATCCCTTTTGTAGTTTTTTGTCATTTATTAAGCCAAAAGCCTTTTTGGCTGAAATTTTCCATCTTTGTTTTCTGTCACAGATGGGTTACTTTTTAGAGTGTTCAGTAGAGATAACTCAACCATTTCTGAGAAAAGAGATAGTGAATTTGACCTGGGCGCAGGCAACCTTAATTCTGGCACTTCCCATCTTGCACATTTGGATTGTACAGGAATATTATATGTAACATATATAAAGAAGTATTGCCTACAAAAGCGTGTTAAAATATGTTACACATAATCAGACGTGCTTTTATATGCATTTATAATTCCAATGTTATAGTCAAATATACATTATTTAACTTCTAGCACATCAAATATTAATTTCTAGTTGAAAAAAATCTTGCAGTTGTTAAGACATATTATAGTACTATAATTTTTCCTGTTTGGATACAGCATGCTGACAACTCTGCACCTCTATATTTATTTTTTGTGGAGGTTTATAAACACACATTTTACCTTCTGATCTGGTGGTGGAATATAGATCATTTTGTCTAACCTTCCAGGGCGCAACAAGGCATCATCCAACATGTCTGGTCTATTCGTTGCAGCAACTACCATAACATCTTTGTTCAAAACTTCTTGAAACTCTAGCTGAATAAGATCAAGAGTGCAAATGTGTTGAATGTGTACTGGGGGGGTTTCTGCTTTATGCTAGGAAGACAAACAATTTACAAGGGAATAAAAAGTAATAAGGAATAAATCACAGGCTACTGAATGGGGTGGGCCACCTGGGCCATGGCCCGACCAACTTTTAGCATGCTAATTTATAAAACCCACAAACGCACAATTGTCATTGCAGTTAAAACTGTATTGTTTTTTTTTTTTTTAACTGCATAGCTAGCTAAATTTATGTGCTAAAAGTTGGTAGAGCCATGGCCTGGCCCAACCCTGTTCTGCAGCCTATGGAATAAATACATATACCTATATCCGTGTTTACTGTAACTACTTAATTTTTCTTTACTTGTGCAGACTACTAATAAGGAAATAAATACAAGGAAGAAAAATAATCAATATCCATTCTGCTAACAGATGAAACTTTGGACAGAGCCAACAAAAGCATACATCAGTCAGTGTGTGAAATAAGACTCCTGTTTCATACATTTTTAAGGGTTTATATAACCTTGGAATTTTCAAAATGGCAACAAGTTTTAAAAAGAAAGCATAATATGATTAAGGACAATAAGAAGTCCTTTTTTAAATACATAGGGGGTAAAAAGAAGGTCCTGGGTAATGTGGGGCCCTTGCAGGACGCGATGGGAAACTTGGTCGTCACACCAGACGGCAAAGCTAACATGTTTAACGATTTCTTTGCCTCCGTCTTCCTAAGTAGGGACCAGAA
>NW_017728911.1:23601465-23629033 GCF_001723895.1 Crocodylus porosus | reverse complement strand
TGAACCTGTTCAGCCTCCAAAAGAGAAGGCTGAGGGGGAATCTTGTGGCCTGTTATAAACTAGTCAGGGGAGATCAGCAGGCACTGGGGGAGTCCCTGTTCCCCCGAGCACTGTCAGGAGTCACCAGGAAGAACGGTCACAAGCTGGCAGAGGGTAGGTTTAGGTTAGATATCAGGAGGTGCTACTTCATGGTCAGGGCGGCTAGGGTCTGGAACCAACTTAGAAGAGAAGTGGTGCAGGCTCCTACCCTGGGGGGTTTTAAGAGGAGGTCAGATGCACATCTTGCTGGGGTCGTTTGACCCCAGTATTCTTTCCTGCCATGGCAGGGGGGTCGGACTGGATGATCTGCTCAGGTCCCTTCCGACCCTAGAAACTATGAAACTATGATTAATCTACAGTGACATAAATCTGACACCAGATAATAAGAGAGAGATGGTTACTAGTCATTTACAGAATTCCTGAACTGTAACCAGGAATTTAGTTTTAAATAGAATTAAGATCAAATGCAGTGTATAGAAATCATTTGGGTTAGAGGGCTTCAGGATAAAACAACTGTAAACTAAGTAACAAAAGCCAAAATGCTCAAAATGTACATTTTAGACAGGATTCATACTGAACAAAAGTAGCAAACATGAGATCAGCAAATGAAACAGAAGAAAGCTAAACAGGTAACAAGAGGTTATTAAATATTAACTTGCTAAAAAAAGAACTGTCACAGTATTCGGACATATGAACGGTCAAAGGAATTAAAAACAAGCCAGTCAGACAGAAATAAAGGGATCAATGATGATGAAGTAAGAGCAAGGGTAAAATAATGGTGGTGACAGACCTGAACTCTTCACTCTGTCAGGAATAGGACTGAGTGCATTACTCCTCCTTACTGAAACCCATTTTAATGGCATAGTGCAAGTATGTACCATACAGAAATAGCATCCTCTCTCTCTTTTAAAGTGGCTTTAAGTCCGCCTGAAATTTTTTTAAGTGGCACATCACCACATGATTACAGAAAAAGTAACTTTAATAAGGAAGATGACAAGGGCAGCTTATCAAAAGCTGTCTCAAAAATGCACTTGCAGCTTTCTAAAGAAATGAATACTGCTAATAACTATTGATTGTGATTTTAAAACTGCATTGGATAATTCTGTGATCGAGTAGCATAAACAAGGGAAATAAACTAGACTGGAAAACACTAAGCAGCGTAAAAGGCATGTTTAACGTAAAAAAAAAAAAAAAAAAAAATTCAGTAGCCTGAGGAAGAAATAGCCTTTATGACAGCTAATAAATATTTATAATTAGCAATAGTAAGAGGTTATAATTTTGTCTCTAATATTTTGTTCAATCAAAATGAGTTTACATTAAAAAAGTCACTTAATTAGTAATGGATTAATGTTTTAGCAAAGGTAGACCATATAAGGCTGAAGATAACTACAACATTAAAAACCAATAAGTATCCTTCCTTGCATTACAGAGAATGTACATACCTCTTGCTCTTTTTCATTTTGCTCTTGACATTCACCCTCGAGCTGTTTATAACTTCCTCTTCTCTCTGTGACTTTCAAGCCAACACCATCTAATTCATTGAGAAGGACAGAAAGAACCCTCTCTGGGACACCATGTCCAGATTTGCAGAGTGACCGAGATCCTAAGATAGAATCAATCTCATCCAGGAATACTACTGCTGGAGCATTTGCTCTTGCTTGGCGAAAAACCTTTTATTGGGTTCATAAAATAAAATTAATGTATGTACTGTATACAGTTCTATCATGTCAACTAAAAATTCTTTTGACATCTCGTCTATATTTTTACATAACCAATTCACTTTATTGAGTACTCAAGGTATTGTAAAGGTCTCTTTGGAGACCACTCTTGTTTACAATTACTAAAGACAAAATCTCATTCCTTATTGAATTCTAACCTTAACTAGAGTTAGGAGAATGAGTATGTTAATTGTTAATTTGGGGCCAGATCCTCAGCTGGGGTAAACAGAAGCAGCTTCCTCAAAGTCAAGGGAGGTAGGTCAATCCAGCCCTTAAATGTCTTTAAAATGAAAAGTCAGGCATAATTAATGCTTTATAAAAAATTGTAGCTAAGCAACTATGTATCATGTGCAAGTCAGAACCTACCTGGGCCAAAATCTTTTCTGAGTCTCCAACATAAGGGGAAAAAAGGTCAGCAGCACTCACAGAAAGAAAGGAACAATGGCAGCTTGTGGCCGCAGCCTTTACCAGTGTGGTTTTGCCACATCCTGATGGCCCATAAAGGAGGATACCCTTTGGATGAGACAGTCCCATCCTAACAAAAGCCTGAGGGAACTTCATAGGCCACTCTATACTCTGCAAATATATAAAAAAAGATGAAACATTTTAAGTTTTATATGTAGTGATGCAACACAAACAACATTTTGCCCATAACATTATTTTCTCTCTTTGCAGCATTACTGCAGCAAAAGTCTCCAGTCAAATTCAAAGGCCCACTTGAGCACAACAGTCTACCAGGTAAGTGCAGTTGTAAAATATTGGTTGCTACAGGCAACATGAGGGAGTGAGTGGCTAGCATCACACCAGGCCACTTTGAGTCTCCAGATGAAGGACTAGAAACATTATTAATTTACAAATGGGTCTGAACAAGTCCAGAGCACCTCAACCCCACAACTCTGGAGCTATAGCAAGACACTGACAAATTTGACCTTTTTGTTACAAAAGAGATGGCGTAACAGGCAGTATGTTCTGAGGACATGTTGGCTCTGGAACTGTCTCCGTCTCTCCCCCTCCCACATGGTGCAGACTTACAGATGTTGTAAAAGGAATCTTTAGCAGAAGGCTGAAGATTTTTCACTAGAATGGAAGAATATAGGCTACAGCAGATTTTGATATTTACTAGCTAAAATACTAATTCTAGGTTATACTTTTGGGTGATGTTCTGAAATTGTAAATTTAACTGGGGGGAGTCTAGAGCTTGTGCACAGGCATTTTTTGTTTTATTTTAAGAAAAGTGTAGCAGTAATTAGCAATCAGTGCCATTTAAAATATTTTTTTTTTTCATGGAAATGGTATTAGTCTATCTTTCAATACCTCTATTTATATAACAGGTCGGAAGACATGGATGCATAAAATGATCTTTTTTTCTTGTTTAAATGTGCTCTACATTTTACCTGTTTTAACTTCAATTTCACATCCTCAAGACCGCCAATTTGTTCCCAGGTAACAGGTCTGAAGTCTGTTAGTCCAATACCACTTCGAAAGGAGGATGGTCGAATCTTTCGGAAAGCTTCACAGAAATCTGCTGTATTAATCAAAATCTGATCCAAATCCTGAAGAAATGCACGCAGAAGAAATAAAAAAAAGTGAAGCACTATTTGTGCCTTTATACCAGTAATAACTTAAAGCTCAAAACATGTAATAGGTGAAACAAAACTCTTGCCTTGTGGTGCATGTTTGTATTTACGTATGGTATATTGTACACTCATAAGTAGCTCACATTTGCTGCGATGGGATAGGCTTTTTTTATAGCACAGGGCTGGACTGTTTTAAGGAAATTAATATTTGAGAAGGACGTGCTTTGATTTTCTCTTCGATATAGTTCTGCTATATAGTACCCAAGTAAGGCAAAACTACTGATAGTTTTAGTCTACAAAAATACCTAGATTCTCCAGGATACAAGTAAAATCTCTCTACTTATGTATTTACTGAATTTACTTTAGCTATGTACCAAACATAGCTGACTGCAAGGCTCACCTCAAACATCCTATAGTTTAGCCACAATCCAAAAAACCTAAAACAGACACATACCTATTTAGTTCTCATCTGCAATTTACATAACATTTAATCACAGCCCAGGTACCGTTCATAGCTCTGCTTAGCCTCGTCCAAAATAAGTGAACTTTGTCATCCTGATTCATCAGCAGTAGTTCCTCAGACAACACTGGAAGCTTCAGGGGAGACCAGTCTCAGACAGCTTATAGTGATATAATCTAAAAATACCTGAGTTCTATCTATACTACTAATCAGTGATGACTTAAATTTATGAAGGTAGTTAGCAGAAATGCATCACAAAGAAAAGCAGTGTTGTATACGTCAGTCGTAAATGCTAAAAAACCCCCTAAAGTCTAGGAGCTGTTGGATCCTTTTTTTATCCGGGTGTGCTGTTCATTTCCCTGTTTGCTGAAGACTGCAGAAACTACTAGCAAGTTGTACTTTGCAGAGGCAGTTCTGGTTTATTTTTTGTCCATCTTTTAGCAGAATGATTGCTGCTCATGTGGCCACATTTATTTTTACTGTTTATTTCATTTTATACAACATTCCTGCTTCTCACAATGCAGGGAAGGCAGCACTTCCTGTTGTGTTACAGTGTTCTGGATGCACGTCTCAGGGAAGCATATCTTGACTTCTCTTCTGTCACTACGTTCCAACTTCATGGACAAGGAGGCAATGCAAACCTGCCTTCTCCTAGCAGTCAGGACAGATAAGAAAGTTTATGCTTCCCTGAGACCCAACTCTAAAACATCCCAGAAATCATATTACTGAACCATGGGCAATTGTAGCTATGTGGTTCTCGCCTGTACATGCATATTACATCCAGCCACACAAAATAAACCATGGCACACAGCTACACAGTCTTATTAAAAGCAAAATATTATATAACTTGTTTGTAGCATATAAAAGAGAACTTTGGTGGAAAAGATTACTAGCATTTATTTTTTGTCAACCAAAAAAACTTAATCTCTGCTTTGCAGTGTTAATTAAATTATGGAGAGAATAACCACATTTCACAACACCTTTTCACTCAGGAAGGACATACCAGTCTCTTACTGAAAGACTGTGGCAAAGCTGTATATTCACATCTGTAAAATATTTTCCAGTTTATTTTGAATAGAGGTGCATCAATACATTGGTCTGATATCGGATCGTCTGCGAGTGATGCTCTTATGGTGGCTTCTGCCACTGTTCATCTGGGAGGATGACCGGGGGTGGGGGAGGGAGAAGGGACGATGATGGATGGAAGTGTGCCCCTGGATTTGTGCAGGGCAGGCTGGGAAAGCTGGGGCTGGGGGCCACGCTCCCAGGGCAGTGCAGCCCTTGGCCCCAGCCTGCAACTGCAGCCTACCCTGTGCAGATCCTGGGGCACATGCCCCCCCTCCCCCCACAGATGAGCAGTGGGAACTGCCAGATGAGCAGAGGAGCCACTCCAGGACCAGCCGCTGCCCCTCTCCCCATGCCCCCCGAGACAAGCCATAGATCCATCCCATGCCTACCCTGGCTGGGCAAAGCCTACCCCAGCCCCACTCCTCCCTCAACGTGGGGGGCATTTATCTGCCCCCCCCCAACAGACTTACCAGTTGCATGCAGCTATACTGGAAGTCGAATTGGTATTGGCTGATATGCCTCCTTAAAAAAATAAGCCATCGGTATTGGCCCCCAAAATCTGTATCAGTGCACCCCTAATTTTGAATATTCCCATCCTGGAATTATTAATTTTCCTGAGTATTTAGACTACAGGGCATTAGTGGGGGGAAAGTCCCAAATGTGAGTTTTTTCTGATTCAGAAACTGTCTTGAGTCCATACCATATGAGAGCAGCGGAACACAGCCCGCATGGCAGCCTCTTGGCAGAGTGCTGTAAGGTCCGCTCCAACATATCCCGTCGTTATTTCTGCCAGGTTAAGCAAATCAACATCAGTAGAGACAGGCATGTTAGAAGTAATCAACTGTAGAATAGACTTTCTTTGCTTAAGTGTTGGCGTCCCAATGATAACCTAAAACAAATACAGTAAACAAATATTCCCAGGAGTTCCTATATTTTTCTTTCTCTATCTTTAGACAAGTCACCACCCTGTGTCTCACATGCCGGCAGTGTATATTGAGGGGAATATTTCCTGTTTCACAGGGACTAATTAATAGGTTATCCAGTACTTTGAATATCAAAAGCACTATACACGTAAAGACATTCATGGACCCAGAGAGACAGACTTCCATCTTCAGCTCCTACTTATGGGGACTTTTTACCATCTTGTACCATCTATACTTTTCCCAGAGCCTGATGCAGGGACTTTGATCCCGAAAGCTTGCAGAAAAGGACAATTTTATAGCCATTTTCCAGGTGGTCTAATAAAAGGTATCATTTTGGAACCAAGAGTTCTAGTTTTTTGTATGTCTATACGAGTAATAAATTTAAATATAGTCAATTTATAATTATTTTTCAGGTGAGTACTATTTCAGTTAATAGCTCATTTATAAAACAATTCTGCAGCCACTACCATCCACCATCTAAAAAGCCACACTTTGAATCATCTAAAAATTAAAATAAGTAGCAAAATAATAATTTCTACACAACTTAAAAACACAAGCTGGTGATTATACACTTTTCTGTAAAAAAAACAACAACACACAATGCAGGATTCAAGTCAGAGAAAAGAAAAAGAAAGAAAATGGAAAAATGAATACTTCATCTCCTATGAAACTGAGCTAACTACATTTTTAATATGTAGAATAAACTAAAATTGCAATACTCAGCCTCTGGCCCGTGAGGCTGTGTCATCTAGCCCACAGGGCTCCCCATGGGTTCAGGAATTTGGTGGCATAACAGCAGTGGCAGCATTAGTCACCACAATTTCCAGAGCTGAACAACACAGACCTGCGTGATGGATCATGAGGGTGTGCAGGGTCGCACTGCCTGCAAGATTTAGTCTACAGACTGGGACTGCACCACTCACTAAAGGTTAAGTGTCACTGAACTAAAAGTAGATGCTCCCCAGAAACAATCTGTAGCATCAAGAGCTTTGTAGGTACAGAAAACAGAGACGAGTACATAAATTATAGGAAGTGTGTTAAAGTAAGACCAATCAGAATCTGCTTAAGTTTTAGGGTCCACCACCTTGCAGTACACCTATGTACTAAGCCCTTCACAGGATTAAAGAGCTGTTGAGTTCATGGAAAGACAATAAAAGAACAAAACTGTATCACAACATGCAATTAGGGAGTTGAAGGATATGCACTAATTTTCAGTCACAGATAGATAACTGTGAGAGTTCTTAAATTCCTAGTAAAGATAACATGCCATATTTTGTAAAAATAATGAGGCTGTAACATAAACTTGTATTACAGCCCTCTGCTGTAACCCCTCTCCCCCCCAAAAAATTCTTAAAACTAAACATAGGAAAGGAAACTGGTCCAAATCTTTATCAAAAGCAGAAAAAGGCCTCTTCTCCTCCCATCTTTGGCAGGATACCTTTCAATGAGTCAGGACTTTCCCTTTCCAAAGGAGTAGCTGTTGTCTACCATACCCAAATCATAGTCTGTGGGGAGAACAGATCACCGAGTCCAGTCTCCCAGCGGAGCTCCACAGCACACTATGACTAGAGACAGAGATAACACGGCACATCGTGCTAGTGCCCAGAAGTGAAGAAAACGTGTTTTACTTGCCTCTCGGTCAAATCTGCCAGGTCTCCTCAGTGCTGGATCTAAAGCATCAGGCCTATTTGTTGCTGCCATAATTACCATCTTATTTTCCCCACCTATGCCATCCATAAGTGTTAGCAACTGAGCGACAACACGATTTTCAGGAGCGTTGTTTGCACCTCCTCGTCTTGGGCACAAAGAGTCAATCTCGTCGATGAAGAGAATGGTCGGCCCTTCACGTGACATCTGTCTGGTTTGTTCAAAAACTGCTCGCAAATTCTCTTCGCTTTCTCCAGGCCTGGAGCCGCATACAGCCGGGCCACTGATGCAGAGCAGACAAGCGCCCGCTTCCCTGGCAAGGGCCTTCACCAGAAGAGTCTTGCCCACCCCGGGCGGGCCCACCAGCAGCACACCAGGGGGGGCTGAAAAGCCCAGCTTCTGGAAGGTCTGGGGGAAACGCAAAGGCCAATCCACGATTTCTTTCAGTGACCTGGTCACGTCGTCCAGTCCGGCCACGCAAACCTTTTGGGTGGCCTGTGAGGAAGGCCGATACCGCTCTAGGGTGACTACTTCTTTCACGTGGACACTCGTCTTGGCAGTGACGAGGCCGGCTTCCTCTGCCGGGGGATCTAGAGAGAGGACCTCCACGCAAACCACCGGGCAGACGGGGCTCAGGGCAGCCTCCACCACGTACCCCACAGCTACATACACGTTCCTCAGCAGCTCCCGGGCCACCTCCTGCAGCACCGCGGCCGGCGCGGCCCTCTTCAGCGCCAGGCTCTTCACAACCACTTTCACTGAGGCTCTTCGCAGGCGCTGCCCCGCCAGGAGCCGCAGGCAGCTGAGCCGCAGCGCCGCGGGCCCACCCCGCGACCAGCCGGCGGCGAAGCCCGGGGTGGCGCACTTGGGATCCAGCTGCAGGAAGCCGTCGGCCAGGTCGGCCCGGGGCCAGGCCGTGCACAGGCAGCAGCCTCCGGGGGCAGCGACGCTCAGCGGGGCGCCGATCTTGGCGCCCAGAGCGGACAGCGCGGCCGGGCCCAGCCTGCATCTCTGCGTCCCCTGGTCCCCGGGGTCTGGCGGGAGCAGCTTCAACACAGCCGGCTCCATGGGACTGCAGGCTCTCCCTGCTGAAGGCCTGCGAGGGAGGAAGGGGTCTGTTCCACGGGCAGGGAAGCCGAGCCCCGAAGGGCGGGGGAAAACAGAGCCACAGCCCCGCAGCCCGCCACCAAAAAATCACGCCGGAAGTCACAGCCAGCGTGTTACAAAGGGTCCCCCTTGCAGCTACTACGCAGGCGCACGCGGATTGCGCGTGCGCACTCGACCGGAAGTCGCGAGGTGTTGTAGTTGGTTGGTTCACGCTGCTGCCTCAGCGCCCGGTTCGCCCGGTTCGCCCGGTCTCATAGACTGTCCCCGGTGCTGCTCCGACGGCCCGGCGCGGGCGGGGGGGTCAAGCTGCTCGCTCAAGCAAGGCAGGTGTCCTGGTGTGCGGATAGCTCCGCGTCGGGGCCGCTGGAGCAGTGCCCGTGGGTCGGAAGCCGCCGTGAGGAGCCCGGGGCTGTAGTGGGAAGAAGCAGCCGAACAGAGCGGCCCCCCCCGGGCTGGCAGGGTCGCCACCGCTGTTTGAATCTATTCCGGGAGGTTTCATTACATGACATGGATGACTACATCAGGAAGGCAAATGCACAATACTCTTACATCTTAAAAACTCATTGCACTGCTGTATAAATGGGATTCAACATGCAGTTTTCGTTTAAATGAATGCCCTATCATTTATCTTTAGGGGGACTCCCAGTATCTCCTGGAGACTTGTACTGAATTCCTGGAGACTCCAGGGTGATCCTGGAGGGTCGGAAACCCTAAAGCTGAGGTTCCCGGCGGCCCTGGGGCTCTGCAGACTTCTTTCAAAAGGGAAGCAAGGACTTGCAAAAAAAAAAAAAAAAGAGTCCTGCCCTGGTCTGGCCCTTAACCCACGGCTTCTGTGGGCTTTAGGTCACCACCCCTTCCTCAGCTAACTCTTAACTCTAGCAACATAGGGCAAGAGGTACTGGTTAGAGCAGAGGGGAGGAGGTGCAACAGCATCTGCCAAGTGTGCTGAGGACTGGGTGAGGGGGAAGGGAGGGCACTGAGGCAGTCAGTTGCATGATTGTATAGGGTAAATGTGGTAGTGATGGACATGTAGGAGCATAGCACATGGCTGCATAATGTAGTTATAATAGGAATGAGAATGGTGTAATTGTAAAGGTGTGTTTTGGACTGTCAAGTGAACCATATTGGCCACAAGACCGGTTGATAGAAGGTATGTGTGTAAAAACAGCAAAATAAATCTTGCCCCAAAAGACCTTGCTCCGTTTTGTTTTTGTTTTTTTCAATTCATGCTGGAATTAGCTCCTCTCTGTACCCTCTTTTCAGTCCTGCTGTTTTTCTGGTGTCATTTTCACTGTTTCTCATAGCTACAGCTGATGCAAGTGTATGCAAATTCTTCTGTCTTACTGGACCAGGTGCAGAGTTGGGATAGAGATGGGTGTCCTAGGTGATCTGATGAAGAAGGTCTTGCTTTTTTAAGCTTGTCTAACTATGCCAACTGTGCAGTTGGTCTCTGGTAAAAGATATCATCCTAAGAAATCCTTGCCTCCCATAATTTGTTGGGCCATCATGGCACAACATCAGCCTAACTTTGCCAGCTACTTCATATGTAACAGGCCTCTTGTAACATTTGGAAATTTTGCTTTCTCACGACAAAAGGAAACAGCTGGAAAACCTCATCTTCAGTGACAAAAAATTCCAAATAACTTTTTAAAACTGTTGATGTTGGTGGCTATTGATTTGAGTGGGGGCAAGGTCAGGCCATATCTTTATGATTTTTTTTAAAAATGGTTGGGATACTTTATATAAATCCTTATTATCTTTTCCATTAATGATTAATTTTAGTACAGAAAAATGTTTGTATAACTCAGTGGAAAATTGGGTAATAATATCTCCTTTCTACTGTTTTTTCATCAGGATATCTAAAAGTAATTTGCAAAGATATAAACTATCATTATTCCTATTTTTTACATATTGGGAAATTGGAACAGCAGAGGACATACCTAGATAGCTGTCCCTACAGAACCCAAATTTCCTAAGTCCTAGTCCTCTATCTGAGTGATTACATCAAATATTTTAACCAAAGAGTCTAGAAAATGTGAGAAAACAAAGAGAAAAGAGGTGGGCAAAAACAGCTAGGCAAGAAACCAAAACCAAAATAAACAACAGACCTTCCTGTTTGTTGTTCTTAAGTCACAATGATACAGGGTTTTTATTAAAAGATAAATGCACATATAATTAGGTAATTAAGTTGTGTCTTTTCTATGAAGGCATGCTATTGTGACTACAGCCCCTATTCATATCACACCTTATGGAAAAGGATGCCTTGGTCTGTGTCATTTAGAGTGTAATATTCACATCAAGGTTATTTTCTCTTTCTTGGATGACCTGGTAACAATTTCCCAATCAACAAAGTAATATTTATGTGTACTTTTATTAATATAAACTGTGTTAAAACCAGAGGGGGAAATCACTGCATGAAGTGATCTACAAGTTATAATATACTGCACAGAGATCAGGATCTTATGCACACCTTAATTTTAATTCAGAGAAAACCATGTCATTCAAATTTCTTTCCTCCTCCTGCTTTTTTCAGCTTCTTAATTAGTAATTGCATGGAAACCCTGATGACAATGAATCTTGTAATTTAGTCATCTAATCCCTCTTATTTTCCTTCCCCTCTGGTTAAATCTTGTCAAATCCTTTGATATTTTGACTATTTGTGGAGTTTGTTTCTTTATCCTGCAAAAACATTAACATCATTTTTGAAGTCTCCTAAACTATGCATGTTTGGTGTATGTTATTTCAGGTACCAGTCTGCTAATCTTGTCTTTCCTTTCACCCTCTCCTCTGATGCTGTTAAGTCTTGTTCCTATTTAGGCACTGATCTTGTAGTTGCATCTGTTTGGGAGGATCACGTCTCTTATGCAGAGCCTCAATGAATCTCCAATTACATAAACAGCTTACATGGATGCTGTTGTAATAGTAAAATACTATAACAAACATGTACATTCTATTTCTTTTATACCAACAATAGAATGGAAGACAGTCCATGTAAAGATAGATAAAAAAACTGTAGTTTGTATAGAAGTCTTATCAGGATAACAGAAGTTAAAAGTTGGATGGGGCTTTTCAGCCATAGCTAGGAGTGGAAGAGTCCAAGACAGGAAAAGTTTCAACCAGTTGGTTGTGAAAAAAAAAGTCAGAACTAATATGGGAAATTAAGAAAAGAACATTTGAGGGGAATAAATTTATATTTTTTTCTACCTTGTCTGACTGAAGTCATACTCTTTTAAAATGGATAACAGTCTTGGATTGCAGTTAATAAAGCTTTTAGGCTGGAACTACTGTGACTGTGCAAAAAGATAGTAGGAGAGATTAGAACATTTCCAATTTTGTTTTGGGCTTTTTTCATGTCACTGGAATGGGAATCTGGTATTACCTGCTGTTTACCAGTTTATATTATGACTTTGTTTTTACATGGAAACTAACTTTTGAAATGGGTTGAAATTTTGTTTTGTAATTCTTTTCAGAGTTGGGAAAAAATAAGCAACATTTTCCCAGCAGTAGAACTTTTTTCATTTCTACAGGGAGATCTAACACTCTTTTGAACAAGTTGCCATAAAAGGAACTGAAGTTTGAAGTTCAGTTAAAGCGTGAAGCTATGTGAAAAATAGTGTCTTTTCTGAGGTTAGGAGGAAAACTAAGATCCGTACAAACATGCTTCCAGTCATGGCTTTTAAGAGCCTAATTGAGTACTGCCTATTTCTTGGCAACATGGAATATATTTCTCTACCTGGCCTGAACCATCATTTCCAACTGAGAAAGCTTCTGTTTTAAAGTAAATATGCATAATGAAAAGATAGAACAAAATCCTTCCCACCCCTGTCAAGACATAGGAGAAAATGGTGGTGTGAGGAAAAATAGAGTCTGAAGCCTGAGATTTCCTACATAATTTTGCCTGCATTCTACATATTAAGATGTTTTATTTAGGAAAAAAAAAACACATCTTGATTGTGCAAATGCAACAAACTGAGAAATTGCCTCACTTCAAATATTCTAATCAGTAAAAACAAAACTTGTTCTTCCTTTCATTTATATCACCAAGGTGTGAACAACTTAGCCTGGATTTTTTGCCACTACTGTATTAATTAACAGCCAATTCCTTTATCATTCATTGTATTTATAAAATAAAACATCAAAGATTATATATAGAGAACTACATCCACAAAGAACTTTAAATATAACTGCTGATACATAGTCTTTCTATTTCTGTTCTTTGTTTTTTGGTTAATTTTAATTTAAAATATTACTATTTATATCAAAAGCCTGCTGTGAAGTATACTGGAGGTACACCATGTAAATTGTAGCATTGATATTGGCACTTTTACTTGCGCATGTTTTGACTTGAGATTTTTTAACTGTTAAACTTTAATATGGCTTTAATACTGTTTTTTTTTCCAGTTACAGCCTCTTCAGTTAACTCCTATGCACAAAGAATGAAGCCCTACTATGGTGGAACTTGCAAGTATAAAAGGACCATCTGCAAGGAGCAAATTGTAGGATCAGGGCCTTAATTATTAGGCATTCCATATTTCTTGGAAAACGGATTGGGTGAACGGCATTAATTCAGTTTTAGTCCTTCCTATGATTGAAATCCAAAGACAACAAGTAAAAGTGGCTGCTTGAAGATCTTTTTTCCTGATAACCACACCATAGGAATGGTTAAAATTAGGTAAAAAGTATGTTTTACCCAGAACCTAGTTTGAACTGATTATTCTAAAAAAAGAAATATATTGAACAGTTTTCTTAACGCTCGCTAGATGGCACCTGAACTTCAAAAATGACTGCATGTTTTCTTGCAGATCTGTCATTTTAAAGGGAGTAGTCATCAATTCTTGAAGAAACCATATCTAATTCAGCATTGTCCTTACTGCTTTTCAACAGATGGTCTCTCAAATTAAACCAGATAAGATATACAGTGAGTGTTCAGATTATTTTCCGATTCATCACCATTTCTATTTTTTCATATTGGGTCCATTGTTGCTTATTGATGGGGAAGAAATTTCATTCATCTGTCACTTGTTTATTGAATGTGCATGCTTTGCTTCTTTTAAGAAGACCCTTGAAGTATTATACTACTGTGCTAAAACCAAGAAATAATATTGTTACTTTTATTCTCATTCTACCTGTTGATTTCAGCTAGAACAAAACATTGCATGTTATTCAGATTATGTTAGTGTTCACAAAATGTAGGCATCTGTGTCTTTTTTTCCTTAAATTTGCTCAACAAAAAAACAGATACTAAGCTCATTATTTGCTAAGTTTTACAGATTCAGTGTCTCAGATTTTTATCAGTATTGGGAAATTTGTGAAATTTTATTAAAGCATTGTCAAATAGAGATTGGTTTTAACATGGTTTATTTTAACAATAAATGCATTTGAAAAGGTGCTGTTACTGTCTTATTAACCAAAAAAGATTGTCTGAAGTGGTGAATGGTGTATGTGAGGGTGTACATTAAAGAAAACAGGGTTTAGTAAATAATTACCTGAATAAATATTAATGCTGTGGTTTTTTGCTTTCTTTAGGTATTTCATATTTTAAACACCAGGCACAATTGTAAAGAAAATTCTTGATAGGTTAATTGTAAAGACAGTTTTAGATTGGAGAAGAATTGGTACTGAAGCATCTTTGTATGTTTATATGGGGTACATCCCTCTATGTTTGCTTTGTTTCTTGTCTGAAGGCCCCATTTTGCATTCTTTGCACAAAGCTCCCATTTAAGTAAGTGGGAGCTTTGGATATACAAATAATAAAAGATTAGGCCCTGAATTTCCCAAATAATAGGACAGATAGTGTTTGTTTACTGTTTGGAGTGCTTCATTCTGGTTGTCTATAGTCCATATATATTGGCCTTTTACTGTGGCTTGTTATATGCAATGAAAATCACCTGGTTATCTCCTCGCCTCTGCAAACTGGCTCTGTTTTTAGGGAGACTTCTATGGAGGTTGCAATGAAAAGGTGTCATGAAGTAGGTGCAGTAATCCTCAACTTTGAGTCTGAAAGTATGGGGGAGAAAGTAAGTTAATGGAATGATTAATGTAGTTCTAACATTAAAGAGGATCTGGAAAATAATATTAAGTAAAATGGTACTCCAGCATTGCCCAGGGATCATTCAGATTCTTTCTTTCTTTTTTTTTTTTTTTTTGAATGAGGATCATACAATGAGGTCACCTAAAGTACCGAGATATTCCAGTCAAAATATTTTTCTTAAAGGAGGCCTAGGTAGGATAACCAAGAGTTCAGAAACCATATAGTCTTGATGGAAGTGTAAGTTGTATATATGTGTAATTCCTAAGCTTATTTTTTTAAATGTTTAAAATCTAGTGTTTTGCCACATTGTTGAATCTGTCTTTACATTCTTGTTTGCTTGTAGAAATTTAGGGGAACACAAAGAGTCATCTTTTTTCTGTGGAGTCTTGGAAGGCTCTAAATTGGTCTTGCAAGATGGAGTCATTTGGTTTAACATCTCTCTTTACAGATTGATTTGGATGTATAAACTCTATCAAATGAAATCTGACAAGGAAAAAAGCAATGTCTTGCACAAAGGATCATAGGAATGTAGGAACTGAAGGGACCTTATGAGGCAGTATTGGTCTTGACTTAACCATCCCAGCCAAATGTCTGCCCAATCTACTCTTGAAAATTTCCAAGGATGGAGATTCCACACTTTCTCTAGGTCACCTGTCCCAATGCTTGAGCACTTCCATAGTTAGAAAGTTCCTTCTAATCTCCAACCTTGCTCCTAGTCCTGTCCTCTGTGACCACAGAAGAAATCTTATTTCTGTCCTCTCTTGTAATCACCCTTCAGGTATTTGAAGTCTATTATTACATTTCCCCTCAGTCTTTGCTTTTCCAGACTAAATACCCTAGTTTAAGACTTTCCTCATAAGTCTTGTTTTCCAGGCCTCTCATCTTTTTTGTTGCTCTGAACTGGACTCTTTTCAAGAAGGATGTAGACAGTTTAGAGTGTGGGGCTAAAACCTGCACAACAGTATTCAGGTGCTGAATAGAGCAGAAGGATTACTTCCTTTCATTTGCAAGTGACAGTCCTGTTAATACAACCCAGGATGCTATTTGCCTTTTTTTTGCAAGGGTACACTGTTTGCTCATATTCAGCTTATGGTTTACCATAACCCTGAGATCTTTCTCTGTGGTACTGCAGTCTAGCCAGTCATTCCCTGATCTGCATTTGTGCATGAAACTATTCTGTCCCAAGTGGAGGACTTTCCATTTGTCCTTGTTGAATCTCATCTGATTGAGTATGGACCATTTTTCCAGTCTATCCAAATCATTTTGGATCCTAGCCCTACCCTCTTCAGTGTTGCCTACAAATTTGCTAAGTGTGCACTCGGTTTCATTGTCCAAATAATTAGCAAAGATATTAAATGATACCAGACTGAGGACCAGACCCTTGGGGTGGGATACTCATCCCACCTAGACATTAAGTCATTGATGACTACTTGTTGAGTATATTTATTCTTTATTTTCATAATGTGTTAGTAAAAATGGCGTGTGGGACAGTGTCAAAAGCCTTACTGTAGTCAAGATATATCACATCCACTGCTCTCACCCTATCCACAGGGCCTGTTATACTATTGTAGAAAGAAATCGGGCTGGTCAGGCATGACTTGCTTTTGGTGAATCCATGCTGGTTGTTCCTGATCACCCAGCTCTTCTCTAGGTTCTATACAGTGGATTCCTTGAGGATTTGCTCCATGATCTTTCTAGGTATTGAGGTCAGGCTGACCTCTCTGTAAGTCTTCAGACCTTCCTTCTCTTCCTTAAAGATGGGCACTATATTACCCTTTTCCAATCATCCAGGACCTCACCCAACTTCTATGAGTTCTCCAAGAGAATGGCCAATGGATCTGAAATTACCTTAGTCAGTTTCTTGAGTACCCGAGGGTGCATCCAATCCAGCCCTGCTGACTTAAAAATAGAAACATTTACCTTCTCTAAATTAGCCCTAATGGGCGTGTCCAGATGTGTATGAACGTTTGGTTCCCTGGGGTACCATGTACCGCTGCTACTAGTCCCCAGGGAATGCCCATGTCGTGTGCTTTGGCATGTGGCAAGTTGCCCCAAGTTGGATAGGGGTGGCTGGGGCCAGCACTGGGCTGGCCTCAGAAGCCTTACCTGGGGTTTTAGGGAGCTCCCAGAGCTGCAGCTGTGACAATCCTACCATGTTGAACTAGCTGGCAGTGGATGGCCCGGCTCTGCTTTTCAGCAGTACGTGCTGGTTGAGCGTATGTTGCTCTGATTTTTTTCCTCACAGTTTTTTTTTATGACCCCCCCAAATATCCAGGGGTCAAAAAAACCCATGAGAAAAAAAACCTGGCACACCACATGTTCAGGCATTGCAGTGCGGAGAACACTGGACTGTGTGGTACGTGGTGCTGCAAACACGTTTGCAAACATGCGGTATGTGGCACTGCAAACACATACTATATGACCATACTCATCTGGATGTGCCCAACTTGTTTTTCTATTACTCTAGTGTGTTCATCTCCTTCCTTATCTTTGCTGCCTACTGCACTTATCATCTGGTAGCTGCCCCTTTGTGAAAACTGAAATAAAAAGGCATCAAATCCTTCTGCCTTCTCTGCATCATCTGTAACTAGATTGCCTTCTGCTTTCTATAAGGGACTTATGGTTTTTCTGGTTTTCCTCTTTCTTTTGACACGTTTGTAGCATCCCTTTTGATTGCCTTTGATGTCCTTTTCCAGTTGCATCTCTAATTTTCTTCCTGCAAGCCCAGGCAATTTTCTTTTACTTTTCCCTAGTATTATGACCATGTTTCCACTTCTTATAGGATTCCTCTGAGTGGCAACTCCTTTAAGAGCTGGCTGTCTAGCTAGGCTTGTCTTCTGTTGCGCTTCCCATTTTTCTGTCATATCAGGCTAGCTTGCTCTTATACCTTTAAAAGGACCTTGTTATAGTACAGCCAGCTCATTGGCCTCCTTTTACCTTCAGACTTGCATCCTAGGGAATCACGCCCACCAATTCCTTGAGTTTGTTTGATTGTCCTTATTCTAGCTTTCTTTCTCCTTCCTTCCCTTAAAATTTTGAACTCTTATCATTTTGTGATCACTGGCCATGTCTACGTGAATTTTGTGCAGTCATTTAGTACTTGCATAACCAATTTCTACATGACTGGCCAGTAACTGACATGACTGTGCAGTAGCGTCCCCGCACAGGTTTTTTCTGATGCTACTGCACAGTAGCTTGTTGGTTAGTGCTCCCCAACACTACACAGTAGCAAAAAGCTACTGTGGAGTAGCATCTTTTGTAGATGTTGCTACTGTCACCCAAGTTAGCTTCCACCTTCACATTCTCAACCAGTTCTTTCTTGTTTGTGAGCGGTTAGTCAAGAAGAGCTTCCCTACAAATTGGACCTTTTACCATCTGTATCAAAAAGTTATCAGCAACATGTTCCCAAGAATTTGCTGGACTGCTTGGGCACTGCTGTGTTTCACTCCCAGCAGATGTTCCAATAATTGTTGGGTAGAAATTGACCAATAAGGTCTACAGATTTTGTTGTCATAAGTCACTCATTGCCACAGGTGGCAACAGTGTGTTTCAGGTAGAGGTGGTCTACCCATGTCGGAAAAGTCATGTAACCAATCTGGCAAGTAGCACGTGTCCCAGCCACCTGTGGAGTGTTCAGGATTGAGAGTGTGGTTGGGGGTAGAAAGGTAAGAAAGGTTTATTGACTTAACAAACACACAACTATGCATAGTAACAAAACAACAAAGACAGACGATAACAATTTGCATTGGCAACTTATTGACAGTCCTCTCTGATGCCTGATGTAGGACAAGTTTCTCTTCTGCAAAGCTCAGTGAAGTCAGGCATCCCCGGTCAGCGCTGTCTGAAGGGTACCGGGAAAGACCCTGGTATTCAGTCCTCGGGCTCGAGATCCATGGGCCTACCGAAAGCAGGTCAGCAGCTAATTTTTAAATCAGTAGTTTCTTTCACAGAGCTGCATCTCCTTTCATAAATGATTTCTGGATGTGCCAATTTATAACTTTTGAGCTATGTTGATAACTTACAGCCATACAGATTCTCCCACTATAAACTTTCCTTAGGACTGACAAATAGCAGTACAAGCCTTACATTCTTTTGATAAGGTTAATTTTTACTATACCACAGGGCCTACCACTACTTCTACAAGGCCTTGCTAAATTTACTAGCCCTCATTAGTCTTTGATTTTAATTAGGCTCTTAACAACAACATATAGCTTAATATCTAAATAAATGACAGCAAAGCACTTGGTCTAATCCTCACAGAGCGCTTAGCAAGCACTTTTATCACACAGACATCATTTCAGCTGTCACAGCAGTCACAGCGTGTGTAGATGCCATATTGGAATCTAAGATGGCTGCCCTGAATTCACAGGTTGGTTTCAGTGACTTGTTACAGGTTAGCATCACCGGAATGACTTAAGTAAATTCAGGTGGTACATCTTGCAAGGTTCTTTTTCTTCCTAGTATGTCGGTGCTTTCTTTAATCTCAGTTGATTTCAATGGTTCTCTTTGAAATGCTGCCATTCATATGCGTGAAATGTTTTGTTTCCCATCTGGTGTCTCCTCCAAGGTGTTAGTGCTGTCCAATGAAAATTGAACAAAATGACCAGGAACTCCATTTTCCCAAAGTTCCTTTAAGTTTTTTTCACCAATGGTGGTCTTGATGGAACAAACTGTGAATATGGTATGCTGCATCCAGCAGCCTGGAGATTTTGTATCAGCTTCTTGGATCTAGTTGTGTGAACAGGCCTAATCCAACATGTTTTGGTGTTAGCTTTTTGCCCCTTGATTGCAGGTAAACCAAATCCTGACATATTCAGTACATCTGTGTTTAAAACCTGACAGTTTTAAATATGCTGTGATTTTTACCTCATGCTATTGATTGGCTGGGGGGCTCTAGTGGCCCCACTGCGTCCTGATCCGCTGGGAGTTTTTTTGCCTCCCAGCTGATCAGCAGTGAGTGGTGAGGCTGATGGGACCCCTCTACCAGTCAGCAGCAGGGAGGGAGGAGGAGGGTGTTATGTGGTGAAAACAGCAAGATTAAAGGAGCCTCCGTGCAGCGCACTTCTGCCACAATTTAGGTGGATCCCTCACTATAATTGAAGTCCCACATGAGAAACAAGCCCTACCATTTGGAAACTTATTCAGTTGTTTAAAGAAGGCCTCAGTCACCTCTTTCCCCCCAGTTTCATGGCCTGTAGCAGATGCCCACCATGTCATCCCTCCTTCTGCTCTCCCCTATGAACATTATGCAGAGGCTTTCAACAAGCCTACCAGTTGAAAGATGGAACAACTGTATGCAATTGGATGGTCTGGAAAATAAATGTTTGACAGATATGATGGCTTGATTTCCTAAAAAGTAATTTGCAAGAATAGATATGACAGTTTGAGTTTTTCAAAGTAGGTTGAAAGGAACTTTTATATAATGCAATTTGTGTGGTATGGTATGCATAATGTTCTTCCTTAAAAGTCCAACCTGATGGTTGCTTTATATTTTTATAGAGCCAGAATTTAACAAAAATACATAATCTGTACTTCATAAGTTATCTTTTGTTTTGACAAGTATTCCTCGTCTTCCAAAGTGGAAGCTCAAAGGAAGAGGCACCTCTGTGTTTTAAATGAAGCTTGTAAACAAATACTCAGCTATGAGGGTCTTAGTGGACAATGTCCTAAATTGTTTAATGGTAGGACTTCCCTTGGAAGAATACAGTGCCTCTTAGTGATAAAATTCTGGAACATTAGTACCAAGGAAGTTAGTAAGCTTTTTTTTCCCTGGCAGGTAGATATTCAACCATTTAAAAATAAACTCTATACAGGAACTAGTGAGGGGCTTATTTGCAACCTTGTGATCACTGTTTGAATGATGCTGATGCTTGAGGATGTTTGTATATGTGGACTTGGTTAAACCCCTGAAAAGAGAGGGGGAGAGAAAATGTCCAACCAGTTACAGTATCTGGATCAGTCATGTGAACTTCCTCATCAGCATGGGTTGTTATTGATCCAGAATTTTAGTGAGAGGCCTCCTTTAGCCGGCACAGAAAGATGCAACAAAATTGGTCACTCTGAATAGACATGTTTACTGCACTCCTTCAGTTTTCAAGGCTACGAAGATGATTTGAGTTTGACAGCATGTTGCAAGTTTAAAATAATCTCACAGCATAGATGCCTCTTAAAGAAAATATAATGGCACAAAAATACCTATGTAAAAAAATCTCCCCTGCAGATTCTCAAACCCATTTAATTAAAAAGTTGTAGGTTTTTTTTAAAGGAACTGTAAATGCTCAGTTCACTCCCCAACTCTTCTCTAAAAGTAACAGCAGCTAGCAGATTGGAAGTGGAACAATAGACTTCTCTCCCATCTGTTGCATGTAAATCTTATTTTATTTTACAAAATCAATAAAATGGTGATTATGATGAGAACATGTTTCATAAGGAAGATGAAATTCAGCAGTGTAAGAACTGTGTTGGTATATATAGTATGGTACAGTTTTATTCAGTACTCTCTAAAGTGGTACTAAGGTAGTTTAGTGACAGATCATACAGCAGGATTATAGAGGTGACTGTAGTATTCCACTTGGAAATTTTTGTACCAAGACAAAACAGTACATTATAATGCTGAATATGTAATCACTGGCTTGTACTATTCAGCATATCAGTGAGTGCCAAACACATGGCTTCCATAAGTCCTACTGTAAAAGCAGATGGGGTGGTCCTGTTTACTTAAACTCCATGACTGAGTATGCATGTTCAACATCAGAATAATCAAGACAATGTGAAAAATTCTGAACTGGGTTGCTTTGTTGTTCCTTTAGGTGCCATGCTTGTGCCAGCTGCGTGGGAAAATGTATGCATCTTTCCACAGCAAGAGAGCTATATTAAAAGTGAAAATAGTGAATATTCTAGAAAGAATATTTCTATGGTTAAAATTCACTTACTTTCCAGAACTAGAAAATATACAATAGCAGCACAATGAGGCAATGGTAAAGTGAATACAAGTACTGTAGTTTGCATGCTGAGTCATCTTTGCTTTTCAAGAATACCAATGTGTCGTTGGTAGCTGGTGACAAATGCTCCTCCTTGCTTGTTAATTAGAATGAATGTATTGAACATTGCTTAGCCTCTTGATCTAGGAAACTTAGAACAGTGGTTTTAAATCTGTGGTCCGCAGACCCCCGGTGGTCCATGGACTGTGTCAGAGGGGTCGCAAAAGATGACAATAATCAATCAAAAGTATGAATACCCACACTTAAAATTCAAAGAGGTCCACACCCCCTTTCCATATTTCCAAAGGGGTCTGCACCTCCATTTAAAAATTTTTAAGAGTCCACAAATGAAAAAATGGTTGAAAATCACTGTCTTAGAAGAATAGGCTTTCTCAAGACATGTTTATCTTCTGGTCAGTCTGGAAATACCAAAGGAGCAGCTTTTGGTCCACATTACAATCAATATGCTGCTGTGTAGAACTGGATAAAGGTGTGTGGAGAGGTGGGTAGTCAAGGAAATTAACTACATGATTTTATATGTTGATAAGGACTCTGATTCTTGATTTATGACTTGATCTGCCAGCCCCTAGTTGGATATTCAGTAGGGCTGTGCGAAGCTTCAGGTGGTGATTCAATTCTGTGGCTGAATCTCTGAATCCAAATTGAATCAGGGGACCACCAAAAAGGTCTGAATCGATTTGAAGCTCTCTGAATCTTTGGAAAAGATTTGGAGAATTTTGATGATTTGGACAGTCCCCGCCTGCTGCAGCAGGGAGCTGCACCTGGACTTGGAGCTGGTAAGTATGGGGCGGGGGTGGAGGGGCTAGGGGAGTAGGGTAGGGACCGTGGGGGGGCCCCTGTCAGGCCCTATCCCCTGCCTGCTTCCCCAGCGCCTCTGACCCCAACCTGCTCATGCAGCAGCCCCGATGGCTGCCCTGCCCACCCCAGTGACTGGTGGTTTAAAAAGCCCCACTCACTGGGTGCTGCCGGGCGGGGGGGGCAATCCCCACTGCCCCCCACTGCTGCACACTGCATGGGGGGCCCCTCATTCCCCCAGCTTCCCCCCATGACTGCCCACCTGCCCCAGCTCTGGCCCTTTAAGAAAAAAAAACGGAGAAAAACCCTGGGACTCCAGGCTCTTGCAGCAGCCTCAGGGCTTTGTGGGGCTCATGGAAGAGCACCCCCCCACACAATGTGGGGCAGAGGAAGGCAGCAGGGATTGTCCCCTACCTGGCAGGAATGGTGAGTGCAGGGTTTTTCTGGGTTTTTTTTCTTTCTAAAGAGCTGGAGCTGGGGTGGGCAGGGCAGCCATGGGGGGGCTGGGACAGTGGGGTGCTCGTGCAGAGCCAGTGATTTGAATCACCAAATTGAATCATTGTCCCCTGAATCAGCCAAATCTGAATCCAAAGCGAATACTAGCTGCTTTGCACAGGCTTAATATTCAGTGATAACGTAAGTGAAAAATTCTTTATTGCTAGTATTGTAGCAGTAGCTATTTGAGTGGAAAGGTCAGTTTCTCTAACACCCATGAAATCCTCAGTTTATATGTTCTTGTTTCTATAATAATGAATATAGCATATTTGAAAAACATTCTGGTTTTGTTAAGCAAGTCAGTTTATTAAAATATTTAACGATTGTTTTTATAAGACTTTAAATCACAGCTGTGGCACTACAATACTGGGAGGGTTCTCAGATACTTTTTGTTAGAAATACTCCCAATAAAAGATGTTATTTTTCACCGTTGTGTGCTGTCTGCCAGAACTTTGTCTACTGAGGAACTGCATACTATCCTTATCTCATTTAGATGGTAAGTTGTCCGAGGCAGGGACCACTGTTTGTTACAGATGTACTTTGTATAAACTTGTGGCTTAGATCTGTAAAATGATTTGTGTGCCTAAAGCTGGATATAGGTGGAGTTCTCGTAAGTCTAAGAGTTTGTTCTCCTGCCTAACCCTTTAAGTATATGAAGTCTGTAAGGTATTTATATTTTTCCCAAATATTTTGCTGTGGTACATTTCCAGAGCTGCCACCACCTTTCTGTGATGGAGCAGTTCAGCATGCACCTCATGCCTAAGGCTGACTGGAATTCTCAAGGCACGTATTTCCCTGAGAGGCCAGATCTGGTAGACATACTTGGAGCCCACCTAATATGCATGGAGTAGGGAATCTTAGTTCAGTCCCTTTACAGCTTGCGGGATTCAAGTCCTCATGTACCACTTCTAGAGAGCGTTCCTACCACATTAAAATTTTTTTAGCTTCTCTCTTTCCTTGGAGTCTCAGACCAGCAGAGGCTTCCTATGCCTGAAGAAGTGTGACTGTGCCCAAAAGCTTGCTAAGAACTTTTCCCCAGCTACTCAGCTGGTCTAATAAAAGATATCACATCTACTCAAAGAACCTTGCCAGTTAATTAAAGAGCCACTTTTGTTTAAAGTGTTTTTTAACTTTTGTTTACCTCTAATTAAAAGGCTCTGGATCCAACAGAAATAATGAGGTCAAGAAAGCCCAACTACTTTTCAAATGGAACTTGATGAGTTTATGAAAGGGATAGGTGACTGGGCTTGATGAATCAGGAAGTGCCTTTCAGATCTATTTTCCTCAGATACTATGGCAGTGAACTTGAGAGGCCATGGTTAGAGAATGTATTAACCATACTGAATGCCAATTATAGAAATTATGGATGAGACAAAATTCCATTTACCATCTACTCTTCATATGAGAGCAAGTCTCTTTTTAAAAGTATGACTTCTAGTATTTTGTCCATTCTGACTTTAATAAGTTAAATGATGCAGCTTCCTTAAGTTCTTTCAGAATCTATCGCACAATCTCTTTGACAGCCTTTGTTTATCTTTTCTTAAGTTCATCTATTATCCTTGGTTATATTTTCTCATCCTCCCTTGGTATTTTAATGTTTGAAGGCATTTCTC
This sequence comes from Crocodylus porosus, assembly GCF_001723895.1. NCBI lineage: Eukaryota > Metazoa > Chordata > Crocodylia > Crocodylidae > Crocodylus > Crocodylus porosus. Next base: position 23,604,559 of record NW_017728911.1, on the reverse strand, counting down.
ATGTTCTGTCCGATAATTGCCTAGTCAAAGTATGCGTGTTCCATTCGTTTATTTTTCCCAGCCAATCAACCTTTCAAGCACCCTAATCATGTTGTTGTTTTCTAAACTTGTTTCAATTGTGTATCTTCTGATATTGAACATGATTCAGTTCTAATATTATCTCTTGCGATAGCCATATGCATAGAATGAAAACTATGATTCCTCTTGCATAGACAGCCCTAAATGACTTTGGCTTTTTTATTTTTTGCAGTCATCCCACATAGCAAATTCCTATCTAGTTTACAGTCTGGTAATATCCCTGCTGGTCTGCTTTGAAAGTGCTCCTTTTCATGTTTCTCCTCATTTAATATCAGGTTTGGATTGCTGTTCCCTCATATGTATTAATGTTCATCTGTCCATATAAGCATCTTTGTTTTACTTGGCTATGACCTGTGTCACTTGTGTAGGGGCTGTAAATTGGACAAGATGTTTGTGAATGCATTGGGTGGAGAAGGTGTCCTCCTCCAGCTGGCTTTAGAGTTAGTAAAGGTTGTTTTTAAAGCTAGTTTTGTTTCTTTAGCATTTTACTTTCATTTTAGGTTGCATTTGTTTTATTTTTACTGTTGTCTGTGTTCACCTGGGATTTTTTGCTTTTTCAGTAGTAAACAGTGAGCTTGATTTCCCCCCTCTGTGCCTGTCGTTAAAGAAGTCTCTGTAGAGACCCAGCCTTAGACAGCATCTTAGTTCTTTTTACTTTAAGATGGATTGATTTAAATCACAAAGTACAAAGTTTTGATTTGAACGTTCACTTTTAATTAACTTTTTCCATTTGTACTTCTTTTAGCTTTTAAAGAAAGGTGCATTCTTAGCCACTGATATAACCTATGAAACTACTTTACAATTAAACAGAACCTTTACACTAGATTTGGAACATCTTTTTAGTTACTTGGACTGCTACACTAGAACTCTGTTTAAGCAGTTGTATACGTTTGTATACTTCACATTTTAGTATGTTAGACAATGGTGAATGATACATGGCTTGTTTACTAGTTACTATTACATTGCTTATTTAACTAGTTACCATATTTACTCAAATCCAAGACAAGTTTTTTTTCTTATTCAGCATGGGGCCGAGGAGCCCTTCATCTTGCATTCAAGTACAAAGTGCTGGGGGTGGGGCAGGCTTATTGGAGTCAGAGCCACAATCACTGCCACATCTCATTTGCCACCTGCTCCCTACCGGCTCTCCTCTGCTTCTGTTCCTGCTGCTGCCTCTATCCCCCTTCTCTTCCTTCCCCTGACACCATTGCTTACCCTCTGGCATGGCTTCAGCTCTTGACCAGAACATGGAGCACATGGGTTGCTCCAGCTCCAACCTGGCCACACTGGGCTAGGGCTGAGGCTGGAGCTGAAGTTGCTGTTCTTGCTGCTGCTATGTGGCCAGGCTTTGCTGCAGTGACCATATGCTTTGTCCCTGGGAGCCTTTGTCCATGGCTGGAGAGTAGGTGGCAGGGGGAGCAAGTGCCAGGATATACAGGGACCGCAGCAGGGGGAGGAGCAGATGCCAGGGGGCACAGGCACGGAGGGTGCATGTAGTAGGTGGCAAGCTTCAGGGGGTGGGTGGGTACCGGGGGAATGGGTGCCTGGAGGGCAGCACTACAGGGAGGAAAATGGTTGAGGGGGGTAGGTGCCAGGGAGTACAGTGTTCTCATTAAGAAACTGGGGGACTGTGGTGTCGACACTCAGACAGTCAAATGGGTCGCCAACTGGCTGGAGAGCCGCACCCAGAGAGTGGTAGTGGATGGGTCATTTTCAGCCTGGAGGGATGTGGGCAGTGGGGTCCCCCAGGGCTCGGTCCTTGGGCCCGCACTGTTCAACATCTTCATCAGTGACATGGACAAGGGGGTAAAAAGCACCCTGTTCAAATTTGCTGATGACACTAAGATGTGAGGGGATGTGGGCACGCTAGAATGGAGGAATAGGCTGCAATCGGACCTAGACAGGTTACAGGGGTGGGCAGATGAGAATAGGATGGGATTCAACACTGACAAGTGCAAGGTGCTGCACCTGGGGAGGAAGAACCAGAAGCATACCTAGAGGCTGGGGAACTCCCTTCTCGTCAGTACAGAAGCAGAAAAGGATCTTGAAGTCATCATTGATGCCAAGATAAACGTGGGGAGGCAGTCAGGAAGGCCAACCGTACCTTGTCATACATCCACAGATGCATCTCAAGCAGGACCAAGGAGGTGATACTCCCTCTCTATGCGGCACTGGTCAGGCCTCAGCTAGAGTACTGCATCCAGTTCTGGGCACCGCACTTCAAGAGGGATGTGGACAACATGGAAAGGGTCCAGAGGAGGGCCACTCGCATGATCAGGGGGCAGCAGGGAAGGCCTTATGAGGAGAGACTATAGGACCTGAACCTGTTCAGCCTCCACAAGAGAAGGCTGAGGGGGCATCTAGTGGCTTGTTACAAACTAGTCGGGGGGGACCAGCAGGCACTGGGGAAGTCCCTGTTCCCCCGAGCACTACCAGGAGCGACCAGGAATAACTGTCACAAGCTGGCAGAGGGTAGATTTAGGCTAGATATCAGGAGGCGCTACTTCATGGTCAGGGTGGCTAGGATTTGGAACCAACTTCCAAGAGAAATGGTGCTGGCTCCTACCCTGGAGGTCTTTAAGAGGAAGTTAGATGTACACCTTGCTGGGGTTGTTTGACCCCAGTACTCTTTCCTGCCATGGCAGGGGTCGGACTAGATGATCTACTCAGGTCCCTTCCGACCCTAGAAACAATGAAACCATGAAAGTCCAGCCCCCCCGCCCAAAGGGCAGGAAGTCAGCTGGGATCATAGGGAGCAAGATAAGCATCCAATTTGCTTTTGAAGGTGTTCAATGTAGGTGCTTGAACCACCTCCGATGGCAGGCTGTTCCAGACTTTTAGGGGCTCGGGCAGTAAAGAAATTCTTCCTTATGTCTAGCCTGAAACAGTCTTGTAGTAGTTTATGACCATTTGACCTTGTCATCCCTTGGGGCGCTCTGGTGAACAAATGTTCCCCCAGATACTGGTGGTCACCCCGACAAACTTATAGGTGGCCATCAGATCACCCCTGAGCCTG
>NW_017728911.1:23554976-23601454 GCF_001723895.1 Crocodylus porosus | reverse complement strand
GGACTGATGAAAGACTGATGCAAAGTACCCATTTAATAGGTTGGCTTTTTCCTGGGCATCAGTTGTCTGTTGCCCCAACTGGTTCAGCAGGTGTCCAATGTTGCCTTTGCTTTTCCTCCAGTTCCCCACATATCTGAAAAAGGACTTTTTATTGTCCTTGATGCTCAAAGATAGCTGGAGTTCAGTTGCAGCCTTGGCTTTCCTGGTTTGCTCCCTGCAGGACTGGACCAGTGCAGAATAATCCTTCTTGGAGGTGAATCCCATCCTCCATCCTTTGTAGGCCTTTCTCTTTAGCTTCAGGGGGTCTGCTAGATCCCTGGAGAGCCAGGGGGCCTGCTGTGCCCTCTTGCTGCCTTTCCTCTGAGATGGAAGGAAAGGCATTAGCTTGTGCATTGAGGATCTCTCCCTTGAGGAGCAATCACTCTTCTTGAACTCCCCTCTCCCTGGGGTCGTGGTCCCTTAGGGCCTCACTGACAAGCCTCCTGAGCTTGTCAAAGTCGGCTTTTCTGAAGACAAGGACTTCTGTGTTGCTGACTGACTTGCCAGCTTTACAGCTGATGGTGAAGGTGATCAGCTCGTGGTCGCTGTCACCCAGCTTCCTATTGATCACTAGGTTGCCAATTAGGTTATCCCCAGTAGCCAGTACGGTAGCCAGTACGAGCAGCGCTTTGCCTCTGGTTGGCCCATAGACTTCTTGAGTCAGGTAGAGGTCATCCACGCATGAGAGGAAGCTTTACGACTGCTCAGATTTTGCTGAGTGATCATCCCACGAGATAGGAGAACATTCAACCTGTAACTCAAAGCTGTTGATAGGAGCTCATGATCTAGCTGTTTATTTTATGAAGTTATCTTAAGGACTAAACATACAATCTTTTAACATATTTTGTATTACATTTAGCTTAAGTTCAATACAAGTGTATTTTAAAAATATTTTTATAATTTAAATGACATTAAACAGCTGATTTTTTTTTTTTTTTTTACTGTTTGATTTTTATCAAGATTGTTGGAGTGTTATTTTACCTTATTTATTAATTATAGTGAGTGGCTTGATGCATTAGCCGTTTGGTCATCTCATTGATTAATGTTTGTACATAATTGCAGTTCTTGTAGCCTTGCCATGTAGCCTTATTTGTCAAAATGGACATATGCTGGATGTTCTTTGCTTGGTGTAAAGGAAAGCTGCTGTTATGCACTTATGGTTTGGTAAAATGTATGCAAAGCAACTGGCTGTGGGAGGGGGTGTGGGTGGTAGTTGCTTTGTTTTCTTTGTGATGAAGCATCTGGCTTGTTCTCTTGGGATAGGACCCATTATATTTGCTTTTAAAGGCGTTCTGTATGCTGGAGCTGTCTTTATTTTCATTTTGGTTTGTGCAGTGTAAGTATTGCTTGCATCTGAACTAAAACTGGTTAAGGATTTTTCAATAAAATGATTTTATTTGGAAAATACTGCTTTATTGTAACTGAAACTTTTAATGGGAAAGGCTTAGTTTGGATAAAAATGGTGTTTGGGGAAGGATATATTTGTGGTTCAAGTCAGAGAGAGACCCCAGAAGCACCAATAGCTTGTTGATTAAGGTGCACCTTTGGTTCTTCCATATTCTAGATCGGGGTCAGCATCATATGGCCCAGGGACCAGATACAGCCAGTAGAGCCTGAGGGTCTTTCCTGCGCCTGTGCCCATGCTGTGGCTAAGCAGCAAGAAGATGCTGCTTCTTTCTTCCACCCCCTAGTCCCCCTCTGGCCTACGCATGGGCCACAGCTTCCAGCTGGTGAGAAGTTGTGCTGGGGCTGGGTAACTGGAAGATCCATCTACACTGTTGCCATTTCTTCTTCCTTCCTTCCTCCCAGCTGTGGTGCAGGTGGCAGCAGCATAGATACAGCTTTCAGCTGCCTGGTCCAGGTACAGTTCTCTATAGGTTGCAAGCTGCACCTGCACTCATGCCCCAGCTGGGGAGCCAAGGGTCTTGGAGAAGTGGCGGTATGAGCACAGCTCCCAGCTGCCTAGCCCTGGCATGGAAAGTGGTGGAGGAAAGTCCCCTCATCATTGATATGCCACAAAAGCCACCTGGCCTGTGTCAGACGAACCAGGTTGTTCTGGCCTGCGGCTTGAAAAGGTTGCCAGCCACAGTTCTAGATGAATGTCTCGACTGTCAGGCTCTCTGCTGTTCTGGGAGGGTCCTTCTCAATATCCTGTACTAGAGGTGTTGCATTTTGCATAAGTGATTGATATACATTGGGCCAGGGAGTTGGAGAATGGGAAAATTTTTGAAATCTTGTAATTTTTGACATACCAACAAAGCAAAAGATGTTTATAATGCTTAGGCATGCACAGATGTCTGCATTTCTACTCTGTTTGGCTGCACCACCTCCACCAAGGCACCACCTCCACCAAGGCACTGGCATCCTCAGCTGTGAGGGACTTACCATGGCAACAACAATGTCTCAAAATATAAAAAGCTTAATAATCCATTTTCAGAAATCACTGTTTGCAAAAGTAATGGTTAGAAATGTTTTTTATAGCAGTAAATCATTTCAAGATAAGATATGAAGTATGTATGGAGGGTAGATGAGCACAGTATTGTACTGAGGTTATTCGTTCCTACAGTTTTATAATTCTTGATGTGCCAGGATGTAATCTCAGGGTTCTAGGCATCTACTGAACCCCCTGTAGTTTTTTTTTGTCTCCAATCTCTCCAGGCCTATTTGTGAGTAGGACAACGAAGTAAACTTCATAAAATCCTTTTGTTACTTTCTTTTTGAAATAGGGAACGTAATAGGCAAAAGAAAGCAGAACCTAGAGTATAGGACCTAGAGTATCAGCATGCTGTACTGATCCTGATTAAAAAAGTAAACCAACAAAAACCTAGGTAACTGGCTTAAATTTAAGGGATGTTCTGATGAAGATATAGGTAAAGATATAGTTCAACAGACTGAAAATACAATACAAGAAAAAAATGTTTTCCTGTAGAGCACTACGTCTGAGATGATCTGAAGTGATTGGAATGCTGTAGTCTAAAGTATTTGTATTATAATGTGGAAAGCATCCTGTACCCTGTAATGTGATTGTGCCACTTGCTGGCTTTATAAAAGTGAATAGATATTCTTATTTCAGGAAGTGAATGTTTGCTGAAATATATCATTATCTTGACATTGTTTTAATAGATGGAAAAAAATCATAATTCCTTTGACTCATATCACTACTATGTTTGTTTCTAGCTTCCCTTCTTTTTGATACTCTTTCTGCTAAGACAGAAGTAGTAGTCTTTTACTCCATAAATGACACCAAGATCAGTAGAAATAGGTGATGCCCTTACAGTTTATTCACAAGTTAAATTTAGAGTTATAAGAGCTTTGAAATATAAAGACTGTTTTGTAACTTAGTAGTGCATTTTACTCTCTCACTCAGGTATGTTGGTTCCATGGTGGATGTCTTCTTTGAATATGATATGCTGTACTCTTGGTGGGAAACAAAAGGAGACTCCCAAGGCGCACGGAGTATGACACCATGTAAGTGAACAGGTGTGGTATAGAAGGCAGCAGCAAACCAGCATCAATAGCTGCAGGAGGAGAAGCAGCAGTTCCCTTCTCAGCACATCTGTGAATTATTTAATTTTCAGCCCTTTCCATTAAGGGTTTTTCTTTCCCTCTGCAGTTCCTCATTCTTTTCCGTTGAAAGACTACTCTTCCTTTCTAAGATTTTCTTCCAATGGTAAGTGGCCACTGTGTGACTTGTGGCTTTTATCTCCTTTTATAAAAATGAGAGAGTCCTCTAAAAATCAGCTTTATTGATATTGTTTAGTAGTAAAATATTCAGTATTTATGGTTGTTCTGCTGTTTTGTTGCCATATTTTTAACTCAATGGTTACAGTTTTGTTTTAACAGCAGAACACTTTAATTGGTAGCAAGGATTAGCCATTTTACTCCCATTCTCTTGACCTGTAAACCATTTTAAGAGTGTAACCTTAAATAAATTATAAAATTCAGGGAGGGTGATATTATTTCTGTGCCTCAAGCTTTCCTGGTTTGGGTTATAGTTACTCATTCTGAGGTGAGACAGAGAACCAACCTGGTGAAATAGCTATTGTTTCTCCTAATAAATTGGCACACCCACAGACTTATTCCCAGCGAGGGGTAATGAGATACTGTGAGTGAATAAAACATGACAGGATAAACATACCTGTCATCATAACCTCTGGTTTTGTGATGGGTCATATTGCTTTCTGTAGGGAAGCAATGCCTTTTGTTGACATGTTAATGTGGCATTCATATCAGACTCCAGTTATGTTACAATGTTATAAATCAGGACTATATGTATTGTTGACCCTTATCTCAGAAACTTAAAAAAAAATGAAGTAATTTACATTTTGTACCAAAGTAAGAGACATTTACAGCATAGTAATTGTAAGACCAAAGTCTAAAATTATAGAGATAACTGCAGTTCTTATAGAAATGAGCTATGCATTAAGTCCTTGTATTGTTCCAGCAACACCTGTGGCCATGTAGCCATTAATTACTTGAACTAATGGCTATATGGCCACAGGTGTTCCTGGAACAATACTTCGCTCTGCTTCAATCCCCTAGTCTCTGTGCTGATAGATCTGCTCCTCCTCATCTGTAATTATGTAGCATATGCTTCTATATTTGTGTAGGATTATACAGTTATTTAAAGGAAGACAGTCCAATCTCTGTAACTGTGGGTACTCTGTAAAATGGGCACCTTTTTTGGGGGGGGGGGGTTGGTAATTTACAATTCCATTTTATTTTTAGGATAGTAGAACTGTATAAATGCTTTAGCAATGAATACTATATTGTTGGCAGAAGGAAAGTAAATATGAAAATGGTCTTAGAAAATAGAAAGCTAATCATATTAAAAAGAGTAGGTTTGCTTATGGAAAAGCTTGTTGTTGGTAGAGAAGCGGAGAATGAAAGATTCTTTTGAAGGAATCACAAGCTGAATACAGAAAATGGAATATTCAAGTATTAAAAACTTGACATTTAAGTAACATAATGTCAACTGCCTGGTCTGCAGTATAGTATTAAATTTGAATCAGATAATTAAGGATAATCAGTGTTGCATGATATATCAGTCTGCTTTAAGTATCTTACCTCTGCATAGGCAATTCTTTTATAGAATAGAGAAAAATCTAGCAGCTTTGGGATTAATTTACATTGTACCACTGCATTTATTAAACAGGAGATGGCACAGGCTGCTTTGACTTGTGTTAATGATGTGTAATCCCAAAAGTACTTTAAAGAAAGTTTTGTAATTTTTTCTGTTTTTTTATGGCAACAGCCATGCAGATAAGCTCTTAAAATGGCTGCAGAGAAAACTGAATACACTTTTGACATGCTTCATGGCCATCGGATAAGAAATCTTAAATGGCTTTGCCTAAGGGTGGAGAATCCAGAATTTATATTGAATTGCTGAATATATATGTGTTTGTTGAAACCTGTTTAGTAGCGCTTCTCTAGTGTGGTAGTGGTTATATTTATTATTGGAAATGTAAGTAATGTTGACATTACTTCTGCAACCAAAATCCTTTTGCAAGAATACTTTGTTTCTTTGTGTTTAGGGTAGAACACCTGAGAACAAGGAGATAAAAGGACAAAATTATTTCCTTGCAATATGGTATCAAAAAGTAGGAGGGGCGTAGCCAACTGCACTCTTTTGGTAAGTTGAGACAGTTGCATGCATATAGGATTTAATTTTTAAATCTAGAAAGACCATTTCTGTCTCCTAGTTTTACATGTGAAGTCACTTTTCCTCTGAGAAGATTCTTCAGTTTATAATGGTTTTTCATTTTACAATGGCTTTTACAATTTTACATTCATTTACAGTGTGCTCTTGCTGTTGGAAGCAAGTCAATATAAATGGATTAATTTGTAATATTTTTGAAATGTTAACTAATTTGATACCTTATTCATCCCTCAGTATTTCACATGCAAATAATAACTAATTTCTTAAAAAATATGTTTACTGGAAACAGTTGAACAACATTGAATATAAAACTGGTCACAAGAAATAAAATCTCTGCAAGCAGTGCATATTGATTTTCCACCTTGAATAAGTAAATTGGGATTTCAAAATTACTTGAGCAGCAGATACCCAGTTCATTTATGGATTAGTGAACATGGGTTATTAAACATGAGTTAACAGTCCAAATAGATATTTTACACCTAGTTGTATTTTCTGTTGTAAAAGAACAGAATATTTATTAACTTGGAAATTGAGTCACTTTTGAATTAGACATTTTTGGTAAACTTTGGTGTTGAATTATAATCCTTTGTGCAGCTCTGAGTTGAGTGGAGTTATATCAAGGTTAAATTTGTTCTTGGTTGTTTCTGAAGTTGGATATTTCTTTGTGGAAAGACTTCTCTGACTTGAAAAACCTTCAAATGTCTCTCTAGAATTGTAAACTACATATTTTCATGCTGTTGATGCTACTAAAACTAACTTCATTTTTATACCAGAGCATGTTTACTGTATGTTCCAGAATACAAATTTGTCACAACTAAACAAGGGCCAAACTGTGTTCCTTAAGCAATATTCTTCTTCGAATCAATAAGAAATTTTGCTAAAGATAAGGATCACAGATTTTTGTTCCTAAATATTTTTTAACTCCCTAGCTGCCTGGGTATTGATTTATGAAGTTTCTGCTTTATGCTTGTGCTGCCTGGAGTACTTCTATTTTGCTATAGCAGTAAGACTTTTTTTGCTGTCTTCTAGGACTGTGTGAAGCTTCAGTCTCTGATATGATTCTGCCTGATTTGGTGGCTGAATCTCCAAATCCAAATAGAATCAGAGGACCCTTTAATCTCTCCAAATCGTTTTGGAACCCTCTAACCAGAAACCTCTGGATTTTAGTCCCAGCAGGAGCATAGGCACATCTCAGTCAAAATTCCCATCCTTGGCTGCAGCCAACACCCAAAGCTTCTGAGGACAGTCAAACAAACCCTGACACCAGTCTTTCCCTAACTATCCTCTCAATTTCTCTGTCAGTAATTGAGGCTAAAAGAGATTTTTTTTTTTTCTGGCAAGTGCTACTTGCCAGCACTGTGTTAGTATGACACATTGGCAATGTTGGGTGGTCATGAACAAAGACAGAGAATGAAGGGCAAAGAAACCTGGGATTAGTTTAGCTTAAAATCATGACTCTTTACTTATGGTTATAATTGTAAATTGGACCCCTACTGTAGCTTAGTCAGATTTAGGACTGGAAAGGGAATCCTTTTGCAACTCTGTACTGTCAGGTGGCAGGTAAACCAAGCACAGTCATAAGACTTTGCCAGGGCAATGCTGGTTAGTCTATATATAGCAACAGAACTCTGCTCTTGCCTTTTTCCAAACACTATAGAAAGTAGACTTTGTCATCTATTTTTGCCTTATCTGGGCCCTTTGCTGTTGTGCAATTCTAGAGGGCCTCAGATCCATGTAGGAAATGTTGGTAACTTAGGCTATTGACAGACATTATATTATCTAATGTGCTAATTGCACAATAAAAATTGCAATATGCCACATTTTCAAACAATTTATCACCTATAACAAGCCACAGAAATGTTACTTGTAAAATGTAGACTATTTTTGCAGCTCATTTGCATCTTATTTTAATTTGTTACACGTAGTGTGATAGTGTTTAGACAGGTCCTCTAGCACCCCAAGATTGACTGCTCCCAAGGTGACTCTCCATGATTCATGCTGAACTCTGCTGCCCCAGGGTGCCTCAGTAAGAGGTGTTGTGAATCACTGCTTCTCTTTCCTTTTTCCAATCAGCCTCCAAGGCTGCTGCTTTAAGGTGCCATTAATACCTCTTCCCTGTGAGAGCTGGACTGTAAACAAATCCTCAGCATGACATGGTTTAATTTTGGGGATGGGCAAAATATGGTTCATGGCTCGGATCTGGCCCACCAATTGATTTTATCTGGCTTATGGGCAGGCAGCACTGTGTGGCTGGCCCTGAATGAGCTGCTCTTGGGCCCTGGCCTCTGGTGGTGGGTGACGGATTTGGTTCCAGTCTCTGCTGATGCTGCTCCCTGCCTGCCTACTTGGCACCATGTGGCGGCCTGGGAGATGGAGTTCAGCCTGCCCAGGGCTTGTGGGGCAAGATTTCATTTCCCAGGTACGATGGAGGATGCTGCATGGGAGCATCCTTGCCAGCCTGCCCAGCACCGTGTTGCGCCAGCAGAGGCTGTGGCCCAAGTGCAATTCACCCAGGGCTTGCTGCCTGGTGCTTAGGGGATGGGTGGGGCTGCTTCTTCCCTGTATCACCCACAGTACCTAGGAGATGCAGTCTGGCCCCTCAGGCCTTAGGCAAGCTGCATTCAAGTCCCAGCCCCTGCTGGCTGGTGGTGCCTACAGCCTGTGGGGCCAGATGTCATCTCTCCTGGGGAATGCTGGGTGGAAGCAACTCTCCCCAGCACTGCACAGCAGACCTGGGGTGAGCTGTGCTCGGGCCCTGGCAGCTGTGGTGGTGGCTCTGGCCACCACGCAGCACTGGGTTGGTAGGCAGGGCTGCTTCCACCTAGTGTTTCCTGCAATGCCAGAGCAGAGGCCAATTTCTGCCCATGGGGGATGGAGCCTGGCCGCAGGTGTGTGTGTGTGTGTGTGTGTGTGTGTGTGCGCGCGCGCGTGCGCTCTCGTGCACGTGCATATGTGTGTACCAGGAGGCCAGATGGCTGGCTCAGCTGCAGGGAGTGTGTGTGTGTGTGTGCCCTTGTGAAGTGGCCCTCCAGCCCAAATAATTGCCTGCTTCTGCTTTACTTGCTGACAGTAAAAGGAATCTTAGAAGAGAGGGAGGACGACTGTTTGTTTGGAAAGCTATCTTTTGGCATAAGATGGGGAGAGAGAAAAAGTACCTCATAAAGTGTCCTGGGAGAATTTAAACCCTGCTGCTCCTGTCCTTCCTTCTGCTTTTCACACAGGTTTCCTCCGCTCTGTACATCGGTTGGGGGAGCAGGTTTTACACCCAGTGGGAGCTCAGCTGGTGAGCTTGGAGCTCACTTCTCACAGCTGAAGGTGGTAGTAAGGGGATGACCACCCTTGCCAGGAGCTCTCCAGCTTCCTTAATAAAAAGTGCTGGTAGAACAAGTGTGGTAGAGCAACATTATCTATTGCTTGATAATGTAATATCTGCCAGGAGCCTTAATGACTATCATTATAACTTCTAAAAAATTTACATTTTGAAATAAGAGAAGTTTTCTGCTAAATAGCTGAAGGAAATGGTTGGATATACAGTCTGTAACAGTTGTATTGACATTTTGATACTGATACAACTGTTATGTCTGTCCATACCCATAGATACCTAAAAAAAAAAAAAAAAACATTCAAGATGGCAGAGAGGTCTCGATCCACTCTGTTAGGGAAATGCCTCTAATAACTTGAGGAAATTAGTCATTTATAGATGCATTTAACATACCAAAACAGAGAACTGATTCACATTTAATGTGGATAAGTTAGGCAAAATTGGTATTTTGAACAGATACTAAGATTATAGAAAAGTGCTTAAGTACTTTTTTGAGTAGTAGGAAAATGGAGATCAGGGAACATGTCTTTGTTTCTTATATTTAAACGCTATTCTGTAATCGGGATTTAAAATGTTTGGAGTCACTACTACTTAAGGGCACTTGGATTTGAGAGCATGGACAATGGTAGCTTGGTGCAGTCATCAGAAGGCATGATTTGGTTCTAAATTTAATTCTGCTTGAGAAATTTAGCCAACTGAAAGAAAAAAAATTGTTCCTGAAAAGTATATCAGAACTGTTGTTGCACCAGTGTTACATTAGTTGTACCAGTGTCACATCAGTGCAAATCCAGACAGGTCAATGGACCTTAGAATAACGCTAGTGGAATTGAGGAGATATTCCAGCTCATTTTTTACTTTTAATGGCCATTTCTTTAGTAAAGTATATATGCATCCTCATAGACTAGCTAAATAAGATATATACATGCACACACATACACATAGAGAGAGAGCACAAGTTTTTGTGGATATCTATCTTGCTTTCTGACTGACTTCAGACTAACACCGCTAACAACCTCTTTCAATTTCTTTAGTAGGCAGTGAATTGGAGAGATGTAGAGGAATTATTTTTTTCCTAAAGATTGAACAGTTTTGACAAGGTGGCATAAGCAATTTGTTCTTCTGCAGAGCTGACTGAAAATTTGGAGGAAGTTACATAGAAGCTAAAACAAAGGATTGTCTTTTTGACAAAGACCTATTTAGAGAACTGTAATATACAAATTACTTGTGAGCAATTTTTAATATGCATTGGTAAAGAAAAACCAAACAGATAAGAGTAGTTAGCAATGCCTAAACTAAAAAAAAAATCTCCTTATGTAACAGTGGAAACAGTTTATAGAAATGAGAGTGGAAACGTGGGAGAAGTCATCTGACGTCATCATGAATAACTAAGTATTATGGTTCTGTTAACTTTCCTTGAGTTCCTTAAAATGAGAGTTTCCGTATTTCTCATTCTCTCTACTGTTTTCTTTTTGCCTCCTTTCTTTCCTATTTCTTTCTCTTTCCCTAGGCTGTCTCTTAAATTCTGTATAGGAAGAATGCAGGACAAAGTAGGACCTTAGGGTGTCTGTAGATGTGTGGGGAGGCTGTTCCAACGTGCTGTAACTTTATGCTAATTAGTATGGTCCAGCAGCCTCCATGTCTCGTGTATCAGCATCCCCATACTTCAGAATGGCAGTGGGTGTGCTTTTAACTAAAGCTCATTCAATGAGGTTTAGTTAAGGTGCCTCTGCCTCCATTTTGAAGTGAGGGAATGCTGATGCATGAGGCACTGTGGCTGCTTTAATCAGAGCAGCTTTCAGAGCTACTCTAATTAAAGTGCTCTACTACCCCTAGAGAATGTGTTAAAATGCCCTTAGAGATTAACACAGTCAGTGAAGCATGGGCTTTAAGGCTAAGAGAGAAGTTGCATGTAAACCAGTTTAAGTGATCAGAAACTGGTTTAAACCTGTAACTGAACATAAGTTCAGTGCACATAAACCAGTTTCAAAATGGCAGAAACTGGTTTAAGATAAACCTGGTTGAATTGAGTATCAGACTTAACTGACTTGGGTCAAACCAATTCATGTAACTTCTGTCCCAGACCTCTTCCTGGTTTATGTTAAACCAGAGTCCGCCAGCATCCCACCATGCTTTTCAGCCCTGGGTTGGGCTGTGCTGTGTGCTCCAGACAGAAGGGTTATTCCTGCCCCTCTGCTCTCTAGTTGGAGCAGTGGTGGTGGCTTGGCCAGCTTGGCATGGCCTCCTAAGGCTAAGGGTGCAGGCAGGGGGTTTATTCCCCCCTCCCTCCCCTCTCCCACCCGGGGGCTGCAGTCAGGGCCTGCCTGGTCAGGCGGAGCAGTCCCTGTCAGGGTAACCTTCCCCACCTTGTCGCTACAGCAGCAGGGATGGGGGCAAGGACAGAGCCATCTGGCTAGCATGGCTCCACCATCTTCCTGCCTCGCCTGCGGCTGGGGCTGGGGGGCTGAGACGGTCCAGCCTGTGGGTGCTGCTGAGAGCAGGCGCAGAGGGACCAGCCCACGCTGGGCTGTGGGGGCCGGGGCCCTTCCCAGCTGGCTGTGGCAGGGGTGACGGCTGGCCAGAGCCTGGCAGCTGCCTGGGGCTTATGTGCCTGTAGCCACTGCCACATGCCCTGTCCTGTGCAGCAGCTGGACAGCTGTAGCCTCAGCACAAGTTGCATGCTGTCCAGGGCCAGCAGGGCTGTTCTGCCTCCCTTGTCTCCAGCTGCTGCTGGCACTGCTGTTGCTGCTGCTGCTGCCGCCCCTGCCCCTGCCCCTGTTTCACCACTCTGGGTGGACAGGTGGGAAGCTTTAGCCTGGCAGCTTCTGCCCAGCGCTTGGAGCTATGGCTTCTGCTCCTGGATGTCTTCCATCTGCTCTGCCCACCTGGCACAATGAACAGCCCCTGCAGGTGGGCAGAGTGGGTGCAAGGTATCCAGGAGCTGGACCTGGATCTCCATGCACAGGGCAGAAGCTGCCGGGCTGAAGCTTCCCCCTGCTGCTGCCTGGAACAGTGCGGCAGGAGCCACAGCTGGAGGTGAAGGGAGCCCATTCAGCCTTGCTGGCCCCAGCCAGTGTGCAGCTTCCAATGGGGCTGTTCCTGGTGCAGCTGCAGCCAGATGGGTGCTACTGTGCTTCCCTTGCCTCCAGCGGCTTCTCCTTCCGCTATTGCCCCTGTTGTGTCGTTTTGGGCAGCAGGGAGCAAGGGGGTAAGCTTTAGCTCAGCGGCTTCTGCCCAGCACATGGAGATCTAGGTCCAGCTCCCTCTCCTGGACGCCTTCTGCCCACCTGCAGGGGCTGCTTATCATGCTGGGTAAGTGGAGCGGGTGGGAGGTGCCTAGAAGCTGGAGTTGGAGCTCCATGAGCTGGGCAGAAGCCACTGAGCTGAAGCTTCCCACTTGCCATTTCAGAGTGGTTTGGCAAGGGCAGGGGTGGCAGCAGCAGCTGGAGGTGAGGGAGGCAGAACAGTGTGCAGCTTGTATTGCAGCTGAAGCTGGCTGGGGGTGTGGTAGGGACTGCGGGCACACAAGCCCTCATGGCATGTGGCTGCTGGGCTCCAGGCCTGCTGATGCCTCTGAGCTGGCCCAGGCAGCCCAATGCCTGGCCAGCTGCTGTGCCTACTGCAGGGCTTGGCTGTTATGGAGCTGCAGCCAGCTGGGAAGGCCCTGGTCCAATGGCCTGGCCCTTCCCAGCCAGCTGCAGCTCCATGACAGCCCAGCCCAGCCTGGGTTTGGGTTGCTGGAGCAATCCAGCTGCACGGCTCCTGTGGCCCCAGCCTGAACCACAGCCTGTTGGGAAGGGCCCAGGGTCCTGTGGCTCAGCTTGGGCTGACCTCTCTGCATCTGCCTCAGCTGGTCCAAGACCAATCCCATGTGCTGACTCCAGCCCTGTGCTCTGTGAGGTGCTTGGGCTGGAAGCTGTGTTGTGCACACTTCAGGCAGCACAGGGGGTCTGTGCCTATCTCTGATTCTCAACCAGGATGACTTTAAAGGGTGTTGAGATGCCATGTAATGTTAGCAGTGTTAGGTGGACAGACATGATTCACTAGGTAAACTCAGAGATTTTACATAGGAATCCACAATTCTGACCTGTTGTAGTCCTGCTGAGTTCTTTTCAATAGATGAACTTTTCTATTTTTTGTTGTCACAACTAAACTGGCATTTTTCGAAGGATACCTTGAGTCTGTCAAGGGATGCCTCAAGTCTAAAAAGGCTGAGAAGCACAGGTCTGTCTTAATAAAATCGCAAGTATTTTGTATGTATTGGAGGATTTTTTTTGTATTGACTTGTTTGCAGATACACTGAAACTTACAGAATATTTTGGGTACACAGTGTTGTAAATGGGAGAGACGTTGCAAAAGGAGGATGTTTTAATATTGTCTTGTCATTGTTTTATTGATCAGTTGTTTTTCTGTGATCTGCTATCACGTATAGTACAGAGTCTTCTCTTGGATATGTAAGGATATGTGCATGTCCCAGAACAGAATGAAAACCAAAAATTATTTGCATGAATTTATCTGGTTGTTTTTACTAACTTATAAATGGTTATTCAGAAGGTGAAACAGCAGGTTAACTTGATGTGACATAAATACACAAATACCATAGGTTAACTAATTCCCAGTTCAGCTCCAATGAAGTGAAAGAACTTATTCTAGGATTAAATGTGATCCTTTAAAATAAGAAAACATAGAACAATGCAAGGTTCTGTGTCTAAAGGCCTGTATTTTATTCACTCATGTAGGCTGACAGGTGGTGCTCTACGAAAACTAACCAGAGTGATGATGTTTTGTAGGGAAAAGAAAATAGTAGGTAAGTGACCTATTTGTTTCGTAGGTATACGTAAGCACGTGTAACAGGAAAAATATAAAGTGTTTGTTGTTTAAACGTTTTGATACAAATGTTGATTTTGCAGAGAGGAGATGGTAAGCAATCAATCTTATTTCTGGTGTGTACTTGCAGTGAAAATAGAAAATTGCTCTTAGGTTAAAATGATTCCTTTTGTAAAGCAGCAGACAGGCAGAAAGAGTGAATGTAGATCACGTGTTTACCTGTGAAGATCATTGTATCATAGAAATGCACTGCTGGATAGCATATACATTTTCTCTTTTCAAAGTGTGGAAACCTAGCCTATATATATGAATTTCTCACATTTCATTTTGTGGTACTTTGAACATTTTAAGCCAGCTAGCTAAAGGTCTCTAAACTCAAGAAAGTTACAAAATGTGTTTCCTTCTTTTCCATTAAATTCTGATATAAAATGAGGATAGTCATGAAAACTGCAGATAAGTTTAGAATGACAAACTAATCTTGAGCTAGATCACTTTCAGTACAGGAATCCTTGAGGACACAACAGCAACCAGTCTTCTAACTGCTCCTGCTGCACTTTTTTTTTTGCCCTCTGGAGTGGTGGTTATGAGAAAAGGGCAAGTCTGACTGCAGCAAACACTACTGGCCATAAGATTCTGGTCTGAAGTTTATAGGACACATGCGCACCAGAGATGGAGTATATATACACATCTAAAACCCCACCATGTGCCCTGGAAATAACTATTTGACTTTCATATTCCTGTAGTATCTTATTAATTGTGCATTGGAATGTGAAGACCATTTATTCTTACAGGGTGTAACACACTGCATGTTGAATATCTGCAATGTACTATTCTGAACATAAATGTAATAGTACACATATTATCAGTGGGAATCTTCAGTAGTAGGAAAAATGTATATAACTAATATAAGAGCACTCAGGATAATTTCTTATGTATAATAAAATACCCAAGTAACTGTGTGACACTTTCACCCCTTTGTTATAATTTTTGATGTATGCATTAAGTTAATATTTGGGATTTTGGACTTCAGTAGGAAGAGAAATGGATAAAACCATGGAGGTCTGTAGATTGAAAACCCACCTGAAGGGACCCATTAGAATCTCCTAGTATAACAACAGTTTATACCATTCATGCATATGGTCAGAGTCAGGTTTTGTCTGATGTCTTCAGCTGGTGGGTTTGCCGCCAAATGTGCGTGGAGCCTCCCCCCCGCACTCCTGTGGGATGCTCTATCCGCCCCAGCATCACAGCGTTCGCAAGCAAGTGAGATATGTAGAAAAAACATTTAAAGCTATGTCTATGGCCAAATTGCTGATCCTTTGAATCAGCATCAGATCTTCAGATTCAGATTTGTCCAAATTGAATCGGGGACAAGGAATTGAATCACTGTCCCCAATTTGGACCAAATCTGATCTGAATTGATACGGCCTGTTTCGCACACCCTTAGTGGATAGCTTCCTTAGGTATGGAAGCTTATGGGTTTCTGAAACTACTATTTGGGGTATGAAGTATAACAAGAATGCTTTTTTTCTTTTTACTAGAGTTCAGGCATATGTCTTATGGTCTTGTTAGAGGACAATTTGGGACAACCTTGTGGCCTATCAATTCAGCTGCCTAATTGTTCATAGCAATCATTGTTGATTGAGAGAAGGGCTTTTCCTCCCATCTCTCTTTTGAAGGAACATTCCTTACTTTCAAACAAAAGATCCTTTTCCACTAAGTACAGACATTTGGGGAGATTAATTTGGGTTCAAAATGGCCACTCGATTTAAACTTAGTTCATCCTGGTACTGACCTTACACTTATACACCTGGTCTTAATAGCTGGCAGTCTGTCTAAACCTGTAACTGAACAGAATTTCCATGTACACAAACTGGTCTAAAAATTGCAGAACCTGGTTTAAGATAGACCTGAATCTATGTTGTATCAGACTTATTTGATTTAGGTTAAACTGGTGCGTGGAACTTCTGTACACTTTCCCTGTGCAGCCCTGGGACTAGGAAAACCCAGGCACTGGCCCCAACCCCAGGGCTGCTCTTTTAATCTCTCCTGTTCTTTTCACCTCTCCCTTGAGCCATTGTTTGTCCCACCCGCCCTGTCCCTTGCTCCACTCCCCTCCTCTCCAGCCTATCAGCCCTCTCAACTCCCATCTGACAAGCTACTCAGGGTGCAGCCTTTTTAATCAGCGTTCACCACTGCTGGAGCTGAGGAAGTAAGTCTGGGTAGGGAAGGCGTGGGAGGGATGGGGGTATAGGTTCCTTGGGGAGGGACCCAACCCCACCAGCAGGTTGTGCCAGTCCTGTCCACTCCACCTATGGGTTTATAGATTTCATAGACGTTAGAGCTGGAAGGGACCTTGTGAGAACATTGGGTCCAGCCCTCTGCCAAAGGGGCAGGAAGTCAGCTGGGGTTAGATGACCCCAGTAAGGTAAGCATCCAGGCATTTCTTGAATGTATCCAGAGTAGGTGCTTGCACCAGTTCTGTGGGGAGTCTATTCCAGGCTCTGGAGACTTGGATAGTAAAGAAGTTTTTCCTTGTGTCCAGTCTAAAACAGTCTTCCATCAGTTTGTGACTATTACACCTTGTCTTCCCTTGGGATGCCCTGATGAACAGATGCTCTCCCAGTTCCTGATACACACCCGTTGTATACTTATAGGCTGCCACCAAGTCATCTCTGAGCCTTCTCTTCAGGCTGAGGAGTCCCATGCCTCTCAGCCTCTTCTCATAAGGCCTACTCTCTTGACCTCTAATCATGCACATGGCTCTCCTCTGGACTCTCTCAAGCTTCTCCACGTCTTTTCTAAAGTGTGGAGCCCAGAATTAGATTCAGTACTCAAGTTACAGCCTTACCAATGCTGAGTAAAGTGGGAGGATGACTTCTTGGGCTTTGCTTGAGATGCATTGGTAGAGGCAAGCCAGAGTTTTATTTACTTTGCTGGCTGTGGCATCACATTGGTGGCTTATGTTCATCTTGTGGCTCATGTCCACCCTCAGGTCATGCCTGCCCCAAACCCCTCACAGGTCATGCCTCTCCCCTCATCCTTTGGCAGACCCCCTAACCCTCCTGCTACCCCCCCCCTCCTGCTTTACCTGAAAGCGGGCAGCCATTTTGAATCGATTTAACTTCCCCCTACCATCCCCAAATGTCTGTACTTAGCCCTTGTGGCAGTTGGAATACAAACATACTCAAGTATTAAAGGTTTCTCTATCATCATCAAACACTCCACCTTATCCTGCTTTTGCCTTGCATTTCTGCTTCCAGCCTATAAGTTTAGGGTTCTAGTATTTTACAAATTCATGATTTTTGCTGCTACTGTTCTGAATCATACCTTCTACTGCACACCCCCAGGCTCTGCTGAACTTGTCTTTGTCAGCCAGTGGCCTACAAGGGAAGTGGGATTAATTTCAACAATATGGGAGGAGTTATGTGGCCAGTCCAGGAAATGTTGCAGTGCTAAAAATTAACTTAAAAGTACCAGACTTCTAAGCCATATTGACAGCCAAGAGACCGGTATAATTCAAGTGCTGTAACCAGCAGTATTGAAGGCAATGGTCATATCCTGATGCTTCAATGGGTGACTATTATTTATCTTCTGTTGGGGCTGATTATGAAAGTTGGGAGTTCTTTGAACAAACTGAGGGGGAGGGCTTTGAGGGTGTAACAATTTGAAACAGCAAATGATTTTTCTAGGTCTTTGGATTTGGCAACTACGATGGTTCAGTAATTTGGGCATGAAATGAGAATCACACTCAATTTAGTGCTTACTCTGCTCCAGCCTTCATTTCTTCAAGTTTCCATTTGTGCTTTCTAACTCAGGCATCCATCTCTTCAGTGGGAGGAATATAAACTGAAACTTTGTTTGATCAGATATTTTAGCTTTCTCACTTCTTCCTTGGAACAAGATGCCACATAGTCATAGCACCTGCATCTCTTGAATTCATTTTTTTTGCTAATAGCTATAAAATATGGTATAGTTTGTGCTGTTTCTGTTTCCTATTGTATTTCTCTTTGCTACAACCATTTAACTGTATAGACTCTACTCACTGGCAAGCATGCTTATCTTAAAAGTCTCACAATGTGAATGCTGTTTTTTGCAGAGTTCTGTAAACTTTGTAAAAATGGTATTTTGCATTGTTTGGGATCACCACATCGCTTGCTGTCCAAGTCCTGGAGATGATTTTATATTCAAAATGCAGAACTTTAACAACTCAGAATTCATTTGTGTTTCCATTATGAAGACAAGAGTTCTTTTGAAACATTTAGATCTAGGTTTGAATTTAATCCACTTCTGATGTTTGAGATGTTCGGATCTAGAATTTTGGTTTAGTCTAATCTTTATTAACTTTTTGTAGCAAGCCAAAAAGTCATCCAATAGAATTCCTACACTTCCTAAAAAAAATAAAAACAAAATCTGTTCGGGAGACATAAGCAGTTATGTAGAAATTGAATTATTATATCAGGGTGTTGTTTTCTGTAAATTTTTTTGGCTGTAGTTTCAAGGACACAGCATTCTGGATGGAAGAATATTTACCAAACAGATTATTAAAGCAAAACTTTAAAATCCCAGTTTAACCAATTGCCTGCTGTTTAATATACTGCTTTAGGTACATATTACAAAATGCCCATACAGTGGTGCGGACTGCTTGAACTGCTAGCATAGTGTTGCTGTGCACTGCTGTTGAGGTAGTGGTATATAGCAAAGGGTTTTATGTATGTAGAAACCGTCTCACCTGTGGCAAAATCAGATGCACTTTGCAAAGGTGAATAAAATTAGTTCAGTTTATGATAGCATAGGAGTGATGTTATAGCCATGGTCCAGAAGTTATGCAAGAGGCAAGGATTTCTTAGGATGGTATCTTTTTTTGGACCATCTATATAATTGGGATTAAGTTAGGCAGCCTAAAAATTATTACCTTTGTACAGTCTTCTCATGTCCTAGGATGATCTTGTTGGCTGTTTTCTCTTTGGTTTCTGGAATGCTATTCACACCCCAGAGCCTGAAAAGTGTTCTCCCCCTCCTGGAATCGTTCTCCCCCTCCACCAGTAATTGTTCTTGAAGTCCTTTGGACCCTCTTTCTAGGTGTGTTTCTAAGACATCAGGAAGGTACTTCTTCTTTAATGTAGGAACTTACAGTTCTTGATCCCAGGGATCTTCTCCTTTCCATTGACTGTTTCAAGTATTTTAAAATGTTCTCCCTCTGCATTAAAAGGCTAATACCTCATTGCAGACAGAAAATGTATTTTGTGAGGCAGCAGGAGTATTGCTAATGTCAAGTATTAAAAAATTATGCCTCGGAAAGCTCCAAAATTAAGAAATTGGATTGAAAAATACAGAGATGTTTTAAAGCTGAGTTTTCTTTTTTTCTTTCCTAAATTTTCTGTCTCCAGGGTTCATGTTTTCAATCTTTTCTTTGCAAGTAGAAGGAGTAGAAATGTAAGTGTTTTTCAAATGCAAACTGAGATTCTCATGTGTCCTTATGACTTCAACACCTGGAACTTCTAGAAACATATCATGTTGCAAGGCTCATGATAAACTTAATGATGTTTCCTAGCAGTGAATCTGACACTTTCTAGAGCAGTGTTTTAATTTTTTTAAATTAAAAATATGCACATATTTTTCTAAGATAAGGCATTTTACACCAGTCTGAAAAGCATTTATTTCCATTCCTTAGTTGTTATTCCCCATGCTGTAAGAACTTCTTCATTTTAATTGACTTTTGTTTTATGCTTTGTACAATTTACGTCTGCCGCTTTGTTGTGGAAATGCATAACATCCTGGTAGAACAACCTGAAATGCAAATGCAAGTGTGTGTTAGGCATGTGAATCAGTATTTTACCCCTTGTCCCTGCTTCTCAGAAAAAATCACATTGAAAGCTTTAGTAGGTTTGGTGCATTGTTGCTGTGATGGTCCAGGAAATGTAGGAGAGGCAAGGATTTTTAGTGATATCTTTTAATGGACCAACTATATAGTTAGGAGAGCTGTTGGACAAGTGTTTGGGCATCAAGTACCCTTCCTCAGATCCTAAACAGTATGAAGGGAGGTATTGCACTGATCATATTCCTTTGTCAATCGGACATGCTTGTCTAGAAGTGCATAAGGTTGCTTGCTATGTCTTTCACTCAAGTAACGAGGATGTGGTTTCATGCTTGCCTGCTGCTCTGAGAATGAGTCTTCTATGCCCTCTGTATTCCCAGTGAAAATGCAATCTCACCAGTATGTTAGGGCTTACTAGTCAAAAATTAACTTTCACAGAAAAAAATTAAAGGACAGACACACATGCACATTCTTAGGGGCATGTTTCTCACAGAACACCTACTCCCTCTCTGATCTCACTATCCTTGTGTTCAGGGGCTTAACACCTTTAAAAGGCAAACTTAGGAACAAAAATTCATAAGCTGGCTAGACACTAAGAACCAAGGACTCAGTGTTGGTATTGGTTTTATGGTGCAGTATATTTAGCCCAACTCCTGAATTCCTTCCACACAGGAAAGGTGAGAATGACCTCCTCTCTTTTGACAGGCCTTGATTTCCCAGTAAGTAGTAGGCCTGTGTGAAGCAACTAGTATTTGCTTTGGATTTGGCCAATTCAGGGAACAGTGATTCAATTTTGTGATTTGAATCACTGTCCTGATTTGATTCAGCCAAATCTGATTCGGAGATTTGGCTGGTACTGAATCTCTGAATCACCCAGGTCCACCCCCGCCCGCTCTCCCAGCCTGGCAGTGACTGCCCCGTCCACCTGGAAACAACCATCTCAAACACATGTATAACAGGGAATTGTCTAAAGGGCCTGAAAATTGCTTTTAAAGAGATGACATATAGTAAGACTTTGGTACACTGGTCAATCCTATAGCCAGTTAAGTGTTGTTTTTATCCTGATTACAAATATTTTCATTATCTTTTAATTATTATGTGTTTTTTTCCCCCTATTTTTCAGAGGAGGAGCGGAGAGTAAAAGCCAATGATCGTGACTATAATGAAAAATTTCAGTATGCGGTAAGTTGCCATTATAATGTTGCATAGTAACGGGCATATATTTACAGCTTGTTTGAGTTACCTTGTGGAAATCTGTGAAAGAAAGGTTAAATAGTTCTCTATTTCGACTTAATTTTAGGGAAACAGTTCCCTTGTTCGTTAATGGCAGTTGCATTGTAATGGAAAGAAGGATCCAAATGTGTATTGGTATCATCCGAGGAAGGATTGATATTTGGATTTAATCTTAAACATGAGCCTGCTGTCACTAATATTTTGTTACTACCCAGTAGACCAGGGGTGGGCAAAATACCGCCCGCCAGGCAATTTCATTTGGCCCGCAGGTGGGTGCCTACCAGTTCACTGTATCTGGCCTTGTCCTGGGCTGCCCCTGCTGTGCTTGCATGGGGCTGAGCCCTGCTCACTCCCATCGGGGCAGCACATGGGGGAGCATGGGGCCCGCACCAGTGCCCTAAGGCCGGGGAGACAGGAGTGCGGCGCTTGAGCTGGTGGGTGCTCAGGGTCTGCCTGGCTCACATCACGTGGGGCTCACGCACGGTTCCCGGGTTCTCTGCCCCGGCCTCACGTCTCTGAGGGCAGCCCTGCATGATGAAGCCAGCAGCCCAGCCCCAGTCACTGCTACATGCTATGGAGGCAGGCCAGCTCTGCCCCTTTCCCTGCTGCCCCAGTTAAGTTCAATGACCTGCACTGCCAACTTCATCATGTGGGGCTCCCTCCAGCAGTGTAGGGCTTGGGCACATGAGCCCTACATGATGGAGTCAGCAATCTGGCCACATGCAGTCCTGGGGCTCACTGGGATTGTGTGCTGTTAGGGGGCCCTGCCTGCTGCTGCCACTGGTGGCAGGGGCTGTGCGCAGTACGGAAGTGTTTATAGGGGAGACCCCCCACACACTCCACCATACACATGAAGCCCCACACACCTCCCCAGCCACCTGCCTCCACACACCCACAACCCTCATACCCATCCACATCCATATATCCCCACATCCCACATACAAACACATCCACACCTACCCACACTCCCCAGAGGTCCCCCCCAAACCCTACATACACATCCACACATACCCATGCCTTCCCCCACATCCCACATATATGCACACTCACACACATATACCTACAGTCCCCCACAAAACCCATACCCCCCACCCCTCTTACAATATACAAGAGTAAGACTTCATCTCGAGCTATTATGCAAGCATCTCTCTATACACAATGCAAATGCACATAAATCAGAACAAATACATATTTTTAAATAAAATTAAAATATGTTATTGTAAATGCTTGGTTTTTAATATATAATGTGTTTTTTTCTGGTTCCAAGATGGCAAACCCCCTTCCCAAAAGGAGTACTTCTGGGGCAAAGGGAGGGACTTCTAGTGGCAAGAATCAGGGTTTAGGGGTGGGACTTCCAGTCCCAAGATGGCACCCAGGATGCAGGGCACCTTTCAAGAGGTAGGGCTACCCTTATGGCCCATGATATCTCATTGAAACTCATTAAGCAGCCCTCCAACTGAAATAATTGCCCTCCCGTGCAGTAGACTCTTGGTGAACAGTTGAGGGCTGCATGCGTATCCCCGCCCCCTGACAGCTGCCCACCTTTTGACAGGTGCTCTGACCCTGGTCACCATCTTGGCACCAGAAGTCCTGCCCCTAACACCTGACCTATGCCACTAGAAGTCCCTCCCCTTGCCCTGGAACTACTCCTTTTGGGGGTTGCCATCTTGAAACTGGAATCCCCCCACACACAAATCATAGACTGAAAAAGATCAAATATCTTCTATAACTTATTTGAATTTTATTTTAAAAAAATATTTTTGTCCTGATTTGTGTGTTTCCATAGTGTATTTAGAGGCAATTGCATAATAGCTCAAAATATATTCTTACTCTTGTATATTTTGTGTTGGGGGAGTACAGCGGTGTTTAGGGGGATTGTGTGGTTGGGGAGTGGGTATGGAGTGTGAGGGTTGTGGGAGGGCTTGTGTGTATGTTGGGGGTTTGGTGGGCAGTGGGGAGTCAGCCCCACCCATTTAATCCCATTCTGTTTACTAGGCTGGCACCCATATGGTACAGCATGGGGCTAGCTTGGCCCGGCACATGGTTCTGGCTGCCAGGCTGGGGACCACACAGCACAGCATGGAACCAGCCCATCTGGAAGCCGGGAACCGTGTGCTGCAGCTGGGACAAGTTGGACTGGGCTGGCTCTGTGTCGCACCATGCGGGTCACAGCCTTGTGGCCGGGAACTGCACAGTGCAGCATGGAGCCAGCCCAGCCTGGCCCCTTTGCACTGAGCCACATGGTTCCTGGCCTTGCAACTGGGAACTGCGTGCTGCAGCTGGGATAAGGTAGGCTGGGTTGGCTGTGTGCCATGTCATGCAGGATGGACCCCAACCTTGGAAGTCTTCAAGAGGAGGCTGGACAGACACCTTGTTGGGATTATTTGATCCCAGCCTGGCTTGCCCCATCCCCTCCTGGCTGGGTTCCAGCTGCAAGGCTGAGACCTGCATGGTGTGGCATGGGTCAGTCTGGCCTGGCTTGATCCCTCCATGCTGCGACACATGGGTCCTGGCCTTGCAGTCAGGAACTGTGCGCCACAGCTGAAATTGAGCTGGGCCAGGCTGACTCCATGCCGCAATGTACAGGTCCTGGCCTTGCAGCCAGAATTGCATGCTGTGAGGAGGGGATGGGATGGGTCAGGCAGAATCTGTGCTGCACCACACAGTTCCTGGCTGCAAAGCTGTGACCTGCATGGTGTGGCAGAGCCAGCCCAGCTTGGCTTGTCCTGGCTGCAGTGTGTGGTTCCCAGCCTCATGGTCAGGTGGGTTGGGAACTGGCAATGGGGTCAAACCCAGAGAGTGTTAGTGGACGGGTCTGTATAGTCTTGGCAGGAGGTGGCCAGTGGTGTCCCACAGGGTTTGGTTCTTGGCCCTTTGCTGTTCAACATCTCTAGCAATGATTTAGATGAGGATGTGGAAAGCACACTGGCCAAGTTTAAGGATGATACTAAATTATGGGGAAAAGTGGCCACACTAGAGGATAGGATATGGATCCAAGAAAACCTGGACAAGCTGGAAAGGTGGACTTCCCAAGGAGGTGGTGCAGTCCCCAACCTTGGAAGTCTTCAAGAGGAGACTGGACAGACACCTTGCTGGGATCATTTGATCTCAGCAGTATTCCTGCCCAGAGCAGGACTCTATAATCTTTTGAGGTCCCTTACAGCCCTTAATTTCTATGATATGTTACAAAGCAGACAGTGGGGCTGAAAGATACTACATGTTTAAGCAGTTTATGCAGTCTGTTTGTTATAATGAAAGGAATAGATGCATTGGGACTGGCATTTTGTTAATTAAATATATTTTTAACTTATCTGGGATTGGCAGAAGGCACTTCAGAGTGGTATTATATGGACTGTCTAATTTAGAGAGGCATAAAGTTTTGTAAGCAACAGACTACTTTGTCATGTGCTGTGAATGGACCTGCAGGGAGCTGGAGTTCTAAATAGAAAGGAGAAATTAAATGCAAAGGATAGGGAAATAAGCTGTTGTTAATGAAAGTTTGTCTCTCTGAATGAGTCTATAAGGTGCAACTGTACCCTTGCTTTTTGTTAATTTCAGATTAACAAAGCTAAGTACCTCTCTCTATCAGGGATTGCATGTAGACAAATTAGAAAGAGTCCATCAGAGAGCAATAAGCATGATTAAAGTCCTGGGAAACTTGATTTAGGAGAAAAGGCTGAAGAATTAGGATTCTTGAGAAGAGAAGACTGAGGGGGAATTTGATAACAGTCTTCAAATACCTGAAGGATGATTATAAAGAGGGTGGAGATGGACTGTTTTCTCTGGACCCGGGACACAGGACTAGGAACAATGGCCTCAATATGCAACAGGGGAACTTCAGGTTGGATATTGGGTAGAACTTTCTCTCTATGAGGGTGGGTAAGCATTGGAATAAGTTACCTACAGTAGTTCTGGAATCTTTATTCTTGGAAGTTTTTAAGAGCAGGTTGGACACTTTACTGGGATGAACTTGCCTTGAATGGGGGTTGGACTGGATGATCTTCAGAGGTTCCTTCCAACCCTATTATTCTGTGAATCTACAAAAGAATGGATTGAATGGATTAGCGAGTGACATTGCACAGCTAATTGTGTTTGGGGTGTCACTCAAGATATGAATGTGAGAGAGAAGTTTGTGGAGTTAATGCCTTTTTTGCTTCAGACATAATGCTTAGCTAGGGGATGGGCAAAATATAGTCTGGGGGATGAATCCGACCCATCAATTGATTGACTCCAGCCTGTTGGCAGGTTTCTGCCAATTGATCATATCTGGCCCTTACTTGCCCTCATGGTGCTCCTCATGGGCCTGAGCCCTGCTCACTCTTGCCTGGGAGAGTCTGTGATGTGTTTCTGTTTGCACCTGCCCTGTGCCTGCCAGACAGCACCGTCCTGGCCCTGGCTAGTGAGGATGGCTTTCTTGTGGAGCTGCTGCTATAGGTGCCTGGGTACTGCTAGACTCCCCACATCCCCAGTGACTCCTGCGCTTCCTCCTGCCCCTGCTGCACCTCTCTAGGCAGCAGGTAACAGGGAAGCTGTGGGGATGTATGCCGGGCAGCAGGTGCCCAGCCAGGCGAGGAAGTGGGGGGGAAACATTGCACCCAGGTGGCTCCTGCCCTAGCACACCAGGCTCTAGCTCCCTTCCACCAGCTCTGCCTGCTGTCTGGTGTGATGATTAGGGGAAGCCAATCAGTACTGGGGTTCAGCAGCAGCCCCACCAGGAAGCTGTGTGGATGGGCCGGAGCCAGGTCAGTACTGTTTTGTAGGTGTGGCTGGCAGGAGTGTGGCATGGGCTGCCCCAGGTGGGAGTGGGCAGGGATCTACCCCATGTAAAGTGTCACAAGGGCAGCCACGGGCCATATGGGGTGGGGGGTGGACCACACTAGCACCTGTACTGCCTGGGTGACCTCTGCTGTATATACTTCCAGCCCCCCCAGTCAGCTTCCAGGACTAGTATGTGGGCAGTCTCCCCCCAACACTCACTCCCACCCTCACCCCATCTCCCCACACGCCTACCCTGCGCACACAGTATATAAGAGTAAGATTTTATTTTGAGCCATTATGCAATTCCCTCTATATACACTACTCAAAAAAAAAAAAAAAAATCAGGACAAAAAAATATTTTTTGAAATAAAATTAAAATACGTTATAGTAGATGTTTGATTTTTAGTATGTAGATTTAGTATTTAGATTTGTTTTTTGTCTATAATTTTTAAAATTATATTTTCTGAAGAAGTTTGTGTGTGTGACCCTTGGCAGCTCACCAAAACTCGTTAAGGGGCCCTCCAGCTGAAATGATTGCCCACCCCTGACTTAGCCCATATTCTCCTCTTGAGCTTTGTAATGATATGTTAGGTCAGGGGTTTTCAACATTTTCTGGTGGAGTAGGGAGGCGGTTGGAGGCAGCCAGATGTGGATCAGGGAGGGAGGGGGGCTTGCATATAGCAATGGTGGCATGGGGTGGTGGATGGCAGTGGATGCTGCTGCGTGTGACCTCCCCCCGACTCCTGTGTCTGGCTGGCCGGGTGGCACCTGTGCAACCTGCAGACGGCTGCTGTTGCCCTTGCCACCCTGACCTGGTCCTGCTCCTGCTCCTGGGAGGCAGCAGTGCAGGGTGATGGGTGGCAGTGCTCCGTCCCCATCCACCTGTATGTAACCCCAGCCCTTTCCCAAGTACTCCTGGGGGTACGTATACCCTCAGTTGACAGCCCCTGTGTTAGGTTAAATCTTTGAAATCTGGTCATGATTTTTAATGTGTTTGGAGAAAATGACATAGTGGAACACTATGGTTTCTTTTTTTAAAGGCAGTGTTCACAGATGTTGTTAAAATATGTTTTATTCAAAAAATAGTTTATGTGAGAATGACTAAAATAGGAACTTTTCATCCTGGCATGCTTCTTTTAGAAATCCAAGTGTAATTGCATAGTACTGAATTTTAGTCAAGAAGTTGTGGTTGCTTTGATCTTCTTTTAAATGTAATACTTTAGCAGTATAGTCAGATTTGCTGACCTTCCATTTGTCTTTCCTTTTACTGTTGTGTTTGTCTGAAGTTAGTAATGCTTTGTTGAGTTTCCTGATGTTGAAAATGATAACAAATAGGATGACAGAACTGAATTAATCACGGAAATGGCCAGTAACTTGCATTTGATAGAGGTTTTTTCCATATTGGTGGTTTCATTTCTGTTTGGGGACATCACCATAGTATTTGTTTATCAAGATGTATTAAAAATATATACTTAAAAAATCAAGTAATTATAAATAATTTATTCCTGTAAATAAGAAATAGTAATTATTTTCCCATAAGTATTTGAGCTGTGAAGACCCACAACCAATTAAACAAGCAATATCCTGTGTATTGGCTGAAAGACTCTTTGTGGGATACTCCTAGTCATTTATAAACCTGGAGGAAGTCTGAAATGTTTATTTTTACTTTTTCTCATTAGTTTAATGAACAGTAATTTACAAGTGAATGCATATATTAAATAAACTGAAAGTGCTGAATGGAGAGGTGTTGATAGTCAACACCAATATATTTTGTAAGGTAGGTATTTCCATGTGTATTTTTGAATATTTTTAAATTGGCATATCAGCCTAGATAGTATACTGTTTACTATGATTGAAAGTGCTTTCTATTCTGCAGAAAGCATTGTAGTTTCATTGCTCATGCTTCCATATTTAAACAAAGGACTCATCTACATTTTAGGCTGTTGAAGAAAGTATTTTGTAATGTTATACATATCTGACAGTGGACACCCAACTGTTAAATCTGAGTGAATAAATTGCCCATTCCAGGAGTCCTCCATTCCCAATAATGCATCTACCTGGATATATATATAGAGACCTGCAAAATTTGGCTATTTTTCAATTGCTCACTTTTATAATGACCAGTATTTTTTAAAATAAAAAAATGCAAGGATTTTAGAAGAGATGTAGGTAAGGTAAGGAGCATTTTCAGCAGGAACATTTTGACACCACTCCCTTTAACTATGGACTTTTAAGCCATTGTTAAAAAAAATCACTTAATATTTGAAAACAGTCTTGAACCAAGAGGCCTAGAAAATTAAAAGTTTATGTAAAATAAAACATAAATCAAGTAAAAAATTAAAAACCACTTCAGAAAATCAAGGAGGAAAAAGTTAGTTTTGATAGATCCTTTGGAAACACAGGAAATGTGACATTTTATTTCTGATAATATACAGTTGACTGTACAAACACTAAACCTATAAATCAAATCAGAGTGAAGTTTACCAAGGTTAACAGTTACAACGCTTTTTGGAAAAACCACCAACTCTTAACTGTCCTACTGTGGTTTTTAACCTAGTTTCAAAATTTTACTAATTGTCAAGTGATATGATATATAGTCACTTAAAGAGGAAGCCCATGACATGTTAAGGTTCTTCAGTTGACACTTCACTTAAGTGACCTGAAATCTAATGTATTTAGGTTTTGTTTCTTTTTCCTTTTCTAAGCGCTTCCGTTAACAATAATGCCATTCAGACTGTTCAGAATACAATGATCCTTACTACTAATAAAAACACTAATACTTAATGCTCCTTCTTTCTTCTAAGCTAAATCTGTAATGCTTTAAGGCAGGGGCAGCTGCTGCTTATGGCTTCATGCTCCTGGCATTCAGAGGTACCAGAATGGAGGCAGGGGACTTCAGCTGTGTAGGGAAGAGCAGCACAGGATGCTACTGTGAAGGGATGTCAGGCGTCACTGCCAAGGTCTGGGTTGGTCCTTCCCTGGCTCTGCAGCTGTTGCTCAATTCAGGACTTTGGATTCTTGGTCACTTGGAGGTAACCACTCTCTTGCAGCAGTGCCGTGTTCCCACTGCTCCCCTTCCCCCTGCCTCTGTTCTGCATCCCAGGGTGCAAATGCTAGCAGGTGTCTCTCTGGGGGATGGGGTTCAGAGCAACACTCTGGGAACATTGGGCCTGCCAGAAAAGTTGGCCACCACTGCTTCAAGGCTCATGTTTCCAATCTGGGGATGCAAGTGTTCTGTTCTTCCAAACAAGATGGCAGGAAGTTATCAGTATGGAAAGAACTGTGCACTTTTGCAAAGGAACAAAGTAGATGACCACCAACTCTACGTGGGAATTAAGAATTTAAATTGTACAGGGGAAAAGAAAGAGTCTGTACCTTAACTTAATACAGGTCTGTCCCACTGGCAGCCAGTGGGACATATGTAGTCTTTAAGGGGTTAATGTGAGGACCCTGGGCTCTTATTGCTCCAGCTACTGCTGCAGCTGGGGTCTCTAGGTTCTCCTTCCCTCCCCTGCTGGCAAGATGGTTGCTGCTTCTTCTCCTCTTTGCTGATTGGCTACAAGGGTTGCCTGCCATGTGACTCCACCCCTCTCTACCAATTGGTGATGAGGGTTGGGGCTGCATGATAGACATCCCCCATGGCCAAGGGGCAGAACTATATGACAGGCAGCCCTTGCAGGCAATCAGTGGTGAGGGGCGGGGCCAATCAGAGGTATGGGGGGGGAGGGGTCACTGCACTCTATCTACAAAATGGTTGCCAGGCCCCACATTCTGCCCAGAAAATCAGGAGGCAGCCCCTTCGAATTCAGTAGGTCCCTACATACAGTGCACTGAGGAAGTGGTGTATGGCCTAGGGCAGTGGTTCTGAACCTTTTTCAGCCAATATACCCCTTGGTCTCAGAGTGAGACTTCACGTACCCCCTTTCAATGGGAAATTATTTTTTTAGGCTCTTTGACCTGTGTTAGATAGACAATGTATGAAATATATCTCACATACCCCTTGATAAGGCTTCACATACCCCCTGGGGGTTCAGAACCGCTGGCCTGGTGGCTCATTGCTTACAGTAAGGTGGTTCAGGATGCTTCGAAGTTGGCCAGCCGTGGCCTAATATATCAGGCAGTATATTTTCAACATCTGTTTGGGCAGAATACCCAGAGTATGTGTACCTGTCAGGTTGTGCCAAAGGGCTGTGGGACAGACACAGTTTATGCAAGTAAAGAAAAGATGGGAAACAGAGCCCTCCCTCTCTTGACTTGAAAATAGCTGTTGAATGTCTGTCAGTACATTAGTTCAAGTTTGCATCTGATTGTAATGAAGGCATTGTGATTCTGGACAAACAAACAGCTCTGTGATGATTAGTATTTAAAATAAATAGATGATTTTTAATTTCTTAATCTCACAAATGTTCTTATGTCTGGTTTGACAGTTTCTAACCCATTATTCAAATTGCTCTTTAGTATTTTTAGTTTTTTAAAGTAACTGCTTATTTTATGCCAGTTTTGTGTGACATATTTCCATTGTAGTCCTTCTTTTCTTCCTCTTGCCACCAAGAAAACAGAATTATAGTTAAAAGTTTTGCTCAGCAAACTTAAGAAATCCACTCTTGACTTTACTTCAAATGCAAAAACTTCATAAGTCAAGTGCCTTGCTGAACTGACTTTTGTTGTTTATTAGCTGTTTGTTTACTGCCTGCCAAGATACACCGGGGGCCTTAGGAAGTATTGACCTGCTGCATACTGTGTATAAAATGTATTATTCATGCATTTCCCAGGTGCCTGGTAGAGTATAATCTGTCTTCATGATAGTGAGAAATGTTTGAGTTGTGTTTTCTGTTCCTGAATTGTACTCATCCTTTTTGGAGCATATTAAGTATCAACATATATCAGAATAGTAAGGAGGGAAGCAATGCTGCAAGCAATAAGAGATTCTCTGGGGAGAAATGTTATTTGCAGGTAAAATGTTATTTTGACTGTCCTTCTTTTCTGTTTTTTTGATATTATGATATATTTATTTGAAAGAAGCTACAGTACCATTCTGTCTTGTCTTTGTTAAGATATGATTCTAAGTGGAAAGACTACTGCTGTAGTTAAGATAGAATACCAGCCTTAAACCAGGCCGGGAAGCATAAATTAGTTCTTGCTCAGAAAAGAGGGGATTTGTACAAGAGTGCTTAGGGTTCATAGGACGCCTTGGTATCTTTTCTTTGGGCACATCTACATGTTGCTGTACAGCGCGCTATGGCGTTGTAGCAATCAAATGGATCTACACGCGATCGTCAGCTATGTTGCTGTAGCGGCATGCTCCCTCATTTTAGCACTCTGGCTGTAGTGGTGAAATCTAACTGTGTGCTGTGTGCATGGCGCAGTGTGGGCAGGTACTGCACCATGCTTTAGTACCTGCAAAAGGAAGTATTAAAGCATGGCACCGTAGCCACGTCACCATATGGCGATGTGTAGATGCACCCTTCATGTCCTTTTGGCTCTTGGGGAAATTGCCCAAAAACAAATTTGCAACACAGATGGCTCTTTGCACTTCCTGTTGTATATCAGCATATCAAATATTATTTAATAGTAAGAAAATAAAAAGGTACAGGGGTATTTTTAATTGAGCCAACTGTGATCTGCTCTCCCACTTTCATGTGTTATCACTCCAAACTTCTTTATTCTTTCCCCACTTCTTTGCTGAATTTATTATTATATTTATATCTTTGCAAATATAAGAATGACAACTGCTAATGACCAGCAGTGATCAATGAGTGGTCCAATTTGAACATAAGCCTGTGGTAAGAGTATTGAATAAAGTGCCTCCAAAAATGGCATAATATAGTTGTTTCCTCTGTTACAAGATTTATGATTTATGATATACTGTTTACAAATTAGTAGATGATTTAGCAGCTAGCCCCGCTAATGCAACTGCAATTTAAAAGTCAGACTTCATTCTTTGATGGCTCATACTTAATTACTGATTGTAAAGGTCTGAAGGCTGTTTCTGCCATGGTTTGCTCCCAGACAGTACCATTGTCTTTAAATTTTGACCTCTGTTAACTGAGGTGGACCTTAGTAACTAAGTTTTTTATTTATCATAAGTTGGTTGAATCCAGCTACCTCTCTTGTAGAGTTTCATTGATTCTGGAGGGTTGACATGGTTCATAAATTTATTTCATAAAGTAAGTACATATTGCTTGGAAAACATCCAAGAAACTGGTCTGTTAAATAATATATCATTGTGACACGCATTTGTGTTTTGCTTTCTCATAGATTAATACATCTCATTAATACTGATATCCTTTATGCATTATGTGCATAAATACTTATAAATGGAAAGATCTAAAGTTATAAGTAAATTATGAGCCCCAGAGGCTATATGACACCATGATTCTCTCCTAGGGATTTGGAGCCATTCAGGAATTGTATATTGCTCGAGCAGCACCCCATAGATTTATTAAGATGCCAAAGCCACTTGTGGGAATTACAGCACTCTGTGCTTATGAGCTGTGAGTTACCCTGTGCACGTATAGCACGTACAGCTTGCTTTGGTGTTGTCATGAGAGTTCTTGATATAATGCAAGATCTTAGGGTTCATTCGTGATGAATCCCATAGTAAATCTGTGTTACTAATTATCTGAGTCCCATGCTGTTAATGATTTATTTCAGCAGAATTAACTTGTCATAATATATTTACTGCAAAATATTAATGCAGATCATCAGCCTTGAATACCTGGCAAACTTCATGAAACAGGGCCCCAAAAAATTCACTCAGAATCCCTCTGTCACCCCCTTTTTCAGTCAGCTGGACATGGTTAGTGTGGCTTTACCCCCCATGAGATGGAGTGAGACCAGGTTGCCCTGTGCCTCATTTGCTGAGAAGTGGTGTCACTATGGCTTGAAATGCTGTTTGACTCTATGAGATAGATCATATTGGACTAATATCGTGCATAGTCTGACCCATGAGGATCAGGCTTGCATGCTGCCAGGGTGACAGATCCACGATGCCCTGATGCAGCTGTGAGAGACACTACAGTACCAATGGGAGAGGGGACAGAATGTTGCCATACTGAACCTCAACTTGGAGAAATCCTACAACTGGATATCCCATCGCTTCCTACTGGAGACACTGAAAAAGATGGGAGTCCCTGAAACCTTTGACACTTGGATGAAAGCACTGTACACCAATGTGAGCAGCAGGGTATTGGTGAATGGGTCCCTGACAACCCTGTTTCTGGTGGAGCCAGGTGTTAAGAAGGGTTGCTCACCTCTCCCCAGTCCTATTTATTTGCACAATGGAACCATTAGCACAGTGGCTCAGGCAGGACCCCAGGATCAGTGGCATGAAGATCCCTGGGAGCAATGGGGAAGAGAAAAAAGTCCATGGACGACCTTAATATCATATGGAGGGACAAAAGTTTGATGGAGAGTGCTACAACATACCCAGGTATATGGCGCAGCAAGAGAAGCCAAGCTCCATGTTGACAAAAGCACCTGCCTAATCCTGGGTAAGCTTGGGGGGACCTGTCTCCCCTGGGGCTCTCCGTCCCCCATGAGGGGGTAAAGATTCTTGTGGTGGAGTTTGACCCAGAGCTGACGGGACAGAGGGCATGGGAAAAGACAGAGGCCAAGGCCAGACAGAGACTTGGGCTATGGCAGTTGCATTGCCTGTCAATAGGACGGTGCTACTGCCAATACTTCTGTGCATAGGCGATGTGTAGGGGGGCAAAGGGGAGCATGTGCTCCCCCTGGAAATTGGCCACCGCTGCAGGCTTCTGTGGGTGGTCGCCGGCCCCTCTTGTCACTTGCCACAGCTCCCATCACCTCAGACATCGCCGCAGCCACCTGCAAGTGGTCCCCACTTGCTGCTGCCATGCCCCCCTATTGACACCAATGCTGCTGCCTGTGGGTGGTCACCATGCCCCCCCAGCCTCCAGGGGCACATGTTGTTCATGCTTCTACACACTCTTCTAGTCTCCCCTTCCTCAGAGAAAGTCATTCACAGAATCCAGAGAGCCATGTGTGTCTTCTTTTGCACCTCCACATGGGAGATAGTGGTGAAGACCAAGCTACAAAGTGAAACAGTCTGGAGGCAGAGAAATGCCAGATGTCCTTCTCTTCCTTTGGGCCAAGTATGTGAGCCAGGTTTGCAAACTGGCAACAGGGGTGGAATCCAAAACAGCCCACTTTGTCAAGTATCTTGCAGGGCAGCTGCTGAGACAGTGGCAGATGTATACAATGACCAACAGGAGCCCATGGGCCATGGTGTTCCAATAGGTCTATGAGGTCCTGAAACACTTCTGGGAGAAATGCAAGCTGTCCAACATGACCTTGGAGGCCTTGGTGAACCACTGCAAGATATGGGATGTGGTAAGGGCAAGAGGAATCTTCCCACCCTTGGACTTACTACCTGGTGACAGCTGCCAGGCTGTGTGGGAACAAATCCTCCACAAGGACCTGCAGAAGGAGCACAGAGACGTGAACTGGCAGACGGCCCACCGGGCACTCCCTGTACAAGCATGGAAAAACACGGCAAGGCGGAGAGGTCTATCAAAATGCCTGAGGCCAACCTGCTGATGGCAGACAGAAACAATCAACCACTTCTTTTGGGACTGCCCATATGCCAGAGGGGGTTGGAAGAAAATATACGTGCTCCTTCTGGTGGTGACAGGTTTCAGAACCCTGATCAGGGAAGCAGTCCTCTACAGGCATTTGACCAAACAGCAAGGGGCCCTGGCAGCCTGCTTCAACCAGTTCAGTTCCTGCTTCAGGTATGCCCTGTGGAAGGCCAGGAGCCTGCTCACAAATAGACACTCAGACCCCACAGTCAAGGACTGTATTACAGTGGAGCTGAGTGAAATGTACTGGTACTATAGGAAGACAGAAGAGGACGATGGGAGAGACGGCAGACCTCATATGGTGGCGGGGGGACTGGCATAGACTTTTCAGAGGCAAACCCTTTGAAGAGGGTTGATGATGATGACCATGACAAGTGAAAGCATTAGAATTGTGATGGGTGCATGGGTGCGCGGTGGGAATTTTGTAACGGAACTAAAGTATTTTAAGTGCTGAAGTGTGTTTTGGTCGGTCAAGTGAACCATAGCAGCCGCTTAATGGGTTGTTAGAGGTACAGTTATATTTATTTATTTATATATTAAAAATAAATATTCCCCCCACCCTCAAAAAAAAGTTTGTGCTACATATCCAAGATATTTAGCCTTTTGGCTAAGATCAAGGGAGACAGGGGGCATCTGACCCACTAGGCCTCTGGGTCTGGGGCTTACATATAGGATGTCTGCCATGGATCTGGGGAGGATCCAGAGCCCCAGACCAATGGGTCTGGGAGGGAGGATACTTGCCCAGTGATAGAACTGCAAAGACTTGTCAACTGAACTGTGCTCAGTCAAATTTTGGAACTTGATTTTTGGAACTGCTTTGGCTTTGAAAAAGGAAAAAAAACCCCAGAAAATAATCCCAAATTGTTTGTGCTACATAAAAGTAGGTGCCAAAGTAATACTTAAAAGTGTGTTTATAGAGTGTAAGTGCTAAGAATTGCAGCAGTTTCAAAAAAAGGTAACATGCCTCAATTTTGGATGAACTAAATATATGGCTACTATATACAGAATTTTCAAGAGAAGGTTTAAATAACAGAATTTTGTTTCTAGTGAACTAAGCCACACACATCCTTGTTCTTTTTATATGTGGTAGACTTTGTAATATTTTCCATTCTCTACTTCCTCATTTTTCTTTTTAGATCATCCAAATTCTTTCTATACAAGTCCTGTTAAGGTTCCTTTAATTACGAAAACCTATTTCAAAAGATTTGCTTGTTCGAAAATGCATCACGTCAGCCTATTTGCATGTCCTTGTCTGTGGCTGTTATCAGATGTTAATGGTAAAAGGTCTTACAAAACATTGTAATATTGCATAAGTATTAAGTAATTTGGTAGTTCAAACTTGTGTTTAAGCTTTTGACCCGATCAGCTAGGCAAAATATGGAGCTATGTAGGTTATTCTATTGAGGAGAAAAAATTGGTGAGGGAGTCAGATATTTCATTAAAGCAATACAGAGCATGTAAAAAGTTCTGTTTTTCTGAGCATTGAAGGAGTCAACATTCAGAGATTCCTTGCTCAGAACATACAAAAGCTCTGCATCCCAGGTTTTTCTAGGGATGGAAATTGTGTTTGTTCAGGTTGAACTGAAGCCTCTGTGTCTCTCTCTCTTTTTTCCCGTGATATTTATCCTCGTTTCTTCACCAGAACTGTCCTTTATTCCACGCACTTATACAGTGCTCCCTAAGGCTCAGCAAAAGTCCACTTTCCAAATTGTTTAGAAACCCTTCTGAGCAGGCTTGGATTTGGCATTTTTGTGGGGTAACTACATGATTACATTTTTCTTACAGGTATCTTAAATGATGGATAACAGTTTCAATCAAGTTCAGCTGAAACATTAACATTAGGGCTGTGCAAAGCTTTGGTAGCCAATTTGATTTGGAAGAGATTTTGGCCTCATTTGGTGGCAAAATCTGAATCCAAATCAGATCGGGAGACCTGTTAAAACGTCTGAATTGATTCAGAGAGATTCATTGCCGATTCAGAGATTCTGCCGTAGATTACACAGGCAGCAGTCCTTGACCATGCTGGACACAGCTGTCTCCAGCAGGTAAGTCTGTTATGGTAGCTGGAGTGGGGAGGGAAAGGACGTGGGGGGAGATCAGTGCCCCCAAAGCGAGGGAGGGATTGGGGCTGGGACTAGGGTGAGCTTCCCAGATGGAGCAGGGGGCATGGGACTTGGGGAGAGAGACTCCCAGCACTGCATGCTGCCGGTCCAGGAGCTGCTCTTTTGGTGGCTTCTCTGGCGGCTCTCGCTGCTGGTCTGGGGGGGCATGGGAGTGGGTGTGTGCCCACAGATCTATGCAGGGTGGGCTGTACCAGGCTGCGCTTTGGGAGGCTAGCCCCAGCCACCTGCCATCAGGCTGGGCTCTGTGGAGTGGGTGGAGCCAGGGCTGTGCTCCAGGTAGCTAGCCCCAGCTGCAGCCCGAAGCACGGCTCTGGCTACACCCACCCCACAGAGCGCAGTGGAGTGGCGCTGTAGGGGGGCTTCAGCCACCCTAAAATTCCCTATAGAACCTGCTGCTGGCCCCACCCTGATTTGGGTGCATGTGCCTGCCCCCATGCCCTGCCACTGCTTGCCCAGCCAGGTCGAAGCCACGGTTTGTCTGGGAGGCACAGGGAGGCTGGAGCAGCTTCTGCTGCTGCATGCTTCTTGTCTGTGGCAGCACAGTGGCACTGTCCCATGCCTCCCTGCCCCAGCTGGGCAAATGGTAGGAGGGCATAGTGCCTTCCACCCAGAGCAAGCTGCACCTGCATTGTACCCTGCCACCTCACCCTGGCTGGGTAAGCAGCAGCAGGGCATAGCCCCCACTTCCAGTGCTGCTACACCTACATCCTGTGCTGCCCCAGCTGTCCAAGCAGCAGCAGGGCAGAGCCCCTGCTCCCAGCACCTTCTACCACCCGTCTGGAGCACAGCCCTGCCCAGCCTGCCCCGTGCAGATCTGGGGGCACATGCCTACTCCCATGCATCCCGGACTGGCAGCAAGAGCTGCAGAGGAGCCACTGGAAGAGCATCTCCTAGACCAGCAGCCCATGGTGGCATGCAGTGGTGGGACCCCCCCGTCCTGGCTGGCCCACTTGTCCCAGCCCCAGCCCCAATTCCTCCCTCACTGTCGGGGTGTTGATCTTCCCCCTCACATGCCCCCTCCCTCCCTGCTCCACCCACCACAACACACTTACCAGCTGGAGGCAGCTGTGTCCAGTGTCCTTGAAAACTACTGCCTGTTTAATTTGTTTGAATCGTCCGAATCGAATCAGGGCAGTGATTCAAATCACTGAATCAAATCACTGTCCCTCTGAATCGTCCGAATCTGAAGCAAATACTTACTGCTTTGCACAGGCCTAATTAACATTACAGTTTGTTACAAAGCTACTTATTTCATAATGCCCCATGCAAAATAATAAAACTGCATCTTTTCTTTTTAAAATAGCTTTCTTGCCTCTTTCCAGCAGTGATCTAGTTACCCTTACTGCAGGCAGCGCACTCTATAGGTTAACAGAAAGCAGCAGCAGCAGTTCTCTTCATTTTCCTCAAAGATGGCCATTCAAAATAATTACAGCCTATGTTCACATCTTTCCTTCATAGTATATGGTAACATTATTTTCCCTCGTCCATAAAATAGAGATTTTTGCTTTGTCAATCTGCAGAAGTATTGTTTTGTATAATAAAATACTGTATTAGTCAGTTGAATAGTTTTGTCTGTTAATGGCAATCAGGACTTATAGTAGAGATGATATGTTTTATTAGACCAACAAGATTTTTGCAAAAAACTTCTTTAGTTGTAAGATTTGTTCTGTTACTAGATTTCTTACTTAGCAGAGGGGCAAATAAATATAAATTATTGCTAAACAATGTGCCAATGTAGTGTGTGGTAGGCTGGCTTAGTTGGCAGCCTTATTTTCTTTTGGCCCCTCTATATGTGCAGGTAGAGGTGGGATGGGATCTAATGCACAATCCACACAATCAGGCCTCTTGCCTTGATACCTGTACATGGCAGGAGGTATGTTTGTGGGATTGTGCTTTAGATTCCATTGTGCTTTTTTGCTGGTGCAGAGGAAGCCTGATCCTGGGCTCCTCCTGCACCAGCAGGAAGCAAACTCCTGAGGTTAGGAGCTGCCTCAGAGGGGCTCCCAGCCACAGGAGAGCTGGACAAACCCCCATTTTTGTGGTCTAACTTTCTACCTGGTTGGAGCTTTTTATGGCACAATAGCTATTTTGCATGTGTGGCTAGTCTCAGGGTAATCTCATGGTACCTGTAATGTATAGCAGGGGTCTGAGGAAGAGAAGATCATTAGCCAGTAATCTTAATGGTTCAGTTGAACTTTATTGAAACTGCCCATCATTTAAGATAGCTGTAAGAAAAATATAATCCTGTTGCTACCCCACAAAAAAGCCAAATGCAAGCATGCTCAGAAAGGTTTCTAAACAATTTGGAAAGTGGACTTTTGCTGAGCCTTAGGGAGCATTGTATAAGTGTGTGGAATAAAGGACTGTTCTGGTGAAGAAACAGGGAGAAAGAGTGAATGAGTTTCAACTAAGCCTGAACAAAATACAATTTCCAGCCCTAAGAAACAATACAAAACAGAAAATGTCATTATGATCTTTTATAAATCTATGATATCTCCATGCCTTGAATACTGTGGGCAGTTTTGGTCCCTCCACATCAAAAAGGATATAGAAGAATTAGGAGAGGTACAAAGCTGACAATAAGAATAATAACTGGGCTTCAATATGAGAAGAGACTAAAATGGCTGGGGCTTTTCAGCATAGAAGAGAGATGCTAAGGGAGCCATGACACAAAAAATATTAAATGGCACAGATAAAATGAAAAAGGATGTATTCTTTACTATCTGTCAAAGTATGACAAATAGGGAACATAAAATGAAACTTAGTAGTAGGTTTAAGACTAATAAGTAGAAGTTCTTTTTTATACAGCATGTAATTAACTTGCTGAACTCATTGCCACAAGGTGTTATAGAAGCTGATAAGTTTAACAGTGTGATAGGGGATTGAACAAATTCATGAAGGAAAGGTTCATCAGTAGGCATTGACAATGTTAGATAAGGGTACCACCTCTGAATCGGAACTTCCTAAACATCTAGATCGGGGGCAGGACTCCATGCCTCCATGTGGTGCTCCTGACACTCTAGCCAGGAGCAGCACATGGAGGCGTGGAGCCAGAGTCCTGCTAGCCCCATGGAGTGGGGCAATTGCTGGCGGTCCTCCGTGCCCAATGCCCATTCTTACCTGAGTTTCCACTCTGGGACGGAAGTAGGGCTGGGGAACAGCCACAGGGTCCGAGGCCAGAAGTCTCTGGTAGGCAGAAGCTTCTGGTTGGGGGTTGGGGCAGGGCTGGGCAGGCCATGCTGCTGCTGTTGCCACTGATCCTGCTGCTGGCTCCTCCTGCTGCTGATTCCTCATCAGCTTTAGACAGGCAGCCACTGGCAGGTAATAATTTTTTTAAATTGAGAGAGGCCGCACGGGCCAGATAGATTGGCTTGGTGGGCCGTATTTTGCCTGCTCCTGATCTAGATGTTAGAAGTTGCAGTGAGAGAAGAGCAGGGAATGGAGGTTTGTTGGCAGCTCTTCCAGTGGCAGTCACCTCTTTATTATTCATCTGCTAAGTGATGCCTATAGTCAAATGGAGTGAAAACACGTGGGACTCATTTGAAGTAATTGGCATTATAGCCATTTAGCATAGGTTAGAAGTTGGACCTCACTGTCCTCTACCCATTTTTTAAATAATACAGTAAGAATGCACTCTTTTTAAAACTGACTGGTTGATACTTTATGTTCTTTATTACATATGTGTCTAGCAATATTTTGTGGATATACTGACAAAAGGCTTTTGATCTCCTTTTCCAGCTATATAATTCTTGTAGGAAATAGGTCTGTGCAAAGTGGCTACTATTTGCTTTGGATTAGGATTCGGCTGATTTGGGGGGCAGTGATTCGATTTGCTGATTCAAATTACTGTCTTGAATCGATTCGGCCGAATCTGATTCAGATATTCGGCTGGTGGCGAATCTCCGAATCACACAGGCCCATCCCTGCTTGCTCTTCCAGTCCTGGCAATGGCTGCCCCACCTGCCTCAGCAACCTGCACTTTGAAAAAAAAAATCCCTGCCTCACCAGGTGCTGCTGGGCAGTGGGGGGTTACCCCTTCTGCTCCTCACTGCCCCACGCTGCATGGGGGCTCTGCACGAGCCCCCCAGTCCCTGCCCACGCTCCCTCTCCATGGCTGCCCCACCTGCCCCAGC
The DNA here is from genome assembly GCF_001723895.1 of Crocodylus porosus. Taxonomy (NCBI): domain Eukaryota; kingdom Metazoa; phylum Chordata; order Crocodylia; family Crocodylidae; genus Crocodylus; species Crocodylus porosus. The sequence goes on along the minus strand of NW_017728911.1, from coordinate 23,560,942 downwards.
TCCCAACCCTTCAAGAAAAAAAAAAACAAAAAAACCCCTGGACTCACCGGTTCCTGCCTGGTGGGGGACAATCTCTGCTGTTCCCCACTGCCCCACACTACATAGGGGGTTCTGCATGAGCCCCCTGAAGCTCCAAGGTTACTGCAGGAATTGGTGAGACCGGGGTTTTTTTTTGTTTTCTTAAAGAACTGGAGCTGGGGCGGGCAGGGCAGCCATGGGGGGGGGCCTGGGGGAGTAGGCAGGGGTTGGGGGGCTCATGACAGAGCTCCCCATGCAGTTGGGGGGCAGTGGGGATTGCCTTCCCACCCGGCAGCACCTGGTGAATAAGAATTTTTTTAAAGCACTGGGAGCTGGGGATGGATGGGACAGCCATGTGGGGGCTGGAGGGGGCTAGGGCAGCAGGCAGGGGATGGGGCCTGGCAGGGGTCTCCCCATGGTCCCTTCCCCGCTTCTCCAGCCTCCCCTCCCCTGTCCCCTACTTACCAGCTCCAAGTCTGGCTCCAGCTGTCTGCTGCAGCATGCAGGGACTGCCCAAATCATGGAAGTTCTCTGAATGTTTTACAAATTGTTTTGGAGAGCTTTGAATCAATTCGGACCTTTTAATTGGCCCCCGATTTGATTTGGATTTGGAGATTCAGCCACTGAATCAGGCCAAATCTTCTCCAAATCGAATCAGCACCCGAAGCTTCGCGCAGCCCTAGCAGGAAATATGTTCTTTGCTTTATGGTAGTACAGGAAATTCTTTGTATAACATATGCTTTTCTATCGCACCTTGAAGAGTAGAAACCATGCAGTGAATAAATTAGTCTCAAAGGGAAATTTAATTTGCTCCCCAAGGAATTCTTCAAAGTCAGAGTTTTCTAGATAAACTTCAGTTCATAGACCATTCTGCTTTCACTGCAGTTAAACTTAGGAACTGTATCTAGTCATTTTATGAAGCGGTGCACAGTGCTAAGAAGAGCAGCTAACAAAGCACCTTTTAGTGAAAGTGGCTGGAAAACCTGCTTAATGTATGTTTACTTAATAAATAATAGTTTGGAAATTAGACTCCTGAGACATGAGAGGCAGTGCTCTCAGTAGATCCCAAAGACTGAAAATGACTGCCTTTGTTGATTGAATTAATGTCCATAGAGTTGGTGAATATTTTTTCAGTTTGATCTAGTAGTGTTGATTATAAACCAAACTTTTTTTTCTACTTTGATTATATTTTCTAATTGAAAAATATGGTGACTTTTCTGGGTAACAGATAAGGTAACAGACAGATAAGATGGTGGTTTTCAAAATCTGAACATGTGCTCAATAGAAGGTCAGTTTAGTCAGAAACTAGTAAAAGTCCCACTGACTTCAGTGGGAGCTGAGTTGAACAGCAGCCTGTATTACATAGGCAATTCAACATTAAGACAAGTACTAACATGGAGTTACATGTGACTTCTGTTGTGAAAGGTGATGTTTAAAATGACTGTGTGCCCATGTTTCACATGTCAGTCACTTTCTGATCAATCTTTCATATAAAGAGAGATAAAAGTCTAGCTGAGGACCTTCAGATGTGTACGTTTCACTATTAATAAAAGTTTTAGCTTAAACTCTCACAACTCCATTGTTTTTAATTTGCCTTGTAGTTCAAATATAAGCTATAATGCTGTTGATATCTTTGCAGGAAGGGACACCAGAGCCACGACTGATGGTAACCCTAGATAGGAGGGAGGGTGGAGCAGGAAGCGAGTGGCGGGGGGGCGTGGCGCTAAGTGGAGGTGGGGAGTGCAGCTATGGCAGGGGACAAAGTGCAGAGGGAAGTAGGTACTTTGGGTAAGGAGATAGGTGGAGAGAGCAAGGGGTGGTGTGGACAGGTGCCAGGGTGCACAGGTCCAGGCATGGAGTGGGGGCAAGCAACAGGGGATCACGTTGATTGACTCCCCGACCATGTGCCCCCTGCTGCTCCTTGCCCCCCCGGAACTGCTTTTCCTGGTGCAGTGGTGAGAGGGAACAAATATAAGGTGTCCCTCCAATAATTAGATTCTAGACATAGCAAATTATAATAAATTCATACATTTTCATGTCTAGAATATAATTTTGGGGAGTCATCTTAAATTTGAAGTCCACTTGGATTCAGGTAAGTACAGTAAGTTTCCTCTCTTATTTTTCTCAAGGTAAAGAACTGAAAAAATACAGGGAGCAGATACTACACTCGATCTATATTATTTTTATGAGCTTGTTTTTAGAATAAAATTGTACTTTAGGAACTGTGCAGTTTGGTGATCTATAACCAGTAGTTGAGTAGTTGAGTATACATGAAAGTAAGAGAGGTGATACAGATAATAAGCACATATTCAACAGTAGATGGTGCTTAAATTTTGACCATTAGTATTTCTTGTATACTATGGACTGTTTACCTGCAGATAATTACTACTAAATGAAAGAAAAATTTGCGTGGGTCAAGAAGTATATATACCTCAGTAGTCTTGCCAGGAAAACCTCTCCTGGTTTGGGTTGCAAGCTTTGTCCATGATTGTTTTTTGGGAAAAAAGGATTCATAATATCTTCATGGAGAAGTTTCATTCTCTATTCTTCCTCTGTAGGTTTCATTGACACAACCAGAATTTAGCCTACAGCATCTAATCAGTTATCTGTGATAGCGTCTTATAGGGACAGATAAAAAAAAAAAATCAATCACATATGCTGGTGGAGATGTCTGAATTTGACTCTGTGTGTGAAAGATAAATGCCTGTTTATATGTCTGTATCAAACTATAAGCATCATTTTGTTTTATGATTCCCATTTTGACTGCACTAAACTGTAAAACTGCACCGTATCTTGATTGTTTACTTTCCAATGCCTTGTTCAGCTGGAATTTCTGGAAGTACTGGTAAAGGGCTAATACTTCATGGCAGCTGAATTATTAAACTGGAGGTTCTTCTCTTCAAATAATAATACCTCGAGACAAGTCACCAAGGTTTTGCAGTGGCAGACCGCATCAACACAGTTTGGGTCTGAGGTGGGCCAGTGCTTCTTCCTTGGCTGCCATTGCTGCTTCTCCTGGCTGCCTGGTTTGGGCAGTGGTGAAAGTGGTGGGTAGGCCAGAAGCTTCTTGGGCCAGATCTGGCCCACAGGCTATATATTGCCCAAGGACGATGATCCAGTTTTCAGGATGGTTTGTAATAAAACGGTGATAATGTGGCGATGGATATAAAGCCAGTGGCCCCCAGCCATTAAACAGAGGAATCCAGAAGGGAAGTCTGTACAAAAGAAGAAAGGAAGAGAATGATCCTGAGGTCTTTAGAGGACTGACCGAAACCCAAAGGATTTTTCAGCAGTGAGGGAGGGCTTTGTGCATTGTGTTATTTTCAACAGCTCTTGATGTTTCTTGTGCTTTGTTTGTGCATAAAGTTTGATCAGTATAGAAATTCCTTTGCATAATCTCTGTTAATTGATTTTACAGTCTTATAGTTCATGGAAGAGGAAGGAATTATCTGGTGGGTCCTCAAGTTTGGTGGAACTTTTGGAGGCATGCCAGAACTATGGACAAGGCTTATGATAACTAGTTATAGGGTATAGACATTTGAACTATGTGGTTCTCTCTCAAAAGGAGTGTTTGACAAAGGATATTTATCTGGAGAGTGTACCTAGAGAAACAGAGCTTGAGGCAGTGCTTAATCTCTGCTCAGACTTTGCAAACCAAGAATATATACCAAGGGCAGGCCACTATTTTAACAGTGTGTATGGATCTTCTGTGATCATTTCCGCACAACTTGCTTCTTTTTATGACGGTACCTGGGACCAGTGGCAATGTGTAGGGAGTGCAGGGGGTGGCACGTGCACCCCCTGAGTGTGCTGGTGCACCCCCTGTCAGGCTGCGCTCACTGTTTAGGTGAGGGGCAGGGGGGTGGGCAGCAGCACTGGTGACTCCCCTTGTGAGCACTGGCTGGGGTGCGGGGCCACCAGGAAAAGTGGCTGTGCTGCTTCTGGAAGTGGCTGTAAGACTACTAGAAGTGGCACAACTGCTTTTTGGTGAATGAGATTCGTGAGTGGGACCCCCCCCCATCAGTGCGATTGGCCTCCGGGGGACCCCCCTGGTCGCTGACTTGTGTCAGGGGGGCACATGCCCCCCCTGACTCAGGTGGCACCAGTTGCCCATGCCTGTGACTATGTATATTTGGATACCAAAATTGACCTTTTGTTTGAAATTAAAGGAAAAATAAAAATATCAGATCAATTTCAGATCAGTGAAAATATCAGGTCAGTGATCATCGCCTACTGGAATTCACCATGTAGCGCAGGGCGGCAAAGGCCTGCAGCAAGACAGTAACCCTAGACTTGAGGAGGGAAGATTTCAATGAGGTAAGGAGATTAGTCGGGGAGAGATTGAGGTCCCAGAGGGGAGGGGAGTTGGGAGTCCAAGAAGAGTGGTCGTTCCTTAAGGAGGTGATCCTCCAAGCTCAAAGAGTGGCAATCCCAACAAGGGTCAAAGGGAACAAGAGTGCTCAAAAAGCATCCAGGAATGTCTCAAGGCTAAAAAGGAGGTGTACACCCAATTGAAGGGAGGGGCCGTCACCAGGGAGGAGTATACAGCCATTGCTCGGGTTTGTAGGGGGGCTGTTAGGAAGCGTAAGGCGAAGATGGAACTGGGACTAGCAACCCAGATCAAGGACAATAAGAAGGCCTTTTTTAAATACACAGGGGGTGAAAAGAAGTTTCTGGCTAATGTAGGGCCTCAGCAGGCTGCATGGCATCCTGCGTGCTGTATGTTGGACAAGCCTGTCCTAGCATGTCCTAGTCCCGTGGGATGCCATGCGGCCTGCTGGGGCACTTTCTGTGGCCCACGGTGCTGTGACAGGAAATGGAAGTAAACATGGTTTACTTTTGCTCCCACCCCTTGTCCCTCCTCCAGCCCCATAGCAGCTTCCTAATGGTTGCTGAAGGGCTGGGGAAGGGACAAGGTTTCCACATGCACTGCGTCAGCACAGCGCAGCCTGGCCTGATCCCATGCTGGGCTGGACCCCTCCCTGGCCAGGGGTGGTGGTGGTTGAGGCTGCTGAGCGGCCCGCCTGCCTGCCTGCCCTGAGGAGCCGGTGCCCGCCCAGGTGGCCGCAGCCAGTGCCGAGGGGTCGGGGCAGGCACAGGACAGAGCCTTCATGGGAAACTTTGCCACTGGGTGGTGGAGCAGCGGCTCCACTCATGGGCCCAGGACGTGCCGGTTGCTGGCAGGGAGGATACATGTCCAGGAGCGCCCATGCTCCTGCCCTTGGCTCCCTGCCCCAACACAAGCCCGTGCCCTGTGCTGCTGGAGTGGCCCCGCACAGGAGGCCAAGCACCTGCCTGGCGGAGCTGCCCAAGCCTGCCGGCCTGTGCCCGCTTCCTCACCTGCCTGCTTCAAGCCTGCCCTGCCCTGCCTTGCCCCGCCCTGCCTTGTCCTGCCCCACAGCAAGGTGGTGCCTGCTTCCCTGGCCAGTCTCCCCCCCGGGTGCTGCAGTTCTCTGGGCCCGGCCACCTGCGTGTGAGGCCCTGAGGGGGCCGCGTCTCATGTGCTGCTGGGGACAGGAATAGCCCGGCCGGGTCAGCACCGGCCAGCAGAAGCAGCGGCGGAGCTGTGTGCTGCTTGGGACTGACCGGAGCAGGTAGGGGGAAAGTGCAGCTCAGCCCCTGCTGCTCTGGCTGGGCTTGTCCCATCCTGAGTGGCACACAGCTCTGCCGCCGCTTCTGCTGGTTGGTGCAGACGCGGCCGGTCTCCTCCCATCCCCAGCAGCATGTGGGAACCTGGCTTCAGCTGCGTGCTGCTCCGGATGGGACGGACCCAGCCCTGGTCAGCGTCGGTCAGGAAAAGCGACGTGCAGCTGAAGCTGGCTTCCCACATGCTGCTGGGGATGGGAGGACCCTGGCCGGGTCTGCACCAGCCAGCAGAAGCGGTGATGGAGCTGTGTGCCACTTGGGATGGGACGAGCCTGCAATGGTCAGTCTTGAGTGGCACGCAG
>NW_017728911.1:23523041-23554736 GCF_001723895.1 Crocodylus porosus | reverse complement strand
ACCAGGTCTGTAAAAAATACTGTTCAGTGTTTGTATTGTGTTTGCTTCTGTTTTTCTTTGTGCAGGATTGGGGGTTCAACTTGTTACTACTTGTTAAAGATGTGTTACTAACAAGTTATTAATTCAATAAAAGTAAATCTTCTTGAAGATTATTCTGAAAAATGCCCATATTTTGTTGCTTTGATTAGTTTCCACTCTAGCTGATATCTTTTCCACACTTGATCTGTTGACTCCCATTATGCTTCTTTCATTCATTGAGAAGTGAGTAGAAGTGAAAGTCAAGTGTTTGGTATTATTTCATTCTTGCTTACGTATTTTTTTTATTTTGGATTTTAAACCACATTTCCAGACCCATTTCATTGTCACTTTCTGCAACTTCATTGGTGTCAAAGGTCACATGACAACGCTTCCTGATGTGATAGCACTTCCTGTGAGGTCTTTAAATATGGCTCACTGGCCCACTGGGTGATAAAAAGTTTGTGATCTGGCCCCACATTCAACAAAAGTTGGACGCCTCTGTGCTAGGAAGTCTGGTGGTCGCACGAGACGTCAAAGCTAACTTATTTAACAACTTCTTTGCCTCCATTTTTCTGAGCAGGAACCAGGTCAGCCCCCCCATCATGATCCCTGATGGTCCCAGAGGAGGCATAGCCAGGCCCAGGGTCAGAGTGCACCTAGTCAGGGACCTCCTGGTGGGACTGGACGCATCCAAATCAGCTGGTCCTGATGATCTCCACCCCAGAGTGCTGTGAGAATTAGCAGAGGTCATTGCGGGTCCCCTGCCACAGCTTTACAAGCACTTGTGGTGCTCTGGCAAGGTGCCAGAGGACAGGAAGAGGGCCAATGTCCCCATTTTCAAAAAAGGGAGGAGGGAAAACCCAGAAAACTATAGGCCTTTTAGTTTTACCTCGGTCCTGGAGAAGCTCTTTGAGAAAATTATCCGGGAGCACATCTGTGAGGGACCAGCAGGGGAGTGTATGTGTAGAGACAGCCAACATGGGTTCATCAGAGGCAGATCCTGTCAGACCAACCTGGCGGCCTTCTATGATCAGGTCACTAAATCCTTGGACACAGGCGTCGCGGTGGACGTAGTCTTTCTGGACTTTAGAAAAACCTTTGACACTGTGTCTCACCCCATTCTCATTAAAAAATTAGGTGATTGTGGTGTTGATCCCTACGTGGTCAGATGGGTCACCAATTGGCTGGAGGGCTGTACCTAGAGAGGGTGGTAGATGGGTCATTTTCAACCTGGAAGGATGTGGGCAGTGGGGTTCTGCAGGGCTTGGTCTTCGGGCCTGTGCTGTTCAACATCTTCATCAGCGACTTGGACGAAGGGTGACTAGCACCTTGTTCAAATCTGCAGATGACACTAAGATGTGGGGGAGGTGGGCAAACTAGAAGGGAGCGACAGGATACAACTGAACCTGGACAGGTTACAGGGGTGGACGGATGAGAATAGGATGGGTTTCAACACTGACAGGTGTAAGGTACTGCACCTGGGGAGAAAGAACCAGCAGGCTGGGGAACTCCCCTCTCACCAGCACAGAGGCAGAAAAGGATCTTGGAGTCATTATTGACATGGGCCGCCAATGTGGGGATGCAGTCAGAAAGGCTAACTGCACTTTGTCATGCATCCACAGATGCATCAGGAGCAGGTCCAAGGAGGTGATCCTCCCCCTCTATGCGACCTTGGTCAGGCCCCAGTTGGAGTATTGCGTCCAGTTCTGGGCACTGCACTTCAAGAGGGATGTGGACAACATCGAGAGGGTCCAAAGGAAGGCCACTCACATGATCAGGGGGCAGCAGGGCAGGCCCTATGAGGAGAAGCTACGGGATCTGAACCTGTTCAGCCTCCACAAGAGGCTGGTGGCTGTCTATAAACTGGCCAAGGGAGACCAGCAGGCAATGGGAGAGCTCCTGTTCCCCCAAGCACTACCGGCAGTAACGAGGTACAACGACCATAAGCTGATAGAGCAGATTCAGGCTGGATATCAGGAGGCAGTACTTCACAGACAGGGCGGCTAGGATCTGGAACCAATTTCCAAGGGAAGTGGTCCTCACTCCTACCCTGGGGGTCTTTAAGAGGAGGCTAGATAATCATCTGACTCCAGCATTCTTTCCTGCCCGTGGCAAGGGGTCGGACTTGATGATCTGTTCAGGTCCCTTCCAACCCTACTAACTATGAAACTATTGTTATATTTGATCTCATGGACATTATGCCAAGAGGCAATTATACACATCTCTTACTAAGCATTTTGTTTTAGGTTAGTAGCAATCTTCCATATTTTTTGGGTGTCAACCTAATTTTAAAGGAAACCTCTTTTTCTTTTAAGATATTAGATTTTGAGTTATATAACAATAGTTGATACTGAGTAAACTCTTTGCTACCTTGTTGAAAAATTAATAGGGCATATTTCAGGCTCTCATATCTAATATTTTGCACACCGCTGCCTAGATAAAAGTATTAATGGATAATAACATAATTGTTATTTCATTTATATTACTTTAAAAGCAATTATGATTGTCACCAAGGAAAAAGTAATAGTAGCAATAGTAGTAGCAGCTACAGTGTAGATAAGATAGTTGCATAGTAACTAGAATTCCAAGGTCTATTGGACAAAACATGAGTTATATTAGCAGGTCTTGAAACCCCCCAGACTAGAATTTCCAGGCTTTCACAGCAGTTGAGCTAATTGTAGTTTGGATTAAATTGGACCTTTAGGCTAGGTACAGAGGTTCAAAAATCCCAAGGCAGATTCGTATTAAGTTTTGTAGCTTTTCCTAAGCACCCTAGATTAGTTTGTGAATGAACAGAATTCATGTTTGCCCTTTGGGGGGCTGGGAGGGGGGGGGTGGGCATGGAGACAGTCTGCAGTCTTGCACACCTCCCAGCAGGCTGCCAGAGAATTCTGAGCTCACCTGAGCAGCCAGCCACCCCTGATTGACCAGTGTGGCCTCAGCCCCACCTCCCTGCATCTGTCATCTAGCAACAATATCTGGGGAGGAAAAGAGAGTCCCTGCCAGAACAGCTCCAGGTGGCTGCAGCAGGGAACTGCTAGCAGCAGGAGGGGGAGGGGTTGCTTTTCCCCTTCTGTCTCGAAACCCCTGCCTGCGCAAGTAGCTTCTGTCCTGAGCTGCCACTGCTGAGCCTGGACAAATGAGTCTGGAGCAGGTGCAGGATGTGCAGGGTTGGGGCTGCACACATATGTCCCCGCTGGTATTGTGGGACTGGGGCTGGTAGTGGCAGCAGCCAGAAGGAGGCACCTGGGCTGCCTAGAAAGGCAGGCCAGATGCAGAGTGCCCCAGCCCCACTGCATGCCCAGGGGGCTACAGGCCACATCACAAATGGGAGGGCTGGGTCAGGGCTGTGCATGAGTTTCAGCTGATCTGCTCTGGTGGGGGGCGAGTCTGGAGCAGACATGGGGTGGGCTAAGGTTGTGTGCTGCTGGCAGTGGTGGGGAGGTGCCACTGTGCGTGCAGGCTCTGGGCTGGTGTGGGGCAGGGCCGGGTGCTGACTGGCTCAGGGGGGTCCACACAGGGGATCCCATGCACACCCCACCATACCCTCAAACCCTCCCCTACAAACCCCACAACCATCGACCGACCATCTCCACACACAATCGCACACCACGCAAACACCTCACCCATCCACTTACTCCCCCCCAACAAACTCCATACCCCCCACACCCTCTCCACATGTCTCTGGGGGGAGCCCTGCGTACTGTTATGGGCACACACCCCACATGCACCCACATCCTCACATGCACACCCCACACCCATCCCCCACAGGCACCCCCAGCCACCCTCCCTTCTCCAAACAACTCATAAACCCCATACCCACCCAAACACACACACATCCTCACAAACACACCCGCACAACCCCCCATACCCATCCACCCACATCCACACATACCTTCTCATCCTCCGCCACATCTCACATACACACCCACTGACAGTCTCCCACCCACCCCATACCCACTCCTCCACACTCCCCTACAATATTTAAGAGTAAGACCTCATTTTGAGCTATTAAGCTATTAACATAAAATTAAGATATGTTATTGTCAATATTTGATTTTTAGTATACAATTTGTTTATTTTTTCTGTTCCAAGATGGCAACCCTGCCCCGCCCCAGAATAGTTCTGCAGGAAGGAGAAGGACTTCCAGTGGCAAAGTTAAGGGCTTCGGGGGTGGGACTTCAATCCCAAGATGGTGACCAGGGTCCTGTCAGGAGGTGGAGCACCTGCCAAGGGGTGGAGCTACCCTTGCAGCCCTCCAAAACTCATTAAGTGGCCCCCCACCCAAAATAATTGCCCACCCTTGCTCTACCCTCTCCATCTTCCTTCACTGGGCTGTTCAGGCAGGGAACAGAGGCTTTTCTGGCTCCTGTCTGTGACAGCCTGGGGGCAGGGCTGGTCCAGCACCCGCCTGGAGCAGACGATCACTGTGTGAGGCTAGCACACCACCCTGCAAGGGGTGCCTGGGGTGCTAGAGGACAGAGAACTAAGGTGATTTGCTACAGGATCTGGGATGGTAGTTTGATATACTGCTCTAATCTAAACTGATTAAGTCTGATTCTACGTCTGTCCGGGTCTATCTTAGACCAGGTTCTGCTATTTTGAAACTGGGCAGTGTGTGCTGAACTTCTGTTCTGTTCCAGGTTTGGACTGGTTTCTGATCACTTATATTGGTTTATGTCCAGTGTCCATTCCTAGCCTTAAGCTATTTTTAGTTGAATAGAATTATGCAGCTGTATTTTGTATGCATGTGTGTGGACATTAGCAAATTGAGCATTTATGAGTATGCAACCTCTTTATGGTGCATTTTCACTTAGCAGAATTTAATATGTAACTGAGCATCTGCATGGTAGTGGCATCTGCTAGGAAAATCAGGAAAGCCCATTCCTTTCATTAAGTATTATTAATGGCTCCTAAAGGAATGTGGGGGTTGACCACACTTTTAAATCCAGCCTTTCTCCTATAAAATGCATGCTTCCTTTTATCTTTCCAGAAGCAACACTAGGGATGATATAATTTAGAATCTAGAACTGTTCAAAGATTTTATATGTTGACTTCAAACATTGTTGCCATGATAAATGAAATTGTGGCTTTTAGCTTATGCATCACCTATTACTAACCATTTAAGGAATATAAAATAACTCTAGTACTATTAGATGAGATTATCAACTGTCATGACTGCAGTGTGTTCAAAAGTTGAAGCACATTTTGTGTTAGCACAATTTTAGATTTTAAAAGCACAATTTAAATTTTATGTCCACTGATGTTTTATATTTTTATTCTTATTTTTCAGGACAATCGCATCAAAACATCTAAATACAACATTCTTACTTTTTTGCCTATTAACTTATTCGAACAATTCCAGCGGGTTGCAAATGCTTACTTCCTGTTCCTCCTGATTTTACAGGTAACATATGTTGGCTTAGAAATGGTATTTCATAGAATCATGAAAGTAGGGCTGGAAGGGACCTTGTAGATCTTCAAGTCTGACCCCCTGCCTGGGTAGGAGAAAAACTGGGCTCAGATGACTCCAGCCAGGTAGGCATCAAGCCTCTTCTTAAAGATCCCCAGGGCAGGAACCAGTACCCCTTCCCTTGGAAGTTGGTTCCAGATCCTAGCCGCCCTAACTATGAAGTTGTTCTTACGGATGTCTTACCTACTCTCCAACAACTTATGGCCGTTGTTCCTTGTTATGCCAGGGGGTGCTCGGGGAAACAAGGTCTCTCCCAAACCCTTCTGGCCCCCACTAGTGAGTTTATAGACAGTCACCAGGTCCCCCCCTCAGCCTTCTCTTGTGAAGGCTTAACAGGTTTAGATCCCGCAGTCTCTCATTGTAGGGTCTGCCCCTGTTGTCCCAGATCATGCGGGTGGCCCTCCTTTGGACCCTCTCCATGTTGTCCACATCCCTCCTGAAGTGGGGTGCACAGAACTGGACACAGTACTGCAGCTGTGGCCTGACCAGTGTCACGTAGAGGGGGAGGATCACCTTCTTGGCCCTACTTGTGATGCACCTGTGGATGTGTGACAAGGTGCAGTTAGCCCTGCCAGCTGTGACCTTGCATTGTCGGCCCATGTTCATCTTGGAGTCAATAATGACTTCAAGATCCCTTTCTGCCTCTGTGCTCTCAAGAAGGGAGTTTCCCATCTTAAAAGTGTGCTGCTGGTTACTACTGCCCAAGTGCAGCACCTTGCACTTGTCAGTATTGAAACGCATCCTGTTTTTGTTAGCCCACCCCTGTAACCTATCCAGGTCTTGCTGCAGTCTTTCCTTCCCTACTAGTGTGCTCACCTCACCCCAAATTTTGGTATCATCAGCGAATTTAAACAGGTTGCTTTTCACCCCATTGTCCAAATCGCTGATAAAGAGATTGAACAGCGCAGGCCCCAGGACTGAGCCCTGGGGGACTCTGCTGCCCACTTCTCCCCAGGTCGAATATGACCTGTCCACCGCCACCCTCTGAGTGAGACCCTTCAGCCAATCTGCAGTCCATCTGACTGTGTAGGCATCAATTCCACAGTTGCCTAGTTTTTTAATGAGGATGGGGTGGGAAACGGTGTCAAAGGCCTTGCTGAAGTCCAGAAAGACTATGTCCACGGCGACACCTGCATCCAATGCTTTTGTGACCTGATCATAAAAGGCAATCAGGTTGGTCTGACATGACCTGCCCCTAATGAAACTGTGCTGGTTACGCCTGAGCATCATCCGTGAAGCTGGCCCATCACAGATGTGCTCCTTGATGATCTCAAAGAGTTTCCCTAGGATAGAGGTAAGACTGACGGGCCTATAGTTGCCTGGGTCCTCCCTGCTTCTGTTTTTAAAGATGGGGACCACATTGGCTATCTTCCAAACATCTGGTACCTGGCCCGAGCACTGTGAGCGCTTGTAAAGCTGTGCCAAAGGCCCTGCAATAACCCTTGCTAGCTCCCTCAACGCCCTGGGGTGGAGAGCATTTGGACCCACTGATTTGAACATGTCCAGCCCCTCCAGAAGCTCTCTAACCCGGTCCTCCCCAACCTGAGGTCTGGAGGCGTTCCCCTCGAGTCCGTCTTGCATCACGGTGGCGAAGTCCCGGTCCCTGCACAAGAAAACAGAGGTGAAGAATTGGTTAAAGAGGTCTGCTTTCTCCTCAGGCGCAACCACCAGATTGCCCAGAGAATCTTGCAGGGGCCCCACATTTCCTGATGCTTTCTTCATCCTCCCTATATATTTGAAAAAGGACTTTTTATTATCTTTGATCTTGGACGATAGTCCTAGCTCTATGTCCACCTTAGCTTTCCTGACAGCCTCCCTACAGGCCCGAGCAGAGGAGGTATACTCCTCTTTGGAGATAGCACCCCCCTTCCACCAGTTGTATGCCGTCTTTTTGACAATCAGGCATTTCCGGACGCCCTTGGTGAGCCAGGGGGGCTTTTGGGTGCTCCTGCCCCCCTTGGTTCTCGTTGGGATGGGATGGGTGTTTTTGGGAATTGGCTTATAGGTATATGTATATGCATTAGAATGGTTCAGGATAGGCAGCAGGGGTTAATTGATTTCTGAAAAAGTCTGGGTCTCGCGCACACAGTTTTATGCAGCCTTCAAAGCAGACAGGCTGTCTAACACAACAGGTCCAACGGATATACACACAATCTGAGAAACTGGGGGCATGTATCATACTGTTCCATGAGATAGGGTGGCACCAGCTAACATCGTTGCAGAGCGGGGGAACAGACCAAATTAGGAGAAGGCCCGGAAAGACAAAATTAGTATGTGTACATGTGATGAGCTATGTGGAGGTGTGATGAACACAGAGAGACCAATCAGTGACAGCCATGGATCAAGAGTCATCAGGAGGGAAGGAGAATACAAAAGCAGAGGCTTGAGAGTAACAAAGGGTCCCTCCATCTGTGTTCCTCCCTGTCCTTCTCTCCACGAGGGTCCTTGAGAGGGATCCCTGTCCCTGTCTCCCAGGAGGGTCCCCGAGGCCACCATGGACAGAGGGTACACTACCAGTTTGTCTGATCCACCTCCCTGGGGGGCAGGGGGCTCAGCATCCCACCTCCAGGCTGCTGACATCTGACACGTGAGAGACCCTCAGAGTGAAGACTGCCTCCTGGTCAGTTGAACTTTGACTTTCATGACAGCCCTACTATTTGGTAGATGTATAGAATTGCTTGATTGTTTGTACCGCTTCTTTCCTGTTATCACTGTGTATCAATAAGTTTGCCTATTACCTAATGGAAAGGTTGTGGTTGGTCTGAGGGTGGGTCCCCCCTGGGTCCCGTTCTCCCCTCCCCTCCCACACTCTGGGACAAGGTATCTGAGTCCTAAATTTGGGGCTAACAATGTATAACTTCCTTTTTCTCACTAATATATTTGATAATATTCTAGCCTTTTAGTAAAGAGATCCAACAGTTGTTTTTTATAGCTCAATGTTATGATACAAACAAATAATTTAAATTATTCTGTTTAGATCAGACTACATAAACCTTCTGAGATACCTATTAACAATACAAATAAACTAGCCTACCATTGTCTATTATTTAAATCAGGGGGAAGCAACCTCTGGTCTGCAGGCTGGATCTGACTCAGGTGACTGTGGTTCCAGCCCTGACAGCATGGGCCAGGTTGGAAGAGTCCTGTTCTCAGAGCTAAGCTCTGTTAAAGCAGGCCCTCACTGCAAAACCTTGCTGACTCCTGATTTAGACAAAAACCTAATAATTTTTTGAGTTACTAGTAATTTTCAAGGAAATGATTTAAATTAAATATATTTCTGGAATATTTTTACTATACTTTTGTTTTTATTTTAAAAATGTCTCTCTTGTAGTTGATCCCAGAAATATCATCCTTGTCCTGGTTTACTACCATTGTGCCTTTAGCACTAGTATTAACCATTACTGCTGTAAAAGATGCCACTGATGACTATGTGAGTATCAACAATAGTTTACTCTTATATCATTTTTATCTATTCATGGACTGTTGCATAAATTGCTGTGTAGCAAATTATTAACTTATTGATTCTAGGGCTCTACTTTACAGCAGGGTGCATGTATTCATAGTTTTGCTTATCTGGTCATTATTCAGGCATGTTTTCAATGTCTAAAAATGTACATTATCCAAAAAAGGGATTTACTGTTGTTACTTAGGTTTAGAATGAACCTTGCATATCACATGCCCTCAAATAAGATGCACACTTTTTTTTTTGGAGGGGGGGGATATGGTGGAGGAGGTAGTATGAAGAGAAGAAGGTTTTTCCAGAATCATGGCTGAATGCTGACCACATGGAACAGTACCCCTCCTGAATTCCTGGCCTCTCCAGGAGCTTCATGGGCAAGATGACATGGTTCCCAAAAAAGTCCAATTAAAAAAAAAGTGATTTGGAATTGAGGCTTAATGGTACTCAACAGTGTGATCCAGCACAGCATTTCTCAACCCATGGGTCATCACCCAAAAGTGGGTCACAAGAATATATGAAAGGGTCGTGAACAAACTTTAAAAAATGGATCAACAAACTTTAAAAATGTATTCTTCTTTAAAGGAGAAAAACATGGGAAATAGTGAGTTTTCCCTTGCGGACTGGCAGAGTTTCAGCCTGCAAGGGGCTGCTTGGGGCTGTGGGCAGCGGAAGGAGGGTAATTAGGCAAGGGCCACCGTGTGTGTATATTTGCCAGTGGCAACCAGCCAGAAGAGCAGCTCCCTACAGGTAAGTCTATGGACTGCCTTGGTAGGAGGGGCATGGATGACATGTCAGGGGAGTGGGAGAGGCACAGGTGACACTACCTGCCACTCCATCTCCTCTCCAGGGTAGAGCAGTGGCCAGGCCACAGTACTGGTGTATTTATGCAGCCCAGCACATGCGCAGCTGTTGGTGGGAGAAGCTGAGGGCAGCACAGCTCCTCCCCCCCATCTGTTACTCCTCATGCTGCTGGTGGCATGGCTGGTGCGGCAGTTCTGGTGGCAGTGGCAGCAGTGAATCTCACCACCTTGCTCTGTCACTCAACACTGAGTGCAACCAGCTGGGCTGTAGAGGTGACTGCAGCCTGGTGCCCACTGTGGGTGCACAAATCTAGGGAGGCACGTGCTGCCTCATGCCCCACGCCCCCACCCTGGTCCCATATACTGTGGGGCTGGGGTTTGGGGGCAGTGGTCAGGAGTGAGGGACACCAGCAAGGCTGGGGTGGGGAGAGCTGTGGCTTGGGAGTAAGGGGCACTGGCAGGGCCAGGGGAGCCGTTTTCTACTTAAACTATTTACTGGGTCAGGATTGGGCATCTATGTAAGCATTGTAGCACAAAAACCATGGTGAATTGTACTTTGTATCACTGATTTACAGCAATAAGAAGTCAATATAGCTCTGATCATTAGTTCTGCATGAGTCAGTAGTAGTTCAAGCCTTCGCTAGGGTATTTTCACTATGCTTTGAAGAAATATTCAGTTCAAACATGACTTTCACGAGCTGAAGTAAAAGTGTTGAAATCATATTAATTATTCATATGATTACCTCTCGGAAAATGTTCAGAACTGACATCCTTACTGTTATTGTTAGTCATGACAGAAGACCATCTTCATGAATAATAATACATTGCACCAAAGACCAACCTATTAGTTATATGAACAGTTATAGCCACAAACCCTATAATATTTTGCAGAGAAGAATTTTTGACAGAAGCAAGGAAACTGAACAAACTGAAACAACGGGGACAGGAAAACCTCTGGAAGACGGCTTGGCATATGTTTTGTTGCTGTTTTCCATAGATTTAAGAGAACATGCTGTCAATGGCACAAGATAGTCTCTCAGGATTTAAAAGGCAATTGATAACTCTAAACAGTATAGCAGACTTGAATGGCCTGGATTGGAGATTCCTCAGAGAAATTAGTTTGACATTCTTCAGCAAATCTCTTTAACCGTATAAAAAGCTTTCCAAACCAGCAAATGGACATTGGAATCAAATTGTTTTCAGTAGTATAACAGATTATATCTGGGTGTAATATTTATTTTACTGTGCTCCTGAGATTAGCATATAACATGATAAGCAAAGGAAATCAAGAGTAATACGGTAGTAAAGTAGTATTATTAGTTTGCAGGCAGACAGAATTTTACAAGAGAAAAAGAAAACAAGTATTTTATATAAGATTAAAGCTGTGGTTCTCAAGCTTTTTGGGCTTAAGGCACTTTGGAAAATGCCAGCTTTTACTTTTCACTTGCTTTTTGACTATGGAGTAATACTAAAGCAATATTACTGTTGCAAAGACCTCTGAAAGATCACAACAGGTCTGAATGCTTTTGGATTCCTATTTGAAATCTCTGGCTTTATCTTGTGAATCATATTTGCACTTCTAACAATGCTAACATTGTGTGGCACCATGCAGCACACTTGCAAGGATCTCAAGGTACCCCAAGGTTCTGTGGCACCCTAGTTAAGAATCACTGGATTAAAGGGTGACACGTTGTGCTCATTTTTTTTTTTCAATTCAAGGAACTCAGAGCTTTGGAGATGCAAAATATCTTCATTTTACAGCTGGGTAAAAAGGTAGGCATTTCAAATAGTGTTCCTAAGATCATACAAGTTGAAGCTGGTGTCAGACATGCTTCCCATCTTCTACAACAGGGGTGGGCAAAATACAGCCTGCGGGCTGGATCTGGCCCATGAGGCCATTCTATCTGGCCTGCAGGGCCCCTAAAAAAATTTGGAAAATTAATATTTCTCTGCCCTTGGTTTCTATCAAAAATGACAGGAGCCAAGGGCAGTGGGACCCAGGGGAAGCCCAGTGGACTCCAACAACAATGGGGCCCGCCTGGCTCTGCCTCCCAGCTGGAAGCCCCTTCCAGGGTTTCTGGGCTGGGAGTACATGGCTGTCCCCGCGCAGGAAGCTCAGGTAAGTGGAGGGTCCCCCCCGGGCAGGGAAGGAGCGCAGGGTGGGGAAAGTGGCCCCTCCCCACCCACGTCTGGTGCCCCGCACGGCAGCTGCTTGCAGCCTGCATGGGACTGCCTGTGTCTGCTCCAGACAGCCCCGCGTGGACTGTGAGTGCTTGCAGCATGGGGCATCGGGCGTGGGGCAGGGGAGGGGCTGCTTCCCCCCCATGCTCAGCTTTTCCCTGGGTTCCTTCCCTGCATGGAGAAAAGCGGTCCCTCACCCACCCCATGGCCAGCGCCCTGCACTGCAGGTGCTCGCAGCCATGTGGGGCTGTCTGGAGCAGGCACAGGCAGCCCCAGGCAGGCTGAGAGTGGCTGCAACATGGGGCACCAGGCATGGGCTGGGGAGAAGCTGCTTTCTCCCCCCCCACCTCTGCACTCAACACCACCTTGAACCCAGCCCCACTGCCAGGCTGGCAGTGGGGCGGGTTACAAGGTGGTGCTGAGCACAGGGAACAGTGGCCCCTCACCCGCCCCATGGCCAGCACCCCATGCTGTAGCCTAAGCCCCACTTTGGGCCCCACCGGTGCTGGCCCTGGGACGTTGGTCCCAAGATGGTGACCAGGGAGCGGGGCACCTGTCAAGGGGTGAAGTACCTGTCAAGGGGCGGGGCTACCCATGTGGCCCTTGACAGCCTGGCAAAACTTGGGTAAGTGGCCCTCCACTCAAAATAATTGCCTGCCCCTGTTCTACACACCAGTTTTTATCACTAGATAATGCTGTCTCTCTCTAATATAAACTGTCTTAACAGTACTGAGAGAATTAGCTGAACAAATATTACAGTGATCATAAAAAATACTGCTATAGATGCAGTTTTCATAACTAGGGACCTACCTAATTAACAGTGCCTGCAGCCAATTTCACAGGCAGAATGTGGGCCTGGGCAGCCTCTTTCTGGGTGGAACAGTGTAGGGGGCCCCTACCCCTCTGGCCAAGGGGCCCCGGTGGCCCCCTTCTCTTGCTACTGCTTGCTCCTGATCAGCTGCTGGACCTATCAGTCATGCAGCCCCCCTCCTGCCCCCCTCTGCTGATTACTGGAGATGGGTGGGGCCAGAGTGCAGTTACATAAACCAGAAGTGCGGCTTTGAGTTGAAGGTCCTGTGAACTCCAACCCAGGACTGAGAGACCATGGTGGTGGTCTTGACCTGACATTAAGTACTTGGGTATTTTTTTTCTTTTCTCTTTCCACAAGAACACCAGCTCTGAGGCCTGGAATGTGGACATGGTAAAGGGGAGGCAGGGGCCCTGCAAAGAACATCCACAGAGCCACATGTGGAACCTTATTACAACAAGAAGCTTTCTGCTTGCTTAATAAGATCAAGATGTGGTGAGCAAGAACAGAAGGGTGGCTCCCAAGTGTGCATACTCACTAAGGCCAGTCTCTCAGCCTATAAGCCCAGGTCTGTTGAGTGCTCAGGCTCTCGAGCCTGGTAGTACCAGACCTATCTCCAGCGCCGGGTACAATAACCAAAGCAGTAACCAAATCTGTTTTGTAATCTTCCATCTGTATAAAAAATAAATGATACTAACAAACCAAGATGCAGTAAAATCAACCACAAAAATGCATGAGCAACATTATTCTTCCAAAACAATACTAAGTCTTGAACTGTGATTATTCCTATCAAATCTCCAATTCAAGGTTTTCCTTAAAAGTCAGTACTGAAAAGGGAATGAGTCTCGTAAATGAACAGCATAAATTAAATTTACAATTTATACCATTAATATGTAGGACAAACATGTTTGAGTGAAGCAAGATAGCAGTAAATTCAAAGAAACCATCAATTTGTGTCATTACATTTAAATAAAGATGCATGATAAAAAGTTGGGTTTTTTACATTTCTTTATTGTGCATTATTAGTATAAAACCATTGTCAGCAGTAGGAAATTTTTTTTTAGAGAATAAAAATTCATGGCATAACAAAGTGTTTCTCAAAAATGTTATTTTATATGTCCCCACTTCAAAGAAAGTCATAAAATGTAATGGTGATTGAATATTGGGCCAAGAATGACTTTTTAATAAAATAAGTATTGAGCATGTGTCTTAGAAATGGAAAGAGCCTGTTTTAGCCAGTGAATTGAGAGTAAAAAATGCTGAGCTATATTCTGCAATCTTAATTTACACTGAGTAGTGTTCAAGCTTATTGCTTTGAACAATTGTTGCAGAATTTATTTATATTTTTCTTATAACTAGGCTGCTTGCTCAATAGAAATTATTTTAACCCAAATGAGATTAAGGTATTTTAAGTAAGAATCTATAAATCTCTCTTTAGTAAGATACTGAAGTATACTTAATTGAAATGGAACATTCTTGTACTTTTCATAAGGTGTGTTTTTTAAAAACTTGGCTGAATTAGAGCCATAGGTAGACTGACCATAAGGAAATCAGGGACATCCGGGATGCTGCCCTTCTCCCCACCTCTCACAAGTTGGTGGGGGCAGGATGGTGTGCCAGGCAGGCAGCATTGCCTGCCCACCTGCCTGGGAGGTGCTCCATGCCATTCCGACTTATGGCCAGACTGTTTTCAGGATGCCTGTTATAATTCTCAGCACTGGCCAGAACCAGCTTCTTAAATTCGGGATTGTCGCAGCTAAACTGGGAAATATGGTCACCCTAGCCATAGGGAAGGATCCTGTTAATCTGTGGGTGGAGGAAATACAGGGAATGAAACTTTCCTGGCTTCTTAGCAATTCTGTTTGTTTTGAAAACAGGCTGCAGATAATTCATTGCTAATAACTGGCAATATATTGAATTGGTGGAGGTTTCTAGAAATATGTCTAAGACTGGTGACAGATTAGGTCGTGTTAAATATCTTAACCAACTTGAACACATCTTAAAATGCATATTAATACAATTCAAATCCAGTTTGGTACCCAGTTGAAAGTAGTTGCAAAGAGGTGAATAATGCAAAAGGACTTCAACTAGAAAAAAGATCAGGAAAAAACAAAATGAAATTCAATTTGCTGACAACATACGAGGAAAAATAATCAGAAACACTGATGTTTCTGAGCGGAGATGTGGTAAGAAAGAGAATGCTGGAACTAAATTTCAGCTACTTCAGAATGCTAGAGAATAAAAAACAACAAAAATAAGTTGAAGTTGAATGCATTTATTTATGAGGAAAGACTAAATTATTTAAAAATTTTAAGGCTGTAAGCAATAATTAAGGTGCAGTAAATATTTTTTTAGAGACATAAAGAAATGAGAGGAATTACTTAGTGTTACCAGGGGGCATTTTGGATAAACAAATTAAGAGAAGACAATATTCCTATGAGATTGGTTGGGGTATGGGAGACCAAATTTAAAGGGGCCTCCTTTATAGTGGCTGTAGTAGAGTGACAGTTTAAAGGGGCTACATTAAAGTGACCAGCTAAGGCCTCCTGCACTGTGCCTTCATCAAATTCCCCATTCCCCACTGGCATTAGCTACAGTTTTTGGCAGTATCTGAGAAGTGGGGAAGGGTTGGAACAGCAGGAAATTGGTGGTCTGCCACTCAGAAAGGTTGTAGACCCTCCATTAAGACAGTATGTGTTTATGAATTTATTGTGGACAAGTACATGCTGTATTTTTTTTTTAAAGAGAAAACTACTGAACATTAATTTAATGAAGTATATCTTTGTCATGAATATTTAAAATCAACAAGTGATATCTTCTCCCATAGGTGATGTGTGGCGGGGGCATGTGCCCCCTCTGAGATTGGCCTCCATTGAAGCTGCCCCTGGCAGCTGCAGGTGGTCCCCGCTTGCCGCCAACTACAAATGGTGTCCCCCCAGTCTTGGGAGGCACCAGTCATTCATATTTTCTTCCGTTTAAGTACATTGCAAAATTTCCTTCACTTCAGCCAGGCTAGAGTTTAATTCAATGAGATTTCATCAGTGCTTAATGTTATATATGTTCTTCAGTGCTTTTCTTGATCAAATACTAGATGTTCATTTTCTATAATGAAAAGATGAGTGTTTTTATGTCTTACTGTTGCAGTTTCGCCATAAAACTGATAACCAGGTGAACAATCGACAGTCTGAAGTACTCAAAGATGGCAAGTAAGAAGCTGTTCCTTTAAACTTTGAGATCATCTTAACAACAAATCTTTTGTCTTTTCAGACTATGAAGTTATATAGTTAAAAGGTCCAAATGTTTTTTCCCCTGTGGTAAGATTAGAAGAATTGTACTGGCACTTACCTTGTTTGATCTAGTTTAGGTCACAATTCAAATTTTAACTGATTTGAATGAGATTTGATTGTGGTAAATGATTGGGGGTGGGGGACTATTTGGGCCCTGAAAAATTCATGGCCTCTTCTTTATTTTGGGGATTTTTTAAAATTTTAAATCATTGTGCTTCTATCCTCACACATTCATTCAAATATTCATGTAACCAGTATATTACATCTATTTCAATCCTTTAATTCATTTTTGTTTCAAATATATGAGGTAGTGACTAGAATTGCTAGTATGGAAATATTATCTTTTGGTGGTGAGTAAAGATGCTTTTCACTCATTGTAGCACCTTCTGTATAAACATTTCAATATATTTTATGGATATGGTGTCCTTAGAAATGTCAGAAGTTGCCTTGAAGGTTCTTTTCGAATTTTACAGTCCAAGTTCAAGGCTAACAGAGCAGCAGCTAGTTTTTCCATTGTTTGTTTAATAGTTTATGGTGCAGTTTTCACATACTTTTTTCAGTCATTACTAAGTAATCTTTGTTTTTCTCTACACACTGCATTCTCTTGCTTGCCACTTATTTTTTGTAATGCTATACTTTGCAGTCAGTTTGGGCAAGTTCCCATCATCTCTTGGATCCTGGAGCTCACCAATTCTAATGAAACAAATCTGTTGAGATGTAAAATAAACATGCTGGAACCTTAAATTTCCCTTTCATTTGCACTTGGCAACCTGTCTAATTTCTAAACACTGTTGCAACCTGGGTATTTGGAAACATTGCTGAAAAGACAGGAATTTAGAAATTTTTGATCAATATAAATTAAGATTGAAAATTTATTTATATATATTTTTAGATGGATGTATGCTCAAAACCTAAATTAGAACAACACAGGATTTTGAGAAACTTGACATTGGAAACTGGCTTTGAACTTTATGGTACAGGCAGATTTATCTTAGCTTTCTGTTTTTGTGCTTAAATCAAGATGTGTGTGTGATTAAGAAGAATTTCTTCAATTTTTTAAAATTATAATGTAAAAGGACTTATCTTTAAATGGAAAACTGCTGCTCTTCTTTTTGTCCTCAAAATAGTACTTAATTTTATAGTATGAGGCCTTTTTTATGAATACTTGATTCTGGTTTTAAAAGCTTTGGTTAAAATAGATAACTTGGAATCATTGGTTTTATTGGTGAAGATGACATCATTTACAATAAAGGTAGCATTTTGGTCATTACTTAGAACAGATGAGACAAAGTTGCTCACTCAGAAAACCACTATGGGTAGAAACAGATGTTGTCTTTATGCCACCAAAATAAATGTTATGCTGGTATGAAGGCCAAGCAAACAGATGTCAGTGCCCCTTATCATTTGACAGATGCCTAAAATTGTGGCTGTGAAGTATCAGTTTGTTCCATTATTTAGTGGTAAATGCTAGACCTGTGTGAATAGCAAAGCATTCAATTTGAATTCAGCCAATTCGGAGAACAGTGATTCGATTAAGAGATTTGGAATACTGTCCTGAATCAATTCAGCTGAATCAACTTTGGGAGATTCGGTGCTGATTTGGAGAGATTGGTGATTTGGATTGGCCAGGGAGAGGTGCAGGAGAAGCCCTCATGGCTGCCCTGCCTGGCACCTTCTCCCGCCTGGCGCCAGCCTAGTCCAGGCACTAAAAAAAAAAAAGGAAAAAAAATCCCGTACTCACCGGCTTCAGGAGTGGCAATTGGGGCCTCTGGGTGCTTGTGACAGAGCCCCCCTGTGCAGCATGGGGCAGTGGGGATTGACCCCCCGACTTGGCACCCATATGGCAACTGTTGCATCATGCGGGTGCAGCATGGCTCGGCAGGGTGCCACATGTTGTCTGGGAGCTGGGATTACTGGGGCTGAGTGCTGCCAGGCTTTGGCTGACTGCTCCCAGACAGTGTGCGGCACCCTGCTAAGCCATGCTGCACCTGTGCCATGGGGCAGCTGGTGTGTGGGTGCCGCACAGGGGGATGATCCCTGCTGCCTCCCACTGCCCTGTGCTGCATGGGGTGGGGGCTCTACCACAAGCACCCAGAGGACCCAATCGCTGCTCCTGCAGCCAGTGAGTGTAGGGTGTTATTTTCATTTTGTTTAAGTGCTGGGAGGGGGATGGGCTGGGTGGAGGATGGGGCCAGGCAGGGCAGCTGTGGGGGCTTCTTCCATGGCTCCTCCAGCTGTGCCTGCCTCTGCCCCAGTGGTGGGAGCCGTGGGGGCTCTGCCCTGCTGTTGCTTGCCCAACTGGTGCAGTGGGGCATGATGCAGGCATGGCTTGCTCCGGCGGCAGCAGGGCATAACCCATAGCCCTGCCACACCTTGGTCAGTGCTGGGAGCAAGGGTCTGCCATTGCGCCACTTGCCAGCTGGCGTGGAGGGCACCAGATGCAGGAATGGCAGCACTTGCCCCTTCCACCTGGAGTGAGCTGCGTCTGCATCCCACCCCCTCGGCTGGCTGGGCAAGTGACAGCAAGGCAGAGGCCCTACTCCCAACGCTGCTGCACCCACATCCTGCGCCCCCCCTCCCCGAGTATTGTGCCCCCTGCCCTGACTGGGTAGCTTGTCCTAGCCCCAATCTCTCTTTCTTCCACGCCCCTTCCCTCCTCCCTCTCCCAACCCTAACAGACTAACCAGCTGAAAGCAACTGTCAGCTGCCTTGTTTAGTCTGTGGCTGAATCGCCAAATCTTTTCCAAATTTTTTTCCAAATGGATTCAGAGCTTTTACTTGGTCTCCTGATTCAATTTGAATTCAGAGATTTGGTCTCCCAATTGGGCCATATCTCCTCTGAATTGAATCAGCTACCGAAGTTTCGCACAGCCCTAGTAGGTGTCTGTTTGTTTTAAGGTATGAGCAGCCTGGAACTGCCCATGCTCTCCAGTTTCCCCGGGCAGGTGCTCCCAGGGCTTCAGGGTCTTGATCACACATGTCCCAGGAATTCTTGGGCACTTCAGTACCTGGGAGCACCTGCCCACCTTTCCCCCCACTTAGAGATGTGCTGGTTCAGCTTTCCAGTAGCGTTTTGGGGCTGCGATGCTAATCAGTTAATAATGGTCTTAGCCTTGCCCTGGGATGGCATCAGAGCTGGCTTTCTTATTTTTTAGTGTTAGTTAGAGCCTCTACATGTTTTCCCTGCTGCCTTGATGGGAATGCCACCACCACTGTGAGTCTCATCAGTTGTGGAGCTTGCAGTGGGTCATGCACCCCTGTGGCTGGGAACATCTCATTTGGTGGGGCTTCCAGCACCTGGCCACACCTTTAATTAATGATGTGATTAAAACAAGCTACCAAGTTATTACAGATTTTTTGTGCAATAACTTCATGGCTTTTTGCTTGTTTTATCACACCATTAATTGGTTGAATGTGTAGCTGGGTTTAACTTGTGGAGAAGACCTTAATTTTATATCGCTACTGTTGCCCTTTGCTGCACCTGCATATACTTTTCTCTTTGTTGTTCCCTTCATCTTTTTATTCTATTCTCATTTCGGTTTTTCTTTTCTCATTGCACCTGTTTAGAACAGTATCCCTTTTTCTGGTCACTGTGGGTGAAATCTTGACGCTTGAAATTAGTGAATTTTTTGTCATCAGCTTCAGTGGGGCTAGGAGTTAACTCTGTGTTTTCACTCTCTTTCTTCAAATATGTCCTTAGAAACTTCTTTCATTATCATCTCCTGTGTTGTTTGTTTCTTCCCGTCTTGCCTTACTTGTCTCTGCTAAAAATTATAACCAATTTTCTCACTATATAACAGATTGTGTACTACTTGTCTGTTAGTTGTAGGCTTTGCACAAAAATGTAATGATGGGCGGGTGATCAGGGCACGAGCCCTTGTCCTACCTGTCTGTCCCTGCCCTCAACATCCCGCAGCTCCCTGCTGTTGCTTCCACTCCAGCAGAACGGAGGACAGAGAAGCAGCAATGGCACATACAGCAGCAGCTGGGAGTTGATTGCTGCCAGGGGAGATCACAACCTTTTTTTTTGCTGTTAAAAATGTTCTTTTGGCTGCTTGAGACGCATGTGGAAGTGATGTTTCCCACAGCAGCAGTGAATCTCCACCTGCTGTTTCTGCACCATTGCTGCTGCTCTGCCTGCCCCATTGCTGGAACTAGAGTCACTACAGGGAACAGGCAGGGTGTAGAGGATGCAGTACCGCCTAGCGTGCACTGCTGACCAGTTATACCTTAGAACATAAGAAGTGCCATACTGGGTCAGACAAGTGGTCCATCTAGCTCAATATGCTGTCTCTGTTGGTGGCAGAAGTGGATGCTTTAGGGAATAATTTTGAATTGGAACATATCTAGAGTCATCTCTCCCCTATTTTTTACTCCCCACCGTTATTGGTTTAGGGGTGCCAGAGGAAATATCACCAACATTTCTGTTCAATGGCTATCTTCCACGTTTTTTTAAATTCCTTTTTTAACTTTTTGGCTTTGGGCTAGTATCATGCATAGTTTGCACTATATGTAAGTAGATGTAAAAGTGTTGCTTAATTGTGTTCATGGGGGACCTGTGCTGAAACTTGCAGGTTTCAAAAAAGGTAAAACTCATCAATTCTGCATGAAAAAAGTCTTGGGTACTTTATGAAAATTAGTACAGATGAGTTTATTTCAAGGTCAGTGTTTTCAGATTTTCTCCTTGCTTCCATGTGCTCAGGGAGACCAGAGTCTGGCAGTAAAGGGAGGGGGATAGGGATGCAGAAGAAAAGTTGGGAGTGGTGGGGCAGAGGACAAAGGGGCTGTTGCAGTGTCAGGGGGACAAATTCAGGGCAAACCTCCAATAATTAGATTCTATACTTGGAAAATTATAATAAATGTATAATTTTTCCATATACAGAATGTAATTATTGGAGGGAAGGTTGTCTTATATTCAGGGTCATCTTATATTCAAATAAATCCTGTTACAAGGAAGGTCCAAAATACTGATATCTGGGAATATTGCAATATGTGATGCAGTGTCATTCTGAACAAAAGGTGTACTGTATTCATAGGAAGATAGAAATAGCCTGGGCAGCTAGGAAAGTCTGAGTTCTAATCTTGCTGCTGTTATCTGGTTCCCTTTTTGGGCCTCAGGTCAGTCACATTGGCCCTGATTCAACAAAGAATTTAACATGTTTTTAAATCTACTGATTTTAGTGCTTAAATAAAGGAAAGCTGTCTTGGGGGACATGGTTCAGTTCCCTACTCTACACAGATCTCTTTTTTGTCCTTGTGCAGAGGTCTGTGCTTAAATATCTTTGTGGAGCTGCACCTAAGTTTTTTTTGCGCCTAGCTGCAAAATAGGTATAGCACTTCTTTATGGCTGGAAATTGACCGAAGATTGATTATCTACAGAGATTTGAACAGAAGTAACTGAACTTGTGAATTATAATTTGTTTACATTATTTTGGTTCCAGTTGTGATATAGATAAGCACTTGAAGTAAATCCAAGGCTGAGGGTTTCAGAATTCAAGAATGCCTGGATTCCATTTGAGTTCTTTAAGAAAAATTGAAGCTAAATATTTTGATTTAGTTACCAAACACTTTTCTTTTGAAACCACTTTATCAAGAAATTTAAAAAATCAAATTAAAATTGAAAGATTTATTTTGGCTTCTACAATTCCTTACAGAGATATCTATCTTGACTGTGTCCTTGCTCCACTCAGTAGGATGTGTGCTCAACTATCCCCCTGGAGTTATTCTAGTTTTAGGACTTCATCAGATAAGGAGTTTCTCTTATTTAAGGCCCTGATTTTTGCTGCCTCCTTGCACATAAAACTTCATTAATTTCTGTTGGACTTCTGTTTAGAAATGCTAAGAGAAATCACTCTATCTTTAATGGTTATGTCTGGTCAGAACTGATTCTATACAGAGTTGGAGAGTGAGAGGATGTAGGTCAGGTAACCTAAGTTATGAGAACCTAGCTTTTTTCAGTGATCAGTACACTGAATTCCTAATACCCTTCCTCAGTTGATTTGCTAACTTCTGTTTCACTGCAAAGTCTATGCTCTTGTTATTTCTAAACTGAATGATTGCAATATGTCTTGGTGTGGGGACCTTTAAAAAGTTATGGCTGATGGAAGATGCAGTGATTGAATAAGTTGGAGGGATATTTCAGCAGTCCTTTATCACTATGCTGCATTTCTCCTGGAATTATGGGTGTGAAGGCTTATGTTTAAAAATTCAGTAACTCAAAACATATTTAGCCACATATTTAGTCTCTTTTCTTGATGGCCATACGATTTTCTTTGACTGGAAAAGATCTCTTTAGGTTAAGTCTCTAAAAACCAAAATCCTGTTGTTGGCTACAAAGGACCAACTCACGGCATCATAATAAATTCTATTTTATTGGATGGGATGTGAAGTTACCAATAAAATCATAAATACAAACTTTGAGTTATGGATGGTATTGGTCACCTTGGTGCGCGCACACACACACACACACACACACTCATTCAAACCCACGTAGTATAGTGTGTAGTGGCTGCTGTAGTGATTGTGAGTACCGGTGTCAGTATATCTACCTCTCCGAGGCCCTGGAGTCTGCTGTTGATGGTCAGCTTCCTTCAAGGTGATGTCTTCTCCAGAAGGGGGTCTCCTGCTTGTCCTTCTGTCTCAGTAGGTCACGTGCCACTGAGGGTCACACTTCACTGCCTTTTATCCCTTTCTGGAAGACTTGTGTGATTCCCCAGCATCATCTTTGCTACCCAGTCTGGGGGTCACTGTCCCACATGGGTCTTGAGTAGTACCTGACAGCTGTTAGTCGCAGAGGTCTCTGCCTGCTCCTACCTGAAGTTTCGGCAGTCCATCCTTGACTTATTGATTTAAAGGCTGTATTGTCATGGGTTACAGGAATAGTCCCTAGGGCGAGTGCTCAGTTCCAGGAATCAGTTCTTTAGCTTGATTAGCTTAAAATGGAGTTCCTTTGGCTAGGCTGTTGTCTACTGGTGATAATCATTTACTCACATTCACTCAACAGATTTTATCACTTTACAACTACAATTTCAATGCAGTTTTAACAATGGTCCAGGGTGTAACTTTATTCTACAGGGAGTACATTCCTTAAGAGCTTAAAAGTATAACATAGAAAATAGAAAATGCCATGGTAAAGATGAGACAGATGAAATATGAAAATGAACTGTGAGAAATGTATAAAAATGCAATGTGAGGTAGTGAGGATCAAAGGCTACTGGGGACAGCAAGTTAGGTTAGCACAGGGTATATTTACAGTTTTTGCAGTGGATATTTCAGTTGTTTTGTTTTCTTTAGTAACACTGAGCTTAATTGATATGTAGATGTAGTTTCTAGGTTTCTCCTACAGAAAGCCACTTCAGCTTTCTGGCTTGCTCTGAGTCTTGGCACACCCATGCAATGAGTGTGCTAGTTCTCTGCCAATACAGAGAAGGAAAAGAAATGCCCAGAACAGCAGAGGTCAGGGGAGGAGGGGGCTGCAGGCAAGAAGGGGCTTCTGTTATATCTGTGTCTAGAAGGGAAATGTTCAAAGGGGGCTTTCTGCTACACTGTTAATAAATAATACAGTATTTGGCTTATGGAGCTGTTTGCTTTTTATCGTTATAGAAAATAACATGTAATACTTTTCTGTGTTTAAAAATAAAACAAGGTAAGAAGAGCTATCCTAAACAATATGGGTGCCTATAGATGTGCAGCTGTGATTACTTGTGATTAATTGAGTCTGCTGGACCTTAGTAATTGCTGCAGGCTTCAGCGTCACACATATCAGCATCCTCATGCTGAAAAATAGCAGTGGGGGCACTTTAACTAAAGCTCGTATAAGTTAAAGCGCCCCCACCGGTGTTTTTCAGTGTGGGATGCTGATACATATGATGTTCCTGGTCCTTTTAATTAGAGCGGCTTGGGAGAGCTGCTTTAATTAAAGTGCTGCCCCCCCTCCCACCCCCCCAGAACACATGTATAAACACCATATAAGACAGACATTTAAACGCTTTGTGTTTAAACTAAAAAACCCTCAAATCTTTATTTTTTTCCTTTTTCAAAATGTTGAAACTGTTACTTTTAATTGAAATGAACTATCCTTTGTGCATGGAACAACCAAACGTTTTACAGTGAGTTAAACATTGTGATGATTGCCCACTTGCAAGGTCTTATTTTGTGGTAAGTGAAAGTTGAATTATGATAGTTTAGCAGTCTTTCACTGAGAAATAAGCTACCATGCTTTTGCTTTTCACTTGCCATGAAGTAAGGGCTTTCACGTGGCCAGTTATCATGTGTAGTAAGATCCTGTTCCCCTTAACTTTCTGTAGTAGGCAACTATTGATCCTTCTGGATCATGGTGTATGCGTGAGAGGTCACCAGGACCTTTGACGTGTATGTCTAGGCAGGAGTGTGGAGGAGTGGGGCCTGCGTAGACCTTCCATCCTTCCTTTCGACCATTGAGACAGTATGCAAAGGCAAGACTGAGTCTGGATGTTCGGTGCCTTGATGGCTGTAATTATATGCGGTTCTGGGAATCAAACCTGGGTCTCCTGCATACCTGTACCCTTAAAGAATTCTTAGAAGCCATGCACATGCACCGATGAGCAGAATTTTAGATTACCTTTTAGACTACATTCTGTAAAGCGCAGGATAAATTTGGCCACTGCATTACTAGAGTCTGTTCAGATCTCCAGTTAAAAACGTCTTAGCATCATATGCCATAGTAAATGTCATGCTGGTTTTATTAGGGATGCATGTAAGTCACGCACAAAGCAATAATGAAAAGCAGTCCAGTTATTTCTGAATTTTTTATGTTGTCATAATTGCAATTATATTCTATGCATCTTACAAGTGAACTTTGAATAAAAAGAAGATCCTTACTGGGAAGAGCAATTCAGACAACCCTCATTCTTGCACTTCTTCTTTCTTATTTTGAGCTGAAGTTTTCTACGAACATCTTCCCAGTAGATTTGACAAACTGGCAACACACTGACTTTTTCATTAGCACCAGATCGTATTATTAAAAAGCATGAAAATCTTTGAATACCAAGTGACTTAGACCCCGTGCCTTTATATAGAAATGAAGAGGATAGTTTTCCGTCTACAACAACAGTTTCCTATCTTAAATTGTAGCCATAATTTGGTATAGATTGCAGAATTATGTGTTACTTGATGCCAAATTGCTAATTCATAAAAAGCGGGTAAAGTGCCTGAAAGTTAAATTGACAGGCAAGGTTCTTTGGCTAAATCTGATATCTTTTATTAGACCAACTCAAATAGCTGGAAAATTGTTCTTAGCAAGCTTTCAGACACAAACACCCTTTGTCAGGCTGAGGAAGCATGTGCGGATGGTCTGTGCTTTTCCTGGATGAAGTGGTAAAGCAGCCAGAGGCCAGTACGTATGCAAAACTGGCTTCTGGCTGCTTTACCACTCCATGCAGGAAGAACACAGTCCATCTGCACATGCTTCCTCTGCCTGACAAAGGGTGTTTGTGCCTGAAAGCTTGCTGAGAACAATTTTTCCGGCTATCTGAGTTGGTCTAATAAAAAATACCAGATTTACCCAAAGAACCTTGTCTGCCTATGCCCTTAGAGTAGACCAACATGGCTACAACCTACACCCCTGAAAGTTAAATTCAAACTTTGCTTAACAAGGAGAGAAAGGGGAGGAGAGAGAGCTGTATAGATCCCTCATGAAGAACCAAGGCATCGGAAATAAGAAATGTAATTGGAAACAATTTAAATACATAAGTGGAGGGGTTGGTTCAACCCTCAGCCCAAGGGGAATAATGTGGCCCTCAGAGCCATTGCATCTGGCCCATAGGGCTCCCTACAGGTCAGGAAATTTAGCAGTGGGGGCTTGGTGGCAATTAGTATGGCTATCCTCCCACATGCCAAATTTCCAAACCTCACATGCCAGGTTGGAGCTGGGCCATGCCCTTGTCCCCTCCCTACCACCCATCCTCCCTGCTCCCTGAAGCTGGATGGGGGCTGGGCCATGCCATCTCCCCACCACAAGGCTGGGTCAAGCCCTCTTTGGTGGCTGGGTTGGGGTTGGGCTGCTCCTCCACCTGTCTCCTCTCAGCTGTATGTGGCCTACCCATGTGCCCCAGCTGCTGGATTGGGATCCTTGACTGGATCCAGCCCAAAGACCTACCTGGCACTGCCCATCCAGCCCACCAGGAAAAAAGCTGAGCACTATTCCATTAGTTCATTGCTCTGCCTTGGGCTAATTCACCTTGTACATTGCATTATGCTTTATAAACTTATTCTTTTCAGTGGATTATGTAACTCTTTCTATGAAGACGGGTGTTCATTTCTTGTTTGCTCTGTATAGTTGTTTACTGCAAGTTTCCCCAGTGTATATTACATTCCTGCCATTTTTTATATTTAAATATTTGAGATTTATCTTTTTATTGGTAATTATTGCCATTTAAAAACATTTACTCTACGATGCTTTATAGCTGTAGTGCACTAATGGCAGTGTGTCAGAAGTGAGGGGCACTAGCAGGGCTAGGGTGGCTGTGCCTTGAGAGTGAGGAGACTGGCTGGGCCAGGGGGCTGCTGTTTGGGAGTGAGGGCACAAGCAGGGGAGGGAGGGAGGTCGGTCTGTGGTTTGGGAGTGATGGGCAGTGGCATGGGTAGAGACAGGGCATTGACATATGAGGGCTGCTCAACACCACAAACCAGCAGGTGGGACAGCTGTGTCCCGGGAGCAAAGTGGGCCGGGAGAACTCTGACTTTGCATGATAAAAATACAGAATCAATTAATCAATAAGACCACATAATATATGTTACAGTGATAGTGGCCCTCTTGATTAATTGCAGAAAAATATGGATTTTGCAGTTTTCAGGTCAGATAAGTTTGAGGTACTACCAGAGAATCTGGGATTTTAAAATAGAGAAAACCAGGGTCCCTGCTTATAACCTGTAGGGCAGGCAGCACCTTACAACTAAGAACATTTTTACTCACGAAGAGAGAAAAAAGTTAGGCAAAAAACAGTATTGTCCCCATGTTCAGTTCTTACAAATAACTGCATTTCATAACATAGCAGTGTACTAGGTATTAGCTTTGTGAGCGTTTATTAGTGTTAACTTTTACTTCGTAATTTGGAAATGAGTGGACACAGACTCAGTTTGCTTTAATTTGCATTATAAGTTTATAAAGTTAGTAGTTTTTACATTAGCTTTGAATAAGGAGGTCTAAAAACAGCGAGAGCAGTCTTATGAGAGGCAGTTCCGCTTTCAGAATGATGATACTCAGACTCTTCTGAAACTGTTAAAGGATCTGCAAGACAAAGAGTGAAAATGTAGGAGTTATGAAAAAGGACAAAAAAAAATTGCCCTGAAAAATAAATCTTGATGTCTGATGAACTGAAAAGAATTTAGGTCAGAGAAAGCTCTGAAGTAGCAGCAAAGTTGTCTGTACATCATCAAGATTTCTTTGAGCAGACCCTCGGATGATGGCTTCAGTGCAGTTCTGACTATTTACACCAGCTGAGGTTCTGCCTGCTTCAGTTTATTCTGGGATTTGCTCACCAAGCAGCTACACAATGATTCCATCTTTCATTGGGGCCCTACCTACATGTCAGGCCAGATGAAAAAAGTATGGCCATAATCCTTCCCAGTCCATGCAAAAACTTGTGTTGAACCAAATACCTTACTGGATAAAGGCCAGGCAAAATAAGGCGGGTGGTGTTATCCAGCCAGGTCATAGTATAATATAAGTAAGGTTAAGCATTTGTTGTTTTGCCAGAAAGGAATCCTTGAAGAAGGGGGATGCGAACAATGCTTTTTTATCTGAAGCTGTACAAGTTAGAAAAGTAGTGGCATCTGGTGCTAGTATTAGAGATCCTATTCCTTATGTACTAACTGCCAAACAGTGCAAATGGTCATTTTTGAATTATGAAAACAATCTTCATGGGCTGCAAACTGGGATTGGAATAAAATACTTCAAATGTAATTTAAGTTTTGCCAGTTCAGTAATCAAGTCCAGACTGAATCCTCTCACCTCCTCACTCTCCTTGCATTCCAGATGCGTTCAGTACTCATTTAACAAGGTTCATGGGGATATGGGGCTTCAGTTTCGTTTCCCTTTTTTGTGGCCAGAATTGTATATTCATCAACATTAGGGCCACATAATTTACATCCATCCTTCCAAACTGTAGTCTCAAATTCTATTGACCAGATGGTCATTTAAGTTTTGTTAGGGTATGTGCCCACTATTAATTGCAGGTACAGTAAAGAGGCCATCTCTAAAATATGTGCGCTTTGAGATGAATTAACTCAAAAACAAAGTATCTCAGGGTGTACCAACAAGATATTTAGCAGAAAATAACGCTATAAATATTTACCATCTGCATAACGACTGTTTGGATCCTAAGAGTAGGGTAGATACAAATACAAGTGTCTGGGCTTTTGTCAGGGCTTGTGAAAATATATTTGTCCAAATGTTGAGTTTAAATGCTGGTTACTTACCCATCGCTCCTCATCTGAGTTTGGAAATCTGACTGCTTTGTGTAGTTGCAGTCAAAGCAATGCATTAGCTGTTTGGGATTTTGGGATGCTTTTATTTGTTCAAAAATTTAAGTCCACAGAATTGTAATCTTTTGAGAGAGTCTGTAGTTAATGGATACATTTCAACCCATTTGTTGTGCTTTTTATTAGCTGTATGAGATTTCCATTGTATGAGATTTCCATATAAACTTTGGTGTGACACTTAAAATCTTTTAGTATTAGTTTTGTTCATGTGCTGACCCTTTGTTTAGTTCAGGTATTGTGCACAGTTGTTTTCTGACAGCTTACTGTGTAAGCAGAACCAGGGGACACATCAGTGGTGCATCTGCTGCCTCAGCAAACTATTCTGTCAAATTGTATATTACACAGAAAGGGTCAGAGGTAAAATTATAATTAACCTTCAATCAAGTTGAAGCTGCATATTTCCAATTGATGTTTTTATTAAAAGTGGTCTTCAAGTACCTGACTGATGCCTAATTATCGTGATTTGTCCAGTGTAGCTTGAGAATATTTTATTTGATGTTGGAAACTGTTCTGAGATACTGGAGATGATACTACCTCAGATCAGTCTGTACAACAGTATTGGCTTTATGATTGGTAAGATCCAAGCTACTAACGAAGGGAAAATGAATGGAGATGATTCATCTGTGGGGTTTTTTTCTTCCCACTCCAGTCTAACAGTGGAAAAAGGATTGGGTGTGAATTTCTGCCTATCTTCACACTTGATTGGGTAGAATCTTGGTCCCCCTATGACTTGCTGAATCAGTACAAAAAATCTGTGGGCTAGTAAGTGCATTATTACCACAGAGACCATGTAGTTACTTGCCTTACGTGTACCAAGCACTAAGCTTGAGTATTTACAGCTTCAAAAAGTAAATTGCCAGCAATGCTAGATACTTAACTGCACCAGACCAGTCCCCAGGGAAAGGCTGTTGTTCTGGGGTTTTTTGCATCACTCATACCATTATATTACATGCTGAGCTACATAATTAGGTTTTTAGATTGAACAAACATTCTGCTCTCCCTTGACCTTCTCTTGCGGAGGCTGATTGGCTAAGAGCTCCACCAGGGCATTTCAGTGGCTAATCTGATGTAGCCCTGCGTATTGGTATCACAACAGGTCAGCCTATTCCCTTCCGTAGGGAGCAAGGTTCGCTTGGCACTAATGTTTTTGAAGCATAGGAACAGTTCTACATTATTTATGTTTCATATTTTCCGATTTGTGGTCTCTGCCAGGTCCTGCTTCGTGTGTGTTTTTAGAAAACCTGGCTTTGAAACTTAATGAAACTTCAGATTTATATGATACTTTGTAACACCTGAGTGCCAGCCACAGGAATTTTGTTTTGTTGAATGCTAATGGAGAATTCTGAAGTGGGGCTTCACACACGAAGCTCTAGATTAGGTTGACACTACTAACTTAATGTTTGAATTAAGATACATTCTGTTCTGTCACTGTAGTAATCCAGTTGTATTTTTCACTATGTCCCTTTGCAGAGATTAAATTCAATCATGAATTTACATGATGAAGGAATTCTCCAGAAAAACACATGACAAATGCATGCTAATCCTATCATCAGGTGACTGTCAAGACTATTGGAAACCCCATTCCAGACGATTCTCTTAACAGCACTTGGCCCTCTCCGCATAACAAGATATACAAAACACAAAAGCCTCTGAAGGCTTTCCACACTGAATACCTATAATTTGCAAATCTGGCTTCTATCACAGTTACTGTAATACATACTCCTGCAGTTGGGAAAAGAGGGCTAAGCATACTGTAGCCACCCAGGTCTGGGGTACAGAAGATGAGCCCAGAGCATCTTTACTGGTAGACTTCTGGCTCTTGTGCATGCCTGTACCTTGGATGGACAGGATGTGCTCAAACCCCTCCCTGTTGGGGCACAGTGCTGCTGCCACTATCTACAAATTGTAAATGTCCACCGCTTGTAACATTTCCTTGTTCCCCTCCACAAGGCTAAAGTGGTATATGGGGCCTTTATATCCTTGTCAGCTAAAAAGGCTTTGCAGAAACGAGTTCTATTTCATAGGTAAATAAGTCATCTTAAATAAATGGTTTACTTAGCTGTATGAAAAATTCAAGGATTGAACTGGTTGTCTTGTAAGTTTTAGCCATATTGTAAAAGACTTACAGATAAGAGATTAAAAATAATAAATAAAACTAGCATACATACACCCTAAAGATGTTTTCTGTTTAATAATGCAGTTAATGTGGTGCAGTTGCTGCACTGTCGATAGTCAAACAACGTATAATTAAGCCTGACATTACTTCCTTACTTAAGGATGTCCCCTCATGCCTGCTACAGAACAAAATGTTATGAGTCTAAAGTAAGATCCATAGCTTTGAATTTGAAGGACATTTGGATGAAACTCAGCATTACCTGTCAGAGATCTTTTAGAGAAAGATCATGCTTTATTTTTGGGTTGGACATAAAACTGTGAAGCATTCAGTTTTTGTTAAGCATTAACGTTTTAAAACATTGGATTTGTAATAACTATATTTACTCCTAATTTGGGATACAAACTCTCACAAAACACAGTCTTGTTTACACTCGTGATCCCATTCGTGCTATTAATAATGATTAAAGCTTCCAGCTTGAACAATGAGATTTGAACCTATGTTTGTTCTACCAATTATCATGAGAAATAATGCAACATATAATTTACATTCTCTATAGCTGTTTTCTTTAAAGATTATCCAAATCATAGAATCATGGAAAATTAGGGTTGGAAGGGACTTCAGAAAGTTGTCTAGTCCAGTCCCCTGCTCAAAGCAGGACCACCCCCAACTAGATCATCCCAGCCAAGGCTTTGTCTAGCTGTGTCTAAAAAACCTCCAAGGAAGGAGATTCCACAGTCTTTCTTGGTAAGCTGCTCCAGTGTTTTACTGCCCTCCTAATAAGAAAATTCTTCCTAATATCTAACCTAAACTTCCCTTGCTGCAACTTGAGATGGTTGCTCTTTGTTCTATCATCTGCCACCACTAAAAACTGTCTAGCTCCATCCTCTTTTGAACCCCCCTTCAAGTACTTGAAGGCTGCTATTAAATCCCCTCTCCATCTAGATTTCATAGTTTTCATAGACATTAGGGCTGGAAGGGACCTCGGAAGATCATTGAGTCCAGCCCCCCGCCCAAAGGGCAGGAAGTCAGCTGG
>NW_017728911.1:23520498-23522156 GCF_001723895.1 Crocodylus porosus | reverse complement strand
ATGGAGCCAATTTTCCAGCCAGTGGATCGTGGTGGACCCAAGGTCACAATTGGCCAGTTTTGCCAAAAGGTGATCATGGGATACCAGAACAAAGGCTTTTTTGAAGTCAAGATATGACATCAATCTCTTCTCCCTTGTCCAGGTGATAGGTCACCTGGCCGTAGAGGGAAATCTAAGCCTGGTTCCCCCAGTCTCTCCTCAGAAGTCAGGTCCTCCAGTCCCCTCACCATTTTTGTTGCCCTCCTCTGTAGTGTCTCCATTTTGTCTGCATCCTTTCTGTAGTGAGGGGCCCAAAGCTGAGCACAGTACTCCAGATGTGGCTTCACCAGTGCTAAAGAGAGGGGAATAATCACTTCCCTTGACCTACTGGAAACACACCTGCCAATGCAGCACAGTATGCTGTTAGCCTTCTTTGGCAACAAGGGCACACTGCTGGCTCATATTCAGCTCATTGTGCACTGTAACCCCCAGGTGCTTTTCTGCAGAGTGCTGCCCAGCCAGTCAGCTCCCTGCCTGTATTGGTACTGGGATTGTTCTGTCCTAAGTGCAGGACTTTGCACTTGTCCTTGTTGAACCTCATGACATTTCTTCTGACCCAATCCTCCAATTTGTCTAGGTCACTCTGAATCCTAGCCCTACCCTCTAGCATATCTACTACTCCCTACAGATTGGTGTCATCTGCCAACTTGCTGAGGGTGAACTCTATGCCACCTTCCAGGTTTTTGATGAAAACATGAAACAAAACCGGCCCTACGACCAACCCTGAGGCACTCCACTAGATACCAACTGCCACCTAGTAGGTCTGTGTGAGTCGGCAGCGATCTGATCCAGCTTCGGATCCGGCTGCTTTGGATGTTGGTGATCTGATCCAGAGCTCCAGACCAGTTTTCCGCTTCGATCCACCTGAAGAGGCTTCAAAGCTTCAAAGCCACTTCTGAGATCCGGCCATAAGGTTTAATAGGGACTCAATGAAATATCTATAACTTTGTTCTTTTTTGTCTGATTTGGATTAAACATGCAGGGATGGTAGCCTCTGCTGCAAGCATGAAACCTGCCAAGTTTCAAGAGGATTGGTGCAGGGGGTTGGGGGAAACTGTACCCCAAATTATTGAAAGCAAAACTCCTGTCACGTCTATGTGTTACAACACAGGGGGGTCAAAACTGCAGGGTTGATAGCTCTTACTGAGGCCACAAAGCCTGCCAAGTTTTAAGAAGATCGGTTTAGGGGCTTGGGGGTAACTGCCCCTCAAGCTGCAGACAAGCAAAACCTGTGCCATGGGTGACACTGTGTGTGTTAAGGTGCAGCAGGGTGACAGCTGCAGGGATGGTGGCCCCTGCTTTGATGCCTGCCAGCTGTTGAGGAGATCGCGGCAGGGGGGTTCTGGGGCCCTGCACCCCTAGCTGCTGACAGACAAAACTCCTGCCAAGACTGTGTCTGTCTTGGGCCAGTTGATTGTCTGTATTGATTCTTTCCTCTCCTTAGCCTGGTTTTGTAGGTGTTGACTGATGCTCGTTAATAGTTTCATAGTTTCATAGTAGCTAGAGTCGGAAGGGACCTAGGTAGATCATCTAGTCCGACCCCCTGCCTGAGCAGGAAAGAGCACCGGGGTCAGATGCCCCCGGCAAGGTGCTCATCTAACTTCCTTTTAAAAATCCCC
>NW_017728911.1:23512475-23520487 GCF_001723895.1 Crocodylus porosus | reverse complement strand
GCCTCCCAGAGCATGGTAGTCCTCCATCAGGCGATCAGGGGCTCTCCTGGCCGCATCGTTAGTACCCACATGGACAAGGACCATGGGGTAATAATCGGTGGGCTGGATGATGGACTGGAGCATCCCCTTCACATCCTGAAGTAAGTCGTTATGTAGTAGCTGGGCCTTGAGTCCCTGGTCCCTGAGTGAATCATGACTGATTGATTGATTGGTAACTGGTAACACAGCAGCTCAGCAGCCAGGCTTGCAGCAGTGTCTCCCATCCCCGCCCCAAGACAGACACAGTCAGTCCCACAAGCACCCATAGCATGAGTTTTGCTTGTCCACAGCTTGAGGGGCAGTTCCCCACAAACCCCTGCACCGATCTTCTTGAAACTTGGCAGGCTTTGTGGCCTCAGCAAGAGCTACGACCCCTGCAGTGTTCACTCCACTATGTTGTAATGCCTAGATGTGACATGAGTTTTGCTTTCAAGAATTTGGGGTGCCATTTCCCCCAAACCCCTGCACTGATCTTCTTGAATCTTGGCAGGCTTCTCTGCAGAGTCTACACCCCCTGAAAATTTCATCCACATTGGACAAAAAACTACAAAGTTATAGATACTTCATTGTTTCCCGATTATACCCCATGGACGGATCTCTGAGGCGGCTCTGAAGCTCTTCAGGAGCTCTGAACTGCTTCGGGAAGCCAAATGAGGCCAGTGCTTTGACCCGGATGTGCTGCTTCGGATATCCCCAAAGTGTCCGAAGCTTCTCCAGATCCAAAGCTCTGTCCTAAGCCTCGCACAGCCCTACCAACTAGACATTGAGCCATTGATTACTCCCCTCTGAGCCTGATGCTCCAGCCAGTTTTCTATCCTCCTTACAGTCCGTTCATCCAGTCCAAACTTCCTTAGTTTGCCTGAGAGAATGTTGTGGGAAACTGTATCAAAAGCCTTGCTAAAATCAAGTTATACCACATCCACAGAGCCAGTTATCTCACCATAGAAGGCGATCAGGTTGGTTGGGTATGACTTGCCCTTGGTGAATCCATGTTGACTGTTCCTAATCACCTTCTTGTCCTTCAGGTGATTAGAAATGGATTCCTTGAGCATCTGCTTCATGATTTTTTGAGGGACTGAGGTGAGGCTGACTGGTCTGTAGTTCCCTGGATCCTCCTTTTCCCCTTTCTTAAAAATAGGCACTATATTTGCTCTTTTCCAATCATTTGGGACCTCTCCTGATCATGAGTTTTCAGAGCTGATAACCTGCGGCTATGCAACCACATAAGCCAACTCCCTCATCACCCTTGGGTGCATAATACATAAGTGCAACTGAAAAAAGTAAATAAAGTCAAGCTGAATGTGCCACTGCTAACATACATTTCCTCAGTTAAGAAGATAAAGTGCAGAAGACAATGGAAGAGGAAAAATAGTGAATTCTGGCTCTAGATGAAAATACTGCTGTTGAAAGTTTTCCAGAACAACATGTACTTGGATCATTATAAAAGAGAAGTTTGTTGAATGTCTAAGCCAAATGACCTAGCATGTTGATAACACAGGGCATATTTTGCAGTTGTATAAATATTTAATTTGTTTTTCAGTCTACAAGACAAGTAAATTAGATTTGTTTTAGCTAAAATTGAAACACAACTGCCTTACTTTTAATACTTGTACTTTCAAGTTAACTGCAATAACTATATCATTTATTGAGATAACTACACTATTAACACTCAGTTAGAATAGGGAAATGTCAAATGTGATGATGAATTTTAGTCCCCTCTCCACTCGTACCTTCCCCGAGAAATGTAAAAAGACTTGCCTTCCCATTGAGTCTCTACATTTGTGGAGAAAATGTCAGTATGCCCTCAGTTTATTCAGATTTAAGGCATTAATTTACTAATTGATTGAGCATTATACAGTGTTATAATTAGGGACCCTGGTTTTCTTTGTTAAATAATCCAAAATTCTCTGATAAAAAATAGAAAATTCTCTCATTAAAAACCCATTTTTTCCATGATTAAAATGAAATGCCATATATATCTATATATCTATATAGGTATATAAAAGCCTTACTCTGTCTGTCTATAATGCTTTATTTACACCCTGAATGGCTGTCTTGGCAACCAATCAGTATGTGAATAAAGCATTAGGGACAACAGGCAGCAGAGTGCTGCCATGACGCGGGGGACGGGAGGGGAGCTGGCCTGTCCCCCTCCCCCCTGCTCTGTGAAGGTGGCAGTAGTGCAAGGGGACGGAACGGGATCAGGGCCACCGTGGCGGGTGGAGGGTTGGGGGGGAGCAGCCCCAGGTCTGAACCTGAACTGCCAGAGGGGAATGAGATTGGGCCCGGACTGGCGGGTGGGTCTGGATGAGGGGAGTGGGGGCGCAGGGTTGGAAGCTGAGCTGCGTCTCTGCCAGCCCCCCGGGGGTCATGGGGGTGTAGTGGCTCTGGCCTGGCCCTGAAGCAGGGAGGGTGCGGGTGGAAAGAGTGAGCCTGGCTCTGGGCCTCTGTCCCTGCCCAGCCCTGCCCCAGCAGGCAGTGGCAACAGAGGAGATGGTGGGGGGGAACTGGTCCTGTCTCCTCTGCTGCCTCCAGGTTGTGAAAATGGAGCAGACAGGGGGAGGGGGCAAGGCCAGCACTGCTGGCCATGCCCCTCCAGCCCTGTAGGTGGCACCGATGGAGCAAATGTGGACAGATGGGGGTGCATCCTGGCCAGACCCTGAAGCAGTGGGGGGGAGGGGGAAGTGGGCTCGGCCCTGAAGGTGTGGGAGGAAAGGGGGAAGTGGCCCTAGGCAATTGGCTAGTGTGTATGTGTGTGTGTGTATGTGTGTATGTATGTATGTATCAGTTGAACACAAAGGGTGCCTATACATGAGTAGTGAGGCTGATCTGGCATGCTGTAATTACTTGATTAATTGAGTCTGCTGGAGCATAGTAATTACTGTGCTCCAGCAGCCTCCAGCATCTCATGTACATTCCCATGCTTAACAATGTGGATGGTGGAGCTTTATCTAAAGTTCATTTGGGGTTTAGATAAAGTACCCTTGCCACCATTTTTAAGTGTGGGGATACTGATACACAAGACACTCCTGGCACTTTAATTACAGTGCTCTCAGAGCTGCTTTAATTTGGGACCCTGCCCCCCCCACTCCTGAAGCTTGTGTTTAAACACCCAATTTTTTATTGATATATTTATAACTTTAAAGCAGTTTGGAAGCCTAACAGTGCCTTGATCTTTATAATAAAATAAATTCCAAATACCCGTATATTTTGGCAGTTGATTTTAGTTGTTTCAGCATGGAAAATGAGAGCTTCCTCTGCTCCCTTCACTCACCGAGACGTGGGTCCAGCTACAGCTGTCTCCCCCCTGCTGCTCTGTGGCACTGAGCAGCCCTGATACATTGGTGCCCTGCCCCTGCCCTTGTTCCTCACTCCCAAGCCACAACCTCTCAGCAGTGCTGGTGCCTCTTACTCCTGACCCGCTGTTCCCTGCTCCCCCGCCCATACCGATGCCCCACCCTCCCAACCCACAGCCCCTCATCCCCACTGGTGCCTCTCGCTTCTGACCTGCAGCACTCCTACAGCTGGGAGATTGCTGCAGCTCTGGTCTTCCAGCTGCAGTACAGACTACATGTGCAAATTAAAGCTGCCTAGAAAGCAGATATAAAGTTTCTGCACATTTTTGAGCAATAACTTTATAGCTGGTTGGCCCTTTTTTTAAGGCACCATAGTTTATTTGCATGTGTAGCCAGTCTCAATTCATTGCTCAGTTAACCAGGTAATTGTGCAATAGATGTACTAAAGAAAGCCTACATGTCAGTACCACTGAATTTTGTTCAAGCAGAGAAATAGCTTATTTCAATTGTCATTATTTCTCTATTTCTTTCATGTTTCATTTTATGATTCTAAATCTACCTCCTTACTATGCTGCCTCTTGTTCTCATTTCCCTTCCCCATTGTCTCTGTTTTTGTTTTCCAGTGATGCATGTATTTGTTATGACAAAAATCTTTTTAGTTTATAGGAATCAGGTAGGACATTTGCTGATTAAATTCACTAGTGTCAGCCAAAAAAAGAATTCTAAAACACTTAGTCGCATGTTTTAAAGATGATTTATGAAAAGAAGGGCACAATGGTTGTTTTGAAGGTGGTATCTTAAACATTTTTAATCTAATACTTTATATTTAAAATTGAGCAATTATAAAAGAACTAAAAAAGGTCAGTTTGTTACCTCTAACTAAAGCTGTACATGGAGACACGTAAGTTGTGTGTTTTCTTTTCCATAGGTTACAGAATGAAAAATGGATGAATGTAAGAGCTGGTGACATCATTAAACTGCAAAATAATCAATTTGTAGCTGTAAGTAATTCGGAACATTTTCGCCAAAGTATAGTTCAGAGGAGTAGAATAGTAACGGATTCTCTCCACGTCTTAATTTTTATTTGTGTGTATCTTCTTGTTGATATTGTTTCTCTTACATGTTAACATAGAGCTTAGATTTTTCTTTGAGCCTGTATAGTTTTTACTACATTCCTCAAAAGGATCATATTATAATGAAACATGCACCTGGGTAAAGGTTACACATGTCCCAAGGTATTCATAATACTTGTATGGACAATAACTCTTCTCCATTTGTTCGTGTATGCCCAGTTGTACAAGTCCTAACGTGGTCCTTTTACCATGGTAAAATGGTTTATCCTCCCAAGGTTTCCTATATGATAAAAGCTCTTTCAAAGATATGAAACAACTCAGTCTTGTAGATTTTGGCCCCAGTTGCCGTGTGTTTTCAGTGGAAGCTCACTGAAGTACATGGGGCGAAGATCTTGCATTTGCCTTTCCCTTTTTAAAAAAAATAT
Organism: Crocodylus porosus; assembly: GCF_001723895.1. Lineage (NCBI taxonomy): Eukaryota > Metazoa > Chordata > Crocodylia > Crocodylidae > Crocodylus > Crocodylus porosus. The sequence goes on along the minus strand of NW_017728911.1, from coordinate 23,515,654 downwards.
ATATTGATTAATGCACTACATAGATTTATTAATTTCTGGGTGGGGGGAAGACAACAAGAAACAAAACCCAAGAGAAACATTGTAAAAACAGGAACATCCAAAATTGTACTTGGATAAACACTTAATGTATGGCAGGAACTTTTTACAACAACAGCAATGAAAAAAAAACACTTTTTGGGACATCTAATCTATTCCTTCCTAGGTCAGTATTTTCCTGTACTTAATTTCCTCAAATGTATTATTGAATCATTTAAATATCATTAATGTTAGTACTCTAGGTATTTGCACACATCTGTTATCTCAGCACTAAGGTTTGCCTAATAATACCAAATGTACACATTTGCAAATACAATTTCAAGGATAATATTGCTCTGGTTTATATTTTGTCTTCCACACGAACAGTGGTCAGCTCCTCAAACATTCCCTTTCTTTCCTTTTTCTATGGTTTGAAACAGTGGTGCCCAACCTTCTGGCCCTGTGTGCAGGGTATGTGGCACAGGGTGTGTCCATGAGCCAGATCCTGCATGGGGTCAGCATGTAGGGTCACTCCTCCTTGCCTTGTTTTTGTGGTGCTGCAAATTTCCCAAGACATTTTTAGTGCTTCAGATAAATGCTTATCCATAGTCCCTGACTCTCCTATGTCAATCCAGAGCATTTTAAGAGTTATTTCAAAAGTTTAGACTATTAAGGAAATATTTGTACAGTGTTTCAAGAGAAAAATAAAGAGAACATTATAATGTATCTCAAGACTTCTTAGTATTTCATGTAAACCATTTCTTATAACTTTCAGCTTGTCACAGATGATACAGTATATTGTCATTTCTTTTTACAGGCTGATTTATTACTTCTGTCGGGTAGTGAACCACATGGTCTCTCTTACATTGAAACTGCGGAGCTTGATGGGTAAGTTTTAACTGTTGCTATAGCTAATAAATACTAAAGTATGCTTAAATAAAAATGTAATGTGTGTATGCATTGTCTCTACACACACCAGCTATTGATCCTAGATAGAATTTATTTCTAATATTTTTGTGTTCCCTTTACATGTTCATGTTTGGGTGTATATGTTAAATGTGATCAGAGTTTTAAATATGATTATCATAACAAATTGCAGAGATCAGTCTTTTGGTCCATTGCAGGTGCTTCTAGAAGACAATAATGAGGCAGGTCACTCACTTTCTTGTTTACCTTGTTGGTGGGTACTATACACTCGGATACTAGGCCTGTGTGAAATGGAACTATTTGATTGGGATTTGATTGATTCAGAGGCCAGTGATTTGATTTGGAGATTTGGCTAGCTTTTCCAATACAATTTGGCCGAATTGGCTTCGGAAGATTTGGTGCTAATTCAGAGAGATTTGGAGATCTGGCCATAGAGTACAGTGGGTAATTAATGAAATATCTATTACTTTGACATGTTTTGGCTGATTTGGATGAAACCTGCAGGGATGGTAGAACTTGCTGAAGGCATAAAGCCTGCCAAGGTTCAAGGAGATAGATATAGGGGTTTCTGGGGAACTGCACCTCAAATTCTTGAAAGCAAAACTCATGTCGTGTGTGTTAAGCCACGGTCAGGTGAAAGCCGCAGGGATGGTAGCCCCTGCTGAGGACATGAAGCCTGCCAAGTTTCAAGGAGATAGGTCTAGAGGTTTCTGGGAAACTGCACCTCAAGCTGCTGATGAGCAAAACTCATGACATGGGTGACACTGTGTGTGTGTTAAGGCACAGGGGCGTGAAAAATGCAAGCATGCGACCACAAAGCCTGCCAGCTGTCAAAGAAATAGGTGCAGGGGGGAGTTTGGGTTCTGGGGTCCTGCATCTCTGGTTGCTGACAAGCAAACTTGTGACATAGGTTCTTGTGTGACTGACTGTGTCTGTCTTAAGACACAGGGGGGTGAAAACTGCAGGCCTGCTAGGCCCTACTGTGGCCTAGAAGCCTGCCTGCTGTCAAGGAATTAGGTGCAGGGGGAGTCTGGGTTCTGGGTTCCTGCACCTCCGGCTGCTGACTCATGACATGGGTGGGTGACACTGTGTGTGTGTGTGTGTGTGTGTGTGTGTGTTAAGGTGTGCCCCTGGCACTGGAGCCTCTACATCAACATGGTAGTGTGCCCCAATGAGGCTTCCTCCTCCCCTAAAGTCTCAGCTTGGTCCACCACTTTACATTACAGCAGGTAAGACAATCTGGTATCTTTTTGGTAGGGCAACTGTATAGTTAGAGAAATGTATTTTAGCAAGGTTTTGGGTTGAAAAACCCTTTGTCAGGCTGAGGAAGTACCTGTAGTTGGTGTGTCTGGTCCTGGATGGAGGAACAGTAAAGAAGCCAGAGGCTGGCCTGGTATGCAATGCAGGGAAGAAAGCCAGTCAGTGAAAATTGAAATGGAGGTGTCTGGGGGTGAGGGACAGGCTGGGGGAGGGGGAATGTAGCAGTGCAGGTAAAATTGCAGAGGTACCTGGGGAGTCGGGATGTCTGGCGGGTTATAGCATGTCAGAATTTCACTGTCTATATTGAGTCCATCAGTTTCTGTATCTGCTACCTAGGAGGCTGATGAAGTGCAGTTCATAGGTCTGGCTCTGAAAAGTGGTTTGAAAATTCAAACAAGCACCTAACCTCATCACCAGAACTAAAGCCAACTTTCTACAGCTCAAAACACAAAACCTGTCAACTATTTCCACTACCTATGAGTGACTGGTGCCTCCTGAATCTGGGGGGGCACCCACAGGAGCCACTGACAGTGGTGGCCCTGTCGGGGGGGCACCAGCTCTACCGAGAGCATCAGTGTCAGCCATCGGGGGGACACGTGCACCCCCATACACCTCCTACCAGTAGCCTATGCCAGTACTCCCACAAACTGCGTACCAGAATCATCAAAGATAACAATACCCAGCTACCTGTGGGGGCACATTCCTCGCCAAAAAACACTCTGCCTCCAGTCTCTCTGATCCTGATCCTGCCTGATCCTGAGACGGAACAATTTACAAACCTCTTTTCACAGCTGGGCCTATGTGAACATCACTTTATCAGCCTTCTAGGTACAGAAACTCATGGACTCAATATAGATTAGACAGTGGAATTCTGACACAATACAACTGGCTGGACATCTTGACATCATTTTGCTCATGATACCAAAATTTGGGGTGAGGTGAGCACACTGGTAGGGAGGGAAAGACTGCAGCAAGAC
>NW_017728911.1:23473204-23511865 GCF_001723895.1 Crocodylus porosus | reverse complement strand
GCGGCTAGGATCTGGAACCAACTTCCAAGGGAAGTGGTGCTGGCTCCTACCCTGGGGGTCTTTAAGAAGAGGCTTGATACCTACCTGGCTGGAGTCATTTGAGCCCAGTTTTTCTCCTGCTCAGGCGCAGGGTCGGACTTGAAGATCTACAAGGTCCCTTCTGAAACTACTTCTATGATTCTATGACTCCCCATGTACCTCTGTACTTTTACCTGTGCTACTACATCCCCCTTCCCCCACTCTGTCCCTCATCCCCGATGCCTCCATTTTCACTGACTGGCTTTCTTTACTATTCCTTCTGTGGTGGGCCAGCAGGGGGTGCTCCTGCACTGAGCCACCCACCTCACTGTGCCTGACCACCTTCCAGGTTCAAAGTGCCTCCCTGGGGGTGACTTAGGGCTGACCCCCCTTTCTGGAGCACACCCACCAGCCTGGGGTATTGCTGCCACCACCCAGGGCCAGGCTTGATCCTGGCACTGTTTCCCCTGGGAAACACAGGCCTAGTAGCCCTCAAGGTTACTTGACTTGGAGTGCTTCCCTCAGTCGGAAGTACAAGTAGTGGTCTCCCTTAGTCAGCTGAACCAAGGGGACCCCAAGGCATAATCTAGACCCACTCCCAATAAGTCTCCCATGCTAGGTACAAAGGAGAACTTTATTGGTTACAAGAAGTAAGGTTGGAATTAGGGTACAGAGTTGAGTAGTATAAGAGAAATTCGATAGTGCAAACAGGGTGGCTGGGTAGCCTTTGATCATGCATCTCTGAGTTACTGCAAGCTATATATCTAGTTAGATCTCACAAGTATCATCCAGAGGCAGGTGGAGATTTCCTCTGGAGGCAGGCAGTTCATTGGTCATGAGTTTTGAGAGAAAGAGCAAGTTTCGGATGGTCCAGCTCTTCTCTCTCTCTGAGTTTTCCTCATGGCTCCTGTCCCTCCTCCTGGGTAGTCCTTAAATTATATAGCCCTTAATACCTCATTTACCTGGTCCAATGGAGGCCAGCACCTGTTGGATGCCAGCCAACCAACTTGAAATACATCACTAGTTGCTGGGCAGACTGGCAGAGTCTCTAGCCCCCTCCCAGTCAGGTTGGGATGCTTAACAATAGGGAGTGTAAGCCCCTCACCCAGGTATGTGATGCCAGTCATGTAGGCAGAAGGAGCAGGTTTCTCTCCTCCCTCAGGAATGTATCCAACTCAGGTTACAACTCAGGGTTACCTAAAGAGCCCATATTAACCAAACTGTCACCGAGCAGAGTTTTTGGGGAGAGACATTCTGCCACACCTTTCATCTTTCATCCAGAACCAGCAGACACACCAGCTGCAGGTGGTTCCTCAGCCTTATAAAGTGTTTTTCAACCCAAAGGCTGGCATCCCAGGCAGCTAAGCTGAGCTCACCTGGAGCCTCACAACTCCACTGCAACCAGCAAGCCTCAAGCCTGTCAAAGACGTGACATGTCTGGGCTTTCCCCAGCCAGGAGGACTGTGTCCATTTGTGCATTAGCTTGAGGTTATGGCACCTCCTACCTGCCTTTCACTAGGGGTTCATTGGTCCTGGCATTTATGGGGTTGCCGTGCCACCAGCAGTCCCACCAGGCCTCCCTATTGGCAGTGGTTGGAGTGGAGGAGCCTGGCTGGTGCTGGGAGTGCTAGCATGGGAAAGTGGATCCCCCTCTTCCACATCCCCAAACCTCTTCCCTTCTGCCTCCCTGACTCTGTTGACTAGCACCTGCAGGGTGCAGTTTCAGTAGTCATGCCTAGTACCTAGGGTCTCCTCCTTCCCCATAGCTCCAGCTCATACCTCTAAGTTTGTCCTGGCATGGTAGTGAGCTCAACAGGGACATGTCCTTGCCCTGCTGGCTGATGATTCAATGAGTGGTATGCCCCCTCAAGCTGATAGTGGGGCATTAACTGGTTTTTAAAAACTAAAAAAGGAAATAGATGCAGATGGAGTGAGGAGGGTGGCACTCAGTCCATCTACAGGTAGAACTTGGGGAACCCCAGCAGCAGGAGGTTCACTTTCAAGAACACCAGCTGCTCCACCAAACCAGAATCCAACCAGGTGTGGTGGGGGGGGTCACAACATCCCCAGCAATGCTGAACACCCTCTTACTTGGAACACTGGTTGGTGGACAGCACAGGTGTTGCCGGGCAACCGTGGCCTGATCTTGCCACATCTGGCTGCGACTTGCCCAGTAGGCCAAGGGGTTGCAGTCCAGTGGCTCCACATTCTTAGTGAGATAGGTAACCACTGGAGCCTCGGTGCTACCTGCCTGAGGCTGGGGTCTGGTACTTTTGGATCCCAGTATTGAAGCCATGCCCTTGGCCCACATTGGCAGTGGTTGGAGTGGAGGAGCCTGGCTAGTGCTGGGAACGCTAGCATGGGAAAGTGGATTCCCCTCTTCCACATCCCCAAGCCTCTTCCCTTCTGCCTACCTGACTCTGTTGACCAGCACCTGCGTCTAGTGGTGGAGGGTTTTGGTGCAGCTGGTGCACATGCTCCCCTTCACCTTTGGGTCGCACATGCATGCCAGCATGTGGACTGTACTGGACCACAAAGGATCCAGCCATCTCCTGATGCCCTCTGTCAGCCACCTCACCAGTGCCTGCACGTCTGGTGACAGTGGCTTGCTCCAGCCAGGAACATTGATCCCTTGGAACTTCTCCATTTGGTTCTCCAGTTCCCTCATTATGGAGATCATCTGGCCAAGGAGGGCATCACCAGCACTGAGCATCTCAGTGGCCTTGAGGAAGGGCTTGAGGACCACCAAGATCTGTGAGATGGTACCCCACTCAGCTCTGTTAAGGAGACTGCTGATCCTGATGTCCCCAAGGAAGTCCATGTCATGGATGGCCTTCTGTTGCTCCACCAGCCTCTCAAGTATCACGTATGTGGAGTTCTACCGAGTCTCCACATCCTGCATGATTTTGTGCTATGGAATGCTCAGCTCTGCCTGTTTCTCCCACAGCATCTTGCCCCTTTTGGCGCTGTGGTGGAAGGTAGCCTGCCACTTTTCTGCATTTTGAAAGGAGGAGACAGTCATTCTGCTGCTGGTGCCTATTTCTGGAATTAGGGGAGGTGGTTCAGGTGCAGGAACATCAGGTACTGCTTCCACCTCCTTGCTTCCATTGGCAGCAGGAGCCTCATGGCTGCTCGAGAAGAGGATGCATCTATATTTGGGGGGTGTGGGAGGGGAGCTTGCAGCTCTAGCTCTCCCCCTACCCTCTCTAGCCCCTCTCCCTCCCCTGCCAGAAGACCTGGCACCTGCCTTTCCAGCACACTTCATATTGATCTTTCCTGTGCTGCAAAAGGTGTGTACGTGTCTGACTTCTTCTGGGTTTTGTTTGCTTTGTGCTGTGTGTAGTGGACTGTGGCTTGCTGATAATTATTGATTATAAATAACTATATGGTGTGTGTTGTTCTCCTGTGATGTGTGACTGACTTCTCCTTCTTCTTCTAAGACTGAGTTCTGTATTGTGTGTTAATCTCAATCTGAATCTCTGTCTGACTTCTTCTGTGTTGTCTTTAGTCTGTATGTCAACTAAGTATAATAATATTAATAACTAATAACTATATATAATCTGAATCTCTTCTTCGTCTATGAATATATGACTTTTTCTTCTTCTATGATGTGTGTGAGTGAGTGATGGATCACACTGCCAGGGAAAACACTGAGCTGTCTCTTTAAGAAGTACTGGAGACAAAAAAGAAAACAAATATAAATGGAAAGAAATGAATTGGATAAGTAAAGTAGAGGGATTCTAAAATAAATTAAGCTTAGCTATATCCTATCCAATCCTTTCTAAGAACAAAAAGGAGCAGGCAACTGACTAGGAAGCCGAGCCAGTCCAGTACATTTTTGACGCTGTTGCTCAGAACCAGCTCACAAAAAGGCACAAAAAGCCTGCAGATAGAGGCTTTTGTGCTGTTTCTATGTCCCTCCCCCAGACACTGTGATTGGAAGGGGACTCAGGGAGAAATCACACTCACTGGCCAACTAAAGCTTTCACATCTTCCCCCTCCCTCTTCTAAGTTCCTGTTTCCCCTCAAAGACTGCCTTCTGAATTGCCAAATTTCATCCAAATCTTTTCCGAATCTATTCAGAAAATTTAAAGCTTTGAGTGATTAGGTTTGGATTTGGAGATTTGGCCTCTGAATTGGGCCGAATCTTTTCCAAATCTAATTGTGAGCCGAAGCGTCGCACAGCCCTATCAGATACCATGATGATAGACCAAAGCAGAAGAACTTAGAGAAAATGATGTGAATAGTTGTTTTTATAGAGCTGCTGTTTTATGGTTTGTCTTATTAAATACAAAAATTTTAATGAAATACAGAAATTGGAAAGTCAGAAAAGCACATAAAATCATAGTAAGAAAAGCAGAGGTTAAAAGTTGTATATTAACAAACTAATTTGTTGCATATCAAACCACATGAATCTTTCATATTCAGTTTCTGAATATCTTCTGGAAATAGCCTACCAAAAATAGTTTTCTCAACCACATATATCCAAATCAGAATTAATATCTTTAAGAGAATTAATATTCTAGGAGTAATACAGGCATCTTGAATAAATAACTGACTGACAATATTGTTTTTGATGCTGGTAAATGTGTAGGCATTTTTTGGGCATGAACATAGCTTAACTTCCATTAAAAATTAAATCCTTAATTTGCGTTGTTTTATTGTTGAATATCTGTTCCAACAACCATATGAACATGTGTTTGGTTAGGAGACATTGGGCATGTCTACATGAGATGTGTACTGTGCAGTTGACTAATTAACTGCACAGTAAATGTCTTAGTATCTGCACATGTGCCCCTACTAGGGCACACAAAACTATTAACTCTGAAGCCGGGTAGTACTTGTAAATACAAGTACTAGCCTGCTGTGGAGTTTTTTGAGGGCAGTAGTGCATGTGTAGATGCTGAGCTGGCTGATTGGGGCATGAAGGTGCCGTAATGCGCTGGCTGCCTGCCAGCTAGCCGTGTGCTGAAGCACCCTCATGCCCCAGCCAGTGCTTCAGCAGCACATTGACCCCAGTTGCAGCAGCCATAGCCTGACAGGGAGATCTCCCGGGTCCCTTGCCAGCTGGGGCTGTTGCAACTTGGCTCAATGTGCTGTGGTCCAGGCATACATGCAGACATCTGCCCAGGAGCTTTTCTCTAGCAATAAACTGAAGATTAATCGAGTGTTCTAATTGGAATGCATTGGAGTAGGTGTCAAGCACGTGTCTAAGTGCCCTTAAAGAAAATATTTTTTCTTTGCTAAAAAACAGCTTTTGAGGATATATCCAAACTTCCAGACTTATCTGACATATGTGGGACACTGAAACAGGTTATTTCTAGGGTGCCTCACATTTTTTATTGTTTAAAAGCAACTGAATTTAACATGGTGTTTAACCTCCTTTCAGCTTGCAACTATTTTATTATTCCTATTGTATTTGGTAACTTCTGTATGATATAAGGTAGTCTCTGACTAAATCATGTTATGTCCTCTGTTGAAGAAACTATAGTTGTGCAGTTATTGATACCAGCACTTAAAAAATAAAGATCCTTTCCAATTTTAAAGTCAGTTGCAAAAATATTCAGGTATAATGACATTAAAAGGAGCTGTCTGAACATCTATCCCAGGCCACAAAATTAGATATTTAGTACTGAGCATTGGATCTTGGGGATGAAGAGTAAGTTACAATGAGAGGGGATTTCAGAAAGTATTCTATATAAAGGGTTGTCTTTTATTTTACAGTGAGACTAACCTAAAAGTACGTCAGGCTTTACCAGTTACTTCAGAACTTGGAGCAGATATTAGGAGACTTGCAGAGTTTGATGGTAAGTGGTGATAAAAGTAAATTCTTTAGAACCAAGGTTTTGTGGGGGTCGGGGGGTTGTTTGTTTGGTTTTTTATTGCTTTCGTTTCTTGCTGCTTTTTGAGTAAAAAAGTAAATGACTCCACATAAATGAGGCCAAGCTCCTCTCTTCTGTCATGACTAGAGGTGTTTACCAATATGATTCTCACATCCCAAATTATTATCCTGTTTTAAGGAATGTCTTGACTGATTTGTTTTTCAATCTTGTTACTTTAAATAAGTTAGATTAATCTGATGGGAAAAGTCTAGTTAAAATGCAGGCTAATGCATTCAAAACCATGTTATCTGGTTATATTGTATCTTAACTTTGTTAGGCTAATTTGGTTGAAAAAATGAATCTTTTTTCTGTTCAAGACTGGATCACTGTGAAATTGAAGACATTTAATGCATTTCTCTTCCCTTCCCCTTACACAGTTAATACATTTGCCTTTTCTTGACACCAGTACACTTTTATCATACTCTGAAAAATCTTAGGCACAATATAAATCACTTAGGGTGGGTACATAAATACAGGCAGTCTACAGAGGAGACACTCTCACTGGTGGTGCTGTACATAATGTGCCATGAGTTAGAGTACCATTGAACCTAACAGGTGCTCACCTGTTGGGTTGGGGTAGGGGGCTCAGGGCCTGCCTGCATCGGCCCTGACTGGCAGGCAGGGGTACTCCAGCAGCCTCCGCCCCTCTCTCCACCTTCACCACCCCACAGCTGGCAACTGTCAGCAGTGGCTCAACCGCCTGGTATGGGAAGGAGTGGATGTAGGTTTCCTCTGAGAAGTCCTGGCCCAGTGCCCAAAGCAGCGCCCCGAGGGCGGCAAAGAGCGGTTGCAGCTGGGGGCAGCTGAGGAAGGCGTGGAAAATGTCCTCTTCCAGCACCCCTGGGCAGAAGGGGCAGGCCGCTGAGTCCACCGGGTCCAGGTGGTGCACAAAGGTCAAAAAAAAAAAAAGAAGTCTGTCTGTCTGTCTGTCTTTTAATTTCATAGACACTGGGGCTGGAAGGGACCTTGCAAGATCATTGGATCCAGCCCCCTGCCCAAAGGCCTGGAAGTCAGCAGGGGTCAAAAGTTCCCAGCAAGATAAGGCATCAAAGTGTTTTTTGAAAGTATCCAGAGTAGGTATTTGCACCACCTCTTGCGGGAGTCTATTCAAGGCCCTGGAGACTCGAACAGTAAAGAAGTTTTTCCTTATGTCCAGCCAAAAAAAGGGTTTTCCAGAAGTTTGTGACAGTTGAACTTTGTCTTCCCATGGGGTGCCCTGGTGAACAGTTGTTCCCCCAGTTCCTGTTGCACACCCTTATGTACTTATGGGCTGCCACCAAGTCACCCCTGAACCCAGGGGCAATGCATAGAGGGTGTACGTGCACTCCCTGAGCATGGTGTACCCCCTACAAAAAGGCTCTGCTCCCCCCGCTGCCGCCACTGCAGGCAGCATCTGCAGGTAGTCAGTGATTGCCGCAGGCTGCCACCGACACTGCCAGCAGCATCTGCAGGTCCTCCCCCGCACTGCAGGAGCTCTTGCTTACCACTGCTCTGCTCCTGCTGCCTCCATGCCCCCCCAGCCACCGTGGGCACATGTCATTCATACCTGAGCCTATGCTTTTCCAGGCTGAAGAGTCCCATGTTTCCCAGCCTCTCTTCATAAGGCCTATGCTCTTGTCTTGTAAACATTTGCTTGGCTCTCCTCTGGACTTTCTCAAGCTTCTCCACATCCCTTCTGACTTGCAGAGTCCAGAACTGGACACAGCATTTTAGCTGTGGTCTCACCAAGGGTGAGTAAAGTGGGAGGATGATTTCCTGGGTCTTGCTTGAGATGCATCAGTAGATGCAAGCCAGAGTTTTGTTTGCTTTGCCAGTTGTGGTGTCGCATTGGTGGCTCATGTTCATCTTGTGGTCTCTCATGACTCCCAAGTCTCTTTGAATCATGGTCCTAGTGAGCGTAGCACTGCCAAGCCCATAAGTGTGGTGTGGGTTTTTTCCCCAGAGGTGGAGCACCTTGCATTTTTCAGTGTTGAATGCCATCAGGTTTTGATCTGTAAGCTGCTGAGGTCAGCCTGGATTGCCAGGCTATCCTCTAGAGTGACTGCACTTCCCTATGGTTTGGTGTCAACAGACTTAGCCAGTCTACTTCTGACACCAAAGTCCAGATCGTTTCTAAACACATTGAAGTATACAGGTCTGAGAACAGAGCCCTGGGGGGCACCACTGGTCACCATGCACCATGTTGTTTTGGTTCCATCAACTATCACTCTCTGGGTCTGTCCATGGAGCCAGTTCCCCAGCCATTGGACCATGAAATTGTTGCGGTCACAATTCCTCAGTTTTTCCATAAAGGGCATCATGGGACACCAGGTCAAAGGCTTTCTTGAAGACCAAAAGAGGAGTGGTCTACCTCCTCTCCTTTGTCCAGGTGATGTGTCACCTGGTCATAGAAGGAAAGTCAGACAAGATCTACCCACAACAAAGCTGTGTTGGCCATGTCTCAGAATGTTACCTTCTATTAGCCTGTTGTTAATGGTTTCTTTGATGATTTTTTCCAAGATTTTTCCAGGGATTGAGGTCAAACTGATTGGCCTGTAGTTCCCTAGATCTTCCTTCCACCCTTTCTTGAAGATGGACACCACATTGGTCCTCTTCCAATCTTCAGGCACCTCACCTGAGCACCACAAGTTCTTGAATTTCATCGCCATTGGATGTTCTATGATGTCAAGCAGTTCCTTTAGCACTCTTGGGTGCATGCTGTCTGGGCCGGCTGATTTGTGGATGTCCAGCCTCTCAAGATGTTCCTTCACAAGATCAACGCCAATGATGGGGGCATGTTTGCCTTTCCCCTGGTGATCCTGAGTCTTGTCAGACAGGGTGATACCATTGGGCTGTTGGAAGACTGACACAAAGTAGTCATTAAGGACATTGGCTTTTTCCTGGGTGTCAGTTATCAGCTGCCCCACTTTGTTTAATAAGGGTCCAGTATTACCCTTATTCTTTTTCAGACTTCCCACATATCTGAAGAAGGATTTTTTTATTGTCTTTGATTTGTGTGGTCAGTGTGAGCTCAGTTTCAGCCTTGGCTTTCCTAGTTCGCTCCCTACAGGTGTGGGCCAGTGCTAAATACTCCTTCTTAGTGGTGTTTCCCATCTTCCATCCCTTATAAGCTGCTTTTTTTTTTAGGTGCAGAAGGTCCATAATCAGCATTCCCTCTAAGCTGCATGGTGTGCACAGCTGTGCACATGCCACGCAGCTTAGAGGGAACACTGTCCATGAGTTCCTTATTGAGCCAAGGGTGTCACCCAGCCCTTTTGCTCCTTTTTCTGTGGGCTGGAATGGACTTTGCTTGTGCTTCAAGAATTGCATCCTTGAGGAGTGACCACTCATCTTGGACTCTACTCCCTGTCAGATATGGTTTCTCAGGGCCGCAACAACTAGCCTCCTAAGCTTGTGAAAATTGGCTTTCCTAAAGTTGAGGACTTCTGGATTGCTGACTGACTTGTCAGCTTTGCAGTTAATAGAGAAGGTGATGGACTTGTGGTCACTGTGTCCCAGCTTCCCTTCAATTCTCAGGTTGCTCACTTGATCATCCCCTTGGGCGAGCACCAGGTCCAGCAGCACCTTGCCCCTTGTTGGTCCACAGAATTCTTGTGACAAATAGAACTCATCAGTTATTTGATTTGGCTGAGCGCTCTTCCCATGAGCTGTCTGGGTAGTTGAAGTTGCCCTGGCGAATTTGTGGTCAAGTTCTTTCTCTTGAGGTCTGTCAAGCAGGCTAATATCCTTGGATTGGTGGAATACTGATTTGAAGTATTCATTCAGGAGTTTGTCCTCAGGAGACCGTCCTGAGGATTGGTTATCAGCCATCCTATTTCATCATCAGGGCCCTATGCTTCCCTTTTTTTTCCTCTTGACTTCCTACATATCTAAAGAAGGACTTTTTGTTGTCCTTGATTCTGGTTGCCAATCTGTATTCAGTTTGTGCTTTTGGTGTCCTGATCTGATCCATACAGGTGCAGGCTGTTGCAGAATACTCCTTTTGGTTAGTTATTCCTGACTTCCATCCTTTGTAGGCTTCTCGTTTTAATTTCAGGAGGTCCATGACTTCCCTGTTGAGCCAAGGAGGGTCTCCCAGACCTTTTGCTGCTTTTCTTATGAAAAGGAATGGACTTCCTTTGAGCTTTTAGGATTTCTTTCTTGAAGAACGACCACTCTTCTTGTACCCTGTTCCTCATCAGACCATGATCCCTCAGGTCAACCAATCCCCTGAGCTTGTGGAAGTCAGCTTTTCTGAAAACAAGGATTTCTACTTTACTGGCCAGATTCCCTGACTTAGGCTGGATGGAAAAAGTGATCATCTCATGGTTGCTGTTGCCTAGTTTCCCTGTGATCCTCAGGTTGCTCACTAGATTGTCCTATTTGGCCAGAACCAAGTCTAGGAGCGCCTTGCCCCCCCGGTCAGCCTGCAGACTTTTTGTGTTAGATAGAGCTCCTCAATACAAATGAGGAAGTCTTGTGAGAGATCAGATCTAGTTGAGTGCTCATCCATGAGGTCTCTGGGTAGTTGAAGTCACCCATGATGATCATGCTCTGAGAGTGTGCAGCCTCTGCCAGTTCTCCAGCTAATTCCTGGTTGAGCAGTTTCTCTTCATTTGGAGGTCTAAAATAAACTCCTACAGTTAAATTCCCTTCCCTGTGCTCTCCCCATATCTTAACCCAGAGGGTCTCAAGTCACCCTTCTTTGTTTCCAAGCTTTTCTTCTAGGGAGGTGTAATGTTCCTTCACATAAACTCCACTGCCTTTCTTCCCAACATGATCCTTCCTATACAGTGTCCAATCATAGGTGAAGCCCCACCAGGTCTCTGTGATCCCTATGAGATCGTATTGGTTGTTGGTTAACAGGAGGGCCAGTTCCTTCTGCTTGGTTCCCATGCTTCTGGCGTTAGTGTACAGGCAACTAAGCCTGCCATTGGAGGCCATAGCCTTTTGGGTGAGCAATGGAATAACCTGTCCACTGGCCGGTGTCAGAAAAAGCTTCTTATTGTACCCTGGGATGCTGGTTTCAATGTTGCCATTTTTGGGGCTTGTGCTAGTGGTTGATAGCCCATCCCCTAGCAATTTCAGTTTAAAGCCATATCCAGAAGGTCCACCATTCTAGCAGAGAAAAGCTTCTTCCCCTTTGGCATGAGGTGGATGTCATCCTTTCCCAACAGGCCACAGTGCCAGAGGTGCATGCCATGGCTGAAGAGGCTGAAGCCCTTGCAGAGTCTTCTGTTTACTTCTATGCATCTATCCCTCCTGTACCTGTGACCTGCAACTGGGAGGACGGAGGAGATGACTGCCTGTGTGCCCGATGCCTTGAGCCCACCCCCCCAGAGCCCTGTAATCTGTCATGATTGTTCCTGGCCATGTCATTCACACCCACATGGATGAGAAGCATGGGGTAGTGGTCACAGGGCTGGACAAGTTTCTGGGATCCTTTCAGTTACATCCTAGATGCGAGCCCCTGGGAGGCAGCAGACCTTACAGATTAGGGGATTGGGGCAGCAGATTGCTCCCTTGATCCCCGTTCAGGAGGAAGTCACCCACCACAACCACCTTGCATCTCTTCTTTGTGGGGGCTGGCTGCCTTCCTTCTTCCAGAGCTGTTGCTTCCTCTGATGACACTGCTGGTGCTGTGAGAAGTGCTTACCTGTTTCACAGTTTCAGGGGAGGAGTAACCCTGGTGCTGCATATGTTGGGGCCAGAGATTTCATAGATTTCATAGACATTAGGGCTGGAAGGGACCTCGGAAGATCATTGAGTTCAGCCCCCTGCCCCAGGGGCAGGAAGTCAGCTGGGGTCACAGGATCCCAGCAAGACAGACATCCAATTGACTCTTTAAAGGAGTCCAGAGTAGGTGCTTGCACCACCTTGGGGGCTCAGGCAGTGAAAAAGTTCTTTCTTATGTCCAGCCTGAAATGGTCTTGGAGGAGTTTGTGACCATTTGACCTTGTCATCCCATGGGGCACCCTGGTGAACAGGTGGTTCCCTAGGTCCTGATGTACACCCCTTGTGTACATCAGGACCATCATAGGCAGCCACCATGTCCCCCCTGAGCCTGCACTTTTCCAGGGTGAAGTGTCCCATAGCTCTCAGCCTCTCATCATAAGGCCTGTTTTCCTGCCCTCTGATCATGTGCGTGGATCTCCTCTGGACTCTCTCAAGCTTCTCCACATCCTTTTTAAATTGTGGAGGCCAGAATTGGATGCAGTACTCCAGCTGCGGCCTCAACAAGACTGAGTATAGCGGGAGGATGACATCCTGGGATTTGCTAGAGAAGCAGCTATGGATTTAAGCCAGAGTTTTGCTCACTTTGCTGGCTGCAACATCACTTTGGTGGCTCATATTCATCTTGTGGTCAATCATGACCCCCAAGTCCCTTTTGGCCGTGGTGCTAGCAAGCGTAGCACTGCCGAGCCTATAAGCATGCTGTGGGTTTTTCTTCCCAAGGTGGAGTACCTTTCATTTTCTGGTGTTGAAGGCCATCGGGTTTTGTCTGCCCATTTTCCGATCCTGTCAAGGTCAGCCTGAATCGCCATCCTGTCCCCGGGTGTGGACGGTTTACCCCAAAGTTTGATGTCATCAGTGAACTTGGCCAGTCCGCTTCTGATACCAATGTCCACATTATTAATGAAGATATTGAAAAGAATAGGCCCAAGGACAGAGCCTTGGGGGACCCCATTGGTCACAGCGCACCACAATGATTGACTTCCATCAACTACCACTCTCTGGGTCTGACCTCAGAGCCAATTCCCCAGCCAGTGGACTGGGATGTAGCCAAGGCTACAGTTTGCCAGTTTTTCTATGAGATGATCATGGGATACCAGATCAAAAGCTTTTTTAAAATCCAGATATATGACGTCAATCTCTTTTCCCTTGTCCAGGTGATATGTCACCTGGTCGTAGAAGGAGATAAGATTGGTCAGGCAAGACCTACCCGCAACAAACCTGTGCTGGCTATCCCTCAGGATGTTGCCTTCAGCCAGTTTGTCAAGAATGGTCTCTTTGATGATATTTTCCAAGGTCTTCCCTGGGATAGAGGTCAGACTGTTGGGCCTGTAGTTCCCCGGATCTACTTCCCTCCCTTTCTTGAAGATAGGCACCACATTAGCCTTCTTCCCATCTTTGGGCAGTTCACCTGAGCACCACGAGTTTTCTAAGATGCGTGCCAGTGGCAGACCTATGATGTCTGCCAGCTCCTTAAGTAATATGAGGTGTAAGCTGTCTGAGCCGGCTGACTTGAAGATGTCCAGCCTCTCAAGGTGTTCCTTCACATGGTCAACATTGATGAAGAGTAACAGCTCTACCTGAAGGGTAACAGATGATTGTCTTCCAGGCAACTCCAGAATAGGATTCTAGGTTCGTGTCATCTTTGTCCTTCTTCCATATAAACAAGTTTTAAGTGATCGGGAACTGGTTTAAACCTGTAACAGAATAGAAATTCAGTGCACTTAAACCACTTTCAAAATGACTGAAACTGGTTTAAAATAAACCTAGATGGCTATAGTATCAGACTTAACTGGTTTATATAACTTCTGTCCCAGGTTCCCTCCCTATTCAACTTAACTCAGAGTCCTCAATCATCCCAGGATGCCGTGCAGCCCTGGGCTGTGCTCTCTGCTCCAGCAAAGCAGGGCAGCCCCTACCCCAGCTGTAAGATCCCCAGCAGCCTGGAACCCAGCAGATTCATCCGACCCTTCCACCTCCTCTGATGGAGGAATTGGCCCATCTCCCAGCTGGGGTAGGGGGAGTAAAGTCCCCATTGTGGGCTTCGCTGTATGCTGGGCACAGCCTGGCTGAGGATCTGGAGTGGGCATTTCCCCAGCACTCCCTCCCCAGCCAACCCACTGGCTGGAGAAGGGTGTGGCTGGGTGATCATTCTGGCTCCCAGCTCAGGTGGGAGGAGTAAACACTGCACTGTGGGCTCCATGCTCCCTCCCACCATTGGACACAGCCTGGCGGGGGGTCTGGAATAGGGGGAGGGGGAGGGAAAGGATGGCTGTTTCTCCCCCCAACTCCCTCCTTAGCTTGCTTGCCAGCTGAGGAGGGGGCATCACCCATCTCCTGGCTCTAAGTGGTGGCTGGCAGGCTGGGAGGCTTGCTCTAGCATCCCCTGCCTCCTGGTATGGGCCACTGCAGGGGTCCGGCTGCCTTTCAGGTTTGAAAAGTGAACATCAGTTCACTTTGTCATTGGTTCAATCTAGGCAGTACATAGAAACCTGCAGATTGAATTGATTCAGCCTCAGACTTTTTAACTCTGTACTTAGCTGTGATGGATCTAAGGGACTGACCTGAAACACAGTGACATTGATGGAAAGACTCACGTGAATTGCTGCAATATAGTGATTCAGTTGGTGGACAAACTTCTACGTGAGCATAATTTGCATAGTAGCAAATATAGTACATTTTAAAGTTTCTTTAATATCAGTGTGCTGGGACTCTTACTGTTTGAATCAAACTTTATGATTCTTATTTTTATGTTTTAGTCAAAATTGTTTGATATAATCTGGGATGAATTTCAGGAAAATATGATATCCTTTCTTGGTGTATTGAGCAGAATTTCTTAAGGCTTTGTTTAGACTTTACATGGAATGTATTGCTAAACTCATGCATGATTTCAATAACAAAAGTTTCATGGGAATTGTTTTTTATTATTTCTATTAGTCCCTAGGTCTGTGTTAAGGCTTCATTTTTAAGATTTACTAAATATAAAGGCTGTGTTAGGAAGTAGAAAGGCTCTTTGTTTTAATGGTGTAGCTTTCAATAGCAATGAAAATGTGAGTTTAGTATTTTGGATCAATCTCATTCTTTGGTCTACAAAATACTACTGAGCTGAAAAAAAGGGGAATTGTTTTGTCTAAATAATTTATACAATTGGTAAACTCAAGTAAATGGTCCTAACATTGAAATAAATATTTATATTGAACCAGTGTCAATTTATTTAGTTTTTTATTAGAATTTTATGGATATAAAAGAGTTTTTCCAAGTAAGGAGAATCTAAAAATATACATCAGCAGCATATACTTCAGTCTAATTTCTTAAAGAAACTACAGTGTTTAAGCCTTTTCACATTTAATGTGTATTTTCAATCTTCCTGATTTTTATCTAGTGTTGTGATCTGTTTTATGCAACTTATGACAAGTTTACATATTTTGTATGACAGTTAGTACTAAATTCTGTATCAGTGCAAGGTTTAGGAGTCCTTTACAGGAAACATCCCATACTTTGTGGTCATTCTGACAGCATGTCATTCTAGCTGAAAAATAAAACATCTATGTTTAGTACAATAGCTATGCATTTTTTAGTAATTATGTTCCTAAAAGCATACAAGAAAAACTGGAAGTATATTTACCCATATCTTAATTTGAAACATTTTACAACAGGAGAAATGCAATCAAAGGGCCTTGTCACATGTTATGCTTGGGACGTATTTTATTTACTATATTTACTTGAATACAATGTAACTTTGAATTAAAGTGAAACTAAATGTATACACTTGTTATAATTTTCCATATATCGTGTATAATTATTGGAGGGTCATCTTAAATTCATCCCCCACAGTACTGCAGTGGGGAAAGCAGCAGTGGAATTGTAGGCAGCAGGGGAGTTGAGTATCTTGACCTCCATAGCCTGCCCCTCCATACCTTGTCTCCCCTGCTGCCTGCCCCTTGTGCCACTTGCCCCCCCCACGCTTTGTCCTCCCTGATGACTGCCCCCCCTCACCTTGCCCCCGGTACCACTTGTCTCTCCTCCAGTGGCTGTGCCCCCTGGTGCCTGCCCGCCCCCCATGCCTTCACTCCCTTGCCATTTGTCCCCCTCCCCTTTCCATTTGGCCCCCTACCACTGCTTATCTTGAGTTGTGGCTCTGGCTCTAGCTCTGCTCTGGCCTGGAGAACAGAGCACATGATGACTCCAGCCCTAGTCAGGCAGCAGTTATTGTGGTGGTGGCAGCTCCGTCCTTGGGCTCAGCTGGGCTTGTAGTCAGTCCCAGCCTTTTCCCCCACCACTGGTATCTTGAATATAAGAACTGCCATTTACTGGGGCAGCTCATAGGTCCATCTTGCCTTGAATTCTGTCACACTGTAGCAGGATGCTGAAAGGGAGAACGAACAGAGTATAACCAGGGTTTTTCCTCTGTTTGTCTCCCACATGTAGCCTCCAGCATTTGAGGTCTAAGAAGTTTTGAATCAGAGGCTGTATCCTTAAATCCCATGCGCAATAGTTACTGATGCACCTTTCCTTCAACAATTTGTCCAATCTCTTTTTGAATCTGTCTGTTTATGTAACATATTGTGGTGATGAGTTCCATACTTTAATTACATGATGTGTGGAAAAAAAGAACTTTCTTTTGTTAGTTTTAAACTTACCACCTCCTAGTTTCGTTTTGTCACCCCTACTTCTTGTATGGTGAGAGACAGTAAATAGTAAATCCCTATCTATTTTCCATTCACCATTTAGAATTTTGTAAAACCGTATCATGTACCCCCTTAAGTGCCTCTTTTCTAAACTGAATAGGCCCAGCCTCTGTAGTCCCTCCTCATAGAAGCCCCTCCATACCATTAATCATCCTTGTTGCCCTTCTCTCTACCTTCTCTAGTTCTTCTGTATTTTTTTTTTGAGGTGTGGGGACCAAAACTGGGTACAGTATTCAAGGTGTGGATGTGCCATGGATTTATAAAGGGGCATAATGAAACTTTGTTTTGTTCATAATTCCCTTCTTAACAATCCCTAACATTTTGTTTGCCTTTTGATGCTGCTGAGCACTGAATTGATGTTTTTAGTCAACTGTTTACAGTGATTCCCAGATGTTTTCTCTGTGTGGTAACAACTGATGTAGCACCCATCATAGTGTAGGTAAACTTGGGTTATTTTTGCCCACGTGCATCACTTTACATGGATAACTGCATGAACAATGCATGCCTCTGGAGGCTGGGTGGGGCACAGCGACCACCCACAAGTGGCCGTGGATGTGTGGCAGCAGTGAGAGAGGAGCTCTCATAGGCGGCTACAGCAGTATTGGCAGCAGGGGAGGGGAAGGGGTAGCGAGCACTGACCAGAGGTTGGCAACCACCTGCAGATGCTGCTGGCAATGTCAGCGGTGAGCAGCAGTGATCGGCGACTGCCCGCAGACGTCAGTGGTGTGGGGCAGGTGCTGGTGAGCAGTGACCACCCACAGGTGCTGCTGGCAGTGGTGGCGGCCAATCGCAGGAGGTACACATGTACCTGCATGTGTCTCGTACATGTCGCCACTGAATTTCATCTGCTGGCTTTGGTACAGTAAGAGGGGTGGGACTGACAGTCAGTCATGAATTGGCTCCATTGTGTTAGGGAGACTGGGACTGATGAAAAACCCCAACTGTTTGTCTGTACAGTACTAGCTACCCCACTGCATCAGAGCCAGTTCAAGATTCTGGTGCCGTAGGAAAACTGGGACCAACAAACCACTGATCATTATGTCCCCGTCTCAGCATGGCACTGGAATTTCCTGATCATGGAGCAGCTGGATATTAGCTCAGTAATACAATCTGAATGTACTCCTCCCCAGAAAAGTCCTAACTTTGCTATGCTACATGGCATTTAGCATGTTTTACTGCTTGAACACTTGGATGCTAGTGTTTTAAGTAGTTAGCATGTGCTAAATGTAATGTGTGACAAGGCTAGTTGGCTCAGAGAAAATCTGTGGAAAGAGAGGAAGATAAAACTCAGGAACTTTTGGTCTCTTGTTCTAATAGCTAACAAATACTGTCCTATTAATTGTACTGAACTACTCGGTATTCAAGAAGTTAAAAGTGTGTAAGGTTCTAATTTTTTTTAAAAACATTTTTCTCAAGTATAACTGATATTAAAAATACATCCCCAATAATATATTACAGCTCTTTTCATATGTTCAATTGGGATTTGGTTACTTTTATGAAAAAAACTTCTCTTTCATCATAAGCAAATTCACAAACAAAATTAATATTGTTAGGAAAATTAGGGCCCATGCCTTTACAAAAGCAGTTCTGTGATCTCGGTCAACTTTAAAGAACTTTAGAGTTATTTTATCCCCTGAACCAATTCACGTGTTTCAGGGCAGCATTATGACAAGTTAATAGATAGATCTTGGTAGACTGAGAAATAGATCAGCCAAGCAGATTTTGTGTCTAGACTTGTTAAGCTATCAAGATAATTTACAAGCTTTGGTTTTGTATTCAGATACCACCGTGGTAAGCATGGTATAAAGAGTTAGACTAGGTAGACTAAATAATGAATACACTTCAAAAGCTTTTTTCATGTAAGAGCTCTGAAGTTCATGGTGATTTTCTGAAATTTAAGAAACTGAAACTAAGACTCTTTGTCTAAACATTGTTGCAGATCTTGCAAAAACAGATTTGTAAGAAGATCTATATTAATTTTTCAGTTTGGTTTGGCTGGAAAAAGCGTGAAAACAGCATATCTCATCATATATTATCATTGCATGTGCCACCTGGAATTAGGGAGAAGAGTACATACTTTGTTCAACTTTGCATTTAAGAGTGGAAGAAAGGGGAAAATGTGATCTTTGGGATATTCATTCTGAGAGATAAATAGGCAACAACCTGCTAAAAGATTTTACCCTAAAATGGTATCTCAAATTAGGGGTTTTAGAACAGGTCCTTCTTAGGCAGGCACTATACATGCCAAGCTTAGCTTGTAGCAAATTTTTTAACATTCAACTTCTAAATCCTAGAGTATAGGAATATGAGTAAACAAAGACATAACTGTAGAACAAAGCCATTGTTTTTAAGAGGTCATGCTGAAGGTGGTGTTTTTGAAGTTAAAAACAAAATTTGTCAGAAAGGAAAATTAATGGTTGGGTGAAGTTAATACAGTGTGGTGAGTGATCTTAAAATACTGGAAACATTTCATATGAAAGTCTGCAAATGAAAGAACTCCTCTTTTACTATAGCTAAATACTACACATCTAGTTAGCTTGGTGAAACCAAATATGCATGAGGTTTCATAATAGTAAGTAAGTCACTGCACAATATGTTAAGTTGCACAGAGTTTAGCAGTCTTGCATTGTCCTGTACAACAATTTAGTTTTTACATTTTATTTAGGGCTCAAACTCTCAACCCTCAGGGCCTGTGAATTAAGGACAGATGCCTTGTAAATTTGGGAAAAGTGACCAAAACCAGGGCACTTAATTTGTACATATATCACCTCTGTATATGTGGGTGGCCTCTTCCATCACACTGTTTTCTTTTCCTCCAAGCTGTAGGCTGCCATTTCTGTTTTTTCTCCAGCAGTACTGATCCCAGTTGACTGCAGCAAGAGCTTATTTTTGCTTTATATCACATGATGTGCAAGATGCCATTAATGGAATCCTTTTAGAATATTTCACCATCTGCAGCACAGTACTGTATGTTTACTGCTTTTTCCAAATTTGAGCATTTTCTAATCAGGACCATGGAACAAATTAAACAAAAGTAGAAAGAAGAGGGGAAAAAACGTAGGACTGCTGAAAAGAATCATTGGCATTCCTATACACTCTAAATAAACACAAGCTGTATCTTGGTTAAACATGTACTGCACTTATCTGGGAGACCCAATTTTCAGGCTGAGGTATTTTTTTAATTTAATTTTGTTTTAAAGGCTACATTCTACTTATGAGAAGATCTTAAGGAGAATTCTGGTAGGAAATTTTTCAGAGTTCAGGGACATCTTTCCACTCTTAATGCAATGTAGTTATTCCTGGGGAGTAGTTTTTTTATATTTAAAGAGTAATAGTAAAGCTATGATAAAGCTGTTTCATTAGGGTTCTCTTGGTAATAAAGTTTTTCTAGAGGAGTGTTTCTCAACCTGTGGGTCATGACCCAAAGGTGGGATGTGAGAATATATGAAAGGATCATGAACAACTTAAAAAATGGACAAAAACTTGGAAACCGTGGCTTTTCCCTTGCAGTCTGTCAGAGTTCCAGCCTGCAAGGGGCTGCCTCGTGCCCCAGACACCAGGGGAGCTCAGGGCAGTAGGTCAGGAGTGAGAGGCACTGGGTGGGGACTGGCCATTAATGTTTACAAATGTGTCCTAGTATAAAAAATGTTGTGAACCACTGCTCTGGAGGATAAGAATTCTTGGCCAGCAAACCAAAAGGTCTAGTGCCTAAAGCATGAAGGTCACTACCTCCATGATTTAGAATCTGTTCTGTTTAAAAGGCAAAGATATGGATCTCAGTGATCAGTTTTCTTTTCCTTGGTTTGTTTCATAGCCTGTGGAGTTTAACTTCAGGCTTTTATCTGTGGCTGAGAGGAATATCATGCTCCTCGGTATTACTAGTCAGTGGTCTTGACCAAATGGATGAAGAAGAATAATATTATCAGTCAGAGACTTAGTTTGCCATGTGTTTGTTGCAGACTTTGAAGGCCCTGATGGCAGAAAGTATATGGTTGTAGACAAACTCCCATAGGACAGTACAAAGAGCTACTTTGTATTAATAGGCCAAATTAACATTAGTATTGCTCAGCAGCATAACTGGGGTCGGGAAGGAGGGATGCAAAAATAGCCACCACCATTGCATAGGATACAGAGCTGTCCTATTCCACTTCTGGTATTGCTAGCTGTTTCATTAGTGAGAAGCAGTTTGAGCTTGTAGATAAGGCACCGGGCTGAGACTTGAGAGAGTTTAAATATATTTCCTGTTTTATCACTCACCTGCCATGTGACTGCTGACAAGTTACTTATAATTTATGTGCTTGTCCCCTCTCTTCCCTCCACCCCATTTAGATTGTTAAATTCTTTGGGAAAGTAACAGTTTCTCACTGTGTGTTTTAGTATGATGCCTACGGCAATAGTACCCTGGTATCTGCTGGGGCTTGTAGGTACAGTACAATACAAACAATAAAACTAGTAGCGGATGGGATACAAAGGGTGCCCTCCTGGGTTGTAAAGTGTGGTAAAGCTCTGATCAGTCTTATGTAAAAAGTCTCTCCAGTCTTTTGACTAGAGTAGAAGAAGGTATCCCAGAAACTCCTTTTTAGTGTAAAATTTTATATTGGTGAATAATGTGTTAAATGAGTGATGATAATTTAATTTATCTTTTTACAGGGGAAGTTGTTTGTGAAACTCCTAACAACAAGCTAGATAAATTCATAGGAGTTCTTCTTTGGAAAGATAATAAGTACTCCCTTAATAATGAACAGATGCTTCTGCGAGGATGTGTGTTGAGAAACACAGACTGGTGCTTTGGAATGGTTATTTTTGCAGGTAAGACAAAATTTCTGTTCATTGACAATAATTTCAGGTTGTGATAATCACACATCCCAGTGTGCTTAGTGTCTTAGTGACTATGGGCACTTGTACACTTGATGATGTCATGATGTAAACGTGACGAAAATGTCACTTTGTGTGGTTTAATGGTGTCACGTGCACTAGTTTTGAGGGTTTTAGATGAGCTTGCATCATTGCAAACTAAACTACATCTGATGTTGCAGCTATTAGTCAGCTCATCCCCCAGCACCAGGAGAGGCAGGTAGGCTTTGCAGAAAAAAGGATTGGGCCCATTGCCGTTTCTGCCAGAAGCGGCAAGAAGCCCGATACTTTTTTTTTTTTTTTTTGCCAGAGCCTGCCCGGGGGGTGGGGGAGGGTGAGGTGCTGGCAGGCCAAGCAGCTCCTGAGCTGCGGGGGGCCCTGGTCCTTCCTTCTGCAGTGATGGTGCCCCTGGAATTGCCTGGGCTGGCTGTTAGCAGGCCAGGTGCTGCCCCAGCTCAGAAGCAGCACCAGGCCTGATCCAACTCTTTCCCAGGGAGAAGAGCGGGGGAGTGCTTCCACCATGGAGGGAAGGACCAGGGTCCCCCTGCAGCTGAGGAGCCACTTGGCCTGCCGGTAGCTCACCCCTCAGCCATAGGCAGGCTCCCTCACTGTAACATAACGGTAAAATAAAACCTCTAAATTGAAATGGTGGGTTTAAATTAAAAACCCAGC
Organism: Crocodylus porosus; assembly: GCF_001723895.1. Classification (NCBI taxonomy): domain Eukaryota; kingdom Metazoa; phylum Chordata; order Crocodylia; family Crocodylidae; genus Crocodylus; species Crocodylus porosus. The sequence continues at coordinate 23,490,039 of NW_017728911.1, read as the reverse complement.
ATTTCAATTTAAGGGACATAGAAGACTAAACCCCCATCACGGGACAAGTGCGCAACAGCATCAGATAGTGCTTTTGGTCCAATGGTCTCAAAATGTTTTGAATGTAGATGTTATCTGCCATTTACAAGTAGGCCTAAATGTGAGGCACAGAGGAATAAGCTGACCTCTCTGAAGTGTCATAGTGAGTGACTAGTGATGGCAGGAATGGAATATAGACACCCTGACTAAAACTAGCCAGAAATTTTCCAGTAAAATTTGGACCCAAGGAGTTTCACAAGAACATCTTGACCTCAGTGATACTTGCAGCAAATTGTATGCAGGCACATTTTCCTTTCTGGTTGTATGGTGGAATGCAAGGGAAGCCCAATCATATGGACTTCTCCGGAGCCAGGGACCTAGAACTTCCAGGAGCAAGTCAGGGGTTTTCAGAAGCCAGGAACCTAGGAATCCTGGAAGACGTGGGAGGGTGTTTGAATCTAAACTCAGTCTAAACTCCTGGGTGCAGGGTTGTGTTTCATGGCTTCTTTAGTAGGGCTGCCCCTGCTGTGGTAGAGACTCCTAGAGATGTGTGTGTGGGGGTGGGATTGAGGGAACTAGTGTTTCTTCATAGTCAGTGCCTGGGGCTGGTGCCATGTTTGCACTCCCCAGTTACACTACAGTATAAGGGAACCTGGGACATCTGAAAATAATTGTTAGACATGAGCATAGGCAGAGGGAGAAACAATTATTTGGTGGGGCTGAGTGTGTATGTGCCACCCCCCCACCCCCAGCAGGTAAGTCTGTGAGGGAAGGGGCTGGGGGAGGGCATAGATCCCATAGATCCCAGTGATGAGGGAGGGAGCAGGGCACAGGCAGGAGCAGGGACTGGGGTGAGTGGGGCCCTGGCTGGGCCAGGTGGTGAGACAAGTTGAGGCCCAGAGGGAACGTGCCCCTCCGATCTGTGTGTGGGGTGGAGGTGGCTGCTGTTGTGTACTGGGCTTAGAGCCCTGCTGCCCCAAGACATGTGGTGCAATGTGTGTCCTGTGCACGGGGCACAGTGCAGTCCAGTGGCGGCAGTCACATGGCCTTGATCTGCCCCTCCACCATGGCGGCGAGGGAGGGAGTGGGGCTGGGCCTGGGGATCGAGACCCCCCCACACCATATGCATCCCGCTGCTGGCATTGCACTGCTTTCAAAGCAGCAACAGTGAGGTGCAGAGGCAGGGAGCAGAGGCCAGCCCTCAGTGGCAGCCCGTCCTCACCCTGCGCAAAGATCAGGGGGCACATGCCCCCCCTTTGCGCCCCCACAGTGCACACAGTGGCAACCCCCACCTCCCCCCATGCCCCTGAATGAGCCAGCAGGCTCCAGTTGTCCTAGGACCTGCCTGGACCGGGCCCCACTCAGGGTGAATGAGGCCTTGTCTGGGCCAGGTCATGGGACAATCCCCACAGTGCAGGAATGAGTGGGACAGGGATGAATGATTCACCTCTGCCCCTGTCCCACTCCCTCCTGCACTGTGGGGATTTTGATCTGCCCCCTGGCAAGCCCAGTCACAAAGAAAGTAGATTGAAACTTACCTGTCGTGATGGGCAGCCACACGCCAGGGGTGCTATTCTGACCACGCAGGGTATCTGAGTATGTACAACCCTCCCCCCTGCTGCAGCAGCAGCCTGTGTCTGGGCTGTCCTGCAGCTGTACTTGCTGCCCTGCATTTGGGAGGGCTGAGCCCTGGTAGCCCCCCTCTTCTGCCGCCTATGGACCTGAGGCTTTGAGTACTTCCAGGACTCCTTATCAGGATTTGGGAGCCTTTGGATTTCTAGGCTTTTTCCTGAATTCTTGGCTTCCAGCTCTGTGCTGGGCAGCCTAGTAGTTAAGGAACTAACAGTTTGGGAGCAGGCATGCCAACTGTACTGTCTGGGGCCAGGACCCTAGAGTTTTCAGACTCCCATGCCTGTTGTCTTTCTGTACTACTGTAGAATCTGAGGACTAAGTCTGGCGTGGAAAGTTTGGGAGCCCTCGGACAGCTGGCTTCTGGGAGTTCATGTAATAGGGAGTCCTTGGAACTGCAGACTGGGGGGCTAGTAGCTCCTTGTGGTCAGCTGAAAGTAGTCAGTCCCAGAGAGTATGTTTTATTTCAGAAACAAAAGCTTCAGTATTTCTGAATATTTTTTAAAAATATTTCTTGTTCACAGAAAATTTTGCAAAAATTGGTTTTGTTTTAAATTATTGAATTTTCCTATGAACTAGAAATCCCAATTGTTGGTACACTGAAATATCTACTGTCTTGTGCTCTAACCAGGAGTCAGCAACAGATAAATTAACAGACGCACAATCCGTCTTAATGTATCTGTGTTCAAATCTCAAATGTTAAGGGGTATCAGAGATTTAAATCTCTGAATATAAGAGTTAAGCTTGCACAATTGTCATGAATTTAACGAAGTAGATTTTTGGGCCAATATTTACCATAATGTCTGACGAAAAAAACTAACACAACTTTACATGGCCTGGAAAAAATAGTAAGATGTTTGCAAAATTACAGTGGTCACTCACAAATATATTAGACTTGTATATCCTAACAATGCAAATAAAGCGAGAATAAGAAAATCCTGATACTGTGAATGGGTTATGAACAGTTTACACAGTATCATGATAATGATTCAACATACTGGTTTTCAGCTGCAAAATTACTTACCAAATAAGGTTATGTCTAGATTCAGCTATAAAATTGCGTACTGCCTAAAGTGAGTGTGGGCTTTTGTGTCATCTTAACAGATGATGGCTGGGTTACTGGGAGCAACAAGGGAAGGGTGATGTTTATTTGTGTTGACATATATTTGCGTCAAACGAAATACCAGATATACTGTATGTGTGCACAGAGGTGTGGGAGTCTGTGTGTGTATGCATACTAAATATGCATGTTCATAAAGGTATAACAGTTGTATGATTCTGATTTTTTCCTTATTCAACCTTTGTTTCTCTTTAAATTATCAGTTCTTTAGTGCTTAGACTTTGGTTTAGTGAATACTGTGGATAACTGTTTTTGACTTGGATCTCTGTGTGGTAACATAAACATTTAATAATAGGAATAATAGATGAAAGCTCAGGTTGAATATAAACTATGAATATATCTAACTTTTTCTGCTTTCAGTTGCATAGAATTTTTATTTCCATCTTGTATATAGATGCTTGATTGACTAGAAAGTTGTACTATGTGTCTGAAACATTAAAAATGTTTTTGTTCTTTTAACATGCTAAACAAATGCTAGCTTGTTTTGAGATTGAAGTAACTGCAATATAATCAAATTAAGACATGCAAAGCTATAGCCAGGTGATCTGAATGAAAGGTATATTGCCTACACTGTAAGTATGAATTAAGAGTAATGCACATTTAAAATCCAAAAATCCTCCCTCAGAAAAGGCATCACATCTCCTGAATAATTTTATTTATGGGTTAGCTGCAAAAGTGTGCTTGGAACATTCATGGGAAACTTGTGGATGTGTCAAAATATATATATATGTGGCAAGAATTTAGCCAATACATTGATTATGTTTGATTTCTTTTTTGTTCTTCTTACAAACATGTCCTTGACCAGATACTTCGTTAAATTTTTTTATTTAGAAAAGGCTTTGCTCTAAGGAGCATCCATGAATTGTATGGTTTTCTATCATATATCATCAAACTCATTTGTCTTGTTGACAGCATTCATCATTTGTGTGGATTTTAGCGTACGTTACTTAATATGCTCAATGTTCTTCATGGGCATACAACTTAGCTGTATTCCATACAAGTCCAGAAGAGGGTTGGTAGGCTTGAGCAATCACATGTAATCAGAGAAGTTGAGTGCTTACTTTTCTGTTGGCCAGTGCTACAGGACTGTGAAAACTAATTGCAATTAAAGATACAAAAATTAACTTTTCTGTGCCACCTTCTAACTGAGCATCAGGAAGTGCATTTTAGATACCAGCTAAATAAGCCCCAGAAAGCTATGCTGAGGTAGCTATGTACTGTGCCTGTTTTACAGAAGAACTGTTAGGTGAAATATCTTACTCCAGCATCTCATAGGAAGTTTGTGGTAGAGGCAAGACTAGTTCACAGAACTCTTGGCTCCTACATTTGTAGATAGTTTTCAGATAATACCTGGAGCTGGGATGAAAGATCACTGGAGTAATCTGAATTTAAATTTGATGTTGATTTCAGTTGCCCAACCATAACTTCCATTGGACAATCACTAAAGAATTTTCAAACTCTGTTATGAAAGCCCAGGAATATTTATAGACCACTTACAAGTTGGAACATATCTCAATTTTTCACATTTTACTTTATTATGTGTTAGGAAGTAATAACGTCAATATATATGAATACCTCTTGTAAATAATATATTATGCAATAATTAAAAAATAATGATCAGTTACCATTTTGTTTTTTATAGGCCCTGACACTAAATTAATGCAGAACAGTGGTAGAACTAAATTTAAAAGAACAAGCATTGACCGACTGATGAATACTTTAGTTTTATGGGTAAGTTGTTATAGTCAGATCAGGAAAAATCATTAGATATTAATATGTATTGTGAAATTTCATTTAACTTATTTTGGACTTGTATCTATTTCTGAAACGTACAATATTAATATGTAGACACTTCAGAACAGTTATATACATTTTGTTGAGGGACATATGCATACAACTTGAAAATCAGTTTGTTGTTAAGCACTGTCATGTTATGAGACTACTTGAAAACAGTAGCAATCTGTTTTTCTCTAGGGCAGGATTTGTGCATGAGGCCACTGGTATGATGAACTGAAGAATAAAGGCAGAGAAACTTGTATAGTTTCTTGTTTCTGCTCACCATTCTTGTTTCCCAGCTTCAGTGGGAGCAGGATTGTGTTCTTCCCGTTAATTTTCCTTTTATGGCAGGTTTCCACCATGTATTGAAAGTTTAGGTACAGAAGCTTTTCACTCCAGAACGTTACCAGTCTGGGTATATTATTTTTATGTTAAACTTGGCTTCTCTAGAATTAAAGCTGAAGATAAAATGCATCCAAATTCCTTTTGATTTCTTGGTAAAATAAATACTGTTGTTTTATTATAGGCTGACTTTAAAATGCTGACTTTTAAGTGTTGTGTTTTTGATCATGGGAAAACTTGCGGAGTTGCATAAACGTTTTCTCTGAATATTCCAAAAGTCGAGTTTTGGGTGTTAAGAGAAGTTTTCATGAGAGAAATAGTGAAACCTTTTTCATGTGCATGTATTGCTACTTGCATTTTCAAGTTATGCGCAGATCTTCTGTACCAGGGGTGGGAAATTACTTCAGCCCATGAGCTACATAGGGAGTTTTGCTGAGTTGTCGTTGGCTGGGTCAGCACTCCCCTCCTGGCCCCCCATGCAACAACTCACCAAAACTCCCTATGCGAGATGGGGCTGTGGGCAGGCTGGAGCTGTATTCAGGAGTGGGATGGCAGGATGAGGCCAGGATTATGGGGTGGGGTCATGGGCTGGTGATAGTGCAGGACTGGGGCCTGGGGCAGAGCTGCAATCAGCTTTCGACATGGCCCCATGACAGGTGCTGGTTCCATGGACAGAGGGGTTCAGGGAGCAGATTGCGGCTCTGCCTTGGCCACAGCCCCACATCCTGGGGTCTCCCCAGCCTCATCTACCCATTCCACTCCTAGATGCAGCTCCCCATTGGCTGGCAGCCCCATCCCAGCTGCCTTGCCAAGTGCCTTGCCTGTGCAGCTCCTGGCTGGTCTCCATGAAGACTCCAGGTTGTGGAGTGGTGACAGTGCCAGGGCTGGGGCCAGGACAGAGCCATTCAGTGCTCCCCCATGTCCCTGTTTGCAAAACCAGGGCTCTACCCTGGCCCTGGTCCCTTAACTGTCACCACCCCACGATTCTAGGGTCTCCAAGGAGACTGAGCAAGAGTTGCACAGATGGGATGGGGTCAGGGGCAGGCAGGGAGCTGTGTCTGTAGCTGGGATTTTGGGGCAGTGACAGTATGGAGCTAGAGCTGGGGAAGATCTGTGATCTACTCCCTACACTCCTGTGTCTGCGAACCTCGCACTTGTCACAGGGGCATGTGGGCAGCAGATCATGACTTTTCCCTGGCCCCATGCTGTCACCACCCCCAGATCCTGGAGTCTACTCAGCTCCACCCGCCCATCTTGCTCCCAGATGCTGCTTCCCATCGGCCTGTAGCCCCATCTCCACTGCCCAGCTGTGCGCCCTGCCCACATGGGTCCCACCCCCAGAATTGGGTGCAGGGTGGATGGGCCAGGGTGCAGGGACCACAGATAAGCTACACTGCCCTGCTGTGTGTCCAGAGGCTGTGGGACTGGCTGCATGTGCCATGGCCTGGGATACCTCTTGCCCCTGGGCTCAGTGGGGCTGAAGGGCCTGCCTGCTGTAGGTCGGACAAGAATTGTCCAGCAAGCTGGATCTGGCCCACATGCCATATTTTGCCTACTCTTGTTCTGTACCCTCATACAATTAAAATTAATCTTTTATCCATGACTTAAACTAATACAATTTAAACTAAACTTTTCAAAGAATGATTCTGGTAAGTTTACCTTCCACACCAATAAAAAATACCTTCTCACCAACTCCTGTAACAGCGTATATTTAGAATTTATTCATAATATGGAATTATACTGATGTTGCACCAGCTCTGGAAGTCATTACTCAAGACTGGACTGGACCTTTAGGTCACAGCGCATGGGATGTGGTAGAATAGAACTGAATCACCCTAGGGAGGAAGAAAATATCACCTAGCAGAATTATGGTAGTATGTGTATGGTTATAACTATTTTATGTGATGGATCTTTATCCTCTCTCCTCCTTCCCCCACCTCTGCTCTGCCTATGGACCAGTGCAAAGGGAACTTGGGACATGGTCTCCCCTTAGAATCTAGGATTCAGTAACTGCAATATTTCATAAATACATACCACAGAAAAGTTGGGGAAAGAGGCTCCTTGCATCTCATCTTGCAAATACACTTCTGTGTAGGCCTGACTGTCTGCTGTAAACCCATGAAGGAGCCCTGGGGAATATGGACTCTAGTTGAAAGTAAACTGATTTTTTTTTTCCTAGGCCATTAGAGGTGAAAGTACTCTCTTTTTTTTTGGATAGTTCTGTTTTGGATTTTAAGTACTGATTTACTTTGACTAGGCAATACAGGTATTTATATGAAGATGAAATATAAATGTATGGGTTTGTTTTAATCTTTTCTACAGATCCATATGACTGGGGAAAAAATGGGTATTTTGAAAAGCATAACTGTTTTTGCTATTCTCATTTCAGATCTTTGGGTTTCTGGTATGTATGGGAATCATTCTGGCAATAGGAAATTCAATTTGGGAACATCAGGTTGGGGCCCGTTTCAGAATGTACCTTTATTGGAAAGAAGTGGTGAACAGTTCTGTTTTTTCAGGATTTCTAACGTTTTGGTCATACATTATCATACTCAATACGGTAGTACCTATTTCCTTATATGTAAGGTAAGATGAGAAATTATAAGTTTATAAAGCATCCTATCAACTTCTTTTCATAATTGCAATTGTAATCATAACAGTTTGATCAGTTCTTTTAGAAATTTGATCTGCTGTGTACTTTATTTAACCCTGATTATGAAGACGTGGCTTTAAAATGGATTCTAGCACCTCCTTCCTTCTTTCCCTCCCTTCCTTTTCATTTTTGTTGAATTATGTTAACTCATTTGTTTCCTCCTTTCTTCATTCTCCAATAGCTGACAAGTAAACAGTGATGGACGTCTCTGTCATTCCCTGTGTCTGACCTTTTGTTTCACTGCATCCTTTGTTTGTTGTGATAATTTTATTTTTCATCTTTTTCTTAGAACATCCTTGGTATTCCATATGTAATTTCTTCTACTTAAATTGGAGCTTTATGTAGAAAAATTATTTTGGTCTTGTGCTGAAAAGATAAATGAGAGGGTCTTACTATTTAAGTAATGTTTACTAATGTCCATGTTTATTCAGTCTTTGTATTTTATCACAGTGCCTTGTAAAGTTGAAAAATGTGGAATATAACATTCATAATGTATATTGAATGATGGCTAGCCATATTTTCAGTTTTTATTCACAAAACTGTTATTTTTATATTTGATAATTTTGACAATGAAGTTTAGGTGATATTTAGGGGAAATGTTTAGTAAAATAGTCCAAAATAACTTTCTGGTTCCTTCAAAACCATTTTTTTGAAATTGAAAAATAAGTGATATGGCATTTCCAGGTGCAGTTTGACAGCTGGATTAAGAGTAGTATTTATACGCTTGAGCTGCTAAAATCTTTGTCACTCATGAAATTAATCTTGTTTTTTATAACAGTATAAACAATGATGAAGTTAAAGGAGAATTGTCATATTTGTTAGGGTCAAAATTCAAACAAGCTTATTAAAACGAGGAGTGCAACAAAATGTATTTGTTACCTTTCATTCTTCAGCATCACAGGATCTTTTAAAACTTATATCCAGTTACAAAGTCTGAAGCAAAACTAGTTCCTAACCACAAGTTTTCATGGCTTTCCTTTTATGTTCTATGTAGACGGTAAACATGACAGTATAACCTGTGCCTGCATCTGTTTTTTGTAAAAACAAACAACCCCCCCAACCAAACTTCTTAAGTGAAAAGTCTTGTAACGCAGAGCTCTTTTTAAAGATCTAAGAGCTACAATTGTACATGAAATTAAAATGTACACTTTAAAATCATCCCAAATAAATTACTGTTATCCAGGAGGGAGAAGTACATTGCATGCATTTTCTGATTGTTCACCATCCAGGTACATTTTGAGCCTTAACCGTTTAAACCTTCCTGTTTTCTTCAGTGAGCTTTGTCAGAATGTTTATGAGTCCATATGACCAGTAGTACCACTTGTGGTGATATTGGTCATGTGGGCAACTCATCCAAGTTGGCCTTTTCAGCCGGGTTACAAAAGAATGCTTTTTGTTTGTGAACAAAACAAGTGCTTTTTTGTGACTGCTTTTCTGTGGTTTAATACATAAAAAGTTCATGTTTTGGAGTTTAGAGGATACAAAACACCTTTATAAGCCAGTGCAACCTTTAGAGGAGGCTAACATCCAGTGAGTCCCAGTTTTTGACCCATGACCAGTTTAGGATTAGGGGAGGTAAAAAGATGATTTAGAGCCACCCCTGCCTTCTTCTCAGCTGTATGCCATCTTCTGTTCCAGGGTATTTTAGGATTGAACTAAAGTGCATAATCTCTTTTTAGGGCATGTAAGTAGGTTATATTATTGGTGATAGTACACACCAAAGATTCATGGCATAACTCTAATAGTATGTTACCTGTATAATGACAAGCACTGTTGTTAGCTAACCATATCTAAATGTTTTTGAGATAAAGATTATAAGATCTATTCTAAAAAAAATCAGACCTATACTTGAATGCAAAGGAATAACTTATTTGTCCATACAGAAGAGGGAAACTGTGAACACTTGAAAAGCTGTAGAACTCCATTCAGCAGAGCACAGCAGTAGACAAGATAACACTATACAAAAGTCGTAACCTGAAAAGACTTGACATATTGGAAGTACAAGTTTCTATTCTGTTCTTATTTGATTACAGTATATCAAGTTGCTTTGTAACATGACAAAACACGATAAAGTTTATGTAAACTTTAAATAAAGCAGTACTCTTATCACACACTTTCTTTCCAGAGATGATCTGAAGTTTGAGATTATTTGGGGCATATTATGTACAATATGCACAGAGTTTCATTCACTGAAATTTGAAAACTAATTTTATTTAAGTTCTGAGTATGATTGATTTTCATTTGAAAGACTTTAAATTCTGAAGAGTGTTTTTGTGTGTCTGTTTTAAAAGTGTGGAAGTTATTCGGCTTGGGCATAGCTACTTCATAAACTGGGATCGTAAAATGTATTATGCCAAAAATGATACCCCTGCTGAGGTTCGAACTACAACACTTAATGAAGAACTGGGACAAATTGAATATGTTTTCTCAGATAAAACTGGGACGCTCACTCAGAACATAATGACTTTTAACAAATGCTCTATTAATGGGAAAACATATGGTAAGTTATTGCTTACTAGTCTTTTGCCAGTGTAATTTATTTCAGATTCTGATTTTGAGCTTAGCTCATTTAAAAATGACCTAGAAATTATTTTATAAACTTCACATAGAGTTTTGTGAAAAGAGCATAAATTCCTGTTCTCTTCAGTTAATTTTGGATCAGTCTTTGTTAGAGAGAGAAGAGAGGAGACGTATTATTTGCCTCTAAAAATAATGCAAATATGGGTATAATGGTGCCTTTTCATTTTTTTAAATTAAGGATTTATTACTGAGTTGAAGAATAGAGATAACAAAACTAGCTATCTTAAAACTAAGAGAAGAAATATAATGCATAAACATTAAAATAAATGTATATAAATTCAGTTCACATGTCACCAGTGATTTATGGCACCCTTCTGAAGAATTGAATAATTTTTTAATGAATATTTATTGCCTTCCTTTCACAGGCTGAAAAGTCTTTTTAAATGTAATTGTTTTAAAGTAGCCTGATGTCATGAAAGTGACTGATTGATTGATTAGCACAAGGGAGATGCTGACCCAGTTTTCCCATATCTTTACTAATAAAATTGTGATCTGCCTCAGATCTCATATTTGATATTCCAAGTGCCCGTCATGCAACACTTGAATTTTGGTTGATATCCCATAGTCCACCCTGAAACTACCTAACTTCTTTTCATGTATACTATAATTCAAGATTTGAAACCAGATCTTCAGAGGTGAATGTGTTATTGTACTGTGCTGTCTAAATATGGACTTAAAAGACGTTTAATAAATTGAGACAAAAGGTGATCCATGTATTACATGAGTTTTAGACTTGTAAACTTATATATTACATGGTATAAAAAGACCAATTCTTTTTATACCAGGTCATTTTTTAAAAACTTGCAGGCTGTCTAACATAACACTTTACAATGATTAAATAACTACTGTTTGCTCTATTCCAGGCATACCATTTAGTAAAACCTAGGAAATGTTAGGTGATAATATAATACAAAGATTAGTTTTGGAGCAAGTGAATATTATATTATTGACCCTCAATTAAATCTAAAGAACTCTGCATAAAACTTTATTGCTCAGTTCTGCAACTATGTAACAAATGGCTTTAGTCATGCAGATAAAGTTATTTACATATATCTAGGTTTGCAGAATTTTGCTTTAGCACAAGATTATATGCCATAGTTGGAGAGAAAAAATACAGTGGCATTACAGACTTAAACTGAAACAATTTATGAAAATGTTGACTGTAAGGGTCTACTCAATTCCATGGATTTCATGGAAACTGCGAAATCTGGGGTTGTGTGTAATGTAAACTTAAAAAAAAAAATTAATATAAAATGTTGGCTTCCCAGTGGGAGGCACTAGTCCTCACTGCTGCTGCAGCAGCCCAGACTTTCAGCTTGCCTGGGGTGGGGAGGAGGTGCCGGCTGGCAGGGAGGCATGAAGAGCATCAGGCAAGATGGCAGCTGCCTCCTTGTCTCTCCTCCCCCAACCAGGGCTTGTCTGCCAGTCAGCACTGGGGCCACATGAAGGGCAGTCAGCAGATGAGGTGGTGGTCACGTCTTCTTCCCTCCTCCCCTTGCTGGATCCTCTCTGCCTATCAGCATCAAGGGGCTGGGCTGCTGTAGCACATCCAGGAAGTACCTGTGGAATTTGCTATTTATGCTACTACCAACCCACAAAAATTATGTAGTTTCTCAACTATTTAAGTAGACCTCTGAAATCCCTTTTAGTATTTTCTGTTATTTATTTGTTGTTGAAATGAATGTTTCCTCTTTTTAGTCTACATCCATAGTTTAAAAATCAAAAACATGTATTTTGTAAAAATGTAGAATTGAAACTGAATTCATATTTTTAAATTTTTTTTATAGGTGATGTATATGATGAGCTGGGCCGGAAAACAGAAATTAATGAGGTATAGATATGACCAAATTTTTAAACCTTATGATGTACTCTAGTTTATTTTTATTTCATTTTTAAAATCCTATCACCAATAGAAGTTGTCATTAATTTTCTATTCTATTTTAAATATTCTTTAGAATAACTCTAAATAAAAAATGGACAAGACTGAAAATACAAATCTTTTCCTTCTCAGGGCTTGTCTACATTTGTAATGATTATTTCAGTGTAGTTCAATATAAGCCCCTAGATACACACTTTGGATGTTTTTACACATGCTCTGAGGGTGGCAGGGACACTTTAATAAACCTGGCTTTGAGAGTCACTTTAATTAATGTGCCCACAGCATCCCTGTGCTTCAAAATGGCAGTGTGGGCACTTTTAGCTAATGCTCATCAAATGAATTTTAGTTAAAGCCTCTCTGCTGCCATTTTGAAATGCCGGGATGCTGATACGTGAGACGTTAAGGCTGGTTGATGTGCACTAATTAGCACACTCTAGCAGACTCGATTAATCAATTTTGCTCCAATGTGCTATAATTACAGCACATCCAAGCAGTCTCTGGTCATGTATACAGGCACCCTTTTACTCTGGAATACCTATTTCAATACATTTCCAAGTGCAGACAAGTCCTTACCATCTTCTTTCATGGTTGTTTTTTCTGTGGGTGCCAGGCTTTTCCTGGCAGGGGGGCTGAGCTGGGACAGTATTCAGGGTGGACAGTGGCAGCGCTGGGAGGGGTGGCTATGGGGAATTTTGGGGTGTCTATAGCCCACCCCATAGCCACCCCTCCCAGCACCACCTGCCCTGCCCCCACCCTCCCTGAGCACAGCCCTGGCCTAGCCCCCCTGCCAGGCAGCTCCTGGTCCCAAACCCACAGTGGGCAGCTTGCCCTCACCCCATGCACAAATCCAGGGCACACATGTCTCCCATGCCCCCCCAGGGGTGCGTGCAGTGGCAGGGAACTGCCTCCCTTCATCCTCTCCCATGCCCATCAGACAAGCTACCCGCAGCTCTGTCTCACTCCTTGGGTTGTATTCACCACCCCGGGTGGGCAGCACTCTTTCCCTCACTATGGGGGCCTTAGTGTGTCCTCCCCATGCTGCAGCTGTGCATATGCATGCTGCATGTATTGGTGACATTATATCAGCTACACCAGCCAATAAAAGCCGATAGCTGATAATGTTAATTTTCCTTTTATCGGTGCCGATCCAATATCCCATCAATATATCAGTGTACCTCTAGTACATATGTATATGCAAGAGACATTAAAAGGAAAATAATTTTAATGTGACATAATTACATTTGGTGTAATTATATAATTATTCAGGAACTATTGAAAATATGAAGTGAATAAACCCACATTCTAATTGGGATAGATTTATAAAAGATCATTTCAAAACCATAAATACTTTGTAGAAATTAATTGTTAAAACAGAATGATGAAATCTAGTAACTAGTATGAATTCTAGGAATAGCTCCTTGGCTGCTGTTAACTGACTATGCAGGAAATAATCCTACTGTGAACACACCAAACAACTGGCTTGTTTTTCACCTCATTACTTTTGAGCTGCCCTAAGATCTTGACAGATTCTAAACTGCATGGTCTTTTGATGTCACATATTTCCATAAAAGAAAAAAAATTACTATTAAATAAACAAAAAGTGGAAAGGAAACCTAAAAGGAAGCATACTTCTGAACTTCTCCTTCAGCTAAAAGAAGAAATAATTAGGCTGTCAGTATTATTAGGATTTATTTACTCTTTACAAGGTAACAGAATAGCAAACCCTTGATCAGTTTTGAATCTATCAAGTAGAATGCAGCACTGCAGTCAGCATATTGCATGATGATAAGTTTTCCTGTTCCTGTAGAGCCTGAAAATATACCGTCCCAACGTCTGCTGATGAAAATGACAAATGTTTCCAATCCATGTTTTTTTAACAAAATTTCCCCATCAAACTAGCGCAGTAGATAGGAAACTTAATTAAAAAGGCAAGCTTCTCACATATAAATGCACTACATAAATGTTAGCTTGTTTGATTATTGAACAGTCTTTTAATACTCAAATATGCAGCTAGAATTAATTACTTAAAATCCTTTTTTGAAAATTGCATGACTTTTTGTCTCTTGCAGAAGACTGTGCCTGTGGATTTTTCATTTAATCCTCTAGCAGATAGCAAGTTTCAGTTTTATGATCACAGCCTGATTGAATCTATTCAACTAAGAGATCGAACAGTACATGAATTCTTTAGGTTGCTTTCCCTCTGCCATACTGTCATGCCTGAAGAAAAAAATTCAGGTAAAGTACTGAAAAGATTTAGAAACTCTTTTATTACAGTTAACTATTTGATTTCTATAGGACTTGCCTAATTTAAAAATGCAAGTTTGGATCACGTTTTCAAAGCGAAAGGTGAATTGAGTACAAGCCTTGGTGATGTGTGTGCAGTCATTGCACCCTTAAAACTTTGTAATTCAGTACACAAATAGGTATCCCTGAGCCAAATCAAGCAATCACACTTGCATAGATTAATTATGTGTACACATAATTGATTGAAAAGCTCATCTGCACATTCTTCACATAAAAATACTCTTCCATACTTGAAGTTGTCTGGTTCTCATATGAATACAATGTCTTCTGAGCACAGCAGGGGCATATGCCAGTTGTGCTGTCTTGCTTGTTTTACTGCTGGACTCTAATTTAGTTCAGGCAATATTGCAAGGGTAAGTGAAAGGGCACATAACTTCAGGTGTGAAATGAAAGGAAAGATAGATCTCCATTACATTTTTGTCTTTCTTAAATCCTCCCTTAAGAGAAAGGAAAGAGATGTTAACTTTATCTTTCTAGTGTACTGAATAAAATTATTTTTATTTCCAGTCAGTAATTATGCCCAGCAGAACATTTAGTACATATTTTGGATGGGCTATATATTCCACCTGTGAGAGAACAAGTTGCAAATATTTCCAGGCCAAGTAGTATTGGCAATATTTTAGTCTCCATACTGTTACAAACATTAAATCCATAATGAGAAAATGTTGTATAGTGTTGGATGTGTGTGTCATAGAAAGAATATTTCTCATTTATAGGTTTTCCTTCTTGTAAAAAAAAAATCCTTCAAGGTACCAGTGTGGGAGTATGTGGCAATCTATGGCACACAGTCCATTTTTCAGGACAAATTTTTATTATGCACCCCATATTGCTACCTCCTCTATGAACAAAATGTATTAGATGACTGAAGTATATCATTGGCACAGAGAAGACAGACAAAGTGAGAAATGGGGTGTATAACACACAAGCAGAGTGAATAGTGTGGTGGCAGCAAAAATATTAATCAGCAAGGTATATGGGCCTAATTTCAGTAGGACGGGACTTTAGGTTTGAAGTTAGGCATGTGAGTTAAAAACGCTTTCTGTTTTTGAAAGTGTCCAGGAATGGAGGCTTGAAAAAAAACTGTTAATCTTCACTTAATTCATTTGTTCTGTAATATATTCATTTTGTGTTAGTTGCATTAAATTTAGATATTTTCCTTTTGTAGCAGGTACTTTAGAGCTGGTCATACATGTAAGTGTAAGTGTATATGCATATAATGTGAGATGACTTACCATTGCACAGGTCAGTCACAGTCCTAGAGGACAGGATTCTGGGAAGAGATGTTTAGAATGCTGTATACACACATTCAAAGAATTTGGGAGACTTCTCCCAGTTTGTTCTTTTTGTAGATAATCTTACCCAAAGCCACATGCACAGACATTTGAATGCTGAGGCCCTGAAGAGTGGAGAGCTTGCAGTGCTAACATTGTGCAGCTGGGGTCCTGTGCACACATCTTGGTGTGCTCTGCAGGCTCTGTTAGTCTGCCTGGCAACAGATGGAACCAGTGCATAGGGACAGTCCTGACTGGTGACCCAGACTGCCCATAGTCAGCTAATGTTTCTGTGCAGCATAAAGTGGGGATTGTGAAGGAGGACTGTTCTGCTCCTTGCTGAAGCAGCAGAGTCCAGCAAGTGGTGTACAGTCTCCTTTGAAGTGGGGGGAAGGTGCAGGAGGAAGGAATACTGGAAGATGATGTTCTCTTCTGAAAGAAGCAGCACATAAAGACATTTGCTGTCCCAGAAGAAACTCTCCCAGAAGTTATTTAACCCTGGTTATTGGAACAGCTGTTTTTACTCTGATAGAAAGTGCCTGAACATCTGTACGCTCTGGTTTCTCCAGGGAGAGCAGCAGCTCTCCCAGGAGAAACTGAATGAGACTGCTATCAGTGAATTACTTGTCTGATAAGTAGCACATATTAACACTTCTTTTACAAGTGTCTAATAAGTCTTGTCTAGTATTTAACACTCCTGTCAGGTCAGGCCTCATTTGATATGCTCTCTGGTACCATATAAACCAGGACAGCTGATTCCATGGTTGGGTTGTCAGTGACTAAACTGGTGCCCCTGCCTGGGCTAGCATTGGTGAGGAGGGTATGTGGACACCCAGCAGGACTAAAAACAAGATGGATGAGATCCCTGTGACCGAACAGCCATCCATATCTAGAGAGGAGATGGGTGCTGCCAGGTCACTCTGCCTGAAGAATCACCAATGATTCAAAGCAATTCATCTAACCTAGAAGAGTTGTTTCAGCATCTAGGGTGCCCCAAAGGTTTCAGCGCGGCCTCAGGACTGACTTGACTAGACTTGACTAGAGTATTTAACACTGAAACGACTGGTGTTTGAATTTAAAACTTGTATCCAAGTTTTACTGTAAAGGAGAGTTTCTTGCTTCCCAGGGATCCTGGTTTTCTCTATTTAAAGATCCCAAGTTCTCTGATTTAAAAACCCCAAATCCATGATTAAAGTGAAATGCCTATATATCTCAATAAAACATTGTGTTCAACTGATACCTATTTTTTTAGTGGTGTTTCAT
>NW_017728911.1:23460544-23473104 GCF_001723895.1 Crocodylus porosus | reverse complement strand
TATACACACACACACACACACACACACACACACACACGCAATTTTAAAGCAATTTGAAAGGCTACTGATGCCTCAATCATTATAACAAAATAAATACTTGTGAGAGGGGAGGCAAAAGCCCCCTTGACACACCACAGACCCTCCCCCCCTGATGTTCCCCAATACTCAGACAATGGGTGGCAGCTGGGAAGAGACACTGGGGCAGGCTTGGCACTACTGGAGCTGCCTGAGCCTGCAAATCAGTGGAGGAAGGGGGTGTGGCATCAGCAAAGTGTGGGCTCTTCAAGAAACAGCTGAGGACACAGCTAAGCCTGTGCCAGGGAAAGGAAAGAGGAACACTGGCAAAGAGGCGGGCTCTGTGGAGTCAGGGAGTATTAGCCCTGGAGGCGAGGGGAAGAGGCCAGGTGCCTACCAGAGGACCCAGACAAGCAAGGCGGAGATCATAAGCCCCAGGAGGAGATAGGGGCAAGCAAGCCCCACGGGATGCCGCAGGGAACAGTGGAGCTCTGATCAGAAGCTCAGGCACCGTGGCAGGTGATGGCCCCAAGGGACTGCTGACACCCCTGGGCAGGGCCGCAGTGATAGAGGCACAGAGGATCACAGACCCCTGGGCAGGGAGAGCAAACAATGCTGGCTGGTGGGACCAGGATAGCCCAGCCACAGGTCAGCTGGGCCTCAGGGAAGTTGCACTGGGAGGGCCAACAGCAGCTGTGCACAGGAAGGCTGCCCATTCCCATGCATACTAGGATAGAAGGGATGGATGAGTCTCCAAGTAACCAAGGGACATGGAATCCCAGGAGCCCATCAGCAGACGCTGACCATTTTCAGTTACGTTTCCTCAGTTGCAGTTAACCCTAGATGGGACAGGTTTAGTTACTCAGGAGCCAGCCCAAAAACAAGGGACAGACTCAGGAAGACTGACAGCCAGGAAGGCCCAATCCTTAGAGGCGGGTGGCGTGGATGAGGTGAGATCATCCAGGGCAAGACCTGTGGTGAGCAGTGTCTGCTTAGGCTGTGGACGTGGTAAGGGGTGGGATAAAGGGGAGGTTGGAGCCCCACAAATAAACCCAGGGTTGAAGTCCCCTCAGGCCACCTACAGGGAACTGCCTCCCAAAAGAGGATCAAAAGGAGCATCAAAGACATAGCAGGCGAGTAGAAGCAGCACCCAATCTACCATGGTGGTGCTGAACCCGGATCTCACCCTGATGTCACTGGGAAACAAGGCAGTGACCAAGAAGGGGCCTAAGCCCTACAACACCTACCAGTGACAGTACTAAATATGTATATATTTTGACATTGAATTTTAGTTTTTTTATCATGGAGAATCAGAGAGCTCCCTGACCTGTTCACTCACTAGGATGAAGATCCAGCTATGGTTGTCCTCCCTGTTGCTTTGTGGAGCTGAGCAGTCCTGATATGCTGGTGCCCTGCCCCTGCCGCTACCCTTCACTCCTGAACCCCAGCCCCCCCAGCCCTACCAGTGCCCTTCACTCCCAACCCACAGCTCCCTGGCCTTGCCAGTACTATTCACTCCTGCCCCCCAGCCCCCCAGCCCTGCTATTGCCTCTCACTCTCGACCCACTGGCCTCTGCCTCCATTCCCCTGTGGGCAATATGGGGGGGGGGGGTCAGGGGGCACAGGTGACACATCAGGGGAATGGTGGGGCATGCACCTTCCCCAGATTTCTGTTTCCACAGCAGGGCATGGGGCTGCAGCCAGGCCAGATCAGCTCCAGGCAGGAGCCTTCTCTGCAGCCCAAAGGATACACAGGAGGCAGCGATGCACTGCTGTGGCTGCCAAGATGGTATGTGGTGACAGTGGTGGTGCAGAGTTGTGTCCCTGCTGCTACCAGGTGGGCAGAGGGTGCCTCACCTTGACAGTCATGGGGTCCTGCCTGCTGGGCCACAGAGGCAGCTCCTGCCCAGAGCTGGTCCAGCCCAGCTGCAGTCCTGCTCCCCTCTGTAAGCACAGAAATCTGGGGGGTACATGCCCCCCCCTACACTCTTCACACATCACCTGTGCCTCCCTGTCCTCACAGAATTACTTGGAGGGAGCCGTAGGAGCTGCTCTCCACTATCCTGCCTGGCTGCCACGTGCATGTGCATATGCACATGGTGCCCCCTGTCCCCTGTGTCCCACTCCCCCCAGCCCCATGTAGGTTGGCAGTCTGCCAGCCTGCATGGAGAAACCCATGGTTTCCTGCATTTTTCTCCTGTAAAGGAGAAAATCTGCATTTTTCCATGGCAAACAGAAAGCTTGGATCCATGCTAATCAAATTGCTTCAGTTTTATACTGTACTTCTTGCAGATTTGAAAGGAGGTGGATGGTATCATAGTGTTTTACTCAGAAGCAACACAGTTTTGCTGATATTTATACATATCTGTTTTGAGACAATCTCATAACCTGTAGTTATCTTGCTGTGTTTGGCTTTAGAGTGTAGTTTTTCAACTTTAGAAAGTATAAAATCTTTCATTCATAGTTTAAAAAATCCCAAACAAACCTTGTACTGAATTTGGAGGTCATTTGAGTTGATGGAGAATATATGGCTAAAAAAAAAGTCAGAGACTTTGTGTCAATAGGTATTGAGTAAATTATACATGAATTAGAAGGGTAAGAAAGTAAATATCCAGTTAGTACCAATACATATCCATTTGAAAACTATAATCTGCCTTTTAAAATACATTTCTTTATAATCAGCCCAGGAGTGCAGCCTGGGAGTGTCCTGTTTAAAAGAAGCCCATTATTCATTTAAAGCTGTCTTCATTTACAAGTGCATCTCAGTAAATGGTGGCTGGTTGAAGTTTTCATTTGGGAGTGTGACTTGATGTTGAATGGAGAGTCAGGTGCAGAAGGTAGCTTAGCCTTCATGCTCTTTTCATTCTTGGCTGAGACTACTAATGTGGTGGTGCCCTGTTTGATCAGGAGATGGACTGAGATCAGCTCATTATGGATATGTCTCGTAAACTTCTGTCAATTGCTAATTGACTTTCAGTTATGATACACTCAAGTTGAATTTAATCATTTGGAGGTGAAAAGCTTTTTGTCCTTTTCAAACTCTGTCATCCCGTGAGGCATCAGTTAGTCTACTTCACTGCTCAGCATATTGTTTATTGAGCCATTTCCATTTCTTTAAAAGCTACTCCCTGGGTATATCTACCAGAAACTTTGGTTATAGTCTGGGAGCTGGAGGGAGCAAAGAACTGGCAGCTGAACTCTACAGGAGCTTAGAAACAGTTGATAAGAAGTTTCATATTTAAAATTTAGGCCCATATTTAAAAATTTAGGCCCAGTTTCTGTCCAGTCAGCTGGGAGTCATGAAAAATCATTGGGCAACTGCTCTCCCTGACAAGTCTTGTGCTCCATCTTCCATTAGGAGAATAAGTAGTTATGATCTCATACTTTAGCCTATAGATATTCTTGGACCTACTGCACTCTGCAGGAACAGTGTCTTCTGTAGGGGTGTGTGAAACAGGCTGTATTCAATTTGGATTCATCCCGAATCGGGGACGGTGATTCGATTAGTTGATTCAGATCACTGTCCCTGATTTGATTTGGCTGAATCTGAAGATTTGATGCTGATTCAGAGAATCAGTGGTTTGGACATAGACACAGCTTTAAATGTTTTTTCTACATCCCTTGAGGTACCAGGTGTGGCTTGAGA
Organism: Crocodylus porosus; assembly: GCF_001723895.1. Taxonomy (NCBI): domain Eukaryota; kingdom Metazoa; phylum Chordata; order Crocodylia; family Crocodylidae; genus Crocodylus; species Crocodylus porosus. Next base: position 23,469,443 of record NW_017728911.1, on the reverse strand, counting down.
ATGCAGCGATGCTGGGGTGGATGGAGCGTCCCATAGGAGCATGGGGGGGGCCCCCTGTGTGCTCAGTGGTGAACCCAAAAGTGGACCAGAAGTACTTCTAGTCCACTAACGGGTCCACTGGGGAGTGCACAGGAGCTCCCTTGCACCCTGCCGGCTCAATGACTGGCCACGTGGGGAACCCGGGTGCCCCTCCAGATCCAGGAGGCACTAGTTGTTGTGCCAGGGGGCACAGGGGCCGGTCCCCTGTGCACTCCCCAGCGGGGCCAGAAGTGCTTCTGGTCTACTTCTGGATCTGCTGCCAAGTGTGTTGGGGAGCCCCCTGCACTCCTGTGGGATGCTCCATCCACCCCACCATCGCAGCATTCATGAGCCACCTGGTACCTTGAGGTATGTAGAAAAAACATTTAAAGCTGTGTCTGTGTCCGAATTGCTGAATCTTTCCAAATCTCTCCGAATCAATTCAGAGGGTTCTGATTCGATTCACAGAGATTAAAGGGTCTCCACCGAATCAAATCAGGGACCAAAGCTTTGCACAGCCCTAGTGTCCTGCACAGGCTTATACAGCAAAAATCCTTTGGCCCATTTTATCAGGTCCATGAACTTGAGAGACAAATACACACTGCTGTTCCCCACCAGCTTTCTCTTTCCTGAATCATTGTGTTGCTCCTGAATATCCTCCTGGCCTGCCCCATTCTTTGCAAGCTCTGCTGCAGTTGCCATCTCCAGCCCCTTCTCTCTGCACGAGGAAGTCTGTAGCAGAGACATAGCTTGATGGATACACATGAATTAAGTGAATCCTTTGTCCATTAAATAAAAAGAATAATTTGCAGATTTATGTTTCCATACTCCCACCTATTGGATTAGCCTCTATGTAAGATTAAAGTGTGTGATAATTACACTAAAAGAGCAAGAAAAAGTGTGAGACTCCTAAGAAAAATTTCTAAAAGAGAGGATTTTAAATTGCTTAGAATGCTGAATTTTCAACTTAATATAGTCTGAAAATTGCCAAAATAACTTAAGTTTGTCATTGTTGAATTAGCAAAGGTTTTTTGTTAATCATGTGTGGCATTCAACATTGATTTAAGCATTTTAAACCTATTTTATGTGTAAAACTTAAACTAACAAAGCAGTCACTGGGATTCCTTCTAAGTCATTTTTATGTTAAAATATTTGAAATATGACCAACTGTATAACTGAGAAAGGTGTTAGACAAGCTTTTGAGCATAGAATGCATGTCTTCAGTGCCCAGATGTTTGTCTAGCACACATTATATTTAGGAGATGATTAACCAGTTAAAATAATTAATTAAATGCAACCAATTAAAATAAAATTAATGGTATGATAAAACAAAATATGCATAATACCTTTGTGGCTGGTTCCTATCATACTATAAATTGAATGTCTGCCCAGGCAATTGAGGCTCCCAGTCTTCAGAGTGTATTGGAGCCCTTGATCCCCATGTAGCCGCAAGGCTGAGAAGACCAATCAGCTAATTGCTGCTCCTAGCTTCAGGGGCCTATTTGAGTCAGCTGCAGGGGTGTATCAAAGCCCTTGACTCTGATACACCTCCTTGGCTGGGAGCAGCACCAGATCAGGGCTCCGAGCCTTCAGGGTGCAGCTGGAGTCGAAGGCTCTGCTGTGCCTCACTGCTGGGAACTTCAGTCAGCTGAATCCAGGCTCCCAGCTGCAGGAGTGCACCATGATGCACCCACATGACTCGAAGGCCCCATCAGCTGACTGGGGCTCCCAACTGCAAGAGCTTGTTATCTGCAGGTGCAGGGGGAACTCAGGATCAGGATCATAGGCTTCCCCTGCTCCTGCAATATGGTTTAGTGGGATCAGTCTCAATCCCACAATCATGCCTCCTGCCATGCACACGAGTTATGGTAGGTTGTGTGATTGTGAGGACCACACATCTGATCCCATTGTGCCTTTGATTGCATGCCTGCCAGGGCTTAACATCATTCCCAACTATGGAATTTGTACAATAAAAGTTATTACTAAAAAGAAGCTTTTCTTATCCTGCACATTTCCTGTACTACCATGGCTTCAACAACACTAGGACCTTAGCACAGAATATGTTCTTCATTTTTTATCATTTTTGCATGAAATTCTTATAGCTCTGAACTGCCTTCTGCAATTCTAACCCCAGAAAACTTATGACTTTATTGGCTGTGTTTATCATGAATCACTTTGAAGTGCACTGTGGTCTCAAATTTGCCTGGCTTGTGACAGAATTTGGTAATAAAAGGTGGATTGTTTTAAGTTTGTTTCTGTAGTTTTTAATTAATAAGAGGCTTAGTACTGTGTGTTCTTGTTTCTATGCCACGTTTTTTGCTTTTACTAGAATGACATATTTTCCTTTTTTAATGCTGTTTTTTTTGATTGTGCAAGAATAGTTGTTTGTGTGACACTGAAGATCTAAAGCAGGAGTTCAGATGTGCTAAGTATTATTATTATTATTATTATTAAGGCTTAAAGCAATATTTTTATTCAGTGACTGTTGATGAGTGGAAATGATGCAGGGCTGAGCTTCAGTTTCCATGTCAACCATCTCACTTTCTCTCTCTCTCTCTTTTTTGTGTTCATAGCTCTCTTAGGCAAATTCATTTTGGGCTGTGTTTTTTCTTGCATTGTTTTACCCCAGAATTTTTTCTACGGTGTCAGCAAAATTAGTTCAGCCATTTTGTACAGGTGATATTTTTGTTGTGCAAATAATTACTTCTTATACATGTTGGTCTAAATTTGTATCTTGATTCTAATTATTTTACATGCATTATAACATGTAATATATGGAATGTGCAATAAAGGTTAAGTCAAGACTGTTAGAAACTTTGGTTCAGATTTTGCTTCCAGTAAATTTGAAGTAATTTCATCAGTATCTGATGGAGATTTTAGGTAGGTAAATGAGAATAGTAAGTTCCAGCATTGACTTCTTGAATTCCTTGACCCTGTTATAGGGTTGACTTGTCCATTTTTTATCGTTGCATCAAAGTTAGTTTTCCATTTACATTTAACTAATAATTTTCTCTGCATTTGTACTGCAATCTTGGGACTGCAGGAATAATGGAGGTACTATTTGTACCAATTTAAGGTTTACATGGAGATTGTTTCTGAAACCCGGAGTTAATTTTTTTCCCTGTTTTTGTGTTACCTGATTGTAGCTAGGTCTGTAACATAGCTAGGCTTCTGATAAGCTGTCTAGATTGCTATGACAACTTTGATTCTAAGTGATTTACTAATTTTATCTGTTTATTGGCTAGATTTCATACAAATCTTTGACCTTTTCATAGAGGCCCTTTATAACCATATAAGGATGGGATGCATTTCATGCTTATTTAGAGTTTGATTTAGGCAGAATGTGTGTACTGGGCTTCCAAAATCCTGCTGTGCATCTTAGCAAGTAACTGTGCTGCTTTAAATTCAATTTGGAAAGAGCTAATTGTAAAACTTTCCTATAATAAAGAATCTGTATCTGAGAAACAGGCATTGTTCTTATTCACATATTCAATATCTTAGGGTTCATACAGCCCGGATTCTGTGCAACCCCAAATACCAATAACTTCTTAGGCCATGTAAGGCCAGCTGATGCTTGTATGGCAGCAAGTTCAGCTATGCTAAGTGCATTCCCCAAATATTTACTTTAACCAGCAGGAACTTTTCACATTGCTTGGAGTAAAGTTATTTTTGCATTCAAATGGTAGTGCCAAGTTCTTAATGGTGACCAACATCCCTCCTAGAACTCCTTGATTATCTGAATAGGCCATTTCTTAGATTGTAACTCTAAAAATCTTTTCCTGATGGTGAGTTCTCATGTGAAGCCACTGAACAGAAATAGGTCTACTATTAACTCAGGCCTCCTTTAACACATACCTTTACCTAGATTCTTTTTGTAGTTTACCATCCACAGCAGAGTCCTCTCAGGAACCAGTATTTAGACCCTGGATGGCAAAGAGCAGATGTTTAACTGACATGCTACCCAGTCTTTCTCTGACATTAAGCACCAGAAAGTATTTTTAGGGTTAGTGCAACATTGTCATGTTGTAGTGACTCGTTATAAAAGATATCCTGACTCAAATGCTGTCCTTCAGTGTGCTGAGTTACAGAGAAAAGAATTCAAGGGTTTCATGACAGATCTGTATTTTTCATTTGACTTTTTCTCCCTTTGCCTAAGGATCACTGAAGTTGAAAACAGAAGCCCTTCATTCAGCAGAGGGCCTCAGCAAAGAAGTACTCTTCAGTACTGTTCCTCTTGTCATTTGCTGGAAGTCATGCTATGAATAATTTCTAACTTATTTACAGTTTTGGTTTCCTTTTTTGTAGGTGAATTGATTTACCAGGTGCAGTCGCCAGATGAAGGTGCTCTAGTAACTGCTGCCAGAAATTTTGGGTTTATCTTCAAGTCTCGGACCCCAGAGACCATCACTGTGGAAGAAATGGGCCAACTTGTTACATACCAGCTATTGGCATTTTTAGATTTTAATAATATCAGAAAAAGGATGTCTGTAATAGGTACAGCATGTAGCCTTTCTCTTGGTTTCTTTTGTTTTAATTGATTACAATCTAGAGCATTCAGTTAACAGGGGGTCATCTACATGTGCCATTAACACGCAGCAATACGCTGCAAAGTTTATTGCTCCCAAGAATTGGGCCATCTACATATCAGTTGCCAACCTGCTATAGGTTGTGAGGGACTTTGAAATTGACACAGGTTTGCAATTTCATTGAATCAGTGAATTTCAATGACAAAATGTTTCTGGAGAAATTTGTTGTGATCATTTCCAGGTTCAGCATTTACATGAAGTCTACAGCACATTCTGGTCTGTCTGCCATCTGTTGTCTACAATTTTTAAAGAAAGATAATTTTAAAAAATCACTTATTTTCTAAGAAAAACTCTATGACAACTTGCAATCCTGTTGATTATTTTTCATAGTGAACAATTCTGAAGATTTTTTTTTTTTACTAGAAATAAGGGAGAGAGGGAACACACTAGTTTAGACTGGGTGGAGCTGGTGACATACCTCAGTCATTAGTTATAGTGACATGCTCCAGTCATTGTGGAAGTTAAAACACATAAGGAGACCAAAAGTAGTAAACAGAAGTGTTGAATTTCAACATGAAAAATATATTACTGTATGCTAGTACTCTCTGAGGATTAGAGGATCTAACAGTTTTGAGGTTTTTACAGCAAGATGTTTGAATTATAATTTCCCCAATAGTTTCTCTAAAACTATTTTTTAGTTTTCTACTCTTCTACTTTTGAAAGACCTATAACTGACAAAGTTTTCAGCTTCACCTCATGCTATTTTAAAAATATCTTCTCTGGCCAGATAAATCTAAGAGAAATGTTGAGTAGATGGAAGCTCATTTCAGGGTAGTAGTTCAGTGGTGCTTTAGGATGGCAGTGTAAAAATAGGGCATATAATAGGAACAGTTTAAGGTTATATTTGCACAACAATCAGGTGTGGGTTTTAACATGTACAGACAAACTTGAGTTAGTTTTAAATGGTGCCAGTAGCAATGAAACTGTGATGGCTTCAATACTGGCTATGCAACCCTGCCTGGAACCCCGGACACCTAATTAGTAGGGCTGTGTGAAGCTTTGGGTGTTGATTTGATTTGGATGAGATTCAGCTTGACTCAGCCCCGATGGTGGCCGAATCTCCAAATCCAGATCAAATCAGGAGACCAATTACAAGGTTCAAATCAATTCAAAGCTCTCTGAATCAATTCGGAAAAGATTCAGAGAGATTTGGAGATTCAGGCAGTCCCCAGTCGCTGCCGCAGGGAGCTGGACCTGGACTCTGTACTGGTAAGTAGGGTGCAGGGGAGGGGACCATGGGGGGAACTCCACCAGGCTCCATCCCCTGCCTGCTCCCCTAGTCCCCCCTGAGCACCCTCCAACCCCTGCCCGCTGTCTCAGGCCCCCCCATGGCTGCCCCACTTTCCGGCTCTTTTAAAAAAAGCCCCTACTCACAGGCTGGTGCCAGGCAAGGGGGCGATCTCTGCTGCACCCCACGCTGCATGGGGGGCTCTGCCATGAGCCCCCATTCCCTGCCCACTCTTCCAGCCCCCACCATGGTTGCCCCAGCCCCACCTTCCAGCTCTTAAAAATAAATAAATAAATAAATAAAGCCCCACACTCACCAGATACTGCAGCGACTCTTGGGACTTCTGGGGGCTCATGGGAGAGCCCCCCATGCAGCGCAGGGCAGTGGGGGCAGCAAGGATCACCTCCCCGCTTGACAGGAGCTGGTGAGAACAGAGTTTTTTGTTTTTTTTTAAAGGGCTGGGAGCAGGGGCTAGGTGGGCCTGCCCTAGGGGGGAGGGGGACTGGGAGAGTAGGCAGGGGTCAGGAGGCTCATGGCAGAGCCCCTCATGTGGCATGGGACAATGGGAACTGCCCCCCCTACCTGGAAGCAGCTGGTGATTGGGTCCTTTTCTTTTTAGAGAGCTGGGAGCTGGGGCTGGGAGAGTGGGTCGGGGATGGGGGCTCATAACAGAGCCTCCCATACAGTGTGGGGTAGTGGGGATCACTCTCCCACCTGGCAGCAGCCTATGAGTGCCGTGATTTTTTTTCAGAGAGCTGCGACCAGGCAGGGCAGCCACTGATGGGGCTGGGATGGGGCTGATTCAGAGATTCAGCTGATTTGGTAATGACCGAATCTCCAAATTAGGTTCAGCCATATCGATTTGGGACAGTGATTTGGATCACTGAATTGAATCACTGTCCCCTGAATTGGTCGAATCCAAAGTGACTACTAGCCACTTTGCACAGGCCTACTAATTAGGTGGCTAATCAGTGCTAAAATCAATGCCAGTGTATGTCTACTGCTGTTGGCACCTGAGCTAGCTGAATTAAAGCTAGTTCACATATGTGACTGCAACACATGGAAGCATCCAGTTGCAATGTAGACATACCCAAAGTATTGTGGGGCATACTGCAACTATTAACTGATGTGAACCACTTCTACTTATGATTAAATGGGAAACTTGCCCCACATTAACCTTGTGTAAGATATAATTCTCTGTAGTCAAGCAGAGTTTTTTTAACTGATTATCAGCTTAAATGATGCTGATGACAACAATAAGCAAGTTCTGTACAGAATTTTCACTTTGTATAAAAGTCTGACTGCCCCATCCCATCATGGTCATTTATAAAATAAGTTTTCTTGAATGGCTCAGGATGCCTTGTAAAACCACATCAAGTACATAGTGGTGGTAATTAAGTTATTTTATGAAGTAGAATAAAGGCCATCACTAACAATTAACCAGACCCTCTTTTGAGCCCTCCCAGTTTCCATTAAAAGAAGCTGCTTCTTGGGAATTGAGCTATAGGTAAGGTAGAAGAATTTGAACTTTTTACTGAAAAATAATATATAAGTTGCGAACTAAGATGTCTTATTAAAGTGTATTTCCACTTTATTTATCCCCTGTAGAGAATGGTATGTTATGTACACTATATGTATAGCAGTCACAAAATATATTTTAGAAGTTTTGATTACCTGAGACTGCACAGTGCTCACTTCCTGAGTACTCCTTTCAATATTTTTTGATATCTTGCTTTTTTCAAGGATCTTTGCTCTAAAGTCACATTTGTGTTATAGTACCTAATTGTAATAGAAGTGACACAAGATGATGCAAAAGCAGTGATCCTTTCTGTGCTATTAGAAAAGTGCAGTGTCTGAGAAATAAATTAAGGAAGATTTTTATGGAGAATAATAACTAAAGATGTATTGAGAATGTTTGGTTTAGAGTCAATTTAGAAATAGGCTAAAGTTCACATTTTGCCTTTGAGATTTAATTAGAGCTAAAAGTTAGGTTCAAATTAGATGGTGTCAACATTTTGCAAACTTTTATTATGACATTTCAACCCCAAATGTTGGGACTCTTGCAAAACTTGCTGCTTTTATGAGACTCTTGGGCATAGCTGATACAGAACAAGAAAATATGATTTGCAAGCAAAACTGAAGCAGAGATTTTAGAGGGGTTTGTAATCCTTCTGAAATTTAGGAGTTCACATTTGAGGTTTCCTCTAGCTTGACACAATTTTTATCAAGATGTATTCTTTTTATTTTTGAGATATACATGGTGTGTTTAACACCAGCCCAAGTAATTAGGCTGTTTCTATGCACTGATTACTATTTTTATATTGGTATGTCCAAAAACGTCAACCTGTACTTGGAAGATCAAATAAACATTTGGAGGAGGGGAAGGAGAAATGTAATGTTTATATTCTAAATTTCTAGTTCCCTTTCCTTTTTCAGTTCGAAATCCATATGGACAGATAAAACTTTACTGTAAAGGAGCAGACACTATGTTATTTGAGAGGCTTCATTCCTCCAATGAAGAATTAGCATCTTTGACATCAGACCATCTTGGGGTAAGCACTTTTTATTTAGACAATGATCCAGAAAAGTACTTAAAACAGATGCTTAACATTAAGCATGAATTTTACACTTACATATAAAAGTGTGTTTAAGTGCTGTTACATAAGCCATTGTTCCATCTGCAATTTAGCTCTGCAATGTCTGCTTCTCTCCTAGAGACCCAAGGAAGGTTACAGTACTGTGGTACCTGAAAGCTTACCTAAGTCTATCCCAGCCATGCAGCTGGTGCAATAAACTATATCGCCCACAAAAATTCCTTAATGGTGACAGTTTCCTGAATCAGGGCATTGTAGGCTTTATATCCTAAAATGATCCAAAGTTTTAGAAACTTTGGCCCCTTTGGGCAAGTCCATACGTGCAGACATCATAGAATCATAGAAGTAGGGTCAGAAGGGACCTTGTAGATCTTCCAGTCTGACCCCCCGCCTGGGCAGGAGAAAAAAAATGGACTCAAATGAGTCCAGCCAGGTAGGCATCAAGCCTCTTCTTAAAGATCCCCAGGGTAGGA
>NW_017728911.1:23458759-23460444 GCF_001723895.1 Crocodylus porosus | reverse complement strand
AAAAGGACTTTTTATTATCCTTGATCTTGGATGCTAGTCCTAGCTCTGTCCGCCTTAGCTTTCCTGACAGCCCCTCTACAGGCCCCAGCAGAGGAGTTAACACCCCCCTTCCACTGGATGTACGCCGCCTTTTTGGTAAGCAGGCATTCCCGGATGGCCTTGGTGAGCCAGGGGACTTTCGGGCACTCTTGCCCTCCCTTGCTTTATGTTGGGATGGACTCCCCTTGGGTCCTGAGTATCGTTTCCTTAAGGAACAACCACTCATCCTGGACACTGAGTTCCCCTGCCCTCAAGGACCCCAGCACCTCACCCACTAGTCTCCTCAACTTGTTGAAGTTGGCCCTCCTAAAGTCTAGGGCTACCATCTTGCTGCAGGCCCTTGACACCCTGCACTGGATGGTGAATTCCAGCAAGCGATGATCGCTATCGCCCAAGTGGTCAAGAACCTGGAGGTCCCTTACCAGGTCATCACCTGTGGCCAGGACCAGGTCCAACAGGGCCATGTGCACGTGCAGCAGCTCAAATAGAAGTGGCACATATTTGAGCTGGGGATTTTTGCCTTGGGTGCATGTGTGCCTGGACATGCACTTTGGTGTGGCGCAAGTAGTGCCACTTGTGGCAAAATAATGCTGCCCAGCTCTTCCTGGATCTGCAGCCAGGGGGAGCTAGAGGCTGAGGCCAGCATCTGTGCTGTCTTCAGCAGTATAAAAACCTGCCCTGTGCTGGACCCAGCAATATAAAAAGCTTCCCAGGTGAGCGGCTTGGGGCTACTTGCCCTCAGGAGCTTCTGAGGCCCAGCCACTTGGTATCTGGGCACACTACCCCTTGTGCCAGTTGGACTGCTGAAGCAGCCCTAACCTAGACTGGCCCTTGCACCCTCTACCCACTGTAGCAGTCTGACAGTAGGGGCTTCTGCCTGGCTGTGACCTGCTGACAGCGTCTGGCCCTTGGACATGCAGCCTCAAGCCTGTACCCCTGCCATACCTGGATAGGGTGCCCCCACTCTGCCATCTGGGCAGCTGTTGCCTAGAAGATGTGCTCCTTGTGGTGGCCTGCTTTGAACTGTGAAACCATGTCCTCTTGGCCCCAAATGGTCAAGAGGTCAGTCACCTCATCTGCCCTCCAGCTGGTTCCCCAGTGCTGGCCCTGGACAGGCTCTCTTGCACGGGTCTCGCCCCTTGTCTCACCAGCAGTGATCTTGGTGATCCCTGTTTATGATTTGTGAATTCTCTGATAAGAAACCCAAATTCTCTCATTAAAATACCCAAGATAGTGTTCTTCCGCTATTAAAATGAAATGCCACTATATATAGAGAGGAAAATGTTTTATTGATATATTTGGGCAATGTTGGGCAATGTTTATTTACAAGTGTAAAGCAATTTGGAGGAGGGATAGGGGAATTTGTGCGTGGGTATCGGATTTGTGGGGGTGATGTTTGAGGGGTATGGAGCTTGTGTGATGTTTTCGGGTTTGTGGCTGGGTTTGTGGGTGAGCAGTTTGTGGGGGTGACTTCAGGATGTGGGGGGAGCTGTGTGGGTGGGGCTGCTTAGGAGGGGTAGGTCCCCTGTCCCTCCCCCCAGGATGCAGCCTCCGCACACAACACATGGACTTCCCCCCCCACAAGGCCCACATGCCCCCCATGGCCCTCATGCACTTCCTGCAGTGTCCCAGCCCTCCCTAACCCC
>NW_017728911.1:23452628-23458659 GCF_001723895.1 Crocodylus porosus | reverse complement strand
CCCCACAGGGCCCACAGCCCCCCTGCAGCTCACTCCTGCAGCAGCAGTGGCTGTGGGCCTGGGGCCCTATGAGGGACTCATGCCCCCCAACCAGCCCTGCCATACAACCCCCAGACATGTACATTCCCCCTACCCCACAATCCTCCCTATCCCCCAGTCCCTACTTACCAGGAACAGTGGCCAGGTCACAGCCTTCCACCGCTCTTGCTTTCCCCAGCCTACAAATGCAGCATGCTAGGGCAGCAGGGGACACCATAGAGGCGTTCTGGCCAGATGCCAGAGCGTCTCTGGAGGTCAGAGCCCCGGCTTGCCTCAGGGCATGGTGGGGAACTGTGCCCTGTGCTGCTTTTCTCTGTGGTGTTTTTATTTGATACCTGCAAATCCAGGTATCAAATTATGAGCCCGTGCTGCAAATATGTAGCAGGAGGAACATTTTTTCAGTCTCAGCCTGCTTCTCGCAGTGTCTCTTGGTGCAAGAGGCACATGCACGCTCATCTGGACACTCCCTTTGGGGCCAGTCAGAGAGAAAAGTCCAGGTAAATGACATGATGCTTTTAACACCCAAAACAGCTGAAGTACTTTCAGTGTTTATAGGGTATTTAGAGCCTTGGCATCCCATGTGAAAAATCATAGAGATTATCCAGTTTGGTAACCTGGTCTTAAATAAAATATGCATTTTTTTTTTGTTTGGTTTGAGGGTCTAACCTAATGTGAACTTTAAGGGAAACTGGGTAAAGCTCTCATTTCCTTCATTTATTTTTTTAGAATTCATGTTCTTTGTAAGTATCCACATTTAATACAAACCATTCCATGATTCTTTAAAAAAAAATACTCCTTTGACATTAAGTATACAGTATGATGGTTTAGTAATATTGGTTACAAACATAACTATTGTTTTCATCTCTATAATAGAGCTTTCTTGGCTTTCTTTTAATCTTTTCCAGAAGGCCAACATGTTTTTTATGAAAGCAAGGCTGGAATCATAACTATCTGATCTTTGCAATTACTCAATGTTAAAACCTTGGGTTTCCATACTTACCGAGTGAAATTAAAGGAACATGAATGTGTGCATGTGTAAAAATCTCTGTGCATGCAGAATGGACTTTCCTGTAAACAAACAAAAAAACTCTTTTTCCTTTTCTGTTATGTTAATTCATTTGCAAGCCTTTGCTATTTTTTCTTTAAATTGTAATGTTCCCCTTGATCTGAAAAAGTAGACTGTTACCTACAAGAGCGCATGTATTTCTGAGCCAGCTAGTTTTTAAGGTACCATTCTGCTTGGCTTCAGACTAACAAGATTAACCACCTCTACATTGTATTAATTGTATAATAGTTTTCTAGTAGTTTTTCCTGTATTCATTTAAAATAAAAATATCCTTGTTAGAGTATTTTCTGTTTTCTTTGGTTTGTGTTGCAAGGTCAAAGACATTTCCTGAAATGATTTATGTCTTACAAATGCCCATGATCTTTGTGTTTGACCTTAAAAAATTAGTACTTTAGACTCTAAGCAATCAAGGAGTGAATATATATTGGATAATACATTTGTCTGGGAGACGGTGAAATCTTTACAAATGAGTAAACTTTGAATAATATTATATATACAATCGTTCTTATATTTGAGGAGTTGTTTAAAGGACTTTGCAAAGCAGTTAACCCATAGAGGGATGTAAGTGCTTTAAACTCATTACCTGGAATAATTTTATAACTTTTGTCCCTGCATGGGTTAATTGTTTGGTTTTCCTTTTTGATCGTTCAACCCACCTCTGCCTCTCTTAACAGTGCCCCCATTACCCTACTCTTTCCTCCCCCTTTCCCTATCCTTTGCTTTCAAATTACTTTATTGTTTCCTATTTAGAACCCTGCTTTGTGCAAATCACAAGGCTCCTATACACATGCGCGGAGTCTGCTCTAGTGCACTGGAAAGTCAGCACATCAGTGCAGAAGACTCGATTCATGTCTGCTGGAGCACAGAAATTGCTTATTTGAGAAAATGCTCATTCTGCATTTGAGTCAGCCTTCCACATCACATGCATCAGTGTAGCCATGCATCTCCATGCTGAAAAAATGGCAGCAGTAAGCTTCGACATAAAACATGTTCAATGAGCTTTAGTTGTAAGTGCCCCACTGCCATTTTTTCAGCATGGGGATATGTGGCGATGCTGATGCATGTGATGTGTAGGCACTTCAAATTAGCACAGCTCACTAATTAAGGTGCCTGGTGCCATGTCCCACAACATGTGTAAAAATGCCCACAGTCTTTAAGGTGCCACCCTGTCCTTCCTTCTGCCTAGCATCAGATTAACAGGGTTAATTAGAGAGAGGGAAGAAGAGAGAGAAGTGCCTGAAATGTAGATAGGACTTTGTTCACATACATACTGTCTATCTTTTATCCTCATTTGTTAGGAGTTTGCAGGAGAAGGCCTTCGGACGTTAGTCCTTGCATACAAAAACTTGACTGAAGAGTACTTTAAAGAATGGTTTAAAATTCTTCAGGAGGCAAAGACTTCAGTAGATAGCAGGGATGAACAGCTTGCTACAGCATATGAAGAGATTGAAAGAGACATGATGGTATGTTCTTAGAGACTTGGCATTTGCAAGATATATTAGGAAGATGTACTATGTTACAGAGAGATTCTTTTATGTTCTCTTTCAGTACTTTGCTATAAACAAGGTTGTTGTAGGACCGTTATGTGCTTCACTGTAGTCATGATTGATTTTAAGATGTTGGAAGCAACCACGAGAGACTTGCTCTATTTAACTGACTCACTATAAATAAAAATAATTTTTATTTATTTCTACCTCTCTACCGGCCAGATCCCCTCAGATCTACATATGCACCACCTATAACCAAGGATGAGTTGAACACATGTATAAGGGCTACATTTGTTTCAGTCTTCTGGGCCCACAAGTGACTTGAAATTCCCTTGAAATGTTGCACCCTGGCTTTGTTGTGATGCTGTATCCTGCCAGTCTCTATCCTATATTAAAGTTGAAGCACATGTTGTATCCAATCCGATAGCACAAATTTAACTCCTTTCTCCTCTTCTGCATTGCTCTATAGCTGGAGTGACCAAGATACAGGCCAAGGAGTTTTGTCATCTGGCCCACAGGGCTCCCACAGGTCTAGAAATTTGGTGTTATGTTGAGTGGTGCTGGCATGAATTGCTTGGAGCCATTAATGCTGTTGCTGCTTGTCCTGCTGTCACATTTCTGGACCAGTAGAAAGCCCAATGGGCTGGATCTAGAGTGCAGGACTGAAAGTTTGGTGGTGGAAGGAGCAGTGGCTCCTGGAGCTGCAGCAGTTATTGTTGCCAGTGCCAATTTCCAACCCCTTTGACCAGATGACATGGCTCTCTATGTATTAGACCCAGCCCATGGCTCGGCCCCCACAACCAGTCTCATGTCACTTGATTGGCCTGTAGTTTGGCACCACTGCTAACTGTCTTTCGGTGAGATTTGAATGGTTATATATAGCTGTATTAAGAAAACAGAGGCAACCAAGCTTCCAGCTAGAAGATAATTATGATAAATCTGATGATGCCAACTAGCTTGGCAAGACAAGGATTTGAAGGGGCTTCCTCCCTCCCACTTCGAGCAACCAGACCTGCCCTGAAATTATATATTGTATAGTTCTGATAAAAATTGCACTATAGTTTGCTTTAGAGCAGAGGTGCTCAACCCATAGCCTATATGCCAAATCCAGCCTGCAGAACCATGGCATCCAGCCTCCAAAGCTCTTCAAAGGTCAGAAAATTTGGCAACAGGGGAGCGGTGGTAATTAATAATGCCACTCCTCCCCCACTGCCAAATTTCAAGCTGTGCACTGCTGGATCGGGGCCAAACCATGCCTCAATGCCCCTGGATTGGAGGTGGCCATGCCCCCTTCTCCCCCCTTTCCCCCTTGGGACTGGATTGGGGCCAAGCCATGCCCCCTTGATCCATGCAGCCAGATTAGACTCACCAGCTGGATCTGGCCCTCAGACAGACTGGGCACTGCTCATCTAGGCAATGGAGCAAAAAGGTTGAGTACCACTACTTCAGAGGTAGGCAGTTTTTAATTTGTTCTCTATAAAATTGTGAAATTGAGCATAGTGCATTATAATAAAGTTTCACTTGACTTTATAGGTGGAGACAGAGGTGACAATTTTTGCCTGATCTGGCCCCTGAAAGCACTCTACAACCATGACCAAAAACAAGTGCATGGCTGCAGATAATTTTAAAAGGGCCCAGTCCCAGGAAACTCTGAACCCTTATTACGTGAGGGTTCAGATGAAAGCACTCTGAAGTGAACCACCCTCAGTAACTTCTGTCTGCACTTGCTGGGAGCAGGGCTTAGCTGACACAGCCCAGCACTGCTCCTGATGCTGTTTTCAGAATGGGAGGTAAGGAAGAGAGTGGAGGGAGCTCATTCTGGTGGTTGCCTGGTGGTAGAGGGTGGGGTGGGTGGATTGGAGCCCCCCCACACCTCACTCTAGTGTTGCTGGGGAATGCCCAGAATGGACATCCCTCCCCTGCCTTCTTCCCCCCCTCTTCCCCATCCTGAGTCAGCATGGGAGCTCAGAGTGGGGACAGAGCTATGGGAAGAGGCTGCATGTCTGCAGCCTCTCTCCTTAGATCAGCTCCAAATTGGAGCTCAATCCTCCACCCTCCTGACCCAACAGCTAATATCTGTTGAGTTGGGAGGATAGGTCTAACTCATGGCGCTTTAGCTGCACTTCTGTCTGCACCTTATGTTCCATGCATTTACCTGTCTAAAACTATTTTATTTATATTCTTCAGATTTGATTACTTAAAATATTGTAATGATTTTCAGAGTTTGTCTAATGTCTCTTAAATGTTCTGCTTCCTTACTAGTTACTAGGTGCCACTGCTATAGAAGACAAATTGCAAGAGGGAGTTACAGAAACCATTGCTAGTTTATCACTTGCTAACATTAAGATCTGGGTTCTAACAGGAGATAAACCAGGTAACCATTAATACATATGATATTTTTTGTTAGTGTAACAGATGGCGATGAATTCAGTGACACTTGCATAGTTCCTTTGAACACAAAGTAAGGGGATACATTGCTTTAAACATTATTATTTTCTTTTTATAATCTGGGATCTCTGGCAGAAATAAAATTATTAATATGTGTCGAACTAGATGAAAGGATCACTGAGTTTAAATGTTGTCATTTTCTTCAGAATTTTAGAGGTGTAGCCATCAATGTTGTTTTCTGGAGGATCCATTTTCTTATAATAGATTCAGTTCCAATTTATGCAGTGCAATTGTGATGCCCCAATCATGAGATTCAGATGCACCATAAATAACTGAGATGGGCTTTTATTTTTCATGTGTTCTCCTTCCTCCTTTCTTACAACCCTTAATCTTGGTCTTTTAACATATATTTCATGAAAAATAATTATACTTATTCTCCCCCTCTTTGTCTGACTGATGGTATAGTCCAGACTTTTCGCACGAAGTGTAGAATACAACCAAGCCTGCCATGTCATACTTCATAATTGTTCTCAGCCAGTTTGATGCACCTAGTTATGTGGGGCTAGGCCAAGAATCTGGACTGGCATCTTTCGTACCACCTGTTTTTGCTTTGATAGATCTTATCATAGAATCACAGAACTAGGGATGGAAGGGACCTTATAGATCTTCAAGTCCAACCCCTTGCCAGGGCAGGAGAAAAAGAAAAAAAAAAACCCCCAAAAACCCAAAACAAAACAAACCTGGGCTCAAATGATCCCAGCTAAGTAGGCATCAAGCCTCCTCTTAAAGACCCCCAGGGTAGGAGCCAGGACCACTTCCCTTGGAAGTTGGTTCCAGCTCCTAGCCGCCCTAACTGTGAAGTAGTTCTTATGGATGTCTAATCTAACCTACTCTCCAACAACTTGTGGCTATTATTCCTTGTTATGCCAGGGGGTCCTAGGGGAAACAAGGTCTCTCCCAAACCCTTCTGGTCCCCCCCTAGTGAGTTTATAGACTGTCACCAGGTCCCCCCTCAGCCTTCTCTTGTGAAGGCTGAACAGGTTCAGGTCCC
>NW_017728911.1:23418717-23452528 GCF_001723895.1 Crocodylus porosus | reverse complement strand
GACGCGACCTGGGGGTGCCGTGAACTCTCCTAGCGCCCCCTACCCACCGTGCCAAATCCGGTTCAAATGCACCCTCTTTATCTCACCCGCCACATCTTTGATGGTAAATATTGTTAAAGGGAGGCTGCCTTTCTACCCTCTTTGGCACGGTGCCTTGAGATGTCCCAGTCCGTGCCCTGCCTTCAGTGACACAGTACACCCTAACCTCTGGGGCCTGTCTCCCATGCTCTTGCCCGCACTGGGGCCTTGCCTCGCGATCCCCTGCCCGCACTGGGGCCTTGCCTCGCGATCCCCTGCCCGCACTGGGGCCTTGCCTCGCGATCCCCGCAATTGAGGCTCAGGTGGCCGTGGCTGTGCCTGGCCCCCAGACCCCCTTCTTGGGTCTTGTGCCTACTGGGCTCCATACAATGGAGGCTCAGGTGGCCGTAGCCATGCCTGGCCTCCAGACCCCCTTTCTGGGTCTTGCGCCCCACTGGGGCTTCTCGCCTGAGCCCACACTGGGGCTTTCCCTGCGATACTGCCCACACTGGGACTGGGGTCGACATACCCCAAAATGCGGCGCCCTCTCTGGTGCCAGGAACTCCCATGCTACTGGGAAGCTCCTATGAGGCCTCCAACCCCTACAGCCTCACCCAGTCCTCTGGTCTTACACAACAACAAAACAGAAAACTCACACTCCTGTGTTCCAATATAAATTCCAAGCCAAACTGGCTAACCTTCCTTCACATTCCTACTAGGGTTTCCTCCACCCAGTATCCTCATGCAGAAACCGCTCAGGCCACCAGGCTTCTCTGCTATGCTTTGCCCTGCTTGCTCTAACAGAGCTCCACCTTCCTCACTGCCAAAGGGGGACTGACTTCCGGTCTCAGCCTGGCTTGTTTATATAGGCCAGGCCCTGCCCCCTTCTGGTCAGATGACCAGACTGGTCTCGGCAACCCACACCTGTGCTGACCTGGTGACTGGCAGCTGAGCCCATATTACTGTTTGTCAGTAGCAGGCACCTTAGTGCCCTGCTACACCCCCTACAGGCCCGAGCAGAGGAGGTATACTCCTCTTTGGAGATAGCACCCCCCTTCCACTGGGTGTACGCCGCCTTTTTGGCGATCAGGCATTCCCGGATGCCCTTGGTGAGCCTGGGGGGCTTTTGGGCACTCCTGCCCCCCGTTGCTTTTTGTTGGGATGTTTGTTTATGTGCAGCTGTAATTAAATTCTCTATTGACTTTTCAATTCTCCTTTACCAGCCTTAGAATTTGCCATCTTCTTTTCATGAGTTTTTCTAAAAACCTCTCCATGTAGTTAATTTTTTTATCCATTTCTGGTTATGTATTTCTTGTAGTCTGTCTAGTATCTTATTATCAGTAAGACTATTGATTTAATTTGAGGGCTTCATCTGTCTTTTGTCATACAGTTTGCTGTCATAACTTACTCCTGTTCCATAACATTTTCATTTGCCCTTTGGCCCTTTCCCTCCATTCTTCCTTTCACTGTAAAAATGTCTGCATCTTATATCATGTTCAGCAACTTACGCTGCATTAATATTCACCTAGTCTTCCTAGTCAATACCTTAGACCAATCTTTGTCCAGCAAATGATTACCTTGGGCAATTCATTTTGCTTTTTGTGCCTCAGTCTTTCCTCCCAGCCTTGTTGATTTTCTAGTTTTTTGTTTCTATGGTCATGCGATGGGTCTCCCAGTATATATTTGTGGTCCTTTTCACTATGGAACCCTCTAAGCATTACTATATTAAAAATAATAGACCCATAAGAGAAAGTGCAGATTTATTAAATACTGTGCAGTAAGTATATTAGACAATGACTTTAATTTTGGTAGTTCAGTATTGTCACTACATACTGATGATGTTAACACTGAAACGAGTACCAATTCAATTAAAAATATTTTAACCTAAACTGGTATTTATGGCCCTCAGAAACTGCTATGAACATTGGTTACTCCTGCCGTATGCTCACTGATGCCATGAATGAGATATTCATCATGTCTGGCCACACAGTGATGGAAGTACGTGAAGAACTCAGGTAAAGGACAGTATTTGGTTGCTTTTACCCCTAGCAGAAGGAATATTCCACTTGAACTCCCTGCCTTTGGAGTAAACATGCTTTTCCTTAAGGTGCCATGTGTTAAAGTTCTGTCAGTTATAGTAAAATTATGCAGGCTTGCTTGTGTGAAAGCAGTAGTCCAAGGACCTGGGACCACTAATCTCTAGACTGTGAGCTGAAATTTTGTCAGTATGCCCCTCTTTATTGATTGGTGGGAAGGTGGGAAATCATACATTTCAGTTCTGGCCCATTCCTGTTTCTTCCTTCCACATTACTTTATGCTTAGAGCTGGAGATTTTTGGAAAATGCAGTTACGACTTCATTTGGAATTGGAATTGTCAGCAATTTTTCTCTATATTAGGCCCTGTAATAATAATTTGGAGATTTACTGTTCTAATTTGTGCTGATATAGGCATAGATCTCTGTTTCTGTATATTCATCTTTCATATGCACATCTGTCTTTCTCTCATACATTAGGGCAGCTGGGAATTCTAAAATGAAACACCTATATGGCAGTATTATTTTCACTGTTGGTGATTTAAGCAAATTTCCTTTCTTGGAATGGATTTTAGTGCAACATAAATGATTAGAAGATTGTACACACCAGAGTTAGGAACTATGCAGATAGCATTGCTAATATATGATCCTTATTGTCCTGCAGAAGATTATTTGTTTTTGTTTTTTCTTTTTTAAATACAGGAACAAATTGTGCAGGCAGTTAAGTATGGGCTGGTAGTAATAAAGACAAATATAGTACCAAGCTTTGCATATAAACAGTGTTCTTGACTTCTCTATCTCCTTATCCTGTCGCTTTCCCCAGCCAGTTCTAGTTCTTTCCCCCTGTATCCTATCTCTTCCTTAGATATGTTGTCCTTCCTCCCCCTCTCTAACCTAGTTTCCCCTCTCCTACTGGCTTCCTGCCACTTTCCATTTCCCTGGCTCTCAGCCCTAATCACCTGCCAGCTCCATTTCTATTTCTGTTAGGCTCCAGCCTCAGCCTCCATCCTGCTTGCTCTACAACCCAGTGTTCTTCACCATAGTATCTGAAGTCCTGCTCTGGTCCCCTCTGCATTTGAGTCAGTAGATTTCTACCTCTATGCTGGCAGCAGGTTGTGGTGCCCTGCCTCCATCCCAGCTGAGAGAAGCAAAGGAAAGTCCCTTGGAAAGTTCAGCTTCCCTGGAGAGAGAGCATGATCCATCACTCTTTGCATGTGTATGGTAACATCTTCATGGTGAAATAGAAGAAAATCCTAATTTGCACTTCAGCTTTCTTTGGAATAGGCTGATAATGAAGAAGTAATTAAACAGAAACCCACAAGTATAGCTGTTCTTAAGACACTTATTTAAGAAGTCTGTGTGTCATTGAAGCTCAAGTTACGTTTAGAATTATTAAGAATAGTGAGAATTGCCTATGCTGACTGTCTTGCAAAGTGAATGTGCTGTTGCTTCAAACTTTTAACTTTTTGGTTCAAGAAATGGGTATTGCCTGATCTGATGTTCTGAAACAAAATGGCTGTTTCCCACATGGGAAAGAGATTTTAAGTTCACTTCTCCAGATGATGAATCCTGAAGTTTATTATAAAGAATTCATGATATTACAATCATTTCCAGCACAATAAATTATGTTGTCATAAGCACATCAGTTTTATGTCACTGCAGGATCCAGTAGAAGATTGTCCTGAGCTCAGATTTAATATTGATATATTTTTTCAGTAAGAGAGAAGATGGGCAACAAAATAATGTTTTTTAAGCATAACCTCTTTGTTTAGTTTTGTGCCAGCAGGCAAGTTAGTGCCGCATAATTCAAAGTATGTGTAATTGGCCTTCATTTCAGGCTCGGGTCATCTTATATTTCCTTTGTTGCCATTGGAATGGAATGTGTTGGTTGTCTCTAGCTATGCTATTTCATAAATCAACCACCAAGTGGCCTTCAAAGAACAAAAGAAAACACACTCTTTTCTTGCAGACCAGTTGCATCATGGTTATGGTTCTAGCTTCCATTGAGTAATAGCTGGATTGCTCTTGAATTAGACATATGGCATCATGATATACTGCAAATATGAACTAAAACTTTAGGCCTTTTACTGCAGAAATTTTACATAGTTAAGAAAACCTTGACCTCTGATAATGTTGATTTTAAAGTCTCACTCAGAATCTGCCTGTTATTTAGAAAGCAACTTATTGTCTGAACCAGTAACTAAAAATGTCCTTAAAAATAAACAAACACTTAAATTTATCAAATATATTTCTTATATAAAACATTATATTTTGGAGTAGGAAGCTCAGCTCTAAGCTGAATTTATTTCAAGCTCACAGATGTGTTCAGACCAGATTTTTAAATTAATTTGATCTTTTTTCTGTATCTAAGAAGATAAAATTAAAAATACAAAAAACATTCAAAACTTAATATTTTGAGATATGAAAAAAAAGAAAAAATCAATTTTGGACATCTGAAATATCTTTGATAGAAGCTGCCTGTAATATCTTGGTCAATAATAATTAAAAATTAGAAGGTATGAAAAATAATAAAGTTTAATTAGCATACAAAAATTATTTTCAGAATTATTGTAAATAAAAGTTTATTGGTTAATCCATGTCAAATGGTTCTTTTTATTTCACTCATAGTGGGAGTTCTTTAAAACTCAAAAGTAAAAGATCTTAGCCATTAATATATCCCCAATTTAGTGAAAGCTTCAGCATGAATGTATCTATGCATAAGAATGGCCTTACTGAAGCCAATATTATTACAGAAATCTTTGCAGGATTAGGGCCTATGACATATAATCTCATGGTTTACTTCCAAGCATATTTCTTAACAGTTGCTATCAGTGAAGGAAAAACCATGTATATATGATATAGTAAAATGACCCATATATTTCTCCCCTTATTTGGTCTCTTTGAACATACCCCGTAAAGTATGAAGCCCTGTGCTTCCTTTTCAAGGCAGGGATCCCATAATTCTTCCATTTTAAAACTCAGCCACAAGCTCCTTGTGGAACCACTTTACTTACTGAGCAGGTCCACCTGGGTTCAACACCTGGTGTGTGGGCTCATGTAATGAGTTTAAACTGTTAGCATATTGAAGATGTACATGCTCATTAAACTGGTAGTCAGTAGTCTACCAGTGGTGTTTGGTGACAAATTGCCCTTCATAAACATCAGTGCATTACTTAACAATTGTAACAAAGCATTTAGAGAAAAGCAATAGACAATTTATCTATTTTACCTGGAGTTGTAATATCCTGGTGGTACATGTAGGGGGACCTTATTCAAAACTCAAATGGGTGCCTGTGTAATCTAGTTTCCCACTACAGCTCCACAACCACTTCATCTCTGGTGGGTGAGAGACAGAGTGTATCCCTTATATTCCAGCCAACATTTCTTTTATCGCTGTCCATTCCTACCATTTGTCTTCTCTGGACAAAATCAGTCTGGTAGACTTAGCAGGAGGTCAAGCCAGTGGCTTTGCTATTGTCCTGTGATAACCCCCTCATGTTTATCAAAATGGTTTATTTTGAGTTATTTCCCTTTCTGCTTGTTTTTCCTGACAGTCTGGTGTTAAGCTAACCTAATATGTTCGTGCTGCAAACACACCAATAACCAGGCAACATACACTATTCATAAATTAAAACTGAGCAGCTCTAGATAATCTGATGAAGCAAGCACACTGCTTGTGAAAGCTTATGCTGCTTATAAATCTCTAATTTAGTCTATAGAATGCAAATTTGCTCTCCATTCTGCTAGCTGTGTATCAGTCATGTGATGTACAATACTGCAAAATTCTTTAAAATATGAAAGTAATCATCCTTCAAAATCACCTAAAATAAAGCAATTGAAAGTAGCGTGACAAACCAAGACTAATGCAACAATAATAAAAAGATCTCAGACAAAATACAAATCTATAAGCAAAGGAAATAACATAATCCATCACTAAAATAGGAGAATAATCTGTACATGGACTATTCAGTGATATCAGACAGATTGAGCTCCTAATGGGTTCACTCTTGATAATTGCAGATGTCAAGCTCAGAGGCAAGATGGAGATCATAGCAAATCCCAGATGTGGAGCTAATTCATCTTGCCATAGGTTCATTGACTAGATTTCATTTTAGCACTGGTTTGGGCCTGTTTGCTTAGGATACCTGCTTTTAAGTAAATTTGTAAATGGACTTATAGTATGGTTTTAACAGGTTTGTGGTTATGCTGTTCTGTAACTGTAAGTAAATGTGGGCTGGTATGTATGTGTGTGTACACACACATGTTTAAAAGTAAAGGAACTTTTGTTGTTGCACAGAGTCTCTGGACAAATATTTTCCTCATATTTTTTAAATATCCTTTACTCTTCTAAATGTAACCACAGTATTTGGTGTGTCAAACTGATGCTTTTCTTGAAGCCTGGAAAACCTTAATACCAAACTGATGATCAGTCAGTCAATTCAAACTCAGATTAAGCATGCTATTTAACTCTTAAATTATTTAAAGAATTCAAGATGATTCTCTTCCCAACTGCTTAATACTTACCCAAGAGATTTCCTGGGAGTTAAACATACTACAGGAGCCTCACCATTTGAAAGAACTATCTTCCTTGGAGAACTGAAATTAGCTCAAAAGCATTCTCTGATTAAAGTTATTAGGCGTCATATACTATTTTTGTCTTTTTCTTTTAAGGAAAGCAAAAGAACGTCTATTTGGACAAAGTGAAGGATTTTCCAATGGTCATGTATTCCGTAAAAAAAAGGAAAAATTAAACCAGGGCTCAGTTTTTCAAGTAACTGTCACTGGTGATTATGCGTTAGTCATAAATGGACATAGCCTGGTAAGTAGGTTGTTTTCAGGTTTTGTCCTTTCCTTTCTACTTTAAATAATTATATCCTTTTTCTGTTAACAATGACAGATTTCTCTTTGAAATCCAAAACTGTTCCATAAGAAAGTCACAAAGAAAGCCTGATAGTTGCAAGAAACAATTAGAAATTAATTGCTTATTAACTTTTGGAATCATATGGAAAAAATCAAATTAGTAACTCTCCACAGCTTTTTTTAATCACAGCCATAGTGGGAATGGCCCCATAGCAAGAACTAGTTCACACAGTCTTATCCCTTCTTAATTAGAAATAGACCACTGCTATTATTCTTTAAGTATTTGTATGAGGGGAGTATCACAGATCAATGCCAATTAATTAAAAGAATGCAACTAGGCAGCTCAAATGCTGTTATTTTTTTCCTGATGTTTGCTGTTTGAGAGCACAACCTGACCTTAAAATAATTACTTCACCAAATTAATGTAATTAAGATACCTCCTGCGAGTTTTCGAAATATCATCATTTTACAGGGATGCCAAAACAATTTGCTTTGATTAAGAAATCTGGTTCTTGTCATAACAGAATAAACTTACATTACTTTAATGTAATTCAGGTTCAAAATCTTGAATAAATATCAAAAAGTTCTGTTTTGCTTACATAAGAGGCTTTTAAAAGCTCCGGCTTCTTTTTTGAAGAGATTAGTCCCACATGAAGATACATGATGATTATAATGCTTTCATAAACCTTGATCCGTACTATAATTTTATGGGTTTGATTTTGAAATGGTTTTGCTTTTAGATAGGAAAATACTAAATGGAAATATGAATATTTATATAAGATTTCCCCACAGCCATATCTGCTAATTCTAAGTGCACATGGCTCTATTCAGGTGAAATCAGATATAATAGATGTGTTATTTTCTATAGTATGGAAGGCTGCAGGCCTCAGGTTTAGGTTAGGTTAGATTATCATCTCAAAAAGAAAGGTTATCTAGCCTGCAGAAGCCATCTCTCCCTTAGGGTGGCTATGCACCTACATCAAGGCTGCTCTTACGTGCTGTAATTACAGTGTGTCAGAGAAGACTTGATTAACTGAGTCTCCTGGAGCGTAGTAACTACCACATCACGTGTAGTGTCATGTGTATCAGCATCCCCATGCTGAAAAATGGCAGCAGGGACACTTTAACTAAAGTTTGTTCGAAAAGCTTTAGTTACAGCTCCCCTGCCACCATTTTTCATCGTGGGGATGCTGATATATGTGACAGCCACTCTAATTAAAGTGGCCCTCTCCCCCACCTCTCAGAGCACATGAATAAGTGGCTTACATATCAATTTGTAGTTTTAGTACTGTTTCACAATTGTTCATCAGCATGGTTTTAGAAACTAGAATCTGACTGTCAACTCAGCTCAGAACATGCTATGGAGGCAAATTAAGGCTAGGACTACATATTACAATGCAGTGCCAGATGGAGATACCCAAGCTGTCTCTTAATGAGAAGGTAAAAGTGGTGTATTAATTCAGGCAGAGTAATAAGCAGGGATTCAGGTTTTCCATTTGCTATGGAAAAACATGGATTTTCTCCCCAACATTTCTACACTAATAGCAGGGTGTGGGGCTGCAGCCAGGTTGGACCAGCTCCAGGCAGCAGCTGCCTCTGAGACCCAGTAAGTAGGACCCCCAGAGTGGGAAGGAGCGCCAGGCTACTATGACGGCCAACATGAGGTGCCCCCTTCCCAGTTGGCAGCAGCAGAAAGACAACCTGGCACTGCCACCACTGTTGCACCTCACCTTGGTGGCCATGGCATTGCAGCATTCTCTCCCATTTTGGGTCTTGTCCCCTGGACCCCATAGGTGGCTCTTGCCCATAGCTAGTCCAGCCAGGCTGCAGCCCCACGCCCACTGTGGGTGAAAAAATCTGGGAGGGGCATATCCCCCCCTTGAAACGCTCTGCTGCATCACCTGTGCCTTGCACCCCAATGTGTCAACTGTGCCCTCCTGCCCTACTGACATGTCGCCTGTGCCCACACCCCTTCCCCATTCCTCACACTCCACCCTTCCCCATTTGCCACACATCCACATCCTTCCTTACACTGGGGGGCTGGTGCCTGGGGGCAGAGGCCTGTGTTGTCAGGAGTGAGGGGTACTGGCAGGGTTGGGGGGGGTGTGGGTTGGGAGTGAGGGGCAGGGCATTGGCATATCGGGGCTGCTTAGCATCACAAAGCAGCAGAGGGGATGGGACAGATAGCTGCAGCTGGACCCATAACCCGGTGAGCAAAGGGGGTAGGGGGAGCTCTGATTTTCTATGACAAAAAACCCAAAATCAAATGCCAAAAAACATAGGCATTAAATTTATTTTATTATAATGATTGAGACACTGATAGGCTTCCAAATTGCTTTAAAATTATAATAAATATGTTCAACTTACTCACTCACTCACTCACTCACACGCACACACAGTGTGTTTCATTTTAATTGCAGAAAAATGAAGATTTGGGGTTTTTAATCAGAGAATTTGGTATTTCCCCCCCTTTAAATCAAAGAGTTTGGGCTTTTTAAACAGAGAAAACTAGGATCCCTGTTTCAGTGATAGATTAAATGCTAGGAACTGATAAGCTAATGTGGCTACTGTTCCTAGCACATAAGCTAGTTCATCAACAGCTAGCTCAGATTCTTTGCATAGCACTAAATTATAATGTGTAGGCATAGCCTAACTAACATCCTTCCTGCAAATCTTATCACAGAAACAAAGCAATGGAAGGTAAATATGTTTTGTTTGTTTTGATAGAGTTTAAAGTTACAGTTAGAAAAAAAGATAAAATTTATCTTCAATCTTTTTGGCCATATATAGGTACTTTGTTTCTATTGCTTCTTTCCTGGTACAAACTAGGAGCGCACAAACATTCAATTAATTTCTCCCAAAGGGAAGATGCCCCTTCTGGGAGAAAGTTCTTCAAGATTAAAACCTGGAAGATCTCCCTGGCAGGAGAGTTTCTCTCACAAGGGTGAATGCTTGTACAGTGTTTCACTCCCTTCTGGTCTGGTTTGGGACAGGACTGGAGTAATTGTTCAGTTCCTAACCTCTTCCCCAGACTGGGGACAGTCCGGTCTCAGGAATGGGTTGTGGGGGACTTGTCCCACTGCTCCAGTTTGGTCTGGGGATGGCCTGATTTGGGGAATAGTCCAGAGGCTTTGTCCCACTGCTCCAGTCCTCACCTGGCTCAGTCCGAGAAGGGAAGGGAGCAGCTACTGTTGCTCCTTCCTGTGCTTCCTCAGATCAGGGACTGCTTGGTCTGAGGAAAAGGCAGGGGGCTTTTCTCCACTGCTCCACTCCCCTCCTAGACCAGTCCAGAAGGGAGGTGGAGCAGTGGGGCAATGCTCTCCACCTCTTCTCCAGACCAGCCAGTCCCTTGTCTGGGGAACTGGTTGGGGGTTTACCTAACTGCTCCACTCCCTCCCTGCTCTCATCTGTGGGAGGGCAGTGAAGCAGTAAGAAAAGACTCCTCATGTTTCCCTAGATTGAGGACCCCCAAGTTTTGGGAACAGATGGACAGTCTTTCCCTGCCACTCCACTCCCTCACCCTGGGAACGGGGGGGAGGGCGGGGGAGTAGATCAGCCACTACTTCCCACAAATCCACCATTTTGGGACCACCCCGGTCTTGGGAAGGTGTGAGGAGCCAGCGTGAGGGGACAGTTGTAGGCTCAATGCTTGTACTACTGCCTCTTCTGGACACACTCCTAGCAGTGGAAATTTCTGAGAAATTAGAACTCGCCACCTGTTCATGGCCTTTGTTTAGGAAAACCAAACCAAGTTAAAAGCAATCTGTTCATATCTCAGCCCTTTTCCTGGGGTTTTTCACAGACTTGTATGCACTGTTGCTGCATCAGGTAATGATGGTGGGGGACTGAAATATGCCATACCGCTGCCCTCCATACTCAAGTGTGCGGGCATACTCCAAACTGGAAATACATTAGTGAGGCTGCCTGAGGCTTGTCCCTCTTCAGGACTCCTGAGTCCTTGCTCTTCAGCAGGCTTGAAAGTGGATACAGGAGGTGAGCAACCCTATTGGACAATGTATGGATTTGAAGCATGTCTATAGACTTTTTGGGTAGGATATGTTTTAACCCCTAGTGCTGGGACCAGCTACTGTAGCAGGATAAGTCCTAAAAGTTCTTAGATGACTGTCTTTCCTCACTTGTATGTCTTCTTCTGACCTATTACCATAATATCTAAGCATATAACCTGCAACCAGGTGCAGATTCAGGATTTTCCAAAGCAGGTGGGGGAACAGCAACATGCACTACAGGTTGCCTGCTACTGCTTTTTCCACTGCTCCAGGGCAGGGATGCTCCAGACCCAGCTAAACTGAACAGGTGCTGAGCTCAGCTGGGAGGGGAACAGTGCCAACAATGTGGCAGGAGAGTAGTTCTCTCCAGTGTGCCCAGAGCAGGCCCAGAGAAGGGGAACACCCTTGCTGCTGTTGTCCCCATCCCCAGCTGAGCCCACCCCTGTGCAGCAGGCAGGAACAGCTTTGGGGTTTCTCTGTCCCAGGACATCAGGGAAAGTCAGGCAGAAAGAGGGGGTGTGCTTTTGAAGATATTCACATGTTTTAGGGACTTCTAAAAATCCCATGGTGCAATCAAAATGGAGTGGTGCAGCCACAGCACTGCACCCCCCTCTGGATCTCCCCTTGCTTGTAACACTTCTCTCTCCTTTCCTTCCTCTTGCTTAGGACCTTCAGCAGTTATGTCTCCTTCTGACAGTCCAGTGAAAATTTTATCATACACTAAATAAAACTCCATAATATATAGAAAAATAGAAATATTTTATGCAGTTTTTGTGTCCTTGGCTGCATGCCACACACGATTAAGTCAGCAATTATGTATCTGTACAAAGGGGCAGGGCAGACCATGAGTGCTGGCCAGGCAGTCTGTACTGAAGGTTGGCAGTGTACTCTTGGGTCTCAGTTGTGAAGTGCCTCCATCAGTGCTGAGCCACAAAGATTCACAGCTTGTCTGCATCTGAATGTCCATGCAGCTGATTGTTCACTGGATTAAATCTTTCTTTCTGATTCTTATTATATTGGTTGTAAAGACAAATGCTTGTCTTTTATAGCTGTAATCTGTCCAGTTTTAGGATAAATTTTTTTTCCTTAGTCATACTATATTGTATATGTACTTGCAAGTCAAATATTTTACAGTGAAATATAGATTGTGCATTAGCTTTCACTGTGTGTGTTAGTATTATATGTGATAAATATATAGATATATTTACTATATGCACTTATGAGACTTACTTATTTTGCTCTCTGGCAGATGTGATAAAGCTTCAGTTGCTTGAAATACTGGTAATTCTGAAATTAGTTACTTTGCGAAGAAAATACAGTTTTGTACCGCATTTGTTTGCAAAGAATTCTCAATTCCTGCACAATATCATGTTTTCTGCTGATTATAGCTACAAAGCCACCTGACTGATATGGAACTTTGTCTGTTGCAGGCTCATGCGCTTGAGGCTGACCTGGAGAAAGAATTCCTGGAAGTTGCCTTCATGTGTAAAACGGTGCTTTGTTGTCGAGTCACTCCTTTGCAAAAGTCACAAGTTGTGGAGCTGGTTAGGAAATACAGGAAAGCAGTCACCTTAGCTATTGGGGATGGAGCTAATGATATTAACATGATTAAAAGTGAGAGCATATTTTATCATAAAGTTCTATTAAAAGCATTAATACAAATATGAATGGTATGCTAAGTTTTGCCTGATAATGAACTAATATTTATATGTGAATCTTCCCAGGCTGTCCCATTGCTTAGCACAAGAACAAGGCACCACCATATTTCTTTATCTTGGGCTGTTCTGTTAAATCTAAATAAATAACATAGTTGAATGAACTGGGGATCCCCTAATGGCTTACCTTTGATCCTGATAACAGAGAATTTCTGATTTAACAGATGATGCCCATACTTGAACATGTACCCATACTTGAAATGGTTCTTTAATTGCTTTACTTTGCTCATTGATTCTGGGGGGATTTGATGGCAGATTACAAATATCAGGAGAGAGCATCAGGGGCTAGGCGAACAACTCTTCACCAAAGCTGCCCAGTGGAAGACCAGGAGCCAAGGTCAGAAACTACTTGAAGAAGGTTTCAGGCTGGATATGAGGAAAAACTTCTTTAGTGTTCATGTGACCACTCTGGAATAGACTTCCTGTTGCGGGGTGTGCAGGCACCTATTCTGGAGATCTTCAGAAGGAGAGTGGACACACACCTTGCTGGGGTTATTTGGCCCCAACAGTCTTTCCTCCCCAGAGCAGGGGGACTGGACTAGGGGTGTGTGAGGCAGGCCCTATTCGATTTGGATGTGGCCCAAATCATTCAATCTGTTGATTCGGATCACCATCCCTGATTCAATTCGGCCAAATCCAAATCTGAAGATTCAATGCTCATTTAGAGAACCAGTGATTCAGGCACAGACACAGCTTTTAAAGCGTTTTCTACATACCTCAAGGTATCAGTGTGGTTTGTGAATGCTGCGATGCTAGGCCAGATGGCGTATCGCACAGGAGTGGGGAGGGAGCCCCTCTGCGTGCTCGGTGGCAGACCTGGAAGTGGACCAGAATTCCCTCCCCTCAGACCCAGGAGGCACCTGTTGCCGAACCAGGGAGCCGTGGTGGACCCAGAAGTGGATCGGAAGTGCTCTTGGTCCACTTCTGGGTCTCCCGCTGAGTGCTCTGGGAAGCCCCCCCATGCTTTTGTGGGACACTCCATGCGCCCCAGCATTGCAGCAGTCATGAGCCGCCTGGTACCTAGAAAAAACATTTGAAGCTGTGTCTATGTCCAAATCTCCGAATCTTTCCAAATTGTTTTGGAGGGTTCCGGTTTGATTCAGAGGGATTAAAGGGTCCTCTGATTCAATTCAGATTTGGAGATTTGGCCACTGAATTGGGTCGAATGGAATCAGGGTCTAAAGCTTTGCACAGCCCTAGATTGGACCCAGTGATCTCATGAGGTCTCTTCCAGCCCTAAACTTCTGGGAATCTG
Organism: Crocodylus porosus; assembly: GCF_001723895.1. Taxonomy (NCBI): domain Eukaryota; kingdom Metazoa; phylum Chordata; order Crocodylia; family Crocodylidae; genus Crocodylus; species Crocodylus porosus. The sequence goes on along the minus strand of NW_017728911.1, from coordinate 23,438,640 downwards.
TGAATATTAAATGAAATGGCTCTATGAAGAGCCTGCCTGGCTGTCGCAAAAAGGAAAAAAATACCCAGTATAAAATTGTACTATCAGCTGCAGGGCCTCACAAAGTTTCAGCTGTGTTATAATATTGCCACCCTTAAGAGAGTTAAGTTTTATCAGAGTTTTCAAGAGTCTGGAGAAAAATTTTTAAAACAGTTCTGCTTTGGTAAACACACTCGGGGAGAGGCCAAGAATTTTTGAAGAGTAACAAAGCACAATCAGTCTTTGAACATTACAAAGACAGGATTTCTGTATCTGAGTGCCACTTAATCATATGCAGACATCCCAATTAAGCAGAATTAATGCCACAATTAAGTAGAATCCCTTGGTATTAAGTATCATTAGGTTTAGGTACCAGAGGAAAATACACCAGTAGAATGGCCTGTCAAGTAACTGTATAGTGCGGTATGCCAGTGTAGATGCATCTTACAGTTTGCAAAGAGTGCATGGCAGAGTATAATGTGCAAGCTAGCTTTAGCAACTACTATAAATTAATTTATTGTATTGTCAATTACTTTGAACTCCTTTGTACATTGTACATTGCAGTGAAGTTTTTTCAGTAAACATACTGCATTTACTTGCATACCACATACATGTTCCTCCTCAAAATCAGTCCTCCAAATTTGGCAAGTGTTTTGAGAGAGCTGATTTTACATTGCTGTAATAGGAGCAGAAGATTCAGATGCTGTATTCTAATGGCTGCCAGAATGGCTGCTGCTTTTCTCTGGCCCCAGGAAGCAGAAGGGTCACAGCATTGTGTCAATCCACTCAGGCTACAGAGTTACCGTTCATTGCTGCTTCAGCTGTGCTGGGATGTGTCCCTCAGCTCAGGTCTTGCTACTCCTGGGGCTTCAAGAGCCCGATTCTGGAGGACAATGGCCCTGGGTGCTGTGCCCCAACCTGGGGCAGCACAGCTTGGAAGTGCTCCCAAGGAATCTCCTGTAGGGGATTTGCAAGGCTTGTGTCATGTTGTTGCATTTTGCTGCAGAACACACATCTGCAAGTGCGGAGGGGGGATCCTGTTGGCAGGTGTTTCTGGGCTTCAGGAGCCCAATTCTCCATGTCCTACTGGGGGATTTTTGGGATGTGCAGAATTGGGCCCCACAAGTCCCTGCCAGTGGAGTTCCCTGGGGGTTTCCCTTTTTGCAGATTCATGTAGTCGGGGTGCAGCTATGCAATACTTACTCCCAGGGAGCTCCCTGCAGGGAATTCTTGGGCCTTGCTTTGCAAACAGGAGAACCCTGCAGGAAATCAGGCCCCTGGAGCCCCAGTAGTACCTGCCTGTGGTAACTGGAAAGCATGGGCAACTCTGAGCTGCCTGTGATCCTCACTGTAAAACAAAAAGATGTCTGCCACAAAAAAAGCTGCATAAATTTATACCACCTGTTGTCACAGCCACAATTTTGGGTGAAATAAAAGGCACGGACATCCGTTTGCTTTGATTTTGTGCTGCCATAAAAGTTATGGCAGCACATAGGCACCATCTGTTTCCAGCCTCACAGTCTCAGTACCTATTGACTGAGCAGTATGGTTCATGCCATTGCAAGAGATGGGTGCCTAGTAGGGGTGTGCAATGTGGGCCCTATGTGATTCAGATTCAGCCTGAATCAGGCACAGTGATTTGATTAGTTGATTCAGATCACTGTCCCTGATTCGATTCGGCCAAATCTGAATCTGAAGATTCGGACACAGATACAGCTTTAAAGGCAGGGCTAACCGCACCTTGTCGTGCATCCACAGGTGCATCTCTAGCAGGGCCAGGGAGGTGATCCTCTCCCTCTATGCTACACTGGTCAGGCTACAGCTGGAGTACTGTGTCCAGTTTTGTGTGCCCCACTTCAGGAGGGATGTGGACAACATTGAGAGGGTCCAGAGGAGGGCCACCCAACAACAGGGCAGGGGACTACAGGGCAGACCTACAATAAGAGACTGTGGGACCTGAACCTGTTCAGCCTTCACAAGAGAAGACTGAGGGGGGACCTGATGACCATCTATAAACTCACTAGGGGGGGACGAGAAGGGTTTGGGAGAGACCTTGTTTCCCCTAGCACCCTCTGGCATTACAAAGAAAAAACGGCCACAAGTTGTTGGAGAGTAGGTTTGGATTAGACATCTGTAAGAACTACTTCACAGTCAGGGCGGCTAGGATCTGGAACCAACTTCCAAGGGAAGTGGTGCTGGCTCCTACCCTGGGGGTCTTTAAGAGGAGGCTTGATGCCTACTTAGCTGGGATCATCTGAGCCCAGTTTTTTTTATTCCTGCCCTGGCAGGGGGTTGGACTTGAAGATCTATAAGGTCCCTTCTGACCCGACTTCTATGATTCTATGTTTTTTCTACATACCTCCAGGTACCAGCATGACTCATGAATGCTGTGATGCTGGGGTGGATGGAGCATCTCACAGGAGCATGGGTCAGCAACAGACCTGGAAGTGGACCAGAAGCAGTTCCAGTCCACTTCCAGGTCCAATTGGCAGTACAGTTAATATGAATTGTACAGTCTCCTTTCATTCTTAGTTACTTGAGAAGGGTTAGCCCAGATGAAATATTGGAAAGCCACTGTGCTCCATGTGCCCCAGCATCTCAGCATTCACAAACTACCTGCTACCTAGAGGTATGTAGAAAAAACATTTAAAACTGTGTCTGTCTGAATTGCCAAATCTTTCCGAATCTCTCCAAATTGATTCAGAGGGTTCCGGTTTGATTTGGAAAGATTAAAGGGTCGTCTGATTCGATTCAGAGATTTGGCCACCGAATCAGGCCGAATTTCCACTGAATCGAATCAGAGACTAAAGCTTTGCACAGCCCTACTGCCTAGTCTTGTTGCTGTCCTGCCACACCAGCAAGTTCCTGCTGCCTCATGCAGACCATCTTTTGGGGTGCCGCATTTCCTGGACAGTCTGTTTCCAGGAGGACTTACTTGGTTACACAGTTAGCCATGATTCTGGAAAAAACAGTTTTTCTCTCCTACAGTCTACCTTCCAATAAACAGGGTGAGTGTCTTATTTGGGAGAGGGTATGCAAGAAAATACAGTGTGTCTATAATTCATTGATGTAACAGAAAAATAGCTAATAATGTTTGGAGTCTGATTGTTTCCAATATTTCATCTGTGTGTTGTACATATGTCAAATTCTGCAGTTTGTCAGATTCACAGATTGCAATGGAAAAGAGTGGGAGAGAGAATCCCTTTAGAAAGAATGGAAGAAACGAAGAAGTAGTAAAAAGGAGGAAGTGGTGTTGAGTGAGGAACAGAGGGATTGCAAGTGACTTGAAGATAACTGCAGTCAAAACTACTGTATATTAAAATGAGGGTTAACCCTTCCTAAGTAACTGAGAATGAGAGGAGATTGCACAATTCATATTAATTGTACTGCCAAAGCTCATTTTAAGGTGTTCTCTGTAATTTAATAACTGCCTTACAGTTTCATTAGACCAGGCTTATATTATTACAGTGTAAACAACAGTACCTTCTAATCAACATTAATTATTTCTCATTAACTAAACTGTCCTCTGGGGTAGATTAGTAAATTGACATCTTTAAAAAATAGTAGTAATAGATTATTAATAGTTTTGATAAAATTATACAGTAAAATTAATAATAAAACGATGTATGTGGAGCTGGAAGCAGGAGCCCAGCAGAGACTGTTAGTGGAACCATCTCCACCGGGGTGATCTGGAACCTTCCCTCTGTCTTTGCTGCTGCTGCTCTGGGCAGGAGCCAAGAGCCACTTTGTAAATACTTAGTAGAGACTTGCTTCTTCTTTATTTGCAGGTGCACACATAGGAGTTGGCATCAGTGGCCAGGAAGGAATGCAAGCTGTCTTGGCCAGTGATTACTCCTTTGCCCAGTTCAGATACCTTCAAAGGCTGTTGCTTGTCCATGGCAGGTGGTCCTATTTCAGAATGTGCAAATTTTTGTGCTATTTCTTCTACAAAAACTTTGCCTTCACTCTGGTGCATTTTTGGTTTGGCTTCTTCTGTGGCTTCTCAGCTCAGGTTAGTACTTAGCAGCTAAGTTTATAAATCAACAAAATAATGTATGTGTTTAACATACCCCATTATTGAGAGGGCTTTTATTTAAGTGTCATCTGCACTTATCAGTGTCCAGGTTTGAATGGGAGGGGGAGCCTTTAGTTTTATTTGGCTTGTTTATTTTTTTTTTTGGATCTCAGTCTTTTTTTCTCTCAGGTAAGAGGTAATAGTCGAATCTGTGTTGTAGAAGGTGGTGTTACACTTCTACCATCCTCCCGAGAAGCATGGCAAGATCTCCCCCAAAAACTTCCACTTCAGTTTATGATGCATGTTACATTTCTGAGCAAATGCTCTTTCTCTGTCAGCTGTCACCTGCAGAGTTGACAATCCTACCTGTCAAATTTACTCTCCTTCCTCTTCTTGATCCACCGTGCATCCCTACCTGAACATTATTAAATCGTTTTCCATATTAGGCATCTGTGTATTCAAGCAGAAGTTATGGTGGCAAGCAGCTCAATTTGTGGCTTCTAGCTGATTAGTTAAGTGGGGCTTCTTCTGATAGACTTAGAGGTCATTTAGTAAATCAGTAGCCAACCCTTTGATTTTTTTTAGGTGTGCAAGTCTCTTAGCAAGTATAGAGAATAGGAGAAGAAAAGTTGGCCTCCTTTGTTTACTTTCCGGGAACGGGTGTGAGGGGTAGTGTCTAAACCTCCCGGCTCCCACATAGTACTGGCACTTCAAATGAAATGCTGGGGCTGAGATGTGTGGGATACAGGAGCAGTGCCATTTTCGGTAAAAACACGCAATGGGAATGTTGAAAGAGGGAGCCATGACTGAGGCCAGCTATATTGGCTCCAGAAGGATCAGGAGTTTCCTGAAAATATTAACAATGGTGGAAATACATTAATCTGAGTTTTGGGAAACATCATTTGTGTTTCTGGGGAAAGACAGAGTGTTTTTTAATTTCAGCAACTAAACATAATATTTGGTATGATTTATCAAACAACATGGTTTTAAAAAGCTGTTATGGAACACAAGAACATCAGTATTTTTTTAGAAATACTTTTCCATTTTGGCTCATCTTAATCAACTTAATAAATATACATTTTAATTTTGCTTTTACATAATTGGCTGTAAGACAAGGTTTTCTAGACCTTTTGATTGATTCAATAATAGGGAAAATTTACATAACTATGTTTTAAATAGTAAGCTTTCTTACTATACTTTTTTTCTCTCGACCCCCTGTACTTTGTGGGATGCACTTAAATAATTTGATGAAAATGAGAAGAGTTTGTTTGAATATTGGTTTTAGATATCTTCTTATGTGACCCTTCCAAAACTGGAAGTCTATAGAATAAAATTCAGGGAAAGGAGATTTCATAGATGACTGACAGCAGTTGTAGTTGTATGACTGGGGACCATTAGCTTAACTACTTATAGGGAATAGTTTTGATATTTAATTTTGTCATTAGAAATTCTCCAAAGCTTGCACATTTATCCTACATTCTGGTGGTTGCACAGCACCTATCCAGTTTAGCTAGTTGGCAGTTCTTGGCATTTGGCTTTATGTCTCTTGAATTGTATTTATTATTTTTCATTGTTTGATTTTGGTGGTCCTGGAGAACACAACCAGGACTAGGATGTGTTAGGCATTAAGCAAGTATATAGTAAGAAATGCTTATTACCCCAAAAAGCTTACATTCTTAATAAGCAAGACAGAACAAGATTAGGAGGAGAAAGAGAAAAACTAATTTGACTGAGGTCACACAACAGGTCAGTGGCAGAGCTTAAAATTGACTCCAGGTCCCCTGACTCCCTGTCCAGTGTCCTGTTTGACCACAGCGACCCTTGGATAAAGCCTTCTTAGCCTTTTAGGGACTCTGGCATAACTGTACTCACTGGTGCTCTGCATTCTCTACTGAGTCCTAGGCCACTTGCAAATCCTGGTCATAATTTTTAAAGTCTTTCAGACTTTCTATTAACCTGGACTGCTTTTCTATGCAATCTGCTAAAACTGCAGTGAACTGAATGGGAACTTTGACTAGGTCATCCCAATCTGAAATTGTTGAGGTCTGGTAGCAGACATAGCTGATTTGTGAGCTATTGAGGGCCAGATGACTCTCTTTCATTCCACTAGCTCTCTCTCAGTAATGAAAGTGGCAGGAAGGCCCAGCTTCTAGGCTAAGTACAGACAGTCAAAAAGCCAGAGGCTGAATTGATTTATTTCTGACAGGGGGTTAGTTTAAGCGTCATAGATTGAACTGAGAAGCAAGTGAATAGACATTTACTTTTGATTCTGGAAATGTAGTCATATGACTGCAGTGGCTCAGGCCATAAGCTGGGGGGTGCCATCCCTCCTAGCCTGCCAGCCAGTGCTAAAGGAAAGGGACAAAAGCTGGAGGAGAAGCCCTTCAAGGCTCCCCCCTTCCTCCCCCACTCAAGAGGAGAAGGGAGAGCATGGCCAGGCCTCAGCTGGCCCACTGAGTATGATGGGGGGAGGGTATAAACCCCAACCCTGGCCTGCACCTCCCTCACCTGGAGGTCTGCCAGGGGAGGGGAATGGCGAAGCCCCTGACAGACTTTTCCCTGCTCCCCACTCCAGTGGAAGGGGCGGGGGGGGGCATGGCCAGGGTCCAGCCTGGGGCCAGAACGCTGGGGAGAGGGGGTTTTAAATCCTCTCCCTGGCCCGCATGGGACCCCAGCTAGGGTCTGCTGGGGGTGGGGGCTGACAAGCTTTTCCTCCTCCCTGATCAAGTGAAGAGCAGGGGGGACATGGCCAGGCCTCAGCTTGACCCCTCAGGCTGAGGCAGGAGGGCAGGGTTTAAAGCCTATCTTGGAAGCCTGGAAGCTTGGAGAGATGTGTCCAGCTGGTAAGTATGTTGTGGTGGAAGGAGGGAAGGGGCATGGGGATGCAGATCAATGCCCCCTGTGGTGAGGGAGGGAGGGAATGGGGCAGGGGCTGGGCCATGTGAACAGCTGGAGTGGGGCAGAGCGTGGGACAAAGCCATAGTTTGTTTGGGGGGTGCAGGGCGGCAAGCGGCTCCTGCTGTTGTGCACACCCCAGAAGGGTATGGGGGAGGGGTGTGTGTCCCCCTTGGATTTGCGTGGGCAGGCCGGGGGGGCTGCAACTGTGGGCTGGGGCCAGGGCGGTACTGGGTTCTTCCTGGCGCATGAGGGCTGCACTTGGGGTGGGTGGTAGCGGCACTGTTAGGGAGCTACGTGGGGACTTCGGTGAAATTAGGGTAGCTGCAGCCCCCCTGTCCAGTGCCACCTGCCCCAAGTGCAGCCCTGGCCCAACCTTCCCCCCCTCCTCCATCCCAGGGCCACACTAGAAGAGTCCAGCGTGGCCCTGGCTCCAGCCTGCAGTTGAAGCCCACCCCACTCCCAGGCTCAGATCTGGGGCACGTGCCCCCCCATGGCCTCTTGGGGCGTGTGCAGTGGCAGGAGTCACCCCACACCCTCCGTACAAGCCATGGCTCCATCCAGCACCCCACCCTGTCCTGCCCCAGCTGGCCTCACTCCAACCCCCCCACACCCCTCCCCTTACCCTCCCTGGTCACCACAACAGACTTACCAGCTGCATGCAGGTGTAATGAAGATCACATCTGTATCGGCCGATATGCGTCTTTAAAAATTGGCTATTGAAATTGGCCCCCAAAATCCCTATCGGTGCACCCCTAGTTTTGTTAAAGAAAAGCTTACAGTGAATTGCTGGTCCCTTTGAAATCAGTGGTAAAGCTGGTCTTGACTTGAATGGAGCTGGGTTTTACCCCCAGTTTCTGATTATATGAAAATATCTATTGTGCTCCCCTTTTTTGCTTTTCTCACATACAACTTTAATATGCTAGCTTGATATACATAAGGTAGGACCTACTTAAAAATAAAGGCCAGACATCTGCATCTTTCTTTCACATGCCTCTTATTAACAAGTTATGGTTAGGTAAATTATTCTACAGCTGAAAACAGTTGGCCAGATGTAAATAGATTATGCTTTCTCAGACACAATGTTGAGTTAAAAAAAAGCAGTATCATTACTTAAAAGTGACATGTGGTATTTCTTTACTACCTTGGGCTGCCTCACACTGTTGCTGGCATTGTTGAATTTAATCACTTCAGGTCTTAAATGATGTCCTCCTGCCTATTCCAGGGCACATCCCGGTAGGTGGGCTGCACACAACAGATGTGCATTTCTGGAATGTGTTCCTTTGGCAATGGCATCTTTGCCTACAAGATGTCCTCTGAAGTGGATCCATGACTTAGTGGCACTGTGCAGCAGTGGTTGGTTGCATTGCGGTACCATTTTGCTGACTACTTTTGATCTGGTTTCAAATGTGAACAATTTGTTTCCTGTTGACAAGTTCACAACTAGTCCCAGAGCTTTGAAGACTTTTGTGCAAGTTTATATTGAGCATGAAATTCTGCATTTCCCTTGTTCTCACATGTGCTTGTTATGGATGTGTGTGCAGGGAAGGGCAAACTGGATCAGATAAAAAAAGACTCACACCTTCACTCTCTAAGTCAGTGCACCTCTGCAGATTTTAGTTTTGTCTGAGACTAGGAGTTTAAATACGAAACTACTGCTGGGAAGGCCAGGGGCAGCACAGCTCTATGGACAGCCATGTAGCACCTGGGGCAGTGCCAGTTCCTGTCATGCTGTTTGCAGCAACTCAGTCAGCCACTGCTGGAGCAGCAACTGCTTGTGTAACCTGCTCCCCCCACACAAAGGCCGTGCCTAGGGCTGCTGCCCTAGTCAGCCCCTTTCCCTCCTCCCCCACCCCCCATTATGCTACTGGGGAAAGTTGTTTGTACTGTTTCTGGCTTGACTGAACCCTGCAGGAAACAAATGTCCCATGAGATCACGAAATAATATCCAACCCAGATTCTAGTTAGCTCTGTGTCTGTCAGCTCTTAAGATCTTTTTTGGTGATAGGACTCTTTTCTTTAATGCCAAGATAAGTACCCTAAATATTTAGAACATTGATTCAACTCAAAATCAAACTGAGCAATAGCCACATATTAACATGCTAGGTTTCCTTGGATCCCCAGTGAAGTAATGTGCACAGTCATATCCAGGTATTTCTCACATCTGTGACTGGATCTTCCTACTGCTATATCCCTGCAACACAACCACTACAGAAAGGATGTGGGCACGTTGGAGAGAGTCCAGAGGATGGCAACAAAAATGGTTTGGGGGGTGGGGCATTTGACTTCTGAGGAAAGGCTGAGGGAACTAAATAAACTGGGTTTATTTAGTCTAGAAAAGAGAAGACTGAGGGGTGATTTTAATAGTAGCCTTCAACTACTTGAAGGGGGTTCAAAAGAGGATGGAGCTGGACTGTTCTCAGTGGTGGCAGATGGCAGAATAAGGAGCAACGGTCTCAAGTTGCAGCAAGGGAAATTTAGGTTACATGTTAGGCAAAACTTTCTCACTAGGAGGGTAGTAAAACACTGGAACAGGTTACCCGGAGAAGAGGTGGAATCTCCATCTTTGGAGGTTTTTAGGACTTAGACAAAGCCTTGGCCATGGCCAGCCTGCTTTGAGCAGGGGGTTGGATTAAAGGACTTCCTCAAGGCCTTTCCAACCTTAATTTTCTATGATACTATAATTCTGTGATTTCCAGACTGAATTTAAGCTTGTGCCTTTTTTTCTTATGTTGAGGAAAAATGCAGTAAACAAGCACTTTGTTGATTATTGTATGTGCCTCACTAAGTAAGTGTCATGAAAAACCATTGGTAATTCCTTGCATACGAAACAGATCACTAAACCAATAAATATTATTTCACTTGTTTTCAAAATGCATTTTTTCCCATGAATAGGGTAAAGGCTTTTGTTGTTGCAGATTATTATAATGAAAACTTTGGAAATGACGTGTGTGAAAACTTGTTATTAACTGCATCTATTTTTCAGACTGTTTATGATCAGTGGTTTATCACCCTCTTCAACATTGTCTATACTTCACTTCCTGTACTAGCAATGGGGTTGTTTGACCAGGTACAATTCTATCTTATTTGTATCATGTCTCCAAAAGAAGCAGTATAATTATAGTCTTTATGCTATAACAAGTCATCTTTAAATGTATACATTGTATAATTTTCCCATGTTATCTGCCTCACCTCATTTTAACTTATGCTGGGAATCAGCCCCCACCAATGGCCTCAACATCAGTAATTACTTCCTGATCCTTTGACTGATTCTGCACCAGCTTTTTCAAAATTAAACTATGCACCAATTAAGGATTTCTGGAATGCAACAAATTCTGGCTGTAACGCTGTTCTCAGCCAGATTCTTCCTCATTTGGGGCTAAAGTAGTAGAAATGTAGTCCTTGGTGACTCTCCCACCCGTATCTAACCATCATCAGAGAAAGATAGCTGTATGGCATCTCTTTTGCCCTGCCAGAAAGGCCAAAGGGACAGAGTGGGAGAAGGGAATCTTACCCTCTGTCTGTAAGCACATTTAAGTTATGAGAATATATGTTCATCAAGGGAAATTTCTTCTTCCTTTTGACATGAATGTCTGCACCTAATCTGTCATATAAGTTATTTATTTTGTGCCATTATTAAAGTAACACTGTTTTCGTATTATTTTTTATAGGATGTGAGTGAGCAGAATAGTATGGATTATTCAAAACTCTATGAACCTGGGCAACTAAATCTACTGTTTAACAAACGGAAGTTTTTTATCTGCATAGCATATGGAATCTATACCTCTTTTGCTCTTTTCTTCATCCCATATGGTGCATTTTATAACATAGCTGGTGAAGATGGAAAACCCATTGCTGACTATCAGTCTTTTGCTGTTACTATGGCAACATCTTTAATTATTGTAGTCAGTGTTCAGGTAAAAATAAAGATACTTATTTAGTTCATGTTTTTAGAAGCGTTCTCCTGGTTTTTAAATGCAGAAATTCCTGATAAAAATGAGACTTTCACTTAAGTTTGGAATCATTGAGAAGGTTTCAAAAGTTTACTTACAAACTTATAATGGCCTGAGATAGGGATATTCATTCTTTTAGAACAACTTCACAAATCTAATGTTTTCCTGAGTAATCAATGAGAATCTGAGATAAATGACCCATTGAGGACTTTTGTGACTTGAGAGAGTCTCAGCAACAGGAAATGTGTTTTTCAATGGAAGCTATACTAGAATAGCTTTCTGCTAGGGTTTGAGGTAAATTAATTTTTAAAAAGTAAATTATTCTCCTGCAGTTAGAATAATTGCTGGAAAATGTACATTATTTAAATGCTGCTGCAAACCCCATAATAGACTGGGTAGAGAACAGATTCAACTTTTTTCCTGGAATTAGGGAAAAGAACTTGTTACACCATTTTTTATCTTCTTTTTCTAGCATAAAGGCTTTGACCTCCAGACAATGCTGTTTATGGTCTCCAATAAACCTAACTAGAGCAATTAAGAAACAGAGCAGGAATTAGGGTGGTGGCTTTGGAGACAGTTTAACATCTAGTAGGGAAGGGCCATGTTAATCATATATGACCAACCTGCTAGGAGGGAGGGAATGATTTTGATTCTGGAACTGTTTACTATGCTAAGAGAAAGGGGGCAACCATGGACCACTGCCAAGGATGGTCTAGGAAATGTTTAGCTGAATACCCAAAAAGACTCTGTACTGTCTTTTTCTTTAGTTGTTGAGTCACCTTGTGTTATGATGGGACATAGAAACTGTTCATATGGACATAACAAGCTGATGATATATTTTATTTGTAGTTGAAACCTATAATTTTAGTTAATTACTTAAGAATTGAAGATAAGAAAGTGTATGTAATGGTTACATGATTAAGCTTTAAGAAACTACTGAATGATAAATCAAGATAATTCAGGTTTCATTTTTAAGTGAGAAATTCATTAAATTGCAGGAAACTTCATGGTATTCATATTTATTAGATAATGTAAGCAAAAGTTGATTTCAGAATGATCTGTTTTTACAAAGCAGAATTGCATTAACAAACTATAGCAACATTATTTTTTATGATTTTAAAGTATTTGCAAGTATATTGAGTGTTACTGCTGTGATTTTAATAACATTTTACAAATTTAAAAAAAATTAGGATCCAGAGGATAAGTTAGTTGTTCAGGGTAAGACAGAAAGTATGCAACAGAGTTTGGATTTAACCCAGATAATTAGTTCCCATTCATATGCATTAATCACAAAGCCATTGTTCCATGTCCTTCATGCTTTATTCCTCAATACTGTAAAGCTTTTACAAAAGACATACCTTCACACACACACACAGAGACACACACACACACATGCATTTTTATATATTTTACATTGTATTCTCATCTCATCTATACTGCGATATATCGTAGTATATGTTGTAAAATTTAACCATTGGAATACATGGGTTTCCATACTTACAGTGATAATAAAACTGCAAAACTCAATAATGTTGGTATGTAGGGATTCATGTGGGAAAAAAATGGTTTTGGGCTGAGCTTATGGTTGATGTACCCCAAATTTCACAGGAATTTCTAACAAAACTGGTAAGTCTTCAACACAGCCTATTGAATATCCCAATTTCTATGAAAGGTTGAAGAATACTACACTTATTTGAAGTGCACTTGAGTTCACAAAAGCTTGTGCTCTATGTACATCTTATTTAGTTAGAATGCATATCTATGATGCCTTCTGCCTGACTTTTCATTTCTCATGAAACCTAAATCTAGATTAGAACTTACTTTTTTTTGAGTTTCAGAATGAAAATTCAGTTGTAATTTTACTCAGTTTACTCCATTTGAATTGATAGTAAATATGGAACGGTAGAAGGATAATTTTAGAGGTTCCATGCTTTCCAGTTACCTAATTTGCTCCCATCTTAAGTTTAATGTGTGTCAGGAGCCTTAAGACCCTAATTCCCATTAATTAAATACCATTAAAATCTGGGCGCACATGTGCAACATTTTTTTTAAATGATTTTTTTCTTACAGTTTAATGAATTTTTAAATTAAATATTTAATAGAAAATAAAAAAGAGAGTATGTGATGAGAAACACTCAAATAGATTCAGAATGCCATAAAATAATCTCCTCTCTATATAAATATTATACTCCACATTTAGGAGACTATTCAGGAAGGGTTTGTAGTATGTTTTCTGGAACACTAAGCATTGAAGGTCCTTGGTATAATGCATGTTATCTGATTTTATTTTCAGATAGTTCTGGATACCAATTACTGGACAGCCATCAATCATTTCTTCATTTGGGGTAGTGTAGCTGTGTATTTTGCTATTTTATTTGCAATGCACAGTGATGAGTTTTTTGATATATTCCCAAGCCACTTTTCTTTCGTAGGTGAGTCTTTTTACCATGCATGAGCTATGTAAAGTATTTATATGTGTTAGCATAATCATTATAAAAAAATCATGAAACAGTAGCAACTGTAGAAAGAAACCTTTATATTACTGAACTAATATCATCTAAGTAATGAAAAAGCATTCCAGGTCTGTTGAAGTGTTGGTAAGAATACATAGACTTAGAAAATGGTTATAAACAGACTAAGACAAATAGTGAAGTGAAACTTATTATTCTTTTTTTTTTAATAAGTGCAACTTATTAAACATTGTTCTTTTTTGTGAGTTACTAAAGGTTAGGGTAGTGGCAAGGAGTACCACTATCCCAGAAAGAACCTTGACATAGTGGGATCAGAACAGCTTGCTGTGAAGATGTAGCTCCTGCAATAGCTGTTTTGCACAAGCCATACCGGCATTAACTGAGCACCAGCAGGACTTTGCTACAGTTAATTGAGAACACAGTTCTTTCAAGCGCATTTTAGTAGCCAAGCACATGATTACAGGAAATGAAACTACTTTTTGTAACATTGTCTGGACATTCTAAATATCAGGGACCTTGTGAATCAGCAGTTTAGGCCACAGGATAATACTAGCAAATTTGCTACTAGAAACTTGGATGATCTGCTAAAAGATCAACTTGAAAAATAATTATTTTTGGTCCCAATAGTATTATTCTGACCTGCCTGTGTTGTAAATAGGACTATTTTTCTGTTACAGCCCACATATGAGACCAAAAAGAGTTTCCTGCTCATGTGATACTAGAAGGACATCTTCTAAGTAGAATTGGGGGGGAAATGTCATAATATCAATGCAAAGAAAATTAATAATTGAATGAAGTTGAAAAGTGTGCATAATTGTTAATTAAAGATTGACTAAGCAACTACTGGTTAGCTCAAATGACTAGTAATTGGATAGATAGCTTTTGGCATCTGTGACACTGCTGTGTGGTTCAGGGCCATGGTGGTTTAAATACCAGTCAGATAATACCATTTGATGGTGTTTTAGAATTAAGGTCTAATACAGAGTTCATACTCTGAATGCAGCCCTCTCACATGTTTCATGTGATACTGAGACTTTTTGGGGGAGGGTGGCATATTAATAAAATACATAAATAAAATGGTCAGAGTAGTAATCTAGAGTGGGGTGGCTTTGTTCCAACAAAAACTGGACAATCTATTTAAACAGATGAGGACTCGTGTGTGTGTGTGTGTGTGTGTGTGTGTGTGTGTGTATGTGTGTGTGCGTGCGTGTGTTTTACCTAACCAGAGAGGTACACACATACACGCGTACACGTACGTACATGTAAATAGTAGAGCTGTGCGAAATTTCGGTCCCTGATTTGATTTGGTGGAGATTTGGCCCAGTTCGGTGGCCTAATCGCTGAATCCAAATAGATTCAGAGGACCCTTTAATCTCTCTGAATCGAACTGGAACCCTCCAAATCAATTCGGAGAGATTTGGGAAGATTTGGATATAGACACAGGTTTAAATGTTTTTTTTCATACCTCTAGGTAGCAGGCGGCTTGTGAATGCTGCGATGCTGAGCTGCATGGAGTGTCCCACAGAAGCATGGGGGGCTCCCCAGCATGCTTGGCAGCAGTCCTGGAAGTGGAACAAAAGCACTTCTAGTCCACTTCTGCATCCGCTGGGGAGCATGTGGGACGTCCCTCCACGTCCCTCCAGCTTGGCAACTGGTGCCTCCTGGGTCTGGGTGGGGCACCCAAGGTTCCCCCACAGCCAGTTGCCAAGTGGAGGAGTGCGGGGGGCCCCCCCACATGCTCCATGGTGAACCCGGAAGTGGACTGGAAGTATTTCTGGTCCACTTCCGGGTTCACCACCAAGCATGTGGAGGGCCTCCCTGCACTCCTGTAGGATACCCCATGCGCTCCAGCATCGCAGCATTCACAAGCCACGTTGGTACCTCGAGGTATGCAGAAAAAACATTTAAAGCTGTGTCTGTGTCTGAATTGCTGATTCTCTGAATCCGCATTGAATCTTCAGATTCGGATTCAGCTGAATCGAATCAGGGACAGTGATCTGAATCAATGAATCGAATCACTGTTCCTGATTCAGGCTGAGTCTGAATTGAAAAGGACCCACTTTGCACACCCCTAGTAAATAGCTATGCAAGTACCATCTTTCAGTATTGTTCTTGTATGCATCATTGTTGTAGTCACTATCTTAAATCCTTCTTTGGAGTCCACTTTGTATTTTGGCTTGTGTCAAATTTTAAATGCTGCCAAAGAATTTTGTCATTTTAGCAGTACATTTTTCTACATCTAGAAGAATTCAAGTATTTTTATAATAGAAATGCATGTTGACCTAAAGGAAAACAAAAGAGATAATTTAATATGTCTCGCACTTGCAAACTGTTAACATCAGCCTTGAACTCCTAACAAACATGTTTCATTTTCTTGTGCTAATAGGAAATGCCCGTCATTCTCTGGGCCAGATAAGTGTTTGGCTTGTCATTCTCTTGACTACCGTGGTTTCGGTCACGCCTGTTATAACATTACGATTTTTGAAGATAGATTTAAATCCAACACTAACTGATCAGGTATGACTTAATCCTATAATATGAGAGTTTTCTTTCATCTTTTCCTACCTCATATAGAAGTAATTTCAGTTTTTAAAAACTGACAAAATATATAGTGCTTACATAACTTCTGGGAAAAGACACAGGATGAGTTTGTCAAAGCAAGTTCATCCATTCTGTAAGTTTTAATTTTTTTAATGTATAAGAAGTGAAAGGTGATACTTGATTCCTAATGAACTTTTGGGTCAGAATTTTTTACTTTTTATTTATATCAGTGGTTCTCAGTGTTTTTAGAATCAGGGCACCCCTCCACTATTTTCTTTGAATGTGGTGACATCTCTGGTTGGGAGTCACTGTTTGTGCTCTTTCAGCTTACCTTGGTGGTTCTCAACCTAGGTATTGTTGTTGCCTCCAGGTAAAATTGCCTCATGTGCCTGCTGTGTAGCCAGGCTAGATAGGGCTACAGTTCAATTCCATTCTCCTGCCTCATTACAGTCCTCTGATAACCATAAAGCAGGCAGGAGAGCCAGCTTATGCAGGTGCCTTTCCTGGTCTGACCTATACAGTATCTTCTGGAAAGAGAGGCATACAGGATGGGTAAAACTGTACCACATGTCTCTGTTTGAGAGAAGCTTGCATGGGTGACCAGTCTGTGAAGGTGTGCGGCATGAGCTGATTCTTTTGCTAGCTTTAGGGTTATCAGAGTATCCTAATGCAAGAAGAATGTGCAAGTGCTGTACCCTATGCATATACCAGTTTTACCTGGCCTCTGTGGTAGTGGTGGTGCCTTGTGTTATGGAACCTCTGAGGGGATCCTGTGGCATCTTAATTGAGAACCAATGATTTATACATTTTTTAAATGTTACAGCACAAAAACAGAAGGCATATTATCCCATGTCTTTTTCAGTAAGCTAACTTAAATGGGAGCTTCTACATAATCACTCTTGACACAGTATGGTCAAGACTGTACTTTCTTAGAAAACAGTAAGTGATATAATTATGGGAGTTGGGGGGGAGAGAGGGGGGCTGCCCACAGCAGGTTTGGGCTCCCTGCTTTGCTGCCCTTCCCCTGGGTTCTCTGTGGCTTAGTGGGCAGGACCTGGTATGGCAGGGCAGAGTGGGGCTGGGTGGGGAAGCGTGGTGGTGCCACCGCAAGCCCCATGCTGCCATAGTGAGGTGCTCCCTGCCTGCCTGGTAGTAGTGGGGGTGGTGGTGTAGGTGTATGTCCTCTGCTGCTGGGCAGGCAGGGGGCACCCTGCCATAGCATTAAGGGGATCATGGTGGTGGCACCAATTTTCCCTGCCTGGCCCCACTCCTCCCATCTGCTGGGCTACGGAGGCCCCATTGGGAGGGTAGCAGGGCAGGGAGCCAATATCCTGTAGGAGGCAGCCTGCCCCCACCCCGTGCACAAATCTGGGGTGCATGTGCCCCCCAGGCCCTCACAGGAATGTGTGCAACAGCAGGGAGCCAGCCCATCCCCACCCTGTCCCCCAGATGAGCCACCCGTGGCCCAATCCTGCTCCCTGCCTGGGCCTTGTGGCCACACATGGTCCTGGGCCCCAAACCCCGTGCACTGCTTGGGCTGGGCAGAAATCAGCCCTTACCTTGAAACACGGCCAGGTCTTCATCAGCTCAGGGTGTACGAGCTGATTCTTTGCGCTTGGCCAACTCTTCTCAGTAGGCATGCTGAAAGCTCTCATTGTTGACCTGCTCCACCCAAAACTTCCCCAGACCTATTAGCTCTTCCAGGTCCATTACTCCATCTGTCTCCTCTGCCCCTGGTTACTCTATCACTTGGCCAGTGATCCCTTTCTTCAGGTTCTTCTTTTCTGGTTGGGGTGCTCCCCAGAACCACTGTGTTACCAGATTTGCCCATCCCTTTGGGGTGTGCTCATTTATTATGAATACGTTTCTAAGGTCTTTGTAATGCTATCAATGTACTGCTTGTGTTACTTGCGCTTGTATACAGAGCTGTATCTCTCCCTTCTGTAAGTCCTCACCCCCAATGGAGATATCTTGCAGGACTCAGTTTCAGTGGGGCTGGGTTCGTCCATTCACCAAATCAGTCATACACACAAACACACACAGATTAACGTGACGCGCCTGACCCAGCTGGGTTGATCAGCATGGACAGGCTGACACCCTCATTTGCCAGGAATCAGTTCATTAAGGTAACAATAAAATGCAATCAGACACAGGTACACAGGTAAACAGAATACCTCTGAATCCAGCTGGGTATCTAGATTACACCCTTACGGGCCAGCATTCAGTTCATCAGGTCACATCTGAGCCAAACTGGGCCAGTCAGCCTGTACAGGCTGATCCCCTTATGTGTTTCAAACTCAGCACGTCCCAATCTTTTGCTCTAACTGTCCTAGTAGTGGTAGCCTCTTGATGAGCAGGCCCCACAGTATTTCTGGGCTTCACAGGGATCTTTGGCTTAGGTAAAAGAAGCGTTGCTGCAGAACAAGTGGGAAAGGAAACTAGCAAAGGAAACATATACCCAGTTACCACAAGTTTGACTATAAAAGTTATTTATTGCTAAGTATATGAAATATATAATGGTACGAGTAGTAATAGACATGCAAAGGAAAAACAAACACAAACAATTACAACACTACCCTGGTTTCACTAGGTATTTGGGGAAACTTAGGTCAAGCTTAACTAATACAGTTCAGGTTCAGAAATCTGTCTAGAGAGAAAAGAGAGAAAAAGAGCGAGAGCTGGGATCTCACCAGTCCAAGGCACTCGGGTTCCAATGCTGACAGGTAAAGTTCTTAGCACAATCCTTGAAGGGAGGCGATCTGTTTCTTCCAGCTTCTCAAGAACAACAGCGGATGGTGTCAGAGTTCTTCTCTTGAAGCACACCGTTTGCTGATTTTACTGCTTTTTAAACCCTCAATTCAGATTCTTCAAAGCATTCTTTTAATCATGTAAATAATTGTATTTTCTATTGACAAGCGGTTATCTGGTGGAACATCTGAAGAAACTGATCAATAACCAGGAAAAACATAAGGTTAAGGAGTAACCAGACACTTAGGAGCCAGCTTGAAATTCTTATGGATAGCAGATATACTGGATGGGATACCTCATTGTTTCTTCAGGAACATAGATAGCTTGCAGCATCAGGGTTTTGTATTTTTACCTGTTGTGAATAAGCCTCAGTTTAGCATGACTTCCAGATCTTACTTCAAGGGATTACTTGGAGCGTTTATAAACTTTGTGGGGAGGACTTCCACCAGTCATCCCAGGAAAAGTATGACAGCATTTGTGGTCAGGGCTCCAATGGGCTGGATGCTGTGATGAACCCTTTACCGTTGTTCAAATGTTGCCCATACCTGCTCTGACTCAGTCTCTTTCCTCAGCATTCTGTAACCCGGCAACCGACTTTTAGTCGATCAAGTTTAAATAGGCCTCCCATAGTGGGACCAGTGAATGTACAGCCTAAGATGCCTATTAAACTTTACTTCTGCTTAATTCTGGTTAGATGAGGTTGTGCTTGGGGAGTCCTTTGTAAGTCCAGGTTAGAATTGGTCTGATAAATGCTGAGCTGGGTGTGTGTAAATATGGGTTGATTAGCATTTGGGGTACAGATTCCCCATCATGCAGTGCTCCCCTGCTTTTCTGATCCCAGAATTCAGTGCAGTCTTTGCCTTGGAATCTCTGTTCTCCATCCTGAATGCTAATGAGGATGTAGTCCTGTTCCATCTCCCATTTAAATGAGTTGTCATCTGGTTCCATCTCAGATGCAAATGAGACGTAGGGCAGTTGTTTCACTCTTGTCATTCTTATCTGGAGGGCTTTAGGTGTGTCTCCCACTGCATCTTCATTGTCTTTCATAATCAGTTTTTGTTCAGGTAGAGAGGAAAATTCTTTGTGAGTCGGACAGGCTGTGTCCTGTGCCAGGGTTCATAGAATCATAGATTCAATGAGTGGGAAGGGACCTAGACAGATCATCGAGTCCGACCCCCTGCCACGGGCAGGAAGGAGCACTGGGGGTGGCAGGGGTCATAAGACCCCAGCCAAGTGCCTGTCCAGTCTCCTCTTGAAGATTTCCAGGGAAGGTGAGAGCACC
>NW_017728911.1:23406578-23418617 GCF_001723895.1 Crocodylus porosus | reverse complement strand
GAGTCCCTGCTGGTGGCCCCTGATAAGGTTGTAGGCAGCCACAAGATCCCCCCTCAGTCTCCTGTGAGTCTGACTGTGGTCTTGCCTCCTTCTGGGCTCAGGTTTCACCCCTCAAGGGGCTCTGGTCTTGTCCCTCATAAGCTCAGGCTTCCCCTTTTCAGGCAGCTTCTAGGCTAGGTCTGGAGCTTAAGACTGTGCTGAGTTTACAGGTTAACCATATGACCCTTGGGCAGAGCTGGGATCTCCAAACCTTCCCTGCTAATCCTTTTCCAGTCCTACGATTTAAACTCTAAACAAAGAATAAGCCTGTTAGCTGTAACACAAACTTCCCTACACTAGGTTCAAACATAAATTTCACCTCCTTGGTAATACACCCCAAACCTGCTGCTACCTTAGTCATTTCCCCCTGCAGCATCCCACATTAGCTCAGGAGACAGCCTGACAGTCCTTTGTAAACTTTCTGCTGAGGAGCTCTTTCCCCCCTGCCTGCAGGGGCAGTCTCCTCCCCAGACTCAGCCATGTCTCCATTAAGCCATACCCCTGGGAGTCATGTGCCTTCCTATCACCAGCTACAGGTGCTCTCAATTAGGTTCCCAGGATGGTCTCGCTACTGCACTAGTAAGTGGTAGTATCATAGCCTGTGAGGTTGAACCGAGGCATGATCGTTGCTAGTTGAAAACTTTTCCCTCTTCTCCAGGCTGAGCTCAGTCCTGCAATACTATTGCTTGCTACCACCGCTGCACTTGGCACTCTGCTTTCCAGGCCACTCTGCCAGTTACCTTCTTGGTAAACCATATATTCAGCACTGGGAGCCTGTAGCCTATCAGTCCTTTACTACCTGGCCTTTCCTGGCTCCTGGCAAGCAACTCCCTGTACCTGGGGCTCCTTTGCCACCCTTAAAGTAACAGGGAGTCCCCAACTCCCTGTTACATCTGGTAAAAAAAAAATCAATGTTCTGATCATATTTGAATTTATGCTATAATTTATCTTCTAAGATAATCCCTTTGTGTTCTGATGCTGCAGGCATTTTAGCGTAACAGAAGGTGTAGGAAGTGCAACCAAAAGTCAGGTGGGATCATTATGTGGTAACACAACATATGCAATGAGTTTATTTTCAGATTTGGGGGGCAATCAGGGGAAGAACCATTTAATTCTCATTTTCAACAAATGTCTCAAATATCCCTTTAAATTCTCTGTTTTTTCCATTGGTTCAATGACATGCAGGTAGGCAGCTAGATTTAGATTCCCTGCCTTTCACAGTACTTTTGTGGCATTTCATATTTTCAGAGTATTATTATAAGCATTAACTAATAAATCCCCCAAATAGAACTCTGAGGAAGCTAGTAGCTAGTAAAGTATTATGATGATCATCCCATTCTTCAGATTGGGGAAAATCCTAGAAGAGTTAAATCACTTGTCCAGGTTGGAAGGTGAGTGCACAGAAGTGCCTGACAGCCATCTTAGGATGTGCCAGCAAAGCATAGTGTGGTACAGTATAAAAATGTTATTCCTAGCTCTAAATGAACTAAGTGAGTTATTGGACTTTGTTAGCACAGAGGTCTACATAAGCTAATTTATCCTTCTTACTCTTTTCCTAAACTGCACTGTGCAGTGTAGATATATTCAGTCAGAGGCAGATCCAGGGTTTCCCAAAGGTGGTTGTGGGAACAGCAACTCACATTGTAAGGGTGGCTGTACCTCCTGCTTCCAGACTCCTTCATTAATGAGTCCAGGTAGACTGCACTGCAGGAGCTTCTGGGGACTTTTTAAAGATCCTAAAGCAGATGAAAATTTCCCCTTTCTTCCCCTTCCTGCTCAGAGGTACACCCCTACCTTCCTTTTCCTCTCCTCCTTCTCCTTCTCAATTCCCTTGCCTGCCACTGCTGCTTTCTCCGCTGAGAAGCTCCAGAGCCAACCCTGCTGAGTAGGAGCTGGGCTCAGCCAGGGAGAGGACAGCAGCAACAGGGTAGCTAGGGAGTAGTTCCCTGAACACCTCCTGGTCACAGTGTGGGAAGAGATTCCCACCCCCTTTCCACCCCGCCCATCCCTGGCCCTGGGACAGTGGGGAATAGGCAGGCACGGGAGGAGAGGAAGGGATCATTTGAAGGGGAAGAGGAAAGGAAAGGAGCATTTTCACATGCTTTAGGGACTTTAAAATGTCTGCAGATGCTCCTGTGGTTCTGCCCAATCCAAAACAGGATTGCAGCTGTGCCACTGCACCCTCTTTGGTTCCGCCCGTTCATAGTATATAGTGCATGGGCTTTGAGTTCTGTCATGTCCTTTTCTACCTTATACCCTTGCTCAGTCCAAGAGATTTTGATGTATATATAACATACCACTGATGGTTTCAACACATTTTGGTTTTGGAATCCACTGAAAACACTTTTCACGTGTGCTGTTTTTTAATTACAAAGACCATGCCAGTGTAACAGATCTGAAAATTAGTGAAGGTGTATGATACCAAAAATCTGCATCTCAATGGAAACTTTCTCCCTCTCTCCCCCCTGCCAAGGTACGGAAGTTGCAAAGAGCTCGGAGGAAACAAAAACCTTTACAGACCCAGATGCATCAGGTGTATAGAACAAGCTCAAGAAGATCTGCATATGCCTTTTCTCATCAAGAGGGCTTTGGGGAGCTCATAACATCTGGAAGGAATATGCGAGTCAGAAATTTGCATCCAACATCAGGACAATACATGATAGCACCAGTTGGATTGAAAACTGGCATAAGAAAACAGCAGAGACAATGAACAGTTTCAGTAATGACAGACCCATGAACCTGTAAGTCAAGCTGAACACAAAGCAGTTTAATGCTTTTTAAAAATGTGGCCATCTCTGTATACTGCTTGCCACTTTGCAAGCATTAAGCTAGGAATACCTGTGTGAGATGAGGACTACAGAGAAGGTGACCAATGCATCAAATTTAACAGCATGTTCAAGAATGTTGGAAACACACAGGAATATTTTCAGTCTCTTTTCATTTCTGAAAATAATTCACCATCACATGACTACTTACCTGGTGCAAGAGGTAAAGTACTCTCTATTAAGATAATTGTAAGCATTTTCCCTCCAACTTCAAGGTAAATGCAATATTCAGATATTTTAATCAGGTGTACAGTCCAAGGTAACTATTAGATGTAGTTGCGGTGTAGGGGCATTTCATATATATTGTCAATAATGACTTTGTATTGATGCAGTCAGGGACATTTTAAAAATCTGTTAGCACAAAATTAATTTTGAAAGTCATTGCACAACTTTAAAACCAACGTGTTTAAAACAATTTAAATCTATGAAGTTCAAAGTCAAATGTTATCAATGTGTACAGCCCTTTCAAATACTTTTAAACATATAAAACTGAGTTTTTAAATTATTGATAAATTGAAACCAGACAAAGCACTGTATTATATTTTATCCTTGTTTCTGTTATTTTCATTCATTTTTATTTGTCTTCTGTTTAATACCACAGTTCATTGTTTGAAACTGCTACCTGGCTCTTTCTTGTTGAAATATGATGGGTCTTTTTCTCTTCTCTGCTATAACTCAGGAGTGACTTTAGAGAATTCATTAAAATGACACAAATGGACAGGAGGGGAGGATCAGAACCAGTTTTTCTTTCATTTCTTTTAGCACCCTGCAGGGTACAACTTTCTTACAGTTTTAAACAGAAGACCACAACAAGAAGAAGCTTCATTACAATCTATGTGGAATCCAGGAAATCTTCTTTATAATTCTTTTGTCAGAAATCTCAATGAAATCTGTACTTTACAGTGCAAGTTACTGGGGTTATATGCCTATACAAATGTTCTTAGTAAGGTTAGTCAATACTTGCTTGCAGTGTCAAAAATTGCACTTTGCTACCCATCTGCTGAATATGCTTGCATAATATAGAAATGTTTCTCCATTTAAGGAAAGTAGACCCAGCACTAGACAATAGTTACTGTTATGCCACTGAATGCCTTAGACTACAAATATCAATAGGTTTTCAGTCCTATCTGGTATCATTTATCTCAATATATGCTGGGAGATTGCGAGTAGAGTTGAATATATGAGGCAGTGCATAGATCCAGGACATGTTTTATGTAACAGAAGTTCAAACTGAGTTGATTCAAATTGCAAGCTTTTCTTGCCACTGTGAAACCTTTGGAATAACCTGAACCAGTGAGGGAGCAGATGAGGTGTTCCAGACCAGAAAATGATCCTATGATCTTCCACCCCTTTCTGTGTTTCACTGGCCTAACATCTTCCTTCTGGCTTATATCAGCTTTGGAAGATAAGATGCTGCCTCAGTTTTTTACACTGGAGCTGTTACATTGAGGAATGCAATGAGGATGTGGGGTTCACCAGTTCTATTATCTGTGATTGTGGCTATGAACTACAAGCTAGTTAACACCTTTTGGATACTAACTCCTTGTAGTGGAATGCTCTGAAGCAAGCTGTCCAGGTATAATAATGAACCATATCACTTACAAGGAGGTAGCCAGTAGTGGTTTGGGAATTCAAGATGATGGGGTAACTTCTTTGGATCTTAGATTCTTTATGATGGAAGTTTCAGGACTCTAAGGGTTTTATAGATCGTATAGAAATTGAGACCGTATAGAAATTGAGACCGTATATTTGTCATAATTGTAAAGATTCCACTGTAGGATTTCAAACCACCTTTTTTTCACGGAGTACCCAGGCTTTTTGTTGGGCTCCATCCACAGCATGCATGTTTCAGTAGCTTGTTCCCAACTCACAGTTTAAGTAAGTTATACCAGAAGGAAAAGCCTCGAAACTGTGAACTTCCACTTAACTGTTCGTCCTGGAGGGTTGAAGGCTACATTTACAGTAGTTTGTTTGCATGATTTGGGTAAGTATACTAAGAGGGAACACTGGTTCATGAATGCTGCCCCCCCTCCCCCCGAGTTTTAATGCTATTTAACACAATTGAAAGGTAGAAATGTGGAGAAGACATCTTCAACTAACTTTTAGAAAAAGAGAATTCTTCTATGCCTTGTATGTCCTTCTGTTGAAAATATATTCTAACCAAATGATCCAGTGTGATACCAGCAAAGGAGAACTAAATTGTATTATTGCAAAATGTAAAAAGAATAAACATTTGAAGAGTAAAATAGGCAGCAGAGCCTGTACCAAATGATTCATTTTTAAATATATATGAGATGAATTCAAAAGATAGAAATCCTACATAATTTCAGACACCTAATACAAAATATTAACTTTGCAACAAATGTAACATATATCTCTCCGCACAGAAAAGTAAGTGCATCTAAATCTGCATTAATTTATACCCAGTGTAATCCTGTCCAAGGTTAACTGATTGAATAAATTACTTAGAAATTTGATGAATTAGCTTTTGAATGGTATCAAACCCAATATTTTAGTGAAATGCCTTGGAACATATGCAGCATAATCAACGTAGTCTACAAATAACAAGAGAGAATAATGAGGAGGTCTTCATGTTTCTTATTTGTATATCAATAACTGCCTTTTTTGGCTTCTGTCAAGTAAATAAAGAACACTTCAAAATTCCAAATGTTTTGCAAAATGAAAGTGCATGACCAATATCTTAAGTAATATAAGCTGCAAGTTATTTTAAAATTATACCCATGATTAATATATAATATATTTATTCTACCTGAAAGAATGGGCCATAGAGAATACAAGCATGTTGAAATGCTGACAAGTGTTTGGCGATTACATTATACTAGCATAACAAATTATTCCAGCATTGATGAAAAATATTTTTTTGTACTTTCAAAGGAAAAATAGGTTTCAGTGTTAAATTTTGTGCATTTAAGTTCCATGGGGGAAAGACCAGGTTGATTTCTTGGTGAGGTTTTTTTTCTATTAAGCACTTCTCTGGCAAATCTGTTGCTAATAGCTTGATTTATCCAGTGAACATACACAGTTGAACAACTGTGGTTTTGAATTAGTAAGATATTCTGCAAGTGTATCAGGGTGACGACTATCTCTGGGAATCCACAACTTGATTTATTTGACAAGACGGTGGACCTGTTTCATTCGTTTCACTCCAGGGACTTGATACAATTATACACATTTGTGCCAAGGCTGAATTTGTCCTGGTGCATTTTGCTTTGTATAAAAGTTACATGTTTGGAAACGGGTTATTTTTAAACTGTAAGTGTACAACTGTCATATGAAGCTGTTTGATGACTTTGTAAGATAACAAAAATGTTGCATTTTTACACATAGTTCCAAAACTTATTTAAATTATGAACATATTTGATATTTTTCAAATATACCATTTATAAGTATAAAAATACCTTTGGTGTGTTTTTTATGCCTTTGTAAAAATTTTGTGTGTAAGTGATTAGAGCATCTCAGAATGTATTACCAGAGCTTTGATGACATGGTTCTGTGAACTATGAGAATGCTTTAAAAGTTAAATAAGTTCACCCAAAAAAGTGAAAGATGTTGACATTCAAATGAATTTTGATGATCTTCAGGTGCATCCATCTAAAACACAAGTTACTCTTCTTCCAAAAAGAATAAACTTATATTAGATAAGTTTCCAATTGCATTTTTGTTTATATGAACTCTTGTATATTGGTAATGGACTTCTCAGTACTATACTTAGGTTGAAAGAAAATACTTAGTAAGGCTACCCTGAGAAAAAAAGAATTATCCTCTGTCACCTGCCACAATGATTACAGTCAAACAAATACCTGGTTAGGAAAATGACCCAGGGCTAGGAAACTCATAATTTAATGTTCATCATTCTGCAGCTGAAATATCTTGAGGCAAGCAGACTGTGGGTTTTAGCTTGGCTATTGGTTTACTGGATCATGAAGCAGATCAATCTGTTACAAAAAGCCAAAAGTATCTGTTTTGGGACTCCAGGAGGGAGGAAGAAGGGAAGAGGAAGATTTTCACAGTAGAGCATGGTGGCCCACCCCTCCCCACATGCCTCTGATTGGCCGAGGGGCTCTGGAAGTCCCATTTCTCCCCAGAGATTGAAACATGGCCATCTGTCAATCTCTGTGGAGGAGCAGGACTTTTGGGGATCCTCAGCCCCTCAGAGGCATAGGGAGCCCCCACTGCACTCTGCTACAAAAATGGCAACTGGTACTGTGCAGGATTGCAGAATCTGGAGGCAGCTGCCATGAATTAAGTAGGTCCTTAGATATGAGTCGTGAAATAGTGATATCAGATGTCACTTGGGGAGTAACCCTTCTCTCTCTTTACAATAAGGTGTTGAAAGTAACTTTCAGGTAATCCCACTCATCTTGTATAAGGTTTTAAAGACATTGTTTTGCTTTTATTCCAGTCAGAAAACAGATGCTGAAATGCTATTACATATTAAGACACAATGTGAAAGCCAGATAATGAACACATATAAGTCATATCTTACGTGCTTCATATCAGACAGCAGGTGTGGAATTAATATGGAACTAGAGAAGGGTTCAGACTAAACACTCTCCAGTTACTGGTAAGTTTATATCTACATTTGAGCTTTACAGTTCTAGTCCAAGTCTGTGTAAAATAAGGTTAGATTGTTGAGCACTATTGTCAGTGCTACAATTCATAGCTCTAGATGCATACTAGGCCAGATGGTATACTACACTAACAAAGTCTAGAAGAGTGCAAGAAACTATAATATTGCTCTGATCTATCAGTATAAATACTTCAATTTCACAGCCAATTGCAGAGCTTTTTAGGTGCATGATTAAGACTCAGTCAACTATAACACAATCATAAATTATTCCATATATTCTTACAGATAACACACATCTTTTTTCCAAAAACCAGCTGCTGGAATTGGGGTAGGCATTACAACTGAGGAAATATGGTAGCAGCAGTTTCTGCTGCTTAAGCTTCTGCTGAGCAAAAGTAATTTCTCTCCCAATCCACAAGAAGCAGAACAGTGAGCTGGCTTGGCACTCTAACAGCTGCTACTAAGTTACTTACTACAGGGGAGGTTTGTATTTTTTTTCTTCAGGTTGCCTTTTAAAAACAATGTGCATGTCTTACTCCAGGGTGTGATATATGCAAGAAAATATGGTGATAATTACTCTAAGTAACACTAAAATTACATAAATTCTAGCAGTCCTGCAAATAAAATTACAATCTTGACTGAAGTACCAAGGCCAGAAGGAACAATATGTAAGTGGTGTGGGCTAAGCTCAGTTTTGCTGTAATGGAGTAGATTTGAATACTCCATTGAAATATATGGAGTTACACCAATTAGTGGTTGTGTAAATGAGAGGTGGCAAAAAGTTGAGTTTCTAACACTATGTAGTAAGAAAATCTGGTGTAGGGACCAACAGTACACTGGCTGTACTACTAGGCTTTAAGACAAAAATTAAAACCCTTAGGTACAGTACATGGAAACAAGAAAGGGCAGCAGAAGATCAGTTTCTTGGCATAAAATCATCAACATGAGAAAATAATATAAAAAACTGCCACACCTATATTTTACCTACTGGTGACTAGTCTTCCTGCCTGAATCAAAAATGACCTCGGATTAGGACACTAACCAAACCGTTACATTTTAGCTTTTGTCTATGAATTAAATTGATTTGTTTTTACACGCACATTTTTACTCCAGTCAAGCAAGAAAGAGATCATGTATCAAACAAAATCTCTAAAATAATTATATCGTTTGTATGAGATATGGAAAGTACAAAAATGATTCTTTGAATATAAAAGTAATTTCCTATTAAATATTTTGCTATTCATGGAATTACATGAGCAGCTATTTAAAAGTTTAAAAACTTATCCATTGGTTAATGGTTCTTCTAGGTTGTGTTTTAAATTAAACTGTGCAAAAATACAATCTGATAACATTATTCTGCTTTATTAGTTTTTTTTAGCTTAGTCTCTCATTCTGTAATTCTCATGTTAAAAATGTGTCAATCAATCCACAGAGTTATAGGAAGGAAAGTAGAAATGAAAACTGAATTTATAGTAGGTCTGTTGATTAGAGGTGCACTAATGCATCAGTCCATATCATATTGGCACCTATAAAAGGAAAATTGACATTATCGGCAATTGGCTTTTCTTGGCTGATGTGGACAATAATGTCACTAATGCTCTGTGCATGTGTGTAGTTGCAGCAGACACACAGCCCGCCCTGCAGTTTGGAGAGCAGTGTCCAGCTGGTAATTCTGTTGGGAGGAAGGGGCAGAGGGGAGGGAAGGGTCATGGGGGTGCTGATCAAGGCCCCCATGGTGAGGGAGGGACTGGGGCTGGGGCAGGGTGCAAGACGGCTTGTCTGGTGGGTGTGGTGAGGGGGAGCAGCTCCCTCTGCTGTGCACACCCCCAGGGGACGTATTGGGAGCATGTGCCCCCTGGGCCTGTGCATGGGGCAAGGGCAGGGTGCCGCTGCTGGCTGGGGGCAGTGCTGGCTTCTTCTCAGCAGGGGAGGGTTGGGCCAGGGCTGCACTTTGGGCAGGCAGTGGCAGTGCCACCCCAGAATTCTCCACAGGCCCCTCAAAGCTCTCCCTCCCAGCACCGCCACCGCCTGCCCTGAGCACAGCTCCAGCCCAAACCCCCCACCAGGAAGAGCCTGGCAGCACACCAGCAGCATCCCACCCTCAGTCTGCACACAGTTCTGGGGGAGGTATGTGCCCCCCATGACTCCTCTGGGGGTGTGTAGAGCCGCAGGAGCCACTCCTCCTCCATACTCCCCAGATGAGATGCTCACAGCTCTGTCCTGTGCCCTGCATGCCCCTGCCCCACTCGCTCCCTCCCTCACCATGGGGGCCTTGATCTGCTCCCCCCTGCCTCTTCCCTGCCCCTTCCCCCCAACAGATTTATCAGCTGGACACTTCTCTCCAAGCTGCCAGGCTGAGTGTCGGCAATCGAATCAGTATCAGCTGATATGGCTTGTTAATAATTGGCCGCCACTATTGACCAAAAAAATCTTTATCAGTGTACCCTACTGTTGATAATCTTGGAGAGCATTCTGAATTTCTATCTTGTGGGTTTTTGGAGCAAATATCTAAATGTTATATTCTTTCTACCGAAGAACATGCCTCAGTATCTTCTGTCATTATGACATTCATTCTTTTGGCCTCATAAGCCATTTATTTTCTTCATAATTAGCTAAGACATTATTTTACTGTCATATTATTAAGACAGTAAAATTTATGCAAGAGAGACCAAAAGATGGAATGGATAGCATGGACTTTTGGACTGGATGGGCTTCTGAACAATTTACCCTCATTTAGTCCCACAGAATTTATACTTTTGCAGTCTGCTTCTTCACAGAAGAATGCAATTCATACATGAAGGAGAGGTTTTATTTTCTAATCTATTTCCTTAAATGTAGTTTCTTTTTAAAAGCAAAGAGGCTAAAAGTCAGCATGAACAGCACATTTGCTTTAGTTAAATGGTATTTATTAATCTGCTTAGGTTTATGTGGGCATGGATTTCAATGTTTATAGGTCTTATCAATATGAAATCATTATCAAAAGGAGTCCTAAATACTCATAAAAATAGTGGTAATAGCCTTAACCTCTTCTCCTTAATGGCTGCTTGGAAATCATTGAGGGCAAAAATTTCAACTTCTCAAACTTTCTTCAAGACCTTTGTCTTAAAACTTAATGGTTTTTTTCGAACAGCACAATCAACATTTCCATCATAGTTACTCTGTGATCAGCCAGATTTTTTTCTTCATCGAGCAGCTGCAGCTCTGCGGTGCAGTCTTCATTTAAGGCTCTATATTGGGAAGTTTACTTCTTTATTGGTCCATTTTTGTTCAAGATTTATAGTAAAAACACTGATTCATTTTAACTTTCAAAGATTAAATGGCAGCCAATGATTTCTCCATAGTTTGCCAATCTTTAATAACTGGTACCAAGTCCCTCTCTAAATTCAGATACAAAGAAGATGGAAACATATTATTTATCTGCCAGTAAGGGAGTCAAAGATAATGAAGTATTCATGGCCTGATCCTATACAGATCTTAATCAATGTTCCTCCTGGTCTTTTTGAAGTCTGGTTAAGCTTCATGCTCTACTGCTTCTGTTGTCCGTGTTATAGGAGATGTAAATAACAAGCTAGATAAATAACTTTGAGGAAATACACACTTATAACCTTCATTAAACTAAAAAGTAAAGCCATATCCTGGCACTGTCCCAGACACAAGTGCTCTCACCAGAAATAAAGTGCTGGATTTTGAGGGTATATTAAAAATATTAAGCTACATATTTAAATAAATAGTTTGCAGCCTTAAATATGCAGAAGTTAGTTTTTTTGTTTAATTTTTTTTTGCTATTTAGTCTGACTGATCACTGAGGCTGTAAATGGTCTTCTGGCAGCAAAACATGCCATATACTAACAAGGAATTTTAAAATTTGTTATACTTTTCATTAAATGATAGCTTGCTTGCTTTATTTAATTGCCTTGTTCCAAATTTAAATAAACTTTTTCATCCCTACCTGTTGTATGAAAACTATAAAATTGCCTCTGTAAGAAAACAAAAACTCAGTAGCAGATTCCCTTGCTTCTCAAAGCAACTTCACAGGATTCATAGAGGGTCAACAACATCTCAGACTTCACAAAAGGAATATACAACTAGGGTCCCTCAATCCATCACCAGTTCCAGCAATCTCAACATTTTCACAAAGGAACTCTTTATAGTGTATTCCCCCAAAGTAGCTATGTCAGAGTTCTGACTAAGGTAAGGAAGAAAATCAAGAATGCTTTGGAAATAGAACACACGCTGCTAGCAGGCACACGTGTGTGTGTGTGTGTGTGTGTGTGTGTGTGTGTGTGTGTGTGTGTGTCTACACACATGGAAAATAATGACCCTCTTGGCAAATAAATATATGGGATGGCAAATACATATTCTAATATAATAAAGGGCTTAGTTTGTCTGTGTGTCTGTCCACCCATAATGCTTTTGAGCAACTGTACATGTGTCACCCAGAGGGCCGGTGGCAATTGGATGCAGGGGCCCCACCTCCTCAGGCAGGGAGGGAGCTGGAGCCACTGCCATCTCAGGCAGGGAGGCAGGAGCTCTGCTGCTCCACGGGAGGAGGCGGAGGCGGAGGCGGGAGGGAGGGGGAGGGAG
>NW_017728911.1:23404832-23405996 GCF_001723895.1 Crocodylus porosus | reverse complement strand
TTTTTTCCCCTTAATATATAAATATATTTGTCAGGAGGGTCACTATGTTGCTTAACAGTAATGTTCCACTTTGATGAGAAAAAGTTTGCCATAGAATTCTGATCTGGCCTCAAATGCAGGAACATTTACTTGCAAATCTAAACTGCCTGCAAGTACATCTACCCACACTGCTTGTCTAGAGCCAGCTTAGGTATCTCTATGCTGGTTTACAATGTGTAGGATAGACACACCCTGAGAAATGGATGGCAGCAATGCAGTTAAAATCCATCTAAATCAGGCCCTTATATTGCCACATTATGGCTTCTGAGTTTCTTCCATATAACATCAAGGCTGTAGTGAAGTCCTTATTGAATTTTGTGGAATTTCTGGCACTTTGCACTTGGGGGGTGGTAAAAATCTGCTCGTGATAGTATTTGGCAGTTAAAACTTTTAGATTTAAAAAAATTGTCCTGGGTTTATTTTGTTTTGTTTTTGTCAGAGATTTACTCAGTAGATGTTGGTTTTAGTATTGAGAGGGTAAGTCCTTTTTGGACTTAAGACACTCCTCCATAACTTTTGTGAATTGAGTGGCACCCAATTTCAAAAAAAATTGTATAGATTACAATGCTTTTTTCCCTGTAGAGGGACCAGGCAGTGGGGGTGGGGAACTGGCCAGGCAGGGAAAAGCCCCAGCCTGTACTTATCTCATTATTTCCTCACACCTTGTAGCACCCTTCAAAGAGTCCAGCAGCACTGTACAGTAGTTGGAAATCGCTGGAGTAAGTCTTGTGGTAGAATACCTTTTCCAAAGAGGAAGATTTTGTAGACTCCTCTAAATATCTAGAACGAGAAGCATTTTAGGAAGCGATGGTTCATAAGTGATTTATTTCTCAGATGAACAGGCATAGCCAAAGGCATAGGAGGTCACATTTAAGTCAGATAGTTTCATAGTTAGTAAGGTTGGAAAGGACCTGAGCAGATCATCAAGCCCGACCCCCTGCCTTGGCAAGAAAGAGTACTGGGCTCAAATGACCCCAGCAAGGTGTACATCTAGCCTCCTCTTAAAGACCCCCAGGGTAGGAGCCAGCACCACTTCTCTTGCAAGTTGGTTCCAGATCCTAGCTGCCCTGACCATGAAGTAGCGCCTCCTGATATCTAGCCTAAATCTACCCTCTGCCAGCTTGT
>NW_017728911.1:23394257-23404072 GCF_001723895.1 Crocodylus porosus | reverse complement strand
CACTGCTACCCCTGCATCTAAGGATTTGGTGACCTGGTCATAGAAGGCCACCAGGTTGGTCTGACAGGACCTGCCTCTAATGAACCCGCGTTGGTTGCCCCTAAGCATAATCTCCCCTGCTGGCCCCTCGTGAACATCTGTCAGAAGCTCAAAAAGCTTACCCCAGGATTGAGGTAAGACTAACTGGCCTATAGTTTCCTGGGTCCTCCTTCCTCCCCTTTTTGTAGATGGGAACCACATTGGTCTTCTTCCAGTCCTCTGGCACCACACCAGAGCACCACGAGTGCTCGTAAAGCAGTGCCAGGGGTCCCACAGTGACCTCAGCCAATTACCTCAGTACTCTGGGGTGGAGATCATCCAGACCAGCTGATTTGAATACATCCAGTCCCTCCAGAAGTTCCCTAACTAGTTCCTCACTAACTCTTGGCCTACGTGCACCTCCCCTGGGGTCTAGGGGGGCCCAGTGGGGAGGCTGTTCCAGTCCCTGCTCAGGAAAATGGAGACAAAGAAGTCATTAAATAGGTTAGCTTTGTTGTGTGGTATGATGACCAAATTTCCTAGCGTGTCTTGCAGAGGCCTCATGTTACCTGGAACCTTCTTTTTGCTCCCTATGTATTTAAAAAAGGACTTCCTGTTGTTCTTGATCCAGGTCATTAGTCCCAGTTGCATCTCCGCCTTGGCCTTCCTGACTGCCCCTCGTATCCCCAAGCAGCCGCAGTATAATCCTCCCTGGTGATGGCCCCTCCTTTCCATTGGGTGTGCACCTCCCTTTTTAGCTAAGATACATTCCTGGATGCTTTTGGTGAGCCATGGGGGATTTTGCGTCCCATCACATTTCAGTGAGCCCCCCACTATGTCTGGGTTGGTGTCAGCTAGCAGGAGGGTAAGTTCCTCTGGCTTGTTTTCCATACTATGAGTGTTTCTGCAGAGTGATATACACTGTTGCATAAAACATTAAGGTATCTTCAGAAGGCCTGGATTAATTGTTAATATGCAGTAAAATTAAACATTGGTATGTTTTTCAATGTCTCCATAATGATGTTGTCAGTGCATAGGCTGAGCACCATAAGGATGATTTATATTGTATCCTTTGATCTTTTACACTGAATCCAGTAGTCTAAAATTTAGGCAGTGAAAGTTTTACAAATTTCAGATTCATTTTAATTTCTTTGTACTAGTTATAGCAGTGCTGTAATGTTACTGTTTTATTATAGTCAGATAAAATGTGCAAATCTCTAATACGTTATTTTAGGTAATTGTGGAGAAAAAATCATTCTTGGCATTTTACATGTTCACAAAACTTTATATTCATTGAAGAATGAGGCTGTCAGACTCCCTCCATCTTACAGACAAGAACCTAAGATGGAGAAGTGCTAAGGTCAATATTTTCCAAAGTAGCCCTGGATTTTGTCACCTCAAATGATGATGTCTTGGTTTGATTTTCAGGTATTCTGAGTAGCCAACTTCAATGAAGTCAATGGGAGCAGCAGATTCTTGCTCAAAGGCAGCGCCCAGCCTGATCCAAGTCTTCCTGGAGCCTGCTGGGGCTTCCACTGCCCCCACTGCCTTCCCCCCTGTGCACTGTCCCTACTGCCTTCCCACAACCCAGGGCCACTCAGGAACCGTCTCTGCCCTGGCCCACTACCAGTCTGTTTGGGTGTCCCCAGGGGGCACTGCCACCACAGAGGGAAGGACTGGGGCCTCTCACTGCTCAGGGGCCACTTGGCCCACCAGCATCTCAACCCCCAGCCATGGAAGAGGTGGGCAGGCTCTCTGAAAAAAAAAAAAGGGGGTCAGGCTTCTGACTTTTGTAGGTGCCTGCAGCCACTGGGAGAAGCAGCAAGGAGCCTGATTCCTTTTTTTTTTGATGGAGCCTGCCACCTCTCCTTCAGGCAGGGAAAAAGCTGTCAGATTAAAGCAACATTACAAGCAGCAATGTTGCAGACTAAACTACACAGGGATGTAGTTTAGTTTGCAATGTTTTCAAATTTATTTAAAACCCTGAAACCTCACCCATGTGTAATGTGTGACCGTATTATGCCACACAAAGAAATTTTTATCACGTGTACATGGTGATGATCATCACGTGTACAAGCACCCAAAATGTCTGTGTAGATGCTTTCAGTTCAGTTAACTGTTTGGGCATGTTCTTGCATTGTGGGACATCCATAAGGCAGTTTAGGGCAATTGTTCAGTCTCTCCAAGTGGTGTTCTTGTTAGGGTATATTTCATCCACTCCACTGTAAGTGGTGCAAGGGGCTGGACCCAATGATCTTCCGAGGTCCTTTCCTGTTTGGTGCAAGGGGATGGACCCGATGCTTTTCTAAGGTCCCTTCCAGCCTTACGATCTATGAATCTATAAGTTTGGATAGATCCAAACATCCACTGGATAGTTCAGCATAAAGAGACAATACTGTGGTGTCTCCAGCATGCTGTGAATGCAGTGTAAGTGGGTGCAGTGGTTTGAGTGAGCTAGTGTCTGGGTGAGGTTGGGGATTGGAGAAGGCCTGGCTGATTAAATGCAGTCACAAGATGAACACAACAATATAATACTGGCTCTTTAATTTTACTCTAGGTTTGGTGAAATAAGGAAATGAATGGGTTGAGGTTGATGGATGCAACCCAAAGAACAGATGAAATTTTTAACAGAACCCATGCTTGAAGGAATGAAGCAGTTATTTAGTGATACAGATCATCACAGGTTACAGGGGTGGGCAAATGAAAATAGGATGGGATTCAATACTGACAAGTGCAGGGTGCTGCACTTGGGCAGTAGGAACCAGCAGCATACCTATCAGCTGGGGAGCTCCCTTCTCAAAAGCACGGTGGCAGAAAAAGATCTTGGAGTCATTATTGACTCCAAGATAAACATGAGCTGACAATGCGAGAACACGGTCAGTAGCGCTAACCTGCACAGATCCATCACAAGCAGGACCAAGGAGGTGATCCTCCCCGTCTGTGTGACACTGGTCAGGCCACAGCTGGAGTACTGCGTCCAGTTCTGGGTGCCACATTTCAGGAGGGATGTGGACAGCATGGAGAGTGTCCAGAGGAGGGCCGCTCGCATGATCTGGGGACAGCAGGGCAGACCCTATGAGGAGAGGCTGTGAGACCTTAACCTGTTTGGCCTTCACAAGAGAAGGCTGAGGGGGGACCTGGTGACCATCTATAAACTTACTAGGGGGGTCCAGCAGGGTTTGGGAGAGACCTTGTACCCCCGAGCACCTCCCGGAGTAACAAGGAATACTTGCCCTAAATTGCTAGAGAGTTGTTAGACTAGACATCAGGAGGCGCTACTTCACAGTCAGGGCAGCAAGGATCTAGAATCAACTTTCAAGGGAAGTGGTGCTGGCTCCTACCCTGGGGGTCTTTAAGAGGAGGCTGGATACCTACCTGGCTGGAGTCATCTGAGCCCAGTTTTTCTCCTGCCCTGGCAGGGGGCCAGACTACAAGACCTACAAGGTCCCTTCCAACCCTACATCTATGAATTTATGTAACCTAAGGATTTTGGTAGAACCTTACACTGCTCTTGGTTTCCCAGGTAACAGCTGTGACCAACAGACCTTTCTAAGTCATTCTGAAACCACACAAGAAACAGAAATGTTGATATAAATAAAAATTAACAAGTTGTGCCCAGCAACAATTGCATTAAAATATTTTTTCATACAATATGAAAAAGGAACACATTACATGGCTGTTTTAGAACTGTTTGTGTAAGTACATGAATTATTGGTTCTCAATCTTTTGCATAGTTGTATCATCACAATAGGCACAAAAAGACAGAGATTTTAGAGCAATTTAGTGAATTCTGACTTTCCATTTGCTATGGGGAGAGTGAAAACTGTAAAATATAACTTCTAAAAGGGCCCCATGATTGCACAATAGCAGGTTCTGTAGAATGTTCTTATACTTAAATAAAATCTTTAAAAATTAACTCTTTATTATTTATTTCCACATAAGATGTCAAAGAAGATCTCAGCAATGAGATTGTACAATAATATGCAGGATGTGGTTATACTTGTAATACTGTATTATTCATTTGTTCTTGGCAAAGTCTTGAGAACAAGTCTTGACCAAATGTTGTAAAAGAAAACAAATCTGGTGTTTATCTTTATCTCATAGATCAAGCTTTCCATTTCTGCTATGAACCAGATTCGGTTTCACCATTTTTCTTCCATGACAGGCCAAGTATGTTTTTATCTTCTGTAAAAATCAGTGCCTTCAGCAATATCTTTTTAGAATCCTATGATCTGTGCAGGAATGGTAAACTTTATGGTGTAGTACTGTTATCTAAAGCAGATGACTTCCCCATAATGTTATTGGCTGACTCTTTAATTTGATTTTGCCAAAAGTTTTGGTAAAATGAGGAAATGATTGGCTTTTCTATATAAAATTAAATAGGGGAAGCTACACTGAAAGAACATTAGTAAAGGTATCCAAGAGGGCCTGAGGGCAAAAAAGGTGGCATACAGTCGGTGGAAGCAAGGGGCAAGTATCAAGGAGGATTACACCTCTGTTGGTCATGATTGCAGGGAGGCGGTTAGGAAGGCCAAGACAGAGACGGAACTAGGGCTGGTGACCAGAATTAAGGATAACAAAAAGTCTTTTTTCAAATACATAGGGAGTAAGAAGGTGGCACCAGTGAACGTGGGGCCCCTATTGGACAGGCTTGACAATCTGGTGATTGCAGAAAAGGAAAAAGCTGAGCTCTTCAATGAGTTCTTTGCCTCCATTTTCCTTAGCAGGGACTGGGACAATTCCTCCACTAGGATTATGGACAGGTTCCGGGGATAAGATGCCATGCCTAGGGTCAGGGACAATCTAGTTAGGGAACTTTTGGAGGGGCTGGACATGTATAAATCAGCAGGTCTTGATGCTCTTTATCCGAGGGTACCGAGGGAATTGGTGGAAGTCATAGCAGGGCCCCTGGTATGGCTGTATGAGTGTTCGTGGTGGTCTGGCCAGGTCCCACAGGACTGGAAAAGGGTCAGTGTGGTCCCCATTTACAAGAAAGGGAGAATGGAGGACCCAGGTAACTATAGGCCAGTTAATCTCACCGTGGTCTTTGGGAAGACCTTTGAGAAAATTATCTGCGGGGGCCCAGCATGGGAAGTAATGCTCAGGGGCAACCAACACAGGTTCATTGTGGGCAGATCCTGCCTGACTAACCTTGTTTCCTTTTATGACCAGGTCACAAAGTCCTTGGATGTGGGTGTTGAGGTAGATGTTGTCTACCTGAACTTCAAGAAGGCCTCTGACACTGTTTCTCACCCCATTTCCATACAAAAACTAAGTGACTGCAGCATTGATGCCTACACAGTCCAATGGGTGGCAAATTGGCTCAATGGTCGCACCCAGAGAGTGGTGGTGGATGGGTCATTTTTGACCTGGAGGAATGTGGGCAGTGGAGTTCCCCAGGCCTCGGTCCTTGGGCCTGTGCTATTCAACATCTTTATCAGTGACTTGGAGGTGGGCATGGGAAGCATGCTGTCCAAATTCAATGATGGCACAAAGATGTGGGGAGAAGTAGGCACATTGGAGGGGAGGGACAGAATCCAGCTAGATCTAGACAGGTTACAGAAGTGGGCAGATGAGAATAGGATGGAGTTCAATGCAGACAAGTGCAAGGTGCTGCATCTGGGGAGAAGGAACCTGCAATGCACGTGGAGGCTGGGGAACACCATTCTCAACAACACAGGGGCTGAAAAAAATCTTAAAGTCATTGCTGACTCCAGGATAGGCATGAGCTGCCGATGCAAAGAAGTGGTCAATAGGGCTAACTGCACCTTGTTGTGCATACACAGATGCATCACAAGCAGGTCCAGGGAGGTGATGCTCCCCCTCTATGCAGTGCTGATCAGGCTGCAGTTGGAGTACTGCATCCAGTTCTGGGTGTTGCACTTCAAGAGGGATGTGGCTAACCTTGAGAGGGTCCAGAGAAGGGCCACTCGCATGGTCAGGGGGCAGCAGGCCAGGCCCTATGAGGATAAACTAAAGGGCCTGAATCTATTCAGCCTCCACAAGAGAAGACTGAGAGGGGATCTGGTGACCAGCTATAAACTCACCGGGAGGGACCAGCGGAAAATAGATGAGGCCCCGTTCCCTCGGGCACCACCTGGGATAACAAGGAATAATGGCCACAAATTGATTGAGAGTAGGTTCAAGCTAGATATCAGGAGCCATTACTTTATGGCTAGGGCTGGCAGGCTCTGGAATAGGCTCCCAAGGGAGGGGTCCTCTCCCCTAACTTGGGGGTCTTCAAGAGGAGGTTGGTTAAATTTCTGCCTGGGGTATTATGATCCCAGCACTTGTTCCTGCCCAGGGCAGGGGGTCAGACTTGATGATCTATTCATGTCCCTTCTGACCCTAGAAACTATGAAACTATTCAGGTTGCAAAGTCAAGCACTCAAACATTAGAAATGGTGGAGTTAAGGCTGTCTGGTTATATGCATTATTACAGTCTTTAATTTCAGTTAATGTTTTTTTCATGGAATCCCTGCTTCCTTCACAGGAAGCACAGGACAGACAGTGTTCCTAAAATGAAGAGTTAGGCAGCATTGTGCTTTCTTTTGGGTATTCAGTATGCAGCCCCATGTCTTATTTGCTGTACACAATCCGATCCCTGCTCTAGAGACAGACCTGCTAATATCCCATAGACATTGCTACAGAACATACCTGAGTAGTACTGGACTATTTCACAGATATTCATTAACATATCTTCACGTGATCCCAATCAGGAATAGTGGGTATTTCCCTGGTTTACAAACATGAAAGTTAAGAGCAGATTGATGAGGGTCAAAAGTGTCAGCTGACTTGTGGATGTCTAGTGCCTGATTTTTCAGAAGATTTGTCATTTTATAGCCTTTGGTTTATTCAGAACATTTTAACCGTCCTTTCATCTTTCAGGGTTCAGCCCTTTTGCAACTCAGACACCAGAGGTCTCAGCTGGATCTGTGGAATGTGACAAACACAGCTACTGCAGGAAGGGAAGTATGGGCATCCCTGAGCATCCTGTTCACTGTAACTCATCCCTACGTAAACAACTTATTTTAGAAGTGTAGAAAAATGCTATTCATGACAGTGATGAATGATATTCAGAGACTTTTCACTAATGATGCCAGCTATAAGCAGAACCAGACTGTGAGACAACTGAGAATGGCCATCCTTTCAGCAGAGTGGGGAATAACTCAGTCACTGTGTGAAAGGCAGGAGTGGTATTCAAGGCAGGAAGGAAACAGTGCTGGCAGTGTGGAGATGCTCAGTTACTGTCTGGATGAACTTGGTCCATAGCCTCTATGTAATTTGCAATAATTATATAAAATATAATGTCCAGCATGGAGACTAAGTGAATCTAGGAGTAGATGGTGTCTGATGGTTCATGTAAGCCATCAGGCAGGCCAGATAGACAGTGCCTGGTTCAACTCAGGCCACATGGTAATTCTGATCCAGTGCCCAAGAGCTGGTGTGGTGGTCACTATCTAGCCATGGAGGGGCAACCCAGCCCCACAGTAGGGTAAGGGAGATTTACCCAGCCCTGCAGGTGGAAGGGAGGGTGGGATGTGACCTGGCCCCAAGCTGGCTTCCTGGGGGTAATGGGGCATGGCTCAGCCTTGCTGGTGAAAGTGAGCATGACTTAGCCCAGCCTTTCAGGGAAAGGAGGTGTGGCCCAGGCTTGAAGAGGTGGGGCATGGCCTGGATCCAACCCAGTCCCACAGTAGGAAGGGAGATTGGTTTGGATCTGACTGGGCACTTGGGGTTTGGAAATTTGGTAGGGGAGGAGGGTGGCCATCTCTTCCCTGATACCAAATTTCCTGACCCGTGGGGAGCCCTGCAGGCCAGGTGTGATGGCTCTGTGGGTCGCATTTGGCCTGCAGGCCAGAGGTTGAGCACCTCTGCTGTAACCTGTTTTGAAGCTTGTTGCCTCTTATCCAAGGGCTGAATAATTTCACTGGCGAGTGAAATGATCCCTATGTATAACCAGTGTTGTCTGCTTTGAGAATACAGCTGGAAGGATGCTGCCATTATACAAAGGAGTATTTGACACAAGTGGTACAAAACATATCTTACAGCAGTGCTGAAAAGGATCTCAAGCTATTCGCATTGTTTTTATAAAAGACATTATGGTGGAGCTTTGAGTAGGAGAAGGGATCTGTGGAATAGGAGCCAGCTCCATTTTGTCCCCCATACTTAGGGCTGATTGCGTATCAAAGGGTAAGACCACATTCAAGAAAAGAGAAAATGCAGGCCTTGTGACAAGTTAAGGTCATCACTTAACCTTTATAGTGATGCTAGGACATTAGAAATGTGTTGTTAAGTTGCTAGAGGTAAGTCCTGGAGCAGAGGGATCAGTGCCTCAACTTACCGGAGGCTACTGCCCCTGACTGTTCTTATAGGACTACTGCATAAAGATCTCACTGCTAGACTAAATGCACTCTCCAGTGCTTCAGGGAGCTTCCGAAATATCAGAGCTGTGGGCAGGCTGCCAGAAACCCCCAGCATGCTTGCTATGAGTCTCCATGCTCCTAGTACCAAATTTAATGTCTTCAGATCACATGGTATCTTTTTATAGATCATATGAATGTACTTGTGCCCAGAGCCACTGAGCTGCTGACATGAAGGTCACTTACTGACTGTCCCCTTCCCTCTCAGCTTGTATCTCATGGGGGACAGCAGAAACTCCTAAGGACACCAATCTCAGGTTAGTCTCATTGTATTTGTCTTCTTCCTTCACTGTGTCCCACTTGCCTTTACAGGTTTGGCTGGCATAGCAGTCCCCTCTTTTTATGGAGGAAAGGGGCTTACTCCTGCTGTTGCTGCAGGACAGGGCTGCGGTGACAGGGTGAGTGAGATTAAATATCTCATACAAATATACAGCACAACCCTGTATCTCAAG
Organism: Crocodylus porosus; assembly: GCF_001723895.1. Classification (NCBI taxonomy): domain Eukaryota; kingdom Metazoa; phylum Chordata; order Crocodylia; family Crocodylidae; genus Crocodylus; species Crocodylus porosus. The sequence goes on along the minus strand of NW_017728911.1, from coordinate 23,395,179 downwards.
AGGCATGGGGCAGTTGAACATCTCTCTGTTCCCTAAATAAAGGAATCTCCTTCCCACTGAATGAGATGTGGCAGGGCTGAAATCAGGGGTTATAGTAACATCTACTAGGGAAGGAATACAGCGGATCATGTTTGGTCCAAATTATGTTGCTATGAATTTATAGTAATCTTAATTTATCTCACTCAGGTGAATAGAATTACACCAGTGCAAACGTAATGTGAATGAAATTATGATCAGGCTTTGTGAAAGGCTTATGAATCCCCAGCAGGCCTTCAGGTTGCAAGAGAGCAGTTGTGGGAGGCCTGGGAGGTTCCATACAAGGATGTTAATATCTGGGAACTGCAAATGTCAGCACCATGTTGGAAACATATATATTGACTTTTATTCCACCACAGCAAGCAGTGTGGTATTAAACAGTTGCATTTGGAGGAGGCTTGCTCAGACTTTTTTTTAAAATAGCCTCTATTTCCTTCAGTGTGAATCAGTTTGCTTGTGATCATGCTTTTGTCTCAGAGTAAATTATGAATTTGTATCTGGCTATACTTGCTAGTAGGGCTGTGTGAAGCTTCAGTCGCTGATTCGATTTGGTGGAGATTCAGCCCGATTTGGCAGCTGGATCTCTTAAATCCAAATCAAATCAGGAGACCCTTTAATCTCTCCGAATCGAATCAGAACCCTCCAAATTGATTCGGAGAGATTCAGGAAGATTTGTCAATTCAGATGTAGACACAGCTTTAAATGTTTTTTCTACATACCTCAAGGTACCAGGTTGCTCATGAATGCTGCAATGCTGGGGCAGATGCAGCATCCCACAGGAGCATGGGGGTGGTCCCCAGCATGCTTGGCAGCAGACCCGGAAGTGGACCAGAACTGCAGAAGCAGTTCTGGTCCACTTCTGAGTCTGCCAGGGAGCACACAGGCC
>NW_017728911.1:23334259-23394157 GCF_001723895.1 Crocodylus porosus | reverse complement strand
ACCCGGAAGTGGACCAGAACTGCAGAAGCAGTTCTGGTCCACTTCTGAGTCTGCCAGGGAGCACACAGGCCCCACCCCCCCACATCCTCCTGGCTTGGCAATTGGTGCCTTCTGAGTCTGGGGGGCACTACTGGGGTCCCCCTGTAGCCAATCGCCAAGCCTGGGGGATGTGAGGGAGGCCCCCAGCATGCTAACTGGTGGACCTGGAAGTGGACCAGAAGTACTTTTGGTCCACTTTTGGGTTCGTCACTGAGCATACAGCCCCCGCTCCTATGGGATGCTCCATCCACCCCAGCATCACAGCATTCACAAGCTGCACCTGGTACCTCGAGGTATGTAGAAAAAATATTTAAAGCTGTGTTGATGTCTGAATTTCTGATTTTCCAAATCATCATTGAATCTTCAGATTTGGATTTGGCCAAATCAAATCTGGGACAGTGATCCAAATCAACAAATCGAATCACTGTCCCTGATTTGGGCTGAATCCAAATCTGAATCAAATAGGGCTCATTTCACACACCCCTACTTGCTAGTATCTTTCACGTTTGTCATGCAGAGATGATTTTGGATAGTTGAGTACCAGATACATTATAGGTCAAATGTTTTGGGATTTTCAGATAATAGGTCGGTGTATCATGTTCTATTGGGTAAAAATATGAAGAGGCCTGACAGCATCCAAATCTTGTACCCTGGTTCTTGTTACTTCCCTTATCCATAAGTAGGTTTTTAATTTCCTAGAAAAGGAGTAGCAGACATTTGTTCTGTTTGGCTGAGGAAATGTTTCCATGACAGTAAGTATGAAGTAGAGTTGGATGGATTTAGTTATATATGCAGCATGTTTTTTGTTTAATGTGCATATATGTATAATTTAACAAAAATAATCTTGAAACCATATATTCAGATTATGAACTAGAATCAGTCTATGAAACCTTTGTAGCTCTTCACAGAGTTAAGATGTCTTTGCAAAATACATTTGCCTAATAATTTTTTGTAAAGTTTTGTATTGCATGAATATGAAAGAAATATTGTATCCATCATAAGAAGTCATTCAAAGATCATAATGCTGCATTTTCAGGCTTTGTCCTAGTTTAGTTAACCTTAAAATATCTTTAAAATCTTAACAAATTAACACTTATTCCAAATAATTCTATACAGTATAAATATGGTGAGTGGCAGTAATAACTGTACATTGGCTTTAATTAATATGTTTTTTATTACTGGAAGGTGCTATCTGGTGACCTAATATCCTCTACAATTTAATTCAATTTTCATCTGATTAAATTTTGGTAATGGTTGCCAAACAAGAAGTGTGTAATGGTAATAACTCAGGGATGGGCAATTATTTGGGCTGGAGGGCCACTTTTAAATGTGGGCTGGTTCAGCACCTCCATCCCCCTCCAGCTCACCATGACTCCTTAGGTGGCTCTGCTCCCCACTCATGAGTCGAGCAACTGGGATGGGGCTGTGGGCAGATGGGGAGTGGCATCTGGGAGTGGGACAGGCAGGTGGGCCTGGAGCCGGGATAGTGGGATTGTAACAACTGTATTTTACCCACCTCTGTAATAACTCCATGGCTCTGAGCTATAATGCTTTAAGCATTAAAGAACAGTATTGAAAGACATGGGAGGGTGAATTTCCCTTCATTCTTCTTAAATGAAAAAGGGATTTGATGGAAATGTTGCTGTAAAGCTGTTGTTCAGTAAGAAGAGAAGGGATCAAAATTCTTAACAGGCTACTTCTGTGTTTTGGTTTTATTAACTAAATTCTTTTCTGGTTAATACCAATTTCTTTGGAGCTGATGTAATAAAACCAAACCTCTTCATTTACTCACATGCTGCCTAGAATAGTGGTTCTCAAACTTTTTAGACTCAAGGCACCCTTTCTTAGACTCAAGGTGCCCCTAGGGAAATGCCAACCCTTACCATTTATGCATTTTACTGATTACAGAAAAATACTAGAGCAGGTCTTCTGTTGACAGAATTCAGAGTGTTTTTAACATTATGGATTCCTTTTTGAAAACTCTGGGTTTACATTGTGAATCGTGTGTAGGCGTTCGCACACCTAACAACACTAATACTGAGCAGTACCCTGCATCAACCTTAAAAGGATCTCATGGCATCTTAGATGAGAATCACTGATCTACAATAGCTGCCCAGAAGAGGAAATGGTTTAAAGGTGATGGTGATAGAACAGGATTCTTCCCTTTTCATTGCTAGCAAATTCAGTGTTGCTATGCTTTGTTGCAGGTCTGGTAATATTTGTTTTATTTCTTTGCCTTAGTTCCTGGAGTCATGGAAATACTTTATCTGTATTTAAAAGTAAAAAGAAATCCATCCTCCTCCACAAAAACCTTTCAGTTTGTATCTCTCTTCTTGCAGATAAAAGCTTGAAAATGTGAACCTTAAAGGTTCCCAAACTGAAAGATAAATAAAAAAGAACATGACATGTAATTTAAGATAATATCATGTATTTTTCTGAAGAGCCAGTCTCTTGATTTTGGGGGAGAAAGGGATACCAATTGCTTGGAGTTTGCCACTGAGGCATCCTGCTTTATTAACACACACAAATAGCCTATCTCAGTTTTCTTTATTTATCCTGAGACCTAGGGCCAAGTTCAAGGCTGAGAGTAGGGCAGAACAGTTGGGTTACTGACTGGGTTGTGTAAGTCAGACTATCAACTCATTTGCAGGAGTATGCCACCAACTCATTTTAAAGGAGTATTCATTCCCTCATTTTGACCCCCTGACTATCCTTCTCCTCTCTGGGCATGTCTATATGTGCATTAACAGATTTTAGCTAGTGTGCATTAAATCTAGTACCTCTGGGTGCCTGTACACGAGTGTGGAAGCTGCTCTGATGCACTGTAATTACAACATATTAGGGCAGACTCCATTAATCAAGTCTGCTGGAGCATGGTAATTACTATGCCCCAGCAGCCTGCTGCCTCTTGTGTATCAGCATCTCCACCCTTCAGAATAGCAGTGGGGCACTTGAACTAAAGCTCTTTGAACGAGCTTTAGTTCACGTGCCCCCACCACCATTTTAAAGCATGGGGACACTGACACATGAGATGCTGTGGTGCTTTAATTAGAGTGGCTCTCTGAACTGCTCTAATTAAGGCACCACCCTCAGAGCACATGTAAAAGTGCCCTCCATTGTGAGGTACTAGAAAAATGCACGTTAGCCTACTTTAATGTGCATTAACTAAGGAGTATGGGTTTTAGGGACACAATGGTGCACATTAGTCTATTTTAATGTGCATTAGCAAAAATGCATGGGTTTTTTGTGACACTTTAATGTGCATTAAAATAGGCTAATGCGCATTAAAGCACATGTATAGATGCGCCCGTATCTGCCCAATATGGAACTCTAAAACTCAGAAGTGTCACATTTGTAGTAACTGCATATCTGGCTCTTATCTTATCTTTTGAGAGCTGGTAAATAAAGTAAAACCAAGAAAAGATACTTACTTTTAAATCAGTTAAAACAGTCTCATTAAAATATTGGTAAAGTACAAAGAATATGTGTCTTTAGTATAAGACCCATACTATGTGCAACCATGCACAACTCCAGTAGACTGAAGTTTGGAGGTGAATGATTTTAAAGAGAAAGCAGTGCTCTATGGACTGCTAGCTGCTATCCGTGAGACTTTCTTTACATGTGGAGATATGTGATGTGGCCATGGAATTCATTGTTTCACTTCCCATTTTCGGTGTCAGAAATTAAATCGGTGAAAGGTCTTAAACTAAAACTTCTCTGTCATGAAAAGGTTTTTCTTTTGCATAGAACGGTCTGGTTGCATAAAATAATCAGTAGTCTGAGCAAGGAAAGCACTGTTAGTCATTATCCTGGACTGAAGAATTAGAAGTCAGAACAAAATATTTCTGTAACCTTTGCTCAATTTGTTTATAATTGTGACTGTAGCTGAAGTCAGGCTGAGTCTGTGACTTGGCAGAATGCCTGGGTAAGTCATCATCTTTCAATTCCACAGACATCACCTGATGGAAAGGCCTTGTGCTTTAAGTCATTCTACAGTATAATGTTAGAGGGATATGGCTGGGTTTTCTCTTTGCTGTGAGCTCCTGAACATAAAAATATACAGATGTGAGTTCGATTAATCAAGCAACTTGGTTTTAATAAGATTTTTTTATACCTACAGGGCAACTGGACCAACATCAAGGGCACAGAGGAGTGTTTTTTTCCCTCCATTTGTGGAGATGGCTGGCCTAGTACGGTGTATTACCAGTTGCTCAGTGCCCTTGCTTCACAGTATAAATGTTAGGACATTACAACCAGCAACTGGACAACGAACTTTTAGAACTTTCCAAATCTTATGGAGTCAACAGGCAGCAAAAGGTACAATATGCATGTAATATTCATGCAAATGGTACTGTCATAAAGTATAGTTGTGTCTTAAATTAAACATATTGTAGTAGAAGTTTGTTTTCTGATACAGATGTCATATAGGGGTCAATGTCAGGTATAACAGAAAAATCTAATTGAGGATTAAACTTTTAAAACAAATTTCTGCATTTCCCACATGGTCAGTGAAAATGTTTATGTTCATCATGGCTTTGTTATATCAGTGACTTGTTTCAGTAAAAATATATGATGTTTCATTTAATCTTGAAGTAGGCCTTAATTTATGAAGAGCTTTTTATACTTCTTATTGAAGAAAGACACTGGGTACAGCTCTGTATTCAGCCTTATTGCTCCACTGGAATTAATCCAGATTTAAACTAATAAGACTGGGTGCAGAATTTGCTCTACTATGAACCAAGATGAGGTTCAAGAGCTCACTGAGTTTCTGAACATTTAAGAAATTTAGTTTAAAAATTCATCTGCTTACTATTGGTGATGAAGTGAACACTTAATAGAATAGTAAGTGTTAACAGTTTAATTTACCATCATTCAAATGTCAGCAAAGATTTTCTAAGTTATCTCTAGTCAGTTGCCAGATACTGTAATTGTTACCCACATCAAGGAGGTAGGAGGTAATATTCTTATTACACAGGATCTGGGCTTCACAGTGAAATAGACTCATAGGGGACTATAAGCCTAACCCTTCACTGAGTGAAAAAATGTACTGATATTAATGTTCCAGGACTGGTGCCTGATTTATTCAGGAAAACATTTTATAAATACTTGCATCAGATAGTTGTTTGTAGACATGTGCTAGTGTACATGTATGTGCAGCTACATTGGTTTCCATGTTTGCATTTGTGTGTCCTGCACTTGTTTTTTGGGGGGGTTTTTTTGTATTTATGATTTTCACAGGAATTTTCTTAAAACAATCAAACAAACAAAAATTTTGTGGGTCTGGAGTAAGGGGAGGCTTTATTTTGTGACAGAATTCTAGTTCTTGGATGGTGGAGATTGTGTGATGATGCTAGTTCTTTAGGCCCAGACTTGGGGAGAGCCTTTAAAGTATGGCTGTCTAACTGCAGACCGCAACTGTCCTATGAAGGATTAAAATGTGGTCCCCAGGCTTCTGTCCAGCTGCCGCTCCACCCATTGCTTCTACTGTTGCATCAGCCAGGGTCCCCAGGCTTTCCCTCTGTACTCTGGCTTCTGCTTGCTGCCCCCATTCCTGAGGGTGGGGCAAAGGTAGGCAGTGTGGGGGTCACTGTACATGGTGGAGGGAGATCCAGGCTGCCTGCTGGTTTGCTCATGCACAGCCATGAGGGAGGTTGCGCTGCTCACATTGCTGGTGTTGTGAGGGGTGGAACAGTCCAGGCTGGCCATGCAGCTTGGATGGAAATCAGGGGAGTGAGGGAGGGAAGGGTGTCTGGAGTCCATGTGGCCCATGTGGTATGTGGACTTCCTGCCTCCAGAAGTTGGATAATCTTTCTTTAAAGAAAATGTACACAAAAATACTGAGAGATATTGGTTAATTTGCACTTATTAGATTTCTTTAGGAACCAACTTGTGAATCCTATTGATATAACTATAGAATTGGGGCATGTGTAGATGAAACTGGGGCCCTAAATTGAAGTGGTGGGTTTTTCAAAACACCACTTCAGTGCAGGGCCTTTTAAACCCCAGTGTCGTGCACACACCCGAACTTACCTGCCTCTTTGGTGGCAGGGAAGGGAGGGCAAACTGCTGGTGGGTGGAGCAGTCCCTGGGCTGCAGAGGAGTGCTGGTGCTTCCCTCCATGGAAGCGGTGGCCTCCACCCCAGGCAGCACCCGGCTCAGGTGGTCCCGGGAGGCACCACAGCCACAGAGGGAAGCACTGGGCCCCCGTGCAGCTCAGGCAGGCTCCAGGGGAAAAAAGAAAAATCAGGCTCCCTGCTTTTTTCTTTGGTGGCTGCTGCCAGGCTGCCTGCTGCCAGGCTGCCTGCTGAGCCCCTGAGCTGCACAGACCCCAGTGTGTCGCTTCGAGGCTATAGAGCAGCAAACTAAAACTCCTCGCAGAAGTTTTAGTTTGCTGCTCCCCAAGTCATTTAAAGAACATTATGTTGCCGAATTTGCTACAGCAGCTAGAATTACTATGCAATATGCTGCTGCTGTGTGCAAACACCAACACCTTTAAAGTGATGCAAAAGTATTTAACCCACTTTAACATGTCGTGCACACATGCCCCCCATTTCATCTACAAAGGGCATTGATCTCTAACATTTTTCTCATAAAAAACTTGATTAAAAAAAAAGGTATAGTGAACTGGAGAAATGCAAAATCCCTGTTTCACAATTCCCAGGACTAAGCTGTCTCTTCCACATAGATTCTAGTCATACACAGAGAAGTCCATGTGGTCTTAGGAAGAGGTGGATTGTGCCACAGAGTTGGAATAGGACTTGCATATTGTATGTGTATATGTAACAAATGCTTGTTGTAGGGGTAGTCGCAATCCCCCCGATGGCTGTTTAGCTCTTGCCAATCTGGCTCCCTTTGGGCACTCTCCCATTTACTTGTCTGCCAAGCTTTGATGTTATTAACTTCTGAGGAGAGGAAGGCTGCCAAGGTTTCCCAAGCCTGCTCTTATCCTTATGACCACAGGTGCCTGTGGTCATTGCCTTAACAGCCAATTATGTGAGCTATATCCTCCCCAGTTCCCACTCCCAAGCCTCTCAGGTGATATACTGACACATCCCCTTCCTGGGCTCTGGGCTTCTGGCCCCAGTCCTCACCTCTCCCAAGCTATGGGCTCCTTGGCCCTCCCAGTCTCTGATTGTGGCCCCACACCTAGGCCAGGTGAGACCTTCATGCTCCTAGGCTCTGCTGATATTCCCCTGTGGGCTCTAGACCTCTGCTGCTTGCCCCTCCTGGGCTCCAGACCTCATGGCTCCCTGACCCTGCTGATCTTCTCCCTTTTGGGCTGTAGCCTCTTAGGCTCCTCACACTTGCCCTTCTCTGGTCATATGGGCTCCCAGTCCCAGTCCTTGTCTCTCCTAGGCTACAGGCTCCCTGGCTCTCTTTGTCCCCATCTGTGATCCTCAGTCCTTGGCCCCCTCTCTGGGCCCTGGCTCTGCTCCTAGGGCAGTTGAGATTGCCAGGCTCCCTGACTCCGGCAGTCTCCAGCAGACCAAAGGTCAGGGACTGCTGTCTCTGGGCCCCAGCTCCACTTCTGGGCCAATGAGACTTTTGGGCTCCCAGGCCTTGCTGACAATCTGCTGCACCTGGGCTCCAACCTCAGGCCTCCTGGCACTTGCCCCTCCTGAGCTACAGACCTCTGTCTGCCCCTCCCCATGCTTTGGGTTTCTCCACCCTTGTTCTCAGGCCTACGTATTCCAAGGTCTGCTTCACCCCTCTCAGGCGCTAGGCCCCTGGCCCTGTTGACACACTCTCTGCCCTCAGGGCCCCCAGCCCTCATGAGCTCACCCACTCCTGTTCCCATGCCTCTCTCTTCCAAGGCCTGGCTCATCCCTGAGCTCTGACCTTGTTCCCATGCTCAGTGCAGCCTACTGCCAGCTCAGCGGTTATCTCAGGAGCCTGCTGCCAGGAGCTCCTCTCCTTGTAGCACTCAGGGCTAGAGTGCCAGATCAGTTCAGGCCCTGGGCTTATATGGCTCAAGCCCTGCCCCCTTTCAGTCAGGTGACACTCTAATTAGCGCCCCCGCCACCTGCAGGCTGCTTCTCAGGCGGCCTCTCCAAGCGCCCTGGCACAGTACAATGCAGACAGCACATACAGAAGTACTATGCACCATTTTAATTTGGCTTCTGCTCTGATTGCATTTTAACTTGTCACAGCTCCATCTATTTTCAAAAAGCCTTTAATCTCTTTCATTTAAAGAGGAATTTGCAATAAGAGGAGCTCAAAAACAAACAACATTTATTAACCATCCAGAACAAAACAAAAATTCCCACAGTTGAGTTTGGCAGCAGCTTTCTTGATTTATACGCTAACATAATATCGAATATATGCAGAAGGCCAGCCAGCTTGCACAAAAATACACATCCTTCTTTTCTACTTTTATTTAATCGGGGGACAAAAATGCTGAAGTTTTGCACAACAAACCTTCAAAGGTCCCTTAATGTTTCACAGGAAAAACAACTTCATCATGGTTGTGGGAGTGGATTTCATTTTAGCAAAGCTCTAGAACAGGTTACTTAGAGCAGTGGTGGAATCTGCATCCTTAGGGGTTATTAAGATCCAGCTAGACAAAGCCTTGGCTGGGAAAATCTAGTTGGGGATGGTCCTGCTTTGAGTAAAGGGTTGAACTTGATGACCTCCTGAGGTCTCTTCCAACCCTAATTTTCTATGATTTTATGATTTTAGAGACGGAAGAAGCAAGCAGGGTACAGCCAACTATCTGTATGTATTTAAAGTTTATCTTCCTCTGATGGTGTATGTATACTTGGACATTGATCTTGACGTGAAATACTCACAATTTCCATTCTTACGACCTCAGATGTGTGCTGTAGAATCAGTTTCAAAGCTTCCCAACCTATCTGTCCTTTTATACTTCATCTGTGATTCCACTCGTGCAAACATCAAGTGATTTACAATGGGGATTAGCTTCATAAGCTAGTTTAAAGGCTATATGGACATCAGAGCCTTCCAATACTAAATCCTACTAACTGTCATATTTTCCCCCTAAAACAACCTTTATCTGTATACATCTACAACATGAAATTTGAAGTTCACTAAGCCAAAGAGACAGAGATAGTCAACTACACAGAACTATATTTTCTCCTGCACCTCTTGAAGCCACTTACTTAAATGCAATAATGTATTTTGGCCATTATCTTTTGGGTTGTAAATTTGAAACATGGTTGTGATTCTTGGCTGGTACCCAAATACAGGGGGCCAAAATCCACTTTCCTACAGTCATGAAGTCAATGGACTGATTCTAAATCTACCCTTGGCAAACAGCAGAATTTAGCCCTGCATCCAAACAACTCAGTGTCTAAAATCATTTTTGCCCCTACCTTCAACTTTCTGCCTCAGTGCTTTCCATTTCAACAGCATTTCATCCTCAAAACTCTCTTATTAGTTTGGTGCTGCAAATCATATTATCCCCACTTTACAGATGGGGAAATTAAACACAGGACAGTTAGTTTCTTTTGAGGGATTGGGCTGTGAGTGACAGAGCTAGAAACTGAGTTGAGGAGTTCCTGGCTCCCAGCCTTATGTTTGGTCTAACATTGGGATCACCTGTTTAAATCAGCACATGGAAGCTCTCTTGGATATGTAGTAGGATCTGGTGAAACAGGAGAAAAGTATCCCATACACAGAAACTATTCATGTAGTAATATAATTACTAGAACGCTAATAACAATGTCTAAATACCTTGACTGATATTACATGACCATGATTTATAGAAAAAGGGATTACCAAGTCTTTTAGCAATAATGCAAAATATTGCATTAAGAGAAAATGGTCTAATCACTTTTATCACTAGAAGGCAACTCAAACTAAAGGGCGACCATAAATTCTGTTTTCAATATGGAATCAGAACTTGTGGTAGAGGTGATATCTTTTATTAGACCAGCTAGATATTTGCAAACGGGTCATTCTTGTGACATTCACAGGTTGTCAGCCTTGAATCTCATTCAGATGGCACAGCACCCAATGAGATGCACATGCTATAAACTGCCATCAAAGGGAAAATTCAGTAGGGCTCTTGTAAAATTATGTTTAGTGTTTTACTGCTAGCTGATAAACTAATAGGTCATACTAAAAGGAAGCAACTTAAAATTCTGCAAAAGAGAGATGAGCCTGGTAGCTATTATACCACAGGAGTAAAACAGGCAGCAGGGAGAGTCATAGGGAAGCTAATGTCACAGAGGAATTCTTCTTCGTTTTGTAAACGATGGAAGATGACTTTATCTTTCTGATAGTTATTGCTCTGTATTTATCCTTAGAAGGCTGTCTGTCCTATGATGTGAGATGCAGAGCAGCGCTTCCTACTATCTTTGCAAGATCAAGTGTTTCTCTGATGAACATTTTTTACTATATATGCATGTGTGTACATATGTATACATACATACATACATATAAAATCTCTAATTCCAAGTTTCTGATATATATGTATGAAGCAGAAACTTGGAATTAGAGATTTTCTTTCTGAAAATAAACCTGTTTCTTCACATATACACATGCCTGTTTTTTCATTTTACTTATATGTAAAAGGAAGAAACAGTCTTATATTAAGAAAGGAAAACCTGTAATTCCAAGTTTCTGCTTCTAATACAACCACATGGAAAAAGTGAGGCAGTATCCCATATTCTGTTCTGGCACCATGTTGTCTGAAGTCTATGAGAGGAATAGCCAGACCGCAGCTCACAAGTTGCATGTGGCTCCTGGACAGTTTAAACACAGGTCCTGAAGAATATTTATCTACAAATTACTATGTGAGGTGGGGGACTGTATATGGCACTTATTCTGGTAATCTGGAGCTAGCGTATCTTGAAAGTTTTGTGTCTGTGACTCTTGGCCACATCAGGATGTCAGTTTGGGGCTAGAAGGGTTAGGAAGTTTGGCCACCTTTGGTTTGTTAATTGTATAGGTCCAATTGTAACCTCTAGGTCCAAAGAAGCTAAGCTGCCAGGTAATTAAAAATCTGCCCCCAGGTCTGGATTGATATTTAAATTTTACCAGTGACCCCTATATATTCCATGGTATAAAACAAAACACCAGATTCAAATACATCTCCCAAAGAATAGAATTAATTATATCATTTTTAATCCTCTGGATCATTTTTAAAAATAGGTTGTGACACTCCACTTAAAAATATGCTAAAGAAGAAGGGTTAGTTTTAAAGCAGTACTTCTTACACTTTGATCTGTGCAGTATTGCGGGTGTGCAAAATCTTTATTTGTGGGGATCAAGTAATAAATCAATCAAACCAGCAGGTGATCCATGAAGTTTTCCAGAGAATAACAGGGATTTGGAAGAATTTCTTTTCTAGACCTTATTGGGGCTCCTTGTTCTTTCTTCTTTTCTCTCTTTCTGCTTCTCTACTTTTGACTTTTTTGCCATTTCTGTTTTACACAGTGTCTTTCAATTGCCATTACCGGAAATTCCAGTAGCAACTCTGATTCAAGAATCCTAAAGAAAAGCTTGCTGGAATGAGCTTGCTTTGTAAGGCTGTGCAGTTTTTTTTGTTTGTTTTTTTAACTAGCGTTGTGCATTTTCATACAGTTATCTGAATCAAGTGGTATGGTTTCTTCCTTGGCTGCAGATAAAGCTTGGGACTATAAATGTCCAAATCTCCAAATATTCTTTCTGTCAGTCTGTAATTTGGTTGTTGCTGTGATATGTCAGTAGTGTTCAGGGACAAATCCAAAGGGGGTGTGACAGTGCAGTTGCACCCCACTTTGGTTGTGTGTCTCCTGCACAATAAATTCTCAGTGCACACTGGCATGTCAGCAAACCTCCTGCTGGGAGCTTCACATGTGCTGGGAGTGATATGAGCTCACTGGCTGGCCTTTCTGGAGCTCCTGCTTTCAAGCAGCTCCATAGCCTACTGCCATTTGCTCTTTCCTTTCCTCCTCATCATCACTGAATTCAGCAGTGGAGGAAAGAAACGAATGAGCAGCAGCTACCCTAATCCCCAGCTCTCACAGAGCCCACGAGCTGTGCACTGCCTTGTCCCCTTCTTTCCCCTGTTGCTGAATTTTGATGGAGGGTGGGGAAGGAGGGAAGGGAAGAGAAAACCGGAGCAGGCTCCTGAGAGCAGGGATTCCAAGCAGAACCTGCACTGGTGCTCATCACTGGTGCAGATCTCTGGCAGGTGCTATGCTGACATGCCAGGGAGATCCCATCCAGGATCACAGCAAGGGCCTGTGGCCACACCCGCTTCGACTGTATGACACATGCACAGTGACCCTATTCATTGTGCTGTGCCACACAGCCAAAGTGGGTTTTGGCTACACCCCCATGGTTCAATCCTGGATCTGTCCAAGGTAATCTTTTCTGCATGTACTGTAGACAGTTATGTCCAGTATTTATCAATTGCAAATGTACCAGTATGTATTTGTAAATAGTGCTTTTTATAATTAAACTGTGTTTCTCATTTACTTTACTTTGCTTACATTATCTCATTGGGCAATCACTGGAGACATAATAAAATAATCTAAACATAATAAAATAATCTAAACTACTGTTCTTGTAAGCATAAAATAAACAAACTTTAATAGCCATTTTCTTTATGGTCCTGCTTACATAGTTTCAGTAAGCAAACTGAGAAATCATGAACAGACTCAAATGAAAAGAATGTGGAAATCATGTCTTAAATGAGTTTTTGGAAAGCATCTTACATTCAGACTGCTCTGAGCATGCAGAAAGATGCATTTAAAAATCAAAAGACATTGTCCTAAAGGAAATATCTTAGGGCAAGATTCTCACGGGCCATAGCACCCCAGGATTCCTTAAGAGCCTTTTAAGGGTGCCACGAGGTGATAAACTGGTAACGCTGTTAGTTGTGCTAATGATTCACAAGGTAAATGTAGAGATTTCAAATAGGAAGCCACAGTGTCAAAAGCATTTGGACATGCTGTAGTCTTTCTGAGTTTTTTACAACAGAAGAATTGCCTATTTTATATTCCTGTAGTTAAAGAATGAATGGAAAGTCAGAGCTGCCATTTTCCAATGGTTGCCTTAAGCTTATTTATAGATTCATAGACACTGGTGCTGAAAGGGACCTTGGAAGATCATTGAGTCCAGCCCCCTGCCCAAAGGGCAGGAAGTCAATAGGAGTCATAGGATCCCAGCAAGATAGACATCCAAATGTCTCTTGAAGGTGTTCAAAGTAGGTGCTTGCACCACCTCCAGTGGCAGTCTATTCCAAACCTTGGGGGCTCGGACAGCAAAGAAGTTCTTCCTTATGTCCAGCTTGAAATGGTCACAGAGGAGTTTGCGACTGTTTGATCTTGTCGTCCCTTGGGGAGTGCTCTGGTGAACAGATGTTCCCACAGATCCTGGTGAGCAACCCTGATAAACTTACAGATGGCCACCAGATCACCCCGACCCTGCGCTTTTCCAGGCTGAAGAGTCCCATAGTTCTCATCCACTCATTGTAAGGTCTGTTTTCCTGATCTCTTATCATGCGCGTGGCTCTCCCCACGCCTTGGGGTGCCTTGAGCCTAAAAAGGTTGAGAACCACTTTCTTAGAGAGTGGACACGCATACATTTGGAGCTCTTTCAAAGGGGAATGTTTCAAAAAGGCAGCAGTTGTTTCAGTCTGATTGTTACGTGTGAAAAAGCTGAGAACAATTTAAATTTACAACTTTAACTCTGGATAAAGCAGAGTTAAAGTTGGGGTTTGAACTGAATTGAATTGAATTTGAATTGTTCTTAGCACATTCACACAAAATAATTAGAACATACCAAGCGCTGCCTTTTTTAAAGGACTGCAAATGTACTTATGTCCACATCCTCAGGCAAGACTACCACGTTCCTCACATGTTCAAGTCAATGGAGCTACTCATGTTCTGCAAATCATAGGTGTTGGATCATGGCATAAAACCATGCCTATATTCTGTTCACTCCAGTGATTACACTCTATGCAAGATAGCTCCAAAGTACCTTGCTAGTAGGCCTGTGTGAAGCAGCTAGTATTGGCTTCAGATTTGGATTTGGCTGATCTGGGGGACAGTGATTCAATTTGGTGATTCAAAGCACTGTCCCAAATCAATTCAGCTGAATCTGATTCAGAGATTTGGCTGCTGCTAATTCATCAGAATCTCTGAATCGCACAGGCCTGTCCCCTGCCCGCTCTCCCAGCCCTGCCTGGCCTCGGCTCCCAGCTCTTTGGAAGAAAGAAAGGCCCCACTCACTGGCTGCTGCCAGGCGGGGGGGTGATCCCCACTGCCCCGCACTGCATGGGGGGCTCTGTCACGAGCCCCCAGACTCCTGCCCACTCTCCCATCCCCCTCTTGGCTGCCCCACCCACCCCAGCTCCTGCCTCTTAAAAAAAGTCCCCACTCATCAGCTTCTGCCCGGGAGGGGGGGCTCTGCCATGAGCTCCCAGGAGCCCTGAGGCTGCTGCAGCAGCCAGTGAGTTTGGGGTTTTTATTTTTTTGTTTCTTAAAGAACCAGGAGCTGAGATGTGTGGGGCAGTCATGGGGGCAGCTGGAAGAGCGGAGTGGGGGTTGGGAGGCTCGTGACAGAGTCCCCCATGCAGTGCAGGGCAGTGGGGATTGCCCCCCTGCCTGGCAACAGCCACTGAACAGGGGCTTTTTAAAAAAAAAACCCGGGAGCTGGGCAGGCAAGGCAGCCATGGGCAGGGGGGCTGGGACAGTGGGCGGGGGTTCGGGAGGCACTCAGGGGGGCTGAGAGAACAGGCAAGGTATGGGGCCTGGCAGGAGTCCCTCAATGGTCCTCTCCCTCCTCCTCCAACCTCCCCCCCTTCCCCTTCCCTTCCCCTCCCCCTACTTACCAGCATGGAGTCTGCATCCAGCTCTCTGCTGCAGCCAGCGAGGACTGCCTAAATTGCCGAAGCTCTCTGAATCTGGTCTGAATCAATTCGGAGAGCTTCAGATTGATTCCAACCTTTTAATTGGTCCTTTGATTCTATTTGGATTCAGAGATTTGGCCACTGAATTGGGCCGAATGTCCTCCGAATCAAATCAGCACCCGAAGCTTCATACAGCCCTACTTGCTAGGGTATTGCTAACAGTGTAGCCTTGGTAGCACTGAGCTAAGTGCAGGCTAACTGCCTGAGTACTTACTGAGTTCATCTACATGTGCTATTAATGTGCTGGAGTCAGCTGCTTCCTGGGCGCAGCGTCTTCACATGCACGTGGGACTGTAGCAATTAAAGCTGGAGCAGAGCAGCCCCAGGCTCCAGATGGTGGTGTCAGGTGGTGGAAGGGCTGGCTGGGGGACAAGGGTGCTATAGTGCAGGGCTAGGTAGCAGGCAGCCCCTGCACTCTAGCACCCACAGTCTACACATGTTTTAGCACACGAAATTACTTTGTTGTACAGTAGAGTTAATTAGTTTACTGAGCCCTAATATGGGTGCACATGTAGACTGTGACACTTTACTGCAGAGCTAATTAGTCAACTGCAGTAAAGCGTACATGTAGATGTACCCACTGAGCCTCACAGGTAAGTTCCGCAGTACCTACCAGGCTCTGTCATGCTAGGGTTGTAGATTGTGTTCATCCTGCAGATTGTATTTACCTTAATACTTCTGTCTCCAGTACTTACTAACCTGGATTTGAATAAATAGGTGAACAGTTGCTAACTCTACTTGCATAGGAAGGAGGAATACAAATTACCTATTGTAATGCTCTTTTTAATTTTCCACTTGAATACATACATTTTAAGCTAGTCCTGCTCCCAGATGAAGACAATAGCAAAACTCCTGAAGACTTTAATAGACCCTATTTAACTTGTTGAATGGCTGCATATTAGGGGTGCTAGAATTATGTTTAATACATTCCTTCTTTCCTATCCTTCCTTAAACATCTCTTTGACATTCTGTCCTTTGACTCCAAACTTCTCAGGGCATCCTTTCTTGAATGCCTGGGAAACAGTTTCCAGACACATTGCTTGTACTGCCATGAACAACTAACAACAAATAAATGCTAATGAACTAAACCATAAATTTCAACATTGTATAAATAAGCAAAATGGAGGGGAAGTGGAGAGAGGCAGATTGAACTCTTTTTAACAACTCTTTCCATGAAACAAGAAGGTGTGATAAGCATTTTGTCAAATAGAGGTAAAATAAGATGCCAGTCCATTAGTATTTCACAACATAGTTTTTAAATGTCCACTTCCCTGTTAATAATACAACTTTATAATATCATGAAAGAATGTTAATAATCCAACAATTTCTCTTTCCCTATTTATGGTATTTTATTGCTCTTTGCCCTTCAGTCTGGGAAACTAAATAGAATGGGTCTGTTTTACAGTCATTTTCACTTTTCAATTGCTATTCTTTAGTACCAAGCTATTGTGCTTGTATTCACAAGCCCTAGAGAAGAATCACTAAATAATCAATCTGCTTTTAATGGATTTGTAAGAAAATCATAAAAAAAATTTCTTTTTTTTCCCAGTGAGCTTTGAAATAACCTTTTTGTGTTTATGTTGTGTGTGTATGCTTTGTTCAGAACCCAGATTCTGGTCCTAAACTAAATTGACAGGGTCCCTTTAAAATATGGGATGACATAAGGATATGGTTTAAGATGTTGCTAACTATATCCAGACTGAGTGGAGCTGTGGAAAATTTTAATTTTCTGGAGGAGCGTTTGATTTGGATGGCTCAAATACTAGTTGCAAAGGACTTAAAACCCTTTAAGCAGCTAATGTAAGAATTTATACTTGGAAGGAAAGACTTTTATATATATTTGAAATAAAGGCACAATCTAGTTAACAAGTTCTGTATAGAAATAAAATAATGGAACCTATGGTGTCTTTACCATGAGAATTAATGAAAATGCATGCCGAAAAGTCTACTAAAAAGCAAATGTCCAAGACCAACCGTATATACATGGCAGATCAAATATAGATAGCAGAGAAGGTTTTAACAATACCAAAAAAAAAAAAAAAGATGAAGAAAAGAATGGGGGGAAGGATGATAATGGAAGATTTTCAGTG
Source organism: Crocodylus porosus (assembly GCF_001723895.1). NCBI lineage: Eukaryota > Metazoa > Chordata > Crocodylia > Crocodylidae > Crocodylus > Crocodylus porosus. The sequence goes on along the minus strand of NW_017728911.1, from coordinate 23,377,165 downwards.
ATGTTTAGTTATCTAGTTCAATTTTGTAAGTTCTTGCCATTTTGGTGAAGATTTTTGTGTACACCTGAGATACCCAGGATTAAGTTAAATATTTCTTTTATCCATACACCTGCAGAAGGAGAGCATAATCATAGCTATTCACATGCATGTATACTTATCCCTGGTCTCTCAGTTTGTGAACACACTTCGGGCCAAGATATAAAAATGTGAAAAGATATATTTCCATTGCAGAAGATCAAGGAAGGATGGTATTCAGTGAAATTATTATAATGTTACTTGTACTTAAGAAATATGTAATTGTTTAGTGGGTAACTAATGTCTATAGTATGAATTTTGGTTACTTATTAAAAGGGAGGTTATACAAGAGGCAGGGATTCTTTGGGAAAGCTTTTACTAACGACTTGACCAACTATATAGTTGATCCAGTAAAAGCTATCACAAAGAATCCTTGATTCTGGTATAATATAGTTGGGATTGCTGTTGGGCAAGCTTTTGGGTATCAGGTGTCCTTCCTCCTCTTCAGGAGGAGATTTCTGGAATGCAGTTGGAACTGAGGTCTGAGGTGCCACTGAAAGTCAAACCCCAAATCCAAAATTAAGTCATCACATTTTAGTACTTGATGGAAAGCATTGTATTCTAATGCTAAACACATTGAGCCAATTTTGTAAACTCATTCATTGATCTACTGTCTGTGTGTGCATTGTGTCTTGCATAGTAAAACCTTATACTGGTTGTGCTCAACTTTTTGGTCCTATGGGCAAAGGAATGGTGTGCAGCTTGTCTGCTGGCTGTATTGGTCCTTCCATGCCAGAATCGGGCCCTGTGTGCCTGTGGTTTGCCCTGCACTGCCGGGTCAGGTCCTGCATGTTTCCATTCCACGCTATGATGCCAGATAGGGCCCCATAAGCCTCCATGCCATGCTGTTGGATCAAACCCTGTACTCCTAGTTTGGGCCCCTGCACTGCTGGATCAGGCCCTGCACTGCTGCTGGCCAGCTCTTTCTTACCCTGATCAGGCCCTGTTGCTGCCACCACTCCTGCACCTCCAAATCTTAGAATATGTGGGGAGCCCTGCAGTCTGGATGACGTGGCTCTGCAGGCTAAATCTGGCCTGAGGATCTATGGTTGAGCACCCCTGCTATATAACGTTCAGGCTGAACAACAGAATTTGCTCACAGGAAGCTTGGGACCACAAACAGCAACAGATCTACAAGGCTGTAGTGCATTTGTGTGGGATCTTGCACAGCCCCCAACTTGTGACAGTATAGCACAAATATGAAATAAATGGCAAGCTAAAAAAAGGGTCAAGCAGAGATGGATGGGAATAGGTGTGTGTAATTTTGATTCAGATCAGTTCTTTTGCTTATGGCCCATCACTAGGATTAACACATCATGTGGTGTGTTTTGTTATTTATGCATTAAAGCACAGTGCTGAAGGAACTACTATTTGGAGGTGAATTACGGCAGTAAACTTGGATCTGGGAAGCATAAAAGCTTGGGTGGAGTGTGCAGGTGCTCAAACTGGCAATTTATCAGTGAGGAGAACCATCAAGCCTGAGCACTTTTACTTCAAAGGCTTCTTCTGCAGGCACTGAGCACTTCATACTAACAGATGCTAATTTCCAGGAAGGCATTATAGAAATGAGGATCCTCAGGGTCCTAGATGTGTCATCACTTTTACTTCTCTTAAAATAAATGGAAATGAATAAAAATGTCCATATAAAGTAGCCACAGGAAGAATGATTTTCATGTACATACAAGGGTTGGAACTTTGTTAGGTATGTTACTCTCTCAGCTTATTTTGTATCAGGAAAACTTTTAGAATAATATTTTGCCATCAGATAAAGCCCATAGGAATTGCATTTGGGGGATAGAATTTGTCCAGATAGAAGTTGCTTATAGGCAGTGGAGATAGTGGTAAGTCATGTTAGGGGATTCTGAATCTCCACATGTGATATAGGATCATGCTTTCTTTTTGAGGCCCAAGCAGAAAGCTATAGAGCCAGATGCTGGTCTGTTACCTGTCTGCCATAAAAGGAAAGTCGATGCTTGAATTACAGAAGATAGGCCAGACTGTAGCTCCATGGCAAAAATTTGCCCTTTCCACACTATGAAATCAGTTATATAAACCCTGGAATATTGACATGGAGAAATCTGCTAATTTAAGACATAACAAAAATGACTAGTGCTTTACTGCTTGCCTGCTTTTATTAAAGTATGATAGATATAGTACCCAATCAGTAGTTGGTTTCTCATGTTTAAAGGTTAATGCATGTGTTAGTAGGAAATGTTAGTAAGTTGGGTCCCGATTGTCTTTTGAAAATATGTGAGGAGACAGATCCACAGATGGAAATCTGTGGCTTTCCCCTGTTGAAGTTGTCTTCTTTACTCGTTTGTCAGGAAATAGGCCTCAGCCAGTCTCCAAATCAGTACAGCGTGGCTTGGGGAATCAGGCCATGCATGTGGAGACTCTGTGATCCTTGCTATACATCTCTTGAGTAGGAACTATGTTGGTAGGTAGGGCTGTGTGAAGCTTTGGTCTCTGACTCGATTTGGCAGTGAAAGGGATTATATGATATGGTACCTACAATTGCCAAGGGCTATGTTTAGTGACCTAGCAGGTCCCTTCCAGGCCTGTGTTCCTAATTATGTACAGTCCAGCACACAGGAACCAACAAGGGTCAAAGGCTGCTCTTTACTCAGTTCTGTCGTTCCATCAAGCCTATAGACTAGAGTGTGATTTGGAATAGCCAGAGTGAGAACCTTTATGGAGCTACATGAACTGCCTGGATCTTGGGTCTAGCCATGTGGGATAACCTGTCTTTCTACTTCCTCTCCAAATTAAGTGGGTTGGGAATAGGCAGAGTCTTTGTTCCATTGTGATTATGTGTGCTGGCCATTGTGCTCACTCACCTGAATTTGCAAGGAGGTTGAGGGAAGTAACTTACTGCCAGTGATATATTACTGTCCCCACTACAGAAAGAACCACTTGTGAATCGGAGGGTGTCTGGAAAATAATTACTCCTGGAATGGGGTAGCTTGCTTACCGCCACTTGCTAAAAAGTGTGGCTAATGGCACCATTTAACCAATGGAAAGCTTGCTTTAGTAAGTTGAGGAGGATATAGTTTTTATGTTAGCTTTTGGGTCAAGCTGCTTTCTTATGTAATGCTAGTTGCAGGGCTGTCCCTTGGGGGGGGCGAATTGGGGTGACTGCCCTGGGCTCCACTCTTTGGGGGGCTCCACGGACAGTGCTGTACAGGCCCCACTGCAGCCGCTGCCCACTACCAGCATGCTCTGGCCACTTCCTCTTCCCACCCCCACTCTGTGCTCCAGCCACTTGTCACCCCCCAGCCCCACATGGGCTGATATGCCCTGGGCCCTGCACACCCCTAGGGACAGCTCTGGCTAGTTGGGGTTGCTCCTGTTTTGAGCAGGGAGTTGGACTAGATGGCCTTCTGAGGTCCCTTCCAACCCTCATTTTCTATGATTCTAAACCCTGTCAGTGTTTTGGTTTAATTGTAAATATTCTTTCATTATCAAGCTACACGCTCTTCCAGTTTAATTTTATTTAAGCAATCACATACTTTTTTCTGTAACACATGACCATTACAAGCTGTTTTATGAATTAATCAGAAAAAGGCATTTTTTTTAAGAGACCAGTGATGTTTATAAAACCTGCCGCTATTCACATGGTTCTCATGTGCGGCATTTCCAGGACAGATCTATTATGTTCTCTAGTAAACTCCCCTTAACACTTTCTTGCTTTATAACATTATAACTACTAATTGTTGCTTTCTTTTGTTTAGGGGTAAAGTTTTTATAGTCATTCCCAGCTTGTGTACAAGTTTGCATTGATAACAATTGTACGTCAGCATTGACTTGCTCTATTTAGCATGTTCTGAATAGAAATGTCCTGGCTATGTGCACCAGTCTTGTCTGTGTAGCCACATGTGGAGTGCTCTCTGGCGCTGAGCTGACAATGTATATTTAGGGAAGCAGATGCTGAAGTTTGTGCAATTGGTGTATAGTATAAAATGATGGTGATTGTAGCAGAGCACTAGGGTGCTCGCTACTGGTAATAGTAATAAGGGCAGCTGCCAATCTGCAGGGCAGCACAGGTGTGGGTTGCTGGGGCAAACAGTCTGGTCAGATGACCAGAAGGGGACAGGGCCTGGCCTTTATAAGCAGCCAGGCTGAGGCCAGAGGTCAGTTCCCCTCTGGCAGCCTAGGAGCAGGAGCTCTGCTGCAGAGCAGAGCAGCGCAGCGCAGCGCAGCCTAGCCTAGCCTAGCCTAGCCTGATTGCCTGAGTGTCTGCATGAAGGTACGGGGTGGAGAGAACCCTGACAGGGATGAAGAATAGCCAGGGTAGCGCAGAGTGTACGTTATAGTCAGGAGGCTTCTTTTGTGTTGCAGCCAGTTGGCTCATGGCTTTGTGTTTTCTGTTCGCTATTGTAACACCGGAGGACCGGGAGAGGCTGTAGGGGTGGAGGAGGCCTCATAGGAGCTCCCCAGTGGGGGGGAGGGGGGGTTCCTGGCACCACAGAGGGTGCTGCATTTTGGGGTGTCCTGACCCCGGCCCCAGTGTGGGTGATTTTCGCGATGAGCCCAGTGGGTGTAAGACCCCAGGAAGGGGGTCTGGGGGCCAGGTAAGGCCAAGGCTGCCTGAGCCCCAATTGGGCGCGGTGTTTTGGGGGGTGTCCCAACCCCAGCCCAGTGTGGGCGACATTGGGAGGAGCTAGTGGGGTGTCCTGATCCCAGCCCAGTGGGGCAGTATCGGGAGGAACCCCAGCAGGGCATAGGACCCTGAGAAAGGGGGTTGAGGGGCCAGGTGAGGCCGAGGCTGCCTGAGCCCTGATTGCATGGGCGAGACAGACCCCAGTGTGAGCGGGAGCCCTAGTGTGGGCAGAGCCCTAGGAAGGGGCGTGCAAGCAAGAAGCCCAGTGAGGGCACAACATTCAGGGGGCACTGACTCCAGCCCCAGGAAAGGGTCTAGAGGGCCAGGTGAGGCTGAGGCCACCTGAGCCCAATTGTGAGGAGCCCGAGCAGGGCGCAAGACCCATGAGGAGGGTCAGGGGGCCAGGCTCGGCTACGGCCACCTGAGCCCTGACTGCAGGAAGCACGGGGAGACAGGCCCCAGTGCGGGCGTGAGTGTGGCGAGACAGGCCCCAGAGGGGCACTGTCTGTGCAGGAGAAGCCCCAGAAGGGGGCGAGCCAATTGCGAGGCCCTGGAGAGGGTGAGTACACGGAGAAGCCCCAGGGGAGGGTGAGTACAAGATTAGAGAACCCGGTGAGGGCGTGTGTATGACTAGAGCCCGGTGAGGGCAAGTGCAAGATTGGAGAGCCCGGTGAGGGCGAGCGTATGACTATAGCCTGGTGGGGCAAGTACGGCAATAAGGAGCCCGGTGAGGGCGAACATACGAGCAGAGGCCTCGGACGGGGCCACTAAGGAAAGAGCATAGACGAGATAACGTCCGGAACAACTGAGAGGCTTGGGGCGTGGTATTAGGGGTGGAAGGAGCCATGCGACGCCCATAGGGTTGGGTGCACCAGTATCTAAACATATAGAGCAGGGACCAGAAGGGTAAGAGCACCAGGTCCAAGAGGTCAAGTAAGGCAGCCTCCCATTAATATTATAGAACCATCAGAGTCGTGGCGGGTGAGAACGAGGGTGCTAGATGGGCAACTTGGCATGGTAGGGGCGCCAGGAGAGATCACGGCTGCTCCTGGACCCCTGCCCCGTGACAGTGATAACAACATTTCAGTGACTTGTTCCATATTAACTACTGTAAGCAAGCCAGAGTGATGCATTTCTAAAACCTACTCTTAAAGGCATAATGGGCACTGAAATAAACCATGGGCTTTGGTGCTGGCCCTCAGCGCAGGGATGAATGCAACTCTTAAAGAGCCCAATCCAGTTTCATTGGAGCAATGAAAAAACTGTACTTAGATTGCAGGGGATTGGCTCCTGTATGAAAAATGGTTTTGGGCCTGAACCTGAAAACATACACAGTTCATTTTCAGCTATTGCTGTGAAACCTTGCAGAATCAGGTCCTTAAAGATTTACACAAATGTTGCTTAGACAAGGGGTGTCAAACTCACTCCATGCCCAGGGGTGGATCTCGACATGGTAGGGTAAGTGGAGGTGGCAGCAGTTAACACAGTCATTGCTTACCCCCTGCTGGTGACACATATGCCCAGAAGGGCTCTGTGCCCCAGTTTTCTGTGGTAAGCCTCACCACCGCTTGGTCCACCTCCAAATTTATGGCCCCTCTACCAGGAGCCACACAACATGGCTCTGCGGGCCAGATGCAGGATGTAAGTTTTACACTCCTGGCTTAGACTATTTCAGAAAATGCCTTCATCTCTCTTAACAAGCACAGTTTATTCACAAGTGAAGCCAGTAAAAACAGAGCTTTCTTTCCTAACCCTGTGGTATCATCTTTGGTTTTCCCAGCTCGTGAATGAGTGGAATTGAGGTTGTCACTTAATTGTGGTCAGTTCTACACCTTTTTCAGGGTAAACAGCATGAAAACTTGTATAAGCAGTATCCCAGCCAAGGCTTTTATAAACCAGACTTTAATTTGTTATTCTTTTGGCATTCATGAATGCATTTGTGTGACCATGTGAGCTGGCTGTGGAAAGATACACTGTACAAAGTGTAATAGTGAAATGTTTTCTCTGGTTATTCTCTGTTATTTACAGAAATATAGGGCCCAATCCTGTCATTTCTTCTCATGTAAATAGTCCCACTGCAGTCAACAATTGGACTATTTCTGTGTGTAAGGACTCTTCATGTGCGTAAAGACTTAAACGAATAATCCTGGGATTTCATAGGGTGGAAATTTCAGAGGTAGGCACCTCTGAATGGAATAGACATTCTGGTCACATTCACCTCTACTGGAATTTAAATATTGAAATGTCCTTTGTGCTTTTGAAAATCTCCTATCCATAAAATTTGATATGCATCAGAGAAAATCATATTCTTTCTTGATTTTTACTTAGGATTTCGCTACAAGGACCTGGTTGTCGGTATCCCCAAAGAAACATACAAAAATGAGAAGCGAGTGGCAGTCTCTCCTGCTGGTGTCCAGATCTTAGTTAAACAGGGCTTTAATGTACAAGTGGAACACGGAGCTGGCAAAGAAGCAAAATTCTCTGATGAGCAATACAAAGAGGCTGGAGCAGTAATCAATGATATGAAAACTGTATTTGGCTCAGATATTGTTTTAAAGGCAAGTTTAACATATGACATGAACCATATATTTATTTTGATGGCAGGGCACAAATATTAGGTGAGAGAGATTCCAACAAAAATTAGAATAAAAATAAAATTATAGAAGTATAAAAACTTACCTGTGCCATTAAATCATATAGAAAAGAAGTATAACTTAATACGTTTTTAGAAAACCAACAGCGTTAAGTGCATCATTAATGACTAAATGTATAATATTTTGGGGCGGGGGGGGGTGTTATTTTCCCGAAGAGCTTTTGCTCCATATACACCCTGAGTTATTCTGTCGAAGATTGCATTCTATTCCATCCCAATTGATAGGCCTTCATATAGAACATGTTTATACCAGTGCAGTTGGCCTTTGTATAATTTTAAATGGGGATTGGGTAACCAACAAAAGCCCTATACTCAGTCCAATGGAAAATTGCCTCTCTATGGATCAGAGGTAAAACTACACCACTGTAGTGTTGCCCACAAGTTACCCCAGCGAAACTGTTAATATAAGCAGACTGCTACTGGTTTACCACTAGTTAACTACTAGTAAGGTGCCATAATAACAATTTGTTATATTGGGATAAGCTGGTTGTCTTTCTGCTCTGGATCCTGGTGCAATTTACACTGGTGTATCAAACCAATGTAAGTATGTCTTATGTCCAGACCTTAAATCACTGCTTAATCAGTGGGACAAGATGATTTGATATAAATTCATTTGAACTGGAGCTGCCCAAGATGCAAAGGCTTCAATTGTGGCCTGACTAGCTGCCACTCCAACAGGTGGATTGTCTGGGTGGCAAGAAGACTTTCAGTCCAGATTCAGCCCGTGGGCCCAAGTAAATTGAAAAGCCTTGAAAAGCATTTTTGTTTACTAAAATTGACTCTAAGGCTGTAATCATGCATCAGGGTCCACTACTTAGGGAGACAATAGGACACCATATGGCACAGGGGGTTAGCACTAGGAAAGGTATTTCATATGTTTTAGTTGACTTTTAAAAACTGCATTTCATATTAAATTAAAATTAGTAGCCATTGAAGTCGTTGAACTTGTTTAATTAAAGCTGTAAAATATGGCATTCTTCATATCTAATTAAGGTACGAGCCCCATGTTTTAATGAAGAGCTGGGATTGCACGAAGCCACTTTGCTCAAAGAAAACGCAACACTTGTCAGCTTCATCTACCCTGCTCAGAACCCGGACCTCCTAGACAAACTTGCCCAACACAAAGCCACAGTCTTGGCAATGGACCAAGTTCCTCGAGTCACTATTGCTCAAGGATATGACGCTCTAAGCTCGATGGCTAACATTGCAGGGTAAGGGTGCACATTATTAACTTGAAGACATGATTGTTATTTTGTACTTGATGGCATGTTGTATAGCTGTGTATCCCTATTCCTGTTGGTTCTACTTGGTGTACAGGATTATTTTATCTGCCTCTTCTTACATGGAGGAAAGATAGGTGCTGGCTGCTCTACAGTCTGCTGCTTTGCCAGGTGTTGGGAGGCACAGGGAGTAGAAGACAGGTTCTTGACTGCCTGTGCCTGAATCTAAGGGAAGAGTAGCAGAGGATGGCTCTGCTTGAGGCTAGATGAGGTTTCTGCAGAGGATGGACATTTACTCACACAGATGCACAGGATAGCTTGGTGAGCGTGGGGAGGAGGGAGAGGGTACTGATTGCCAGCTGGGTTAATTTGAGTGCCATATACTCCAGACACTTCCTTTCCATCCCTGATGCACCTTTTGCACCAGGGAATGAAGGCAGAGGAGCTAAAGTGTAGAGAATCTACCACAAAGTATTGATTATGGCCACTTTATCAGTCCCTTTCTGATTTAGGCTTTGAAGAATAACTGTATTTTAAAACAATATGTTTCCCTGTTACATAAATACCAATGTCTTAAAAAAGGCTGCTGCTGCTGCTTTTTTTTAACAATAGAAGATATGTGAATTGTTTGAGAGCTATACTTGTTGCAGGTATGAGAGAGAAGTAATTTCAGCAAGCCTGTTGAAACACATGTGGTTCTAAATATCCTCGACAGTATGATAAATGTGGCTTATATTTGGCATAGCTTAACATACCAATTTTTATTATTTTTCCATGATGATCTTTCACATAAGTAAAGCTGAAACATAAGATCTTTTGCAGTGGAAACTATGAATTGATAGCAACATGCAAACTGGACTTTCCTTTGTTTGAAGTAGAAGCTGTAATACTGTCTTTGAAGTTACTCTACTACTTTGAGGCCTGACACTAGGGGCTGCATGAAATTGGGTGCTCCCCATGGAATAAAAATGTTGCCCTTACAAAAATTCTAGCCTCTGAAAGTCAGAGGTGCAAGAATCTCCCTGCTGGTCTTGAACCCTAACCTCCCACATAGTATCACATTGCACTGCTGGCCAAGCCATCAAGACCAATCACCAGTCAGTAATAAACGCATTTTGAATCAATTCAGCTTTGGAACTGATTTCAAAGCCATTTAGATTTATGTAAGGAACTCGTTTAAAAAAAAGCACAACAAACTAGTTTAAATATTGGACCAATTATTTATGTACATAGGCTACATATTGAAATGGTTTAAAATTTGAACCAGTTTGTCTTAAACAGAATCAATTTGGTAAAGATATCAAACATATTTAAGTGCTTCATTGAACAAGTCATTTTCCTTGCCACTTGTTTGCTGCCTCGCCACTGATGTTTTATTCAGAAGACATCTGATAATACTTTCTCACAGAATCTTGCCCACTATGCATGACATCATGGCATTCCCCTGTAAAGGATCAGAGTGAATATAGTCCTCTAATGTTAATGTCTTGCACGACATAGAGCAGGAAAGTGTTTTATGCATATCTTCTTCCCTGTGTCTCCAAGGGACTTTGAAATGCTCTTTTGTAGGGAACAGAGAGAAAAATCTAAGAGTTGTCATCATTATATCAGACACTTGGGCTCTTTTTTATTCACATTTCTCTGTCAACATCTGGAGACTCTATTGTCTTACACCAAAAAAAAAAAAAGATAGAAACAAAACAACTCTGTTTTTCCTTTTCCTTGGGTGGCTATTTCTCCAAAACACTTCCCAGGACTCAGCTGTCCCAGTGCCCTGTTAATAAGTAAACAATGAGCTAACAATCAGACATAGGATGTGCCAAACCTGAAGTCTGATACAACATTCACATTTCTTTTTTAAATCCTAAAGCATTTTAAATTCAAATGTAAATCATGTTTCAAAACAACTGGATCAAGGACTGATGTCATCTGTTCACTGAATAAATAAACCAAAAACAACAGCAATGTCATAGACTTTCACATATTATTCTACCAACAGTCATGAACCAATAGGATGATTTTTAGGGACAAAAGGTTGTGCTAGTCCAAACTTTAACTTTTGCTGGCAGCATGCCATACAATGATAGTGTGGTAAGTGGCCACAGGCCAGGTGGCTGCCTGCTGTGGCAAACGTGGTGTCTGTGTCAGTAGGCTAAGAAGCTGCAGGACGAACGGGGCTATATCAACACAGGCCTCACTCACCTCTCTACCACTGAATGCCATGTCCAAGAGGGTCCCAGGACAACAGATTCTGTGGCAGGCCCTTCCCACTGCTAGTCGTGCCCCCAAATTCCATAGCTCACTGGTAGCGTGGATCCAGCTTGTAGGCCATATGTTTGACACCCCTGATATATAGTCTGACTCTCACCACCATTTTATTTCTCCTAAATTTCTTCTTGGATTAGAACTTGTTTGTGTTTCTTGCTAGGGAAATGTAAATCAGAGGGCTCTTTCATCTGTTTGTTTATTTGAGAGGAAGCAGTTAATGGACAAGACTGTTCAAGAAGTAAGCACTTTATGTGAACATGATCCGGGATTACTCATCAGTGTCTGGCTATTTAAACAGTGAGCATCTGAGATGAGTAAACCAGTCCCTTAGCAAAAAAGGGTAAGCACGTTACAATATCACTTCCTCATTAGGCTGGAAACCACAGAAACAGGATTCAGTAATTTTTACTAAAGAAGGAAAAGGGAGAACTAAAAGCTCATACACACTGGTATGTAAAGTGCTTTGATGTGGTATTTTTATTCCACAGGATTTTCTAACCAAATGTTTATAGGCAGAAATGAACTAAAGCATACTATACACGTCAGCCAATTTCCTTTCACTTTCTCTCCACAAATGAGAATGAAAAGTACCATGGGCAAGATAGCTTGCTGGGCCGTTTGATGGATTGACCCATGGAAATATGGGTTCAGGTATTAGCCACCAAAAAATGGAACAATTCAGAGGTAATAAATTTGGTCTTGTAAACATACCTGGTGAAAACTGGAAATAGCAATGGAAAAACCCTCTGCTCTCAAGACTTATGTGAAGGAGAAGGGAAACCTTACAAGTCAGTATTTGTAGAAGGTGCCGGGCTCATCATGCCTGCTAGCAACAGTGGCCTCAATGGAACATGATTTGCCACCCCTCTTTCAGGGAAATATGTACTGCTGTCTTTCAAATGGCGCACAGATGAGTATGATTGACTGCAATTCTCTTCACATCTTCATGAATCATCCTGCCTTCCACCAGGAGTCTTTACTAAATTTAGGCTAAGCTGAGAACATCATTTACCAGTGCAACTAATTCCATTTGGTTTGATAGAATTCCTCCTGATTCACAGCTGTGTTAGGAAAGGAATAATGGGCTCCTGCGTGTCATAGTCCCTTTAAATTGTGTTATGTTTGTGAAAACTGAGGCAAAATGTATAAAAATATCATTTTGAATGAGAACAGAAATACGTTGTTGAGTTAAACAAGCACATTTCATATGTATAGCATGCAGCTACACAGTATTTTCTTATTTTATCTTACGCAGCATTGTAAAGGCTACACACATATCTTTACTCCCTGGGATTTTCATCATAGGAAATATTTTCCAATTTTCCAACACTACGTGTAATATTTTTCTCCTTCTATTGTCAGATGGAAGTGTGGTTATGTGAATCATTTCTCGTGTATGCAGATAGGATGCAATTAAAGGGGGAAAATTACAAGCAATGATAATGTCAGTATAGTCATTACTGTTGGTCTTCACAGACTCATAAACAAAATCATGAGAATACTTTTTAAAAGGTCTTGCTGACAGCTCTGGCAAATATAAACAATTGGTCTATAGAGATGAATAGTATTTTCCCATTATGCACTCTCTATTTTTTAGCCTAAAACTTTATCTGATTAATTTAGTGTCAAATGCTCTGATTTTCCTCCAATAGTTTAGCACATAGCTCGAAACAAAACTGCATTTCTAAACAAGCTTACCGTAAAATATTTGTTTATAACATTCATCCACCTCCCTATTTGCCCTGAGCCCAAAATACTTTTAGTCACTCCAGTGACACATGACTATGAAAAGAAAATGGATGCCATTCCATGGCAGAGGATTAATTTTGGTTCTAATACAGAAAATAATCATATTCAAATTAGATTTTGGGAAACTGCTAATAAAACCTGGATTTTTTGTGAAGGGCATCATGGATAACTTTAATTCAAGCAAAGAAGAGTTTCATGGGCCTGAATACAATCCTAGGTGGATGTATGGTGGGACTGAGTTTTATTCATGGTCTGAGCAGTTAAGTAGGGACCATCTGTTAGAAGCCATTTGGCATATCTCATACTTTTAGTTTTTTGCTCTTGTTCAACTTGAGCATTAGCATGTCTCACTTTTTCTCTTCTCTCATCTCTATTCACAATTGAAATCCTGGCCTCACTGTGTGGGTCCATACATGCATGTGCATGTGCACTTGCAGCAGCAAAAATAGAAACAGTGCAGATTTGAGCTCGGGCTTTTTGCCTCAACGCATGTGCCCGGACATGGACTTTGCTGTGCGGCAAATTGTGCCACTTGGGGCAAAATAACCCTGCCTAGCCCCTCCCAGATCTGCTGCCAGGGGGAGCTATAGCCCAGGACCAGCACCTGTGTTGTCCCCAGCAGTATAAAAAGCTGCCCTGTCCTGGCCTCATCAGTACAAAAAGCTGCCCTGTCAAGTAGCTCAGGCTACTCACTCTCAGGAGTTTCTGGGACCCTGAGCTAATTGGTACCTGGGGACACTGCCCCTTGTGCCAGCTGGACTGCTGAAGCAGCCCTGACAGTTCCCTGCCCCCTCTACCCACTGCAGCAGTCTGGCAGTGGGGGTTGCTGCCTGGCTGACCCAGATGGGGACTATACGGTCAGTAGAGGCATCTGCCCCTCTGGGCCAGTTGCCAGTGGGCTGTGGCCACAGAGTTGGCCTTTGCAATACTACTGCTATGTGTGCCCCTGCCCAGCCATCTGGGCTGCTGTCAACCGGAAGATGTTCCCAGTGTGGTGGCCTGCTTTGAACTGTCAAAGCATGCCCTCTTAGCACCAACTAGCCAGGAGGTCAGCCACCTCCAGCTGGTCCAAGGTGTCAGCGCTGAGCAGGCAGGGTCCTGCCACTGGCCTCCCTAGCAGGAATTGTTGTGTTCCCTATTGGAAAACTGAAAAATCCCTGGTAAAAAAGTCACTCTGTAAAATACCCCAAAATCCATGTTCCTCCACAATTAAAACAAAAAGACCAATATATCTATATCTATAGAGAGAGAAAGTGAGACAGAGAAACAGTGATCAGTTGGGCAATGTTTTATTGATATATCTAGAGTTTAAAGCAATTTGGAAGCCTACCAGTGTCACCATCATCAAAATGAATTCTAAATACCTATATGTTTTGCTGCCCCCTACAGGGGCCATAGCCCCTCCCCCACAGGGGCTATAGCCCCCCACCAGAGGCTACAGCTCCCCACAGGGGCTACAGCCCCCCAACAGGGGCCACCCCCCCCACAGGGCCCATGTGCCCCACCTCCGCTTGCTCCCCCAGCCCCTTGGATTGCTGCCCTGCCTGGCCCCATACCCTGCCAGCTCCTGCCCAGTGACTTAGATGGCAGCTGGAACTGCTGGTGAGTGTCAGGGTTTTTTTTGTTTTGTTTTTAATTTTGGGGAGGCTGGGGTGCAGGGGGGGCAGCATTTGGAGGGCTTTGAGGGGATAGGGCTGGGCAGGGCAGTGATGAGGGGGGCTGGGGGGCAGGCTGAGGGTGGGGAAGCAACGTGCTTCAGCACCAGGGTGAGGGCCAACCACAGAGATGCTCTGGCTCCTACCAGAGCACCTCTGTGGAGGACCCAGCCTCCGGCTGCTCTGCTTTTTTTCACTCCATTTTTTTTGACCAATAATTTTTTACCTTTTTTGGTCTAATTTTGCCTCCCACTGCAAACGTGCAGTGGGAAGAACCTTTTGCCATTCCCACACATGCCTCTTGCAGTATCTCAAAGTGGTTTGAGATGCTGCAAGAGGCACCTTCAGGCTTGTCTAGACACACCCGTTGAAGTCAATGGGAATGCTTCTTTTCAGTGGGCCAGGATTTTACTTACTGAACGATTGCTTTACACTATCGCATGGTACTGACAGTTGGCCAGCTTCTGTGCCATCATCCACTCAGCAGAGTTAAGGCAGCTGCACTGGTTATAGCTTAATGCAGTGTATAGATCACCATAATTTAAATAATAATATATATTTAGCTGTAGATAAACATAATATTTGAAGCATTATAAATGCAAGTATAACCTTGCCTACATTCTGCCTGCAAGTCCCTACAAATGGACTGACTTTCTTACCTAGGTGAGCACAGACACTACAGCTGACCCATTGTGTAAAAAAGGCACAGAAGTATTGTAATAATAGTAAGCAGTTTATTTATGCCTTGTGTCCACACCCTTGGAATGTAGTCCTTTCCCAGCAATCATCTTTCATCAGGCATTCGCTTTAAAACTGTGTTACAAACCACTGGTATAAATTGGCGTGACATCTGTATGTGTTTTTTCATTTAGCAGATTTATTGGTTTAAGATGTCCAATAGCTGTTGTTTGTTTTATGGAGTTTCTATTAATGATCTCATTGATTTCTTTTGTGTGTTTGTCTGAAGGATTTTGGCTCTTGTGCTGTGATTTTGTATATAGGCACCTGTATCCAAGCATGTGTGTGGGTCCTATTTATCCTTATGCTATCTCTGCAGAGGGTTACTGCATTACCACAGTGTTCTCTTATTTGACTTTTCTAGGTACAAGGCTGTAGTCCTGGCAGCCAATCATTTTGGTAGATTTTTTACTGGTCAGATAACAGCAGCTGGAAAAGTTCCTCCTGCAAAGGTATGAATGTTAGCGCTGATCTAAATGGAATAAAATTCTGTGCTGAGTGCCCTAAGTAATAGTATATACAAGGAGTGAAGTTTTGTTATACAAGTGGGAAATCTAGGGGTTACCTGATACAATGCCATTTGTTGCTATTTCACTTGCAATTTTATTTGTACTGGGGCCAGATTGTACCTACTTCTTATAAAGGTGGGAGGGTAAGTGTAGTAACTCCTTCTCTAAGTTTGTACCCCCATAGAGATGTCAAGCATAGTAGCCATCCCTGGGCTCTTCAGAATACAGAGTATGATCTCCATGAAAACCACCTAAAGCATTTGCCTTTTTCAAAGAGCTGGGAGGAAACAGGATTGTTGAGTGGATTGCTTATAGCAGTGTCATAAAAGGAGGTGTATTTGGTCTACTTCATGTGTGCACTCAGAAGCTTTAAGAAGTAGTGCACCTCCCAGGGCACGATCTGAGGCCATGATCTCCCCGCTGCCCCAAGAACAGGTCTTTCTGGCTAACAACAGGTCAAATTCTGCTCACATCTATGCATGTGTTATGCCCCTGAAGTCAAAGAGGAATGACTTGAGAGAAGAACTTGGCTGCAGTTTGGTTCCAATTTGCATTTTTAAAAGAGGCTTTGGCATATGTTTGATCAGGTGTAATCATTTATTAAATGTCAAAAAGTGCACTGAATCATATCACACCCAGAGACAGATGGGGACTCTTTTTTTTTTTTAGAAGGAAAAGTCTACCAATAGATGGAGCACATTCTGTGCTCTAATACCTATTTCAGTGAAATTTGTGGATTCATATCTGAGGGCAGAATTTGGTCCATAAAAACCACCTAAAGAAAAGCTGGGCTACAGATTCAAAGGACTGATCAAATTAGGACTAACAGTCTTTATTATCAAAGTTTGAGAAAGAGAGAGAGTCCATGAACTGTGGGCAGGAAAATAAATAGCATTCATATTTGTATAATTTAATTGTCTGAAGTGTTGACACCATTCTACCTTATCTTTTTTTGTAAATCATAGAGTCATAGCAAAGTAGGGCTGGGAGGGACCTCAGGAGATCACCTAGTCCAACTCTCTGCTCAAAGCAAGATCATCCCTGTCTAAAACATCCTAGACAAGTGTTTATTTAGCCTTTTTTTAAAGACTTTGGCACACTCTCACGCCTATTCTCCTCCCCTAAGCCAATTGTTTGATGTGTTGTGATATAATCTGAAACTTCTATGAAGCACTACATTTTGTATCTTCCTGTGCTCTTTTAAGTACCAATGCTTTTGAAGGTCGGGGCATTATACCTATGGATTGCTATGAGGTTGAGGGACACAAACTGCCCTTTCCTAACACTCTATATGTTTCAACTTCCTAGATGTTGATAATTGGTGGTGGTGTGGCTGGGCTGGCTGCTGCAGGAGCTGCTAAAGCAATGGGAGCCATTGTCAGGGGATTTGACACCAGGTAGGGTAAGACAATCCTGAATGTTGGGCTTCCATTTACATCATGTATTTTGAGCAAAGTTTCGGTTTTGTTTACATTGGTGAAAATCCCTTTGAACACAGAGCACCAAAGATGCTGTGAGCACATGCTGCACTTGGGCCAGTCTTAATATGTTGCTGCACTAATTTCCCCCTTATACATGTGCTCCAGGCATTGCAGACATGCAAATCAGGTACATGCAAATTTGAGTTCTAATTTTTCATGAAAATCCCACCTGCAAAATAAAGCAGAATAATGTTTAGACATGGCCTGTTCAATCCATAGGAGTGTTAACTAGAGGCCTTTTCTTTCTCTTTGTCCTGGCACGTTTCAAGGTCCCAGCCACTTCAGTTCATTGTTTCTCTTACTTTCCTTTGGAGACCCTTCCAATGTATAAATGTTCTCATTGTTAGGAACAGTCCCCTGATATTCAGTTTAAAATTTCTCTCTGCATTTCATCCTATTTTGATAGTTATAGGGCCTTGCTCTTCTCCAAGCTTTGATTTCTGTATGCGGGCCAGTGTGAGTCCATGGAAGTCAGTGGAAGATCTGCCCATGTGCAGGGGTTTCCTGGAACACACTAGAGAACTGGAGCTTCTGTATTTGAAACCTTCAAATATTTAGCTGCTACAAAGACATCCTTTAGTCAAGCTATTGCCTTTAATTTTCGCATAAGAAATCAGTCCCTCTTTCCCCCATAATCACTTTTGTTTTAATTCTCTGGATTTCTTCCAATTTGTTCATATCAGACTCCAGAAAAGAATGCAGCATTCCAGGTACAGCCACATCAGTTCCATATGGAGAGGAACTGTTGCACAGTTTGATGCTTCTGTTGATACAGCCTACATCCCAGAAAGGGGGGAAGCAATCCAAAGAGGAGGAAAAAATCTGATATACATTGTAGGTAGAATGATTTTAGAATTCAGTATTTACTCAAATAGTTCCAGGAGACATCACGTGCTCTTAATGAGGTCATGTCAGCAAGGCACACAATAAACCCCACAGTGGGACTGTTTAGATGTGTGCCCTTCCTTGGTGCAGGGATTTGCTTATGCAGAATTGGACCGGTATTTCATTGTTTTTCTCTAACTTAATCTGCTATCTGCTGGAAAGAACTTGTCAACAGTTGTTACCTTGTAACTGGTATAATTTTGTGATCACTGTCTTTATAAAATGATGAAATGAAAAACCCTGGTATCTGTCATCTCTGTCTTGGTGTGCAGGCCAGCAGCACTGGAGCAGTTTAAGTCCCTTGGATCAGAAACTCTAGAAGTGGACATTGCAGAAACTGGAGAAGGGGTTGGAGGTTATGCAAAAGAAATGTCTAAAGAATTTATTGAAGCAGAAATGGCATTGTTTGCTAGACAATGTAAAGATGTGGATATTGTTATTAGTACTGCTCTTATTCCAGGTAAGACAGAGCTTTATGATTATTGCAGAGCTTGAAGGTATGCTTATACCTAAATATCTAATGGCAGTTATACATGAATAGTGGCATTGGAACTGGGCCATAGTCAATGCCTACTCCATGGATTAGAGTACCTTATTCTTGTTTTAATAATTATCTAGTAATTCTAGGTTCAGACTCAGAGGGTGTCTATACATGTGCTCAGGGATGGGGAGGAGCCATTTCACTTAAAGTGGTTCCCTGATAGCTAATCTAATTAAAATAGCCCACCATTATGTGTATTAAACCCCCTACATTTTAAGATGGCGATGGGAGTGCTTTAACTAAAGCTCCCCCACAATCATTTTAAAATTCGGCCTGGAGGTGGGGGGTTAACATATGTGACGGTGAGGTGATGCTAGAGCATTCTAAGAAGAATGTGAACCAGCACATCTATAGGCAGCCTAAGTTATTAGTTGTTTGTTATTTATTTTCAGTGGCAAACACAATATGCCAGATGTTTTAGTTTTCCTTGCTCCCACTTTAGTTTGGAATTACTTTATATATATTTGGGTTTTGGTTTGTGGGTTTTGAGGGGCTTTCTTTCTTTCTATCTTTCTTTGGTTTCTTATAATTTCCCACAGGAAAGAAAGCTCCAATCTTAATCACTAAGACTATGGTGGAATCAATGAAGGATGGCTCAGTCATTGTAGACCTTGCATCTGAAGCTGGGGGGAATGTGGAAACAACTCACCCTGGAGAGCTCTACATTCACAAGGTCTGTAGTATAGAAGTCAATGCTTACAAAAGTTTGAAGTGCATAGAAAAACCAAGCACTACTTTAAAATTGTTGGAAGAAAATACAAAGTAATAAACATTAAAGTAACAAAGATTTTGCCATGTTTCCTTGAAGACATCCTATTGTCTTACGATATTCACTAATGGATGGCAGGATAATACAGGAGAGTC
Organism: Crocodylus porosus; assembly: GCF_001723895.1. Taxonomy (NCBI): domain Eukaryota; kingdom Metazoa; phylum Chordata; order Crocodylia; family Crocodylidae; genus Crocodylus; species Crocodylus porosus. The sequence goes on along the minus strand of NW_017728911.1, from coordinate 23,357,927 downwards.
TTTCGTTTTGCAAGTAATGAAATCACAAATCGGAATATTATTCAGACGCCATTGCATCTTTGAAGATTGTATGCTTCATGATTTTTATAAGCATGGTTACTGTATTTTTAATAACCATAACCATAAATGCATTTACATTCCTCCCAAGAGTTTTGTTAACAAGCTATTGGAGCTGTCCAAAGTCCAAACATAGGAAGAGGGAAAGAGAATTGATCTAGAGATGCATTTTATTTGATGACTTATAAAAGCAGTAATGGGCAATGTCTCTATCTTACAGTAACAAGCTCTGGATTTTTACAAAGAGAATAGCCATTTTCAGATGTGGCTTGGAAAAGGAAAGACTTGTATATTCATAGGATGTTAAAAGGAGCAATTATTTGTTTGTAGCTAAAGTATTTATTGTAGTATTGACTAAAAGAAGTCATGCTTTGTTGATTCTATCTCCTTCCTCAAGATACATTTGTTTCTATAAAAGATTAAGTGATAGAGAAGGCTTAAATTATTGCAATTTCTTAGGTAGCCCAGTGTTTGCACATGCCAGGGCAGCAATTCAAATGAAACTAAGACCTTTGCATTTTTACAAATATTCAAATTAAAGCAATGTTCCTTATCTAATTTCCCCTATCCACCATCACTAACAAAATGTTTGTAAAATCATGTATGGACAAAAAAACTATAAGATAAAACTAATACGAAACTCTGCATTTTTTTCATTACCTCCTGGAACATACTGGAGGCATATTGTCAGGCTTTTCTTTGCAGGCACAAGTGCTACAAACTTACTTAAAAAAAGAAAAAAAATGTGGAGAGTCTCTTGTGGTAATTTGATTCTAGCAGCTGGTCCTCTATGGGAAAAGAGAAAATACTGTGAGACTCGTGCCAAAAATTATGAGTGTAGCAGCACTGCTGGTTTGCCTTCCTTGCTTCCCCTAGCTATCTGCCTCTCATTGAAAATATCCCCTGGGCTTGTACAAGATTTATAGCCAGACCTGCTTTAAACCAGCAAAATATTTCATTCAGAGAGCTGGTTAAGAATTTTTATAAGATTTTGGACAAAAAATGTGGTTTCTGCATAAGCATCATTTTTCCCCAGGAAACTTTGATTTTCCTAATACTTTTCAATTTTTCAGCAGGAAAATAAAGTAAAATGTATCATTTGGGTCAGACTCTCAGATTTAAATATTTCACTGCCTGGAACTGAATTGAACAATTTTGCTTTGGGTCAGCATGATATTAAATCTGTCTTCCTGAGTTACTGTTATGCCCACATGGAATTGCAGTTTGGATGCCTCAGGTCCACATTCTCCCCTGTGGTCTGTCTTCCCTGGATGTACTGTAACTCTGCTGATGCAGGGCTCTTCTGTTCCAACAATAGTGAATTTTGCTGTGCCCTCTCAAGCAGCAGGTGGAATGCGAGGCCTACCTGCTCATTCAAAAACATACAGTTAGTAACTACTGTACAGGAAAGATAAGAAATCAAGGTATGGGTTTTCCTCAGCTCATGGTAACAAAACCCTGAAATAGGGAATGAAGAGACAGGAGAAGAGCTTGGAAGATGCAGCCAGTATCTCTTGACTGTCATTAAGAGGAAAATTTCCCTGAAGCCACAGCACTACATAAAGTAGGGTTCTGTGGCTGATACGAGCTACAAAGATGCTATGAAGTCTCTATGCTCTTTTCCAGTTATTCAGTTAATTTCCCATTCTTATTACTGCCAAATCAATTGTCTCCACCAGGGGGTTGTGAATCCCCTACAGTGGAAAACTATTTCTATAAATGTTCTTGGCAAAGAGAAGATTCCTTCTGTGTAACTGTCCTCCAAAAGTAGAGTGGTGATTGATCTTCACTACCTGCCTAACTCCTATAATAGCTTGAAGACTCTGCATAATTTTTCTATTTTTTTTCAAATTTCAGAATTTTATACTTTTTTTCTTTGAAAAGGAAATGATCTTTGAAGCCACTAGGGGTCACCATGACTTCACTGCAAGAGAATCAGTCAGAGTGCGCCCCCCCCCCCGCAAGGAACTAATGACTGTGCATCTTGTTGGAGTGGGCTTTATGTGAATGGCTGGAATGGGGCATAAAGCCTTAATAAAATCCTTACAGTGCCTGCTATACGTCTTTTTCTAGACAGTGGCTAATATTCTGTGGCTGTGTTCTGGAAAGCCAGCTGCACACAGCTGCCCAACTGACAGTGTTTCCATTTTAACTCAAACTGACTTCTTCTGTAACTGCCATACTTGAATATCATATCCTTAGCCTTATTTCTGAATGTGCATTGCAGCCAGCACCTGTGGCTACATATGGGATGAGTTGGCAGCTGCAAGGTCCAGATGGCTAATACTGGAATGCATTGTAATGATGATAAAATAAAAGGGAAAAACAAGAATTTAGGGCACTGCATCGAGGTCAGAACATATGCAGTTGTTTTGAAAGTATGGGATTAAAATGGGGGGTTTTTTTGATAGACTATACTCTTCCACTTTCAGTCTGTGAGATGTTCATGAGGAAACATCCTCTTCGATACAGTTGAAGTGTATTAAAAATGGAGCTATCTAAAAGCATATCTTCCTCCTGGGACTCACTGGAGTACAATTAAACTGGGAGACGCATTGTGCAATATGATTCTTATCAGACAAACAAGAGGTGTTTTCAAACGCAAAAAAGTACTTGACGACTTATTCTCAAAATAAGCACCATCTGGTTCTGAAGCCAGTTCCCTGACTGGCCTCCCAGCTTGTTCTGTTGCTGGCTTGCTGACAAAATTGCTGACTTTTTTGTTCCTGCATCCGAATAAGCTATTAGCTTTGAAAGAAAGTCTCTAACTTGTAAAACAAAGCTTTGGTAAGGCATGTCTGCAGTCATATGTGAATGTGATTTACTGGCATGTTTAAAATATTCATCAAATCTATGGAGAATATGTGAACGGTTTTCAAGATAATACATTAAAAAGTCTGACATTAGTTTATTTTTCTTTCTCATCAGGGTGTGGTGCACATTGGTTATACAGACTTGCCAAGTAGAATGGCTACTCAGGCCAGTAGCCTTTATTCCAACAACATCTTGAAATTATTAAAAGCTATTTCTCCTGACAAAGAATATTTTTATTTTGAGCCAAAGGATGATTTTGATTATGGGACTATTGATCATGTCATTAGAGGAACTATGATAATGAAGGTGAATTTTAAGCTAATTTTTATAATTTTAAGAAATGGCTATAAAAGTGTATTGTGAAGGACATGAATGTTTCTGTTAGCCACATCTTAATAGATGAGTTTATATTTTAAATAAGGAGTTGTAATCAGGGAAACATTTAGGGTTAAAAAAAGAACAACAGAAAGATTAATAAAAGTGTTGATACTCTCTTTTTGACATTCAACCTTCATACTGAATTTGTGATTCATAAAGAAGGATTCAGTACTAGGGATTGGTCTGTCATGCTGTAGGAGATATGAAATCAAATGTTCTATTAGATTTCTTGCTCTGGGGTCAATATATGTTGGGAACCTGAGGTGATGTATTCAGGCAAGGGGTGAGACCGTGAGTGGAGGTGTGCAAGCTGTGTGGGGTTCTTTAAGTGACATCAGTTAGTATGAGAATCAGAGAATCAAAATTAAAAGGATGAAACAGATCTTGATAGAGCATCTGATGCGTCTCCCTTTACTGGAGCAGAATCAACTATAGCTACATCTGACAGCTATTTATTTAACATCAGTGTCCCAGTGATGGTGATTCCACTGCCTCCATAAATATCTATTCTGAAAACAATTAGAAAGTTTAAAAATGGCTTTGACTCAGGTTTCAAGTGAGGTGTTGCGGTCACAACGTAGAATGCTAACCTCAAGGGGTGTGCAAAATGGGCCTTATTCGATTCAGATTCAGCCCGAATTAGGGACTGTGATTTGATTAATTGATTCACTGATTTGATTCAGCTAAATCCGAATCTGAAGATTTGATGCTGATTCAGAGAATCAGTGATTTGGGCATAGACCCAGCTTTAAATGTTTTTTTCTATGTACCTTGAGGTAACAGGCACAGCTCATGAACGCTGAGATGCTGGTGTGGATGGAGCACCACACAGGTGCAAGGGAGCACATGTTCAGTGACGAACCTGGAAGTGGACCAGAAGTACTTCCGGTTTACTTCCAGGATCACTGGAGAGCACGCAGGAGACCCGCCTGCAATCTCCGGCTCAGTGAGTAGCCATGGGGGGACCCCAGGTGCCCCCGCAGACCCAGGAGGCAACAGTCACGGAGCCAATGGGGGTGCAGAAGGGCCCCCCTGTACCTGGCAGACCCGGAAATTGACTAGAAGTGCTTGTGGTCCACTTCTGGGTCTGCTACTGAGCATGCTGGGGAGCCCCCCATGCTCCTGTGGGATGCTCCATCCACCCCTCCATTGCAGCATTCACAAGCTGCCTGGCACCTTGAGGTGTGTAGAAAAAACATTTAAAGCTGTGTCTATGGCTGAATCGCCAGTTTTTCTGAATCTCTCTGAATTGATTTGGAGGGTTCCGATTGGATTCAGAGTGATTAAAGGGTCTTCTGATTTGATTTGGATTCGGGGATTCAGCCACCAAAATGGGCCAGATCTCTGCTGAATTGAACAAGGGACCGAAGCTTCACACAGTCCTACTAAGCTCCATACAAACATGACCAGAGGCTCTGCTGAACGCTCGAAGGCCCTGGTGTGTGGAGGTGTCTTTCTGAGCTAGTCATTTTAGTATGGGAGGAACAAGAGCACTACTGCTTGAAGAGACAATATAACTGAATCTAGAAATGTTCTTGCTTTAGTGCATGGAAAAGAAAATAAGAACCTCGCAATAAATCATATTGTTCAGAGCCTCTGTCTTAAAAGCAAGGATCTGCATACCTTTATAAACCAGTGACTGGGAAATGAAACCTAAGTTTAAATGCAAGAGGAACAACTTCAAGTACATGAAAACTAAGTTTACTTATGTGTGTGCTGGGATTTTTCCATACATGAGAAATTTCTTTGGGTAGGCTGATTTTTTGCAGGGACGTTTGTTTGTTTTAATGGAAGAAAGCACGAAGTGAATTTCTTTTGATACGGTGAAGTCAGACCTGTCCAGGATCCATATCTGTCTGCAGGTAGCACTAAGATAGGGATGGGCAACATGCAGCCCACAGCCCAGATGCAGCCCACCAAACCATTCCATCCAGCCCGTGGGACCACGAAAAAATTTAGAAAATTAATATTTATCTGCTCCTGGCTGCCTGTCATGCGGCCATCAATGGCTTGCCAAAACTCAGTAAGTGGCTCTCTGCCCAAAATAATTCCCTGCCTAAGCCAAAGCATCGTTATGCACAGTGATTAAATATTGGCAGGTTGGAATGACTTTTTAGTAGAGGACTCATTAGAAAGAAGAAATGAATTCAGGTTCAGTTTCAAAGCAATATTAGATTAAGAGTCAGTTTGTAATTTTTTTTTTGCTTTATTCTTCATATATTTATTTTTTATTAGGGTGAAATACATCAAATGTAATAGTCTAAAAATGCCAGACCATATTCTGTCCTGTGACTCTTAGTGGGTTAGAGTGGACAAAGATGGCTTTTTGTGACTAACAGAACTCAACAATCAGTGCCAATTTGGCAGATCTAAGTTTATTTAATTAAAATATAGATTAAAATTTCTGATTTATGAAAAATAAGGATTTTTAATATTTTTAATAAATTATATTTTAGAATAAATATACATTATCATTACAATAATAAAAAGTAAAGGCCAAACCCTTGTACCTTTACTCACATGGATAATCTCATTGACTTCAGTTGAACTGTTCATGTAAGTAAATGCAACAGGATCTGGCCCTAATAAAGCTACAGAATCAGCCCATTATTTTACAGAGGGCAGACACACAGAAATCCACAACACTGATCATCATTTTTTCTAACAGGAAGGCAAGACTTTATTTCCAGCACCTTTACCAAGAACAGCACCACCTTCTGCTCCTGCTAAACCAAAATCTGTGCAGGAGTTAGAAGCAGAGAAACAAGCTTTGATCTCACCATTTAGGAAGACCATGACATCAGCTGGAGCTTACACAGCAGGTAAATGATACACCAGAGAAATTTGGCTATATGAGCCATTTTGTTTGCATTCCCTATATTTCTAGGAATAAAAGTAATTAAACCAGTTTGTGAAATAGATCTCTATACACTGTTTTAATATTGAACAGTAGCAGAAAGGGTTAAATAATACTTCTAAGCTCCTGAGTTACTTTCCAGTTGAATGATGGGCAAGAAAAAGAAACCTCAGGGAAACACAGGGTGTTTTTTTTAGAGACTCAATCTTAAGTCATTGTCTGTATAATATTACCAAAAAACGTGTTGTGCTGCTAAATGCATATATAATAACGAGCTAACATTGCGCTGTTCAGGGGCCAAACTCCAAACCCATTGAAACTGGCATATAGACCCTGATAGACATATGAGGCATTTTATGTTCTGCATTTCCAGGTGTTGTTGTTATGACTATTTATACTTGAAAACATACTACTTAAACGGAAAGTAAATCAGATAACAAGGTTTTCATTATAATGAATAGTATTCTCTCATAAACAGCATGACACTATTCTACTATTAAGTTTCTTTGAAAAGAACAAAGGGTAATGAATAAAATACAATCATAAATGTAAGTAAAGAGTCTCCACTGTCTAAACTCCTGTGCCAGATAAATGAGCAACAGCAGGAGTAACCATTAGCCTGAGGAAAGGGATTTTCTGGTGGTGGAGAAGAATGGTTTTTAAAGGGAGTTAGAAAAGGATCTAAGAACTTGCTTTCAATTAGTAATCCTTCCCTTATTTCATCTTATATGGTACTCCAAAGATTCCCATCACTGTCTCATCACAACTATGATCTCCTCCCAGTGATTTTGCTATTGTCATTGCCAGGTTGTGGATAAGTTATTAAGTTTATATCTGCGTACTTTCCTTGGCATATAAGCACTTTATTATCTGACTTTGGAGATTTTTTTTCTTAAGTTAATGCTGAGTGCTCTGTATGCACTTTTAAATGTTTCAATAAAGACATTTCCAGCTGGTTAGCCCTTTAAAAATTAACTCCCCACCACCAGCAGATTTTGATACCTTTGCTTATACTGTGTATTACCTTGCTCAGAGAATACTCCCATTTATTTCACTAGAATGATTTGAGTAATAAGATGCTACTAGATGAGAGTAAGAGAGGGAAAATCTGGCTATAAGTAAAAATATATTTGAAATCATGTATTTATGACTGTGGTGTACAACCTTTATCCAAAATGTAAAAACAGTTTTTGAAATTCTACCACATACAGTCAAACAGACTAGTACTGAAGGCAATGATGGTTTCTCTCACTAAGTATTACTGAACTGTTTGTGTGGTCTGCCTGTTTTAATAATGATCAGATGTGGTACACTGTGGTCTGTTTCCTACTAATGCAGTAAAGGTTGTGAGAAATTACTGGAGAATCTATGCCATTTTTCCTTTGTTTTTGATGGACTTTTTCTCTATGATTTGCTCAATCTGAATAGTTTACATTTCACAGATTTTATTTGTTGGCAGCTCTGTGTCTGGGTCCCATGATTTAAAAAACAAAATAAAAAAAAAAGTTCTATTCTTGGCTAGGTTTAGCTTTGGCAAAGACAGAATAAAAGTTAGGCATACTGAAGTATGTCTGGAGGCGTCTCCTGCTCCTGTTGATAGATAGCTATGGTAAAGCAGTGGGAATATGGCTGACCTCTTGGTCTATATTTTAAGACTAATAAAGAAAAATGTTCTTTTATTCTTCAGCATATGTTTTTATTTTTAGGGTTGACAAGCATTTTGGGACTGGGGCTCATTTCTCCCAATTCTGCTTTTACCCAAATGGTGACTACATTTGGGCTTGCTGGAATAGTTGGTTATCATACTGTCTGGGGAGTCACCCCTGCCCTGCATTCACCGCTGATGTCAGTAACAAATGCAATTTCTGGTAAGTGAACTTGTCTTCTTTCTCCTTGTGGGTATTTCAGATCTACAATCAAATTCAATGTTAGGATACTTTCAGGTGGAGAACCAGAGACATGAAGTTCAGTGGCTTAGCCAAAGGCAGGTGTCCTGTTAACTGTTACTGTAGGACTGGAACTCACAAACCTGAGGTCACTTGATAATGCTGTCTTTATTCTTTAGTTGTAGCTGAGATTAATTTCCCCACACAAAGCTCTCACTGACTGCATCCCCCTGGAGACTTGATGAGAATCATGCTTTTATAAGAATAAAGTAAATACAGTAGCTTTTACTTTTACTGCCCACTATCCTAATGTGAATGATGACAAAACCAAAAAGTGAGTGTGCCCTACGTCTTGTCTCATCTTTTGTAGGCTGTTTCCCTTTCCATGTCTTTCATTTGGCCTTGCCAGCTTTCACTGTGCTCTTGGGCCGCTATTGTTATATGGGAGGGAAAGCTCAAGGAGTTGCGCACAACTGTAATCTTACATTGGGAGCAGACTTCTCTCTGTAGTGCAGAGCTGGGGCATTTAGCAGGATTGTGCCAGGAGAGCATGCTGTCTCATTTAACAGGCAGCTGCCTTCTATATGCTTGTATCGTCTTCTAAGGACTGTATTTGTTGAAGCATAATCCCTAGCTCCCCCAAGATGGGCAAATCCATGCTAAAATGAGCTTGTGGAGTTAAGGCACAGTTCAGTTCTGGGGTGTTTTACAGGCCTCTAAAGCCCCTAGCCCATCTTGTGAACTGTGTAAATAATGAAAAATAATATTGCAGTGCTCTTACACGTAGTTTACTGTACATCTGCAACTTGGCAGAAGCTGATTTCTGTTAACCAAGATCACAGCTAAGATCATGAAACTTTTTTTCACTTAGCTTCTTCAGAAGCCTCTGCAAGTATGATTGGTTCCATAACAGCTCATTCCACAGCACCTTAGTGCTGCTTTGAGTTTGCTGATTTTTATGACAGAGCCTAGGTCCAACCTTTGGAAGAGGGGACACTGATGGGTAAGGGGATAAGGATGATAGGCAAGGGAGAAGAGGGTACAAGGAACAGATATAGAGGAAATATGAGTCAGAGGCTGAGGAAGAGAGAGGAAGAGGATTGGAACAAACAGCTAATCAACTCACCATACAGGAAGTCCAGCAAAAATGTAGAACTCTCTGGGTGGCTGAAAGACAGCAGAAGCTTTAGCTGCACATGGAGTATTTGGCTGTGCCCTTTCTCCCAGTTTTCCCCCAAGGCTTTGTGGTGGAGTGTAAAGGTGGGAAACCCACCAAAGTCCTAGTGTCTCCATGGAAGCTGGGGATCTCAATGTACTATTCTGAGTCCACAATGCTGAGAGGAGTGAAGCAACTGTCCAGCTGTCATACCTTATTTCTAAAGTTGCTCCTGCCAATACCAGCAGGAATCATTGCTTGCTTCTGGTTTGCAGTGAATGAATTTCTTATGAATTGTTTATATGTACAGTTATGAAGTATTGATTTATTCTGGTTTGTTTAGGTCTTACTGCTGTTGGAGGTTTGGTATTAATGGGAGGATCTTACTTCCCTAGCAGTATTCCTCAAACCTTAGCCGTAGTAGCTGCATTTGTTTCATCTGTGAATATTGCAGGTGAGCACCGTTTATTCTCCATATCTTACAATAAGTGTCTGTATGTGTCTAGATTACGTTTTTGTACATTTGTATAAGTTACATTTGTATGCGTTATGAAATTCCATCAGCTAACCTTTTGTATCTAAACCGGGGCAAGTTTCTGGACCGTACTATCTGACTATATCAAATATGTATTATATTTATTCAAATATGGGATGAGATTTCCCCCCCCCCCCATCAGCATGAGGAAAAAAGCCTTATGTCTCACATTCACATACAAGGGAACCTCATTAAATACATTGTCTATCATTAAACTGCTGCCAGAAGTAATGGAAACCAACTATGAAGTTGATTAAATGCAGCAAACACTGAATATGATTATAAAACCCATGGCCCATATTGAGAAAACATACTGTTTTTTTAAAATTATTATTGCATGTCCCAGGCCAAATTGGTTCTGAATTCTGTTGACTGAGCAGAGCTCAATCATTCACGTCTATGGTGCTACCACCAGCAAATATCCCACCTCCCAGACTTTTCAGCTTGGGACTTCAGATACTCCCGAATCCATAGCAGGCATCCTATCTACCAGTCCCAAGCTGGAGGCCTTGCATTCAGATGCCCCCTAGACAAAAGGCCAGAGGAACAAGCTAGAGAGAAAGCCTGAGAGCAGGGATACTAGCACAAGGATATGTTAGTGTAGCCAATGTGAATATGATATATACTAATGTTCCCTTAGTGCTGACTCTTTCAAACGTTATGGTGAGCCACTGAATTGAATACATTTCAATTTCTTCACTCCCACAGCTGAGCTCCATTTCCAGTGAGTCCTGTTTCTTCACCAGCCTTAAATATCAGCAAACATCAACAAACAGGGCCCCAAACAGTTCATTCAGAATCCTTTTGTCACACATTCTCTTAGCCTGTTACATCTGATTAGTGTGACCCCTCCCTTCATGAAGTGGAGCTGGATCAAGTTCCCCATCTGCATATACTTTGCTGGAGGATCCTGAGACTCATTCCATTCATGAGTTGGGAGCTAATTAGCACATGGCTCCTTTCCAGGGGCAGGGGCATATCTGGAGCACACATACATACTGAGCAGTGCTGAGCTGTGGGGTCACCATGGCTTGAAATGCTGTTGGCTTGGTTTCAACCAAGGGCAATGAACTGTCCGGTAAATCATGACCCTTTGGTTTTGCAGTAATATGCATAGTTTGTACTATATAAAAGGTACAAAAGTGCTACTTAAAAGTGTGTTTATGGACTTCTGTGCTAAAACGTGCAGCAGTTTCAAAATAGACAAAATGCATGAATTCTGGATGAACTAAGCATATAGGCAAATGATTATCAGTATGTTTATTTCAGGGTCAGCAGGGTCTGACAGTAAGGAGTGGGGAAGGGTCTGCAGGGGTAAGAAGCTGTGGGGGGCAGAGGGCAAAGGGGCTATCTGACCCCCAAATTTATTTTCCTTGCTGTAGCAGAGAGAAGAACAAATCCAAGGCAAACCTTGAAAAAGTAGATTCTGTACCTGGAAAATTATAACAAATGTATAGATTTTTCCATCGATAGAGTCTAATTATTGGTGGGTTGTCTTCTATTCAGGGTCATCTTATATTTAAGTAAATACAGTATGTGGCACACCAGGAGGCATGGAAAATCGTTTAGCCAATCTCATGAGACTCTCCTGAATCTCACAGAGATCATGATTCATGTTCCATGGGGCATATTGCCCAAGGAGCATTAAATGGCTTTGAAATTTGTACTTGCACACCCTTTGCATGCAGAAAGTATTCATTTGAACTCATGAATTGGGTTGTGACATAGGTTGTGTCTTATTTGCATGCACAAACAGACACTATATCTGTGTACCAAATATGCATGTCCAAACTGCATTTGCAAATTTAGAATTTGAAATGAGTCATTGTGGAGTCCATTTATAATTTGCTGAAGTTGAACATTTTGCAACCAGAGACTTTGTCTCCTGGCATTTTCTTGCCTGCTGGAATTTCAATGGACAGGGGAATAGAGAGAATGATTAACTGGATCCTACCCTAAATAGAGTTTGAGGATAGGGACCTTATTTTGGCCCTAGACACATTTTAATTCCTACTGACTTTTTGCACAGAATATTAGATGGAAATAACTTGTTTTTCTGGCCACAAATGGCTATAGGGATCTTGTATTAGAAATGAAATTGTTTCATAGTAGAAAAACATTAGTTACCCTGTAAAACCTCTCTTTTAAAGAATACTGCTAAGGCTAAGTACAGTCAGATATGACTTTTCTTTCCTTTTATACCATGAGTCATCAACCTTTTACTAATAGGGGCTGCAGGGGCCTCTGACCAGGCAGCTACCCTGGGCCACTGATCCATTCCTGTTGTCCAATCATCCCTACTCTGTGCAGAAGGCTAATCTTTCACCCCTGTAATTCAGCCTCCACAGAAAAATATGTCACTGAAAAATGTGAGGAGCGAGAATTTGGACTGGCTAATTTGGCCGAGACCATAAGCAGAGGCTGTAGTGGACTGCGAGAGAGAATTCTTCTGTACGGGGCAGAAATGCTGGAATAGCAGCAAGGGATTGGATGTCCATTAATAAAACACAGAACATAGACCAGATCAGGTGGCTGGGCAGGAGTAGGGGCTTGGTGAGTGTTTGTATAACATGGACTAGATAAGACCTTCATGGGTCAGATCTAGTCCCTTCTTGGGCCAGATTTGGCACATGGCCCACAGGTGTTGGCCATGCTTTAAACTGTGGTCTACTTCCTATGAATAAAGTTAGGTGCCTATATTGATGCCCCAGGGGTCAGTCCTGGAGCCGGTTTTGTTCAATATCTTCATCAATGACCTGGAAGATAGCATAGAGTACACTCTCAGGAAGTCTGCACATGATACCACGCTGTGGGGAGTAGTAGATATGCTGGAAGGTAGGGCTAGGATTCAGAGTGACCTAGACAAATGGGAGGATTGGGCCAAAAGGAATCTCATGAGGTTCAACAAGGTGATGGGACAAGAAGTCATAATCTTAAATTGCAGCAAGGGAAATCTAGGTAGGATGTTAGAAACAACTTTCTGACTATCAGGATGGTTAACCATTGGAACAGATTACTCAGAGAGGTTGTGAAATCCCTTTCCTTGGAAGTTTTCAGGAGTAGGGTAGGCAAACAGTTATCTTGAATGGTTTAGACAAGGGGGTGGGACTAAATGACTTAAGCAGGGGGTGGGACTAAATGACCTCCTTCCAGGCCTATTTTCCTGTGATTCTGTGGCATCTGAAATATCAACAAGGAAATAACTACAAAGATTTCAATAATTTCTAAAGCAAGTAGTAACATCATATTTGAAATTGTATAGTGGTTGTAATTGTACACTCATTATGGTGGTATGATCCCATTTCCGTAGTATCTGTACATCTTATACCTTTTCTTGATGAATTACCACTGCAAAAATCCTGCCAAGTTTGTAAGTGCTATTATCTCCATTTCAGAGATTAGGACTCGGGGCAAAGAGAGGCCCATCACCACCTAGGTTCTATTTAGTAGAGCAGAGACTTGAACCCAGGTCTCTCAAGACCTTTCTCATGTCCTAACAATTTGACAATCTTTCTTCTCTCTAAAAGAAACCCAGTGATATAGAACTTTCCTAGACCATTAGACCATTCTTTATTGGTGAAACTATTTTCCATTCACAATATTTTTTTATATATGTAAGGTTAGAGCAAGCATATATAGAACTGAGTAGAGGTTGCAGGGTTGTGGTGTCCTTGCAGGAACTCCTTATTCAGGATGGGAGGCATATTGTTCAAGATGTGTGATGCCTGTTGCTTGCTCTGTGTTTTCTAAAAGAGCTGTGATATGCACTTCTCTCTAGAGCTGGCCAGCTCAGTGGGCAAGTAAGACCATAACCTTATATATGACTGTAAATTACTTCCAGTCTCAATCACTCTATTGGCTTGAGCAAAGAGACTGTTGTGGCCATCCCCCCAAGCTATGACCTTCAGGTCCAAAAGACCTGCTTCATGGCTACTATTTCACTCTTAGGACTGCTGCTTGTTTGATCTAAATTGACAAGCCCGTATGATGGCCAGTGGCACACCAGGCAGTCCTTTCCATAGCCTGCTCTCACCCAGATCTACAAATAAATGTCTGCTATACTCTTTAGTTCAGGGAGGTGTTCTTGTGTGTAGGGCAAACTGTGGGCATAGCCTCCCGGAATCTTCTCCCTCTCCCTTTGGATGGCAGAATTACAATAATTCTGCTGCATCCAAAGTCCCTGCACTCACAGAAAGGAGCAAGCAGGTGGGATAATATGGCCTTCAGTGGAGTGAACATGATACTGAAAAATCGTTTTTAAAAACCATTGAGTTACATAATAGAATTGAATAGAATAAAGTCCAAGTGGAAACAAGTTGTTTCCTAACAACATACAAGATCAAATTGAAACTAATATTTGCAGACTATTTGTAACTGAAATAGCATCAGGGAGGGTTACCTCTGTGTTCATATACAGAGGTGCTTTGTATTTATAGGAGTCTCTAAGTGTATATTTCTATCTGCTCATTCTTACAGTTCAAACTTGTATTTCCCTACAGGTGGTTTCTTAATTACACAGCGAATGCTGGACATGTTCAAGCGACCTACAGATCCCCCTGAATATAATTACCTCTACCTCCTCCCTGGAGCTGTGTTTGTTGGGGGTTATGCTGCCTCTCTTGCCAGTGGACATAGTATTGAACAGGTCAGACAATGTCCCGATTTCTGTTACTCAGTAGTCAGGTTAGGGATCTAACCAGCTAGCTCAGCCATGAATGACTGGTGCCTCCCAAGACTGGTGGGACACCATGCTGGCGAGCAGCAAGTGGGGACTGCCTGCAGACACCACCAGTCATGTCAGCAGCAAGGAGGAGGCGGGTGTGAGTGGTGATGGCCCTCAGAAGCCAGCAGCGGCTTTGGTGTGGCCAATCTCGGGGTGGGGGGCATGTTCCCCCCCCCCGATGTCCCCTCTAGGTGTCACCTATAGGCTCAGCTGTGCTAGCAAATCTAGTGATGCCAGCAAGTTAAGGCCCTGCTTCTGCAGACACTTACTACTAGCTGTTGTATTTAATGATATATGCTTTAAGGATCATTCACAGTAGTAAAAACTTGGCAGATTTGGGTCCTTAATTTATAGCTGACTCATTTGCTAATATTCTACATTTCTCATCACTGGGTCATCAGGCCTCTTATTTTCTAGTAATTTCCCCAACAACAAGGGAGGGGAAAGTTCTTGGAGGTTATGGTGCTTCTCTTGCCAGTGGACATAATATTGGACAGGTTAGACAACATTTATATTTCTGAATGTTCAGATTTTAGAGCCTTTCTGTATTCCACAGTCCTTTATTCAGGCAAAATTTCAATATGACTTCAATAAGAGTTTAACTGAATTAAAGACTAGATCAGTGATTCTTAGTGATTTGAGATGCTTTAAAGAGTGCCATAAGGTGCCTTGCAATGTTAGCACTGTTAGGTGTGCAAGCATAATTCACACAATAAGCCCAGAGATTTCAAATAGGAATTCATAGTGTTAAAAACATTCTACCCTGTAGTAGTCTTTCTAAGTTCTTTGCAATATAAAAATTGGTCTATTATTTTTCCCTAGTCAAAAAAAAAGTGAAAACTAAGAGCTGGCATTTTCTGAGGAATGCTTTGATCCCACAAAGTTTGAGAATCACTAGATTAGATATTGGATCTACATTTCCTTTCCATAAAGATCTGTTTGTCATCTCATGCTTTCCTTAAGGAAGGTAAAATCCAGTAAAGTTTTGACTATGAGGAGGAAGAAATTGTGCATGTATAGAATTTCAACAAGCTTTTTAAAAAGCAAAGTATAGAATTTCTGAAGTGTGTGATGGTGGAAATGTTGTTTAATTATGGCTTTTCTGAATTTCTATTACAAGGTATCAAAGAGCATAGGCTATGCTTTACAATATATTCCAGCATCCTAGTGATTTAGAAGGTCTTTGCCTTTGCTTTAATAACCCTTTGAATGCTCTCTTGATGTGCAGAGCAGAATCTTATAAGAAAATAAAAACAAAACCCTTCAGTAAATTATTCCTTCCAGTCAACAAAATTGGGCACTTAAATAGCACACATCCCAAAGGACAGAACACAAAACCTAACAGTGACAGTAATGTTTCTGTCTTGTGTTCTGTTGGGTGAATGGTTCATTGCTCTCTGTTTTGAAAGGCAAAATTTGGTAGAGTTTCTACAAATTCTTGTGAATGGGTTTTCTCTGCTTTCATGAGAAACCCTCCTGCTATAAATCTTTTATTAAATTATGTTTATTTATTATTTACTGAGCACCTTGAGACTCTTTTGCATTTTACAGGAATACAGGCAGCTATGCTCTCTATCCAAAGGCACTTGCATTTAACCTTGACAGACAGTGCAGTTCTGCCTGTGCTATTAAGCTAAGGTACTTAAAGCAGTTGCTAGTTTCTAGTTGAATTGCACATTTTTAGCTATTATTCAAAACACAAACACTTTGAATATATATAATTTTTCTCAGACACAGACTCTGCAGAGCAAAAACTATGTTGACTGAAAACACTGAAGGAAACTATTTTGTGAATGATCTTATGGTAATCTGAAATCTTAATGGAACTGAACCAGTCCTCTCTGAAAAACCTTAAGGATTTTCAACCTCCCAGAAAAGTGTTCCTCACCAAAAATCTGGAATAAATGAGGTGCTAGTTTTCATGAATTCCTTGAAATACTTTAAATAAAACCATCTCTGGAAAGAAATCTGATAAATATCTTGGAACTAATCAGAAGGTCATTTAACAGTCAGTAGGCCTAGGAACATTCATGGTTTATTTCCCAAACAGCTGTTTCTGGAGTAGTTTTTCATTAGAGCCCCATTCTTTGAAACTCTACTAAACTAATGTTGTAGGACACCAAATACTTGAGTTCAAGGAACTAAACAATGCAATTGTCTCCATGAACAATACACCAAAAATGCCAATAAAATACAAAGCTAATCTCTTTTAAATATATTTGTGAGCCACAGAATAGAAATTGAATTGGGAGCAGTAGTAGATATTTACAGATTTCAATTTTCCAATAAAACAATAGCTCAGTGTACACTTAGATTTGAACTTAATCAGTTCTGAGGAATGGCCTGATAATTAGGAAGTCAACACCAAATTCTGTGATGGTGTAAATGGGTAAAGCTCTGTTGACTTTTGCCAAGTATTGCCCATTTATACAGTATAAGTTTGGCCTTTGATATTTCCTATGATATTTCTTGAAAACTTGCATAAACAGAGTATTTTGATGGCCTTTCCTGGATTTTATCAGGGAATTATTCTGCTTCATTTTCTTTGTACATTTCATTCTCTACTAAATGATTAGAGAATGATGGAATGAATCCTTTTATTTTTTATGACTACATGGTTTTGGATTCTTGTTTGTCAATGTATTTAATAATACAGGTCAGAAAAGGAACATTTAGCATTCATGATTTTAAAATCACCCAGATGCTTTTAAACATGAGAGAGAATACCACATGTTGCTTATAAATGCATCATCATGAAGGGATTTCAGAGTATTTTGTATAACAAAACACTAAGGAATCAAAGTAACAGAATCAGCGGAAATGATCTCATAGCATTATAATCTTTAAAATGATATTTGAATGACTGGTTTGAGAAAATGTATTTCTTCCACACAAACACAGGAAATAAAGGCTAAAGTCATTTTAAATCATGTGTAATGAAAAATTGAAAAAATAAAAAAATTAGTGAAAATAATTCTATCTAATATCTTTAAGCTTTAACCAGTTTATTAGTTTGTTACTCAACTCTAGAAAGAGAGCAGAAAGAATGAAGCCCACTAACGTGCACATTTGAAGATACATAATGGTTTAGGACACTGAAGAGTGCAAAAAACCACTGGATCAATATTTATGGAAATGTGTATTTAAATATTATTGTGAACTGGACCTTTAAAGTTTAATCTCTGTGGCTCTGCTCTTAATGCTTATCTGGGTGGAGAGGTATAAAAAGGAATATACTGGTATGAACAAAAGATAATAACTTGGGTAAATTTTAATGGCAAAGGCTGAGAAAAATACACTAATAATGTAAGAACTTTCCATTATTCCAAATCGTGGTGGAGATCCTGGAGACTTTGTGAAAGAGAAAAAGCACAGTAATTCCATGCCACTGTGTATTAACTTGGCATTGTTTTTTTTTACAGATGATGTATCTGGGCTCAGGCCTTTGCTGTGTTGGTGCACTGGCAGGACTTTCTAGTCAGAACACTTCTAGACTTGGCAATGCCCTAGGTATGATTGGGGTGGCTGGTGGTTTAGCTGCTACATTAGGAGCACTGAAACCTACTCCAGAAGTACTCACTCAGATGTCCACTGCCATGGCTATTGGTGGCACAATTGGTACGTATACCATTTTGTTCAGCAGGTAGAGTTTAAATTCGTGCCGGCTTCACTAATGATTTATTAATTTTTATTTATAATCCAATGGGGAAATGCCTTTAAAAAGTACTTTAGGTCCTAACAGAAAAGTACTCTTGACTAAGAAGAAAAATTAAGATGGTAGAACAGACGTGTTTAAGTTTGGCCATTTCTTTCAATAGCTTAAGGCTAAAACATAGGAAGTACTTAACTTGAATATGCACTTACCATCAACTTATGGTCAAAGGACCTAGCTGTTATCAAGGCTCAAAATGGTGCCTGTTATAATAGAAATTATGATTACGGTATTTTCCAAAAGGCTCTTCTACAGTTTTCAGGGATTGTTTTAATTGCCTTGACAGTCATCCTTGTCAAAATCCTGTGGAGTTCTGGTAGTTTCACAGCAGGCACCCCCGCCCCCCCCCATGAAAATATTTTTTCAAGTGCAATTTCCTTCTAGGTGACTCAAGAAAGTTGTAGAAAGGACAAGCCGAACAACAGTAAATCTTCAAACTCTCTACTTGAGCTCTTCTGAATGTTCTTGCAATAGGTCCATTAAAAAAACAGGGAGGGCACAACAGGGGTGATGGGGAAATTGGCAAGTCCATTTCTCATCGTTATCATTTCATTTGAAAGACTGGTTTATTGTCCAGATTACTAGGTGAATTAGAAATCCAGAGCGTTTATACATGTTCAGTTGTAGTGTTAAGCTTCTGAAGCTTATGTAGCCTCAAAGTCCCTGTAATAGAGTATTCTGACTAGAGCTGTGCTAATAACTGGTTTCTCATTTGTTCTGAGGTCCAAAAAATGGGAAACAAATCAACTTCAAGCCAATCAGAAAATCAATGTATTAAAAAGTTTTAAAATAATTTTGGGGTTTAAAATATTTAATTCAACTCAGAATTAAACATTTTATTTTATTATCAAGCTTTTAAAATGTCTAAAAATGTTCAATAGAATTAAACTCAATTTCAGAACATAATGATGTTTCATAAGGAAGAATTCAAGCATTTCATTAAAAAAGTATCAAAACAAAATAGACCTTTTGATTTTTTTTTTCTTTGACTGAAACCACTTACCAAAGTTGACACAAATTCACTAAATGTTTTGGTCAACCTGAGTCTGTGTTTTTTGGCAGAAGAGTGTTTTGTATGAAAAGTTTTATCCCCCCTCCCCCCAAATATTGTAAGGCAGGGTTCATATCCAGCATTGCTTTGTTCTTGGTTTGGCCCAGAAGAATAAGTTTTGGGCAGCATCTTGTCCAACATCCTTGAGATGTGGAAGCCTTATAGCGAAGAATGCTGGGAAAGAGATCCTGCCATTGCCAGCCTGTCACTGAGAACACTGTGTACTCGTCTAATGCCTCCAGAGGCATTTTGCCTGCTTGGGTTCCCTGCAGGCAGAATATGTCTGGAAACTCTAACTATTGTGCTCACAGTATCCCATCCCCTGCACAAGGGGTTGTGGCTTCAAAAGCCCCAATCTGGCTCTGTTTCTTTCAGGCTGTCATCTTAAAATGTTCTAGCAAATCTATTTTTGGAGGAGACTTAAATTAGGTTATAAGTTCTTGCAACTATTATATTTCTATTACATTGCACAAAAAGGAAAACAACACAAGAAAGCAAATAATCCTTTGTTGCTTAACTGCCTGTTTATACTTCAAGAGACTATGAAATACAATATCATATTTTAATCTTAGATCTAACTAATTTTATTTTGCAGGTCTTACCATTGCGAAACGGATTGAAATCTCTGACCTTCCACAGCTTGTGGCTGCATTTCACAGTCTGGTTGGTTTGGCAGCTGTTCTTACATGCATTGCTGAGTATATGATTGAATACCCACACCTTGATGTTCACCCTTCTGCCAACGTTCTCAAAACTGTTGCCTATTTAGGGACCTACATTGGGGGTGTCACCTTCAGCGGCTCTTTAGTGGCTTATGGAAAATTGCAAGGTACTCTTCTTTTTGATGTGCCTCATGTTAGATAAATTAAGATGCCTTTTGCAAGGAGTCCTAATGGGATTTAGTTGCTCCAACTCCTGTTGAATTTCAGTGAAATCTCTTTAAAAGCTATACATGGAAAATGGGAACTAGGGGAAACTGTTGCTCTGGTACAGTTCAAGTGCAAGAAGGTAATAAATCTGTAGTACTAGTCAGTATTAAAACAGTGAGAATACTAAAATATGGATCTTTTTCTGGCCACAATAATTTCCAAGGATAAATAGCCACCAGAGCTTTTTGTTCCAAATAATTATTTGGTCCTTATTACCAACTGCAGATGGTACATTGGGGGAAGCTGCCCTGGTATTATCCGTTTCACTCCTAGGGATGATATCAAGGGAGTTAGTTGGTATGCCAAATCCTAATGTAGTGGTTTGGAGTAGAAGTCTGGTAGGTGATACTAACTACAAGCCACAACTTTCTTGGTTTAAAGCTAAAACTAGAAACAGCATTACCAGCCAGTGAAATGAAGATCCTTCAAGACAATCCTTACTGTGTAAGGCCAAGGATTGCTACATATGAACTCTAGATATCTGTAAGCCTGGTCTACTTCCTCAAAGACTCTTGCCTGAACAAACCTCAAATGGCCCTTAGGGCTATAGATTTTCCCAAAGTTTAATGGGAAAAGATCATTTCTTGGGAGCTAAGAGCTGAAAAGGAGCTGTTGGGAAGTAGGAAACTTTTTATGAGTATTTCTTTCAAGCAACTGAATAGTTACCTTTTAAGTGCAGTAGGCCACTCATTCCTCTGCATAAATTGAGATGGTGGGGCACTGCCATCTTTGGCCTTTTGGTGCTTTAACTGTGTCTATAGCTTATACTGACTTCCAGTACTTTTTCATTAAAATGTTTCTGTAATAAAGTGAGTGATATATTAATTAGAACTTCCATGGTTTGTCTTAGGTATGCTGAACTCAGCAGCACTCCTTCTACCTGGTCGCCATTACCTGAATGGTGGTTTGTTGGCAGCTTCAGTAGGTGGTATGATCCCTTTTATGTTGGATCCAAGCTTCACTACTGGCATGGCCTGTCTCCTTGGTGTTTCAGGGCTCTCTTCCATCATGGTAAGACAAACAAGTATTCCTCTCAGTTTTTCCAATATAGTCAACAGTGGGTGCATCTACACTTGCATAGTAAGGCAAAGCGATAAACTCCAGTACATATCACACCAGAGTTTATTGCTTCTGGGCACTGCAATTACACAAGCACCTGGGACTGTGGCATGTTGAATCAGGTCAAAGCAGCTCCAGCTAGCAGGATCCTGGGGGGGCCAGCCTGTCAGCCTGCAGCTGCTCTGGCTTGGTTCAACATGCTGCAGAGGGACTGGCTGCGGCACAAGGGTGCCCCAGTGCGGGGCTAGCTGGCAGGCAGCCCCTGCCCTGAAGTACCCTCATGTCACAGCCAACTGGATCAGAGTCTACATGTGCACTGCTGCATATAAAAAAAAAATCTGCATCAGGATAGTACTTGTATTTACTTGTATTTACATATACTATCTTGTTTTCTGTGGCCTAATAAGGCTGCACTTGTAAACACCAAGACATTTACTATGGAGCTAATTAGTTTACTCCATAGTAAAAGACTTGCGTAGATGTCCAGTATAGCTTTTGTTTGCCTCTTCACCTTTTGCTGAAAGCCAACAAAATGCAGTCCCACCTGCCAGCTGAAAATTCTGGCAATGTTTTGGAGACTCCCTAGAGCACTGGGCAAAATGGTTTTGTGGTCTGTGGCAGGGCACTGGTGGTGCCTGCCACTTTAAAGGCTGAGCCAAACAGCCAGTGGGTGCTTGTTTATGGTGTCCATTTTAGAACTCTCGCTGCCTATATAAACAGAGCAGTTTGCTGCTGGCAGGCCAGGCAGAAACATTGCCTGGCTGCAAGGCTGTAGGCAACATCCTGGAGGTAAGGGCAGGAGCTTAAGGGGATGGTTTGGAGGCTCCTAGTCCTGGACATGACCTAAAACTGCACCCTGCCGGGGATGGGTGGCCTGGTGGGTCTCTTAGTGGCGTGGGAGCCCTCAGGAAATGCCAGGCCAGTTATCACCCCTGAAAGGTGGGTCAGGGCACCTTAACCCCTACCCCCCACAATACTGTTGGTACAAGGGGGCCAGGAATGGCTATAGCTATAGGGTGTAAGATCCAGAAGGGGCCAGGCATGGCTATGGCCACCTAAGCCCCACTGGAGAGGGAAGCCCTGTAGCGCCAGCGAGGGGGCAGTGATGAGGAGCCCCAGTGATGGGGTGGCCCCAGTGAGGGGGAAACCAGAGGGCTTGGGAGCCCTGTGTGTGCATTTGTGTGTGTAGAGTTGCCCGGTGAGGGATGTGGGGAAGAATTAGCTCAGGGTTCAGCACCAGGCTGGACCACACAGAGTAGGGGAACTTGCGGGAACTGAAGGGACTGCGAGGCAAGGCCAGCATGTGAGTAGCAAAGCCTATGGCCAACAGGGGTCGTTCAAGGAGCAGCAGGGTGGTGGAGTGTGGCCTGGTAATGGGCAACATGCCAGAGGCTCTAGTAAGAGAGGGGTGGGGTGGAAGAGGCTTCCTGTGAGAGGGGAGGTGGTCTGAGTGTGCTTGTGTGTGGAGCCCAACTTTGGACTCAGTTTGCTTCGGTCTCAGGCTGGGAGTAATTATGTCACCTGGATGTCATCTGTGAGGCATGGGGTGCAGTGTAGGGGAGGAATGGAGCTGCAGAGAATGCCCCCTGGAATTGGGGGAAAAAATAGGCAGCCTCCCACCTACTTAGCACCATAATTATGTATCTTCAAGTGTGGCAGACAAGGAGGTAGGCGGTTGGCCCAGAAACAGGTGGGTGGGCCAATGACAGATCGGTCCCAAGAAAGCCCCTAGTTACATAGTCCTATGGAAATTCTGTAACACACCTAGCGAGTAGGCCTGTGCAAAGTGGTTAGTTTTCGCTTCAGATTCAGATTCAGCCAATTCGGAAGACAGTGATTTGATTCGTTGATTCGAATCACTGTCCCAAATCGATTCAGCCAAATCTGATTCGGGGATTTGGCTGCTGCTGAATCTCCAAATCAGACAGGCCTCCTGCCCTGCCTGCTCTCCCAGCCCCAGCAATGGCTATATAAACAGAGCAGTTCGCCCACCTCAGCTCCTGGCACTTTGAAACACCCCCCCATGCCCCGACTCAACAGGTATTGCCTGGTGGGGTGGGGTGATACCTGCTACCAACCACTGCCTCATGCTGTATGAGGAGGCTCTGCATGAGCCCCCTGATCCCCGCCCGGTCTCCCAGTCCCCCTGGCTGCCCTGCTTGCCCCAGCTCTGGCCCTTTAAGAAAAAAAAAACCAACCAAAAAACCCCTGGCGGGGGGGGCAATCTCTGCTGCCCCCCACTGCCCTGCACTGCATGGGGTGCTCTGTATGAGTCCCCCAAAGCCCCAAGGCCACTGCAAGAACTGGTGAGATGGGGTGGGGGGGGTTCTTAAAGGGCCGAAACTGGGGCAGGCACGGCAGCCAGGGGGGGCTGGGACAGTGGGTAGGGGTCAAGGGGCTCATGGAAGAGCCCCCCATGCAGCATGGGACAGTGGTGATCACCCCCCTCCTTGCCTGGCAGCATCCAAGGAATCAAGGCTTTTTTTTAAAGCACTGGGAGCTGGGGTGGGA
>NW_017728911.1:23311591-23334159 GCF_001723895.1 Crocodylus porosus | reverse complement strand
GGGGATGGGACCTGGCAGGGGTCCCCGCATGGTCCCCTCCCTGCTCCTCCAGCCTCCCTTCCCCCACCCGCTACTTATCAGTTTGGGGTCCGGCTCCAGCTCTCTGCTGCAGCGAGCAGGGACTGCCCGAATCATGGAAGCTCTCCGAATCTTTTCCAGATTGATTCAGAGAGCTTTGAATTGATTCAGACCTTTTAATTGGCCCCTTGATTTGATTTGGATTTGGAGATTCAGCCACCAAATTGGGCCGAATCGCCTCTGAATCGAATCATCACCCGAAGCTTCGCACAGCCCTATTAGTGAGACCCTCCAAGATCCCAGAACTTTTCAGCAAAGGACATTGCTGTAAACTAAGTGGTAAGTGCTTATCTACTCATATGTATATATAGTCCTAGATTCTAAAACACTACTATTAGTATGACCTGATTTTGGGATTGTTAGAGAACAAGAGGCGCTGAATGACTTGGCTCCTATAACATCCTTGGACAATCTGCTTGCTCAGCTCCTTCCAGAACTGGACCCATAATGGTAATCATTACATAGCCAAGTTCTTCTGAGTTTTTGTTTGTTGTACTTTTTAATTAATATAATTAACAATTGGATCATTATTCCTTAAATGTGAGTTTTCTTTGGCTTTTGTTTCTATGGTGTGTGCTAAATTTTAGGGAGTGACTCTTACAGCAGCTATAGGTGGAGCTGACATGCCTGTGGTCATCACTGTCCTGAACAGCTACTCTGGCTGGGCTTTGTGTGCAGAAGGTTTTCTTCTTGACAACAACTTGATGACAATTGTTGGGGCCTTGATTGGTTCATCTGGAGCGATCCTCTCTTACATCATGTGTGTGGTAAGATAGAAATATATGTATTAGAGCTGTTTTGCTCACCTTCTCATTAAATTAGTCTCGAACTTTAACTGTGGGAGCATTTTAAGATAGGAAAGTGTATGCAGAGGGGATGGCCTAAATGACTGGTTGCCCATTTGAATCCAGGTCAGACTAATAGAAAATAATCAAAAGTTATAACAGTTTGACAGCTGTCCAGTGAGTTTTTAGAGTTAGGACTTGGTATGTCAGCTCCTTAGATACAAAGAGCAACTTGGGATCTTATTATAGTTTCTCATAATGAGAAAGAAATCATTACAGATGGTACTGATTGGCACTCTTATTGACAAGGTAGCCAAATTATTTTCACTGTTACCATACCTAGAATATAGGCTTACAGTTTCTTACATTTTTCAGCCTGGCTTCTAAACATACTCTAATCAACAACTAGGAAATGCAGTAAGTAGTAGTGTGGTTTGCTTGTAAGTTCAATAATGTCAGTCAGTGTTTTGAAAAGAACTGAACAGCCTACAGGAAAAATCTTACCCAATAATTGGCTTTGAGAAAACATGCTGTTCATAATGAGCACGAGGGGAGATGTTCTTTAACCAAAGAACTTTTTTGTTTCCTTAGAGAAAAATGTTAAGGGAGGAGAAGAGAAATTATTCGAAAATTGCTTTAAAAAAGAAAAAAGAAAAAAATTTTTTTTTTCCAAACACATGTATGAAAAACCGTGTTCAAAATTTATGAGTTTTATGCCAAGAAAGATACTGTAGTTTTCCAAAATAAAGCAATAAAATATTGAACTGTTGATGTGTTGGCTTCAGAGCTCTTTTAAATACACTTTGAAGAGCTGAATAATATGTAGTTGTCTTCCCAAACTACTTGAGGATTTGCATCAAATTAATTGTTTATTTCAGGGCTTTCTGTATGGAATTGGTATGGTTATTTTTAACCAACATCTTTTTTAACATCCTCACATTTAGGCCATGAACAGGTCTTTGCCAAATGTCATTTTGGGTGGATATGGCACAACTTCTACAGCTGGAGGGAAACCTATGGAAATTGTTGGAACACATACTGAAATTGGAGTTGACCAAGCTATTGAAATGATAAAAGAAGCTAACTCTATCATCATTACCCCAGGTAAGAGTTCAGATTTTTTTTATAGAATTACTCAGTAATAGGCTTTTGAGGCTGATTCAGATATTGCATAATGCTCTGCTTAGTTCTTCCTTGCCAATTACTTTGATCTATCCATTATCACATCCACTTGAGATTTACTGTCACAGTATTAAAAGTGATTAATAGCTTTGTCCCCTGCTGTTTCATTTCATGTGAACCATCCACTGTCCTTATAGTTTTTACCATTGATTAGTATTCTTCAACCATTTCTTATTCATTTCTGTGCCTTCTTCCAGACTTCTTTCCAAGTTTGGGAGAAGCTTCTTCCTAATCATACCTACAGAATGGCCATAAGGTACTTTTGAACATCTGATTTTGCCCTGTCACTGACAGGGAATCTAGTTGACTATATATTCCCCAGACATGGCCAAGCCTAACTTTGAATCTTCTAGTCCTCTGGTTCTAGCCTTTATATTTGTCCTTAGGCCACAAACGTCTTGGGGCAGAGATTATATCCTTTTGACCATTTGGAAGATGCCTGTTAATATCCACTGCAACAAGATTTATTATTGAAATGAGGTAGGATCCATGAAACAGGGTTATTGTGCTAGATACTGTACAGGTAAATAAGAAAAAGATTATCACTGGCCTAGAACTTTAAATCAAGACTAGACCAGAGAGGACAGGTGGATGCAGCAAATGGATGGAACAGTATTATGAAGTGTTCTGACCAAGGGAAGATGGAGTTACTATTTTCATATAAATTAAATGTATGGACTGTTGGGAAATAGAATTATTGTATGGACAGCATTGGTGATACTTGGAGAAAACTGAGCAACTAGACATTTGGAAGTATTTATATATCATGAAATCTCAGAATTTGGGAATATCATAATATGCAGACAACCCAGCACCTATTTTAGAGCTCTTTTAGTTAAGAATTATTTACTACATTTTTGGGATACAAGGTTTTTGTTAATACACATTTATAAAATGCATTAGCTATCTTGTGGCTTACTATAATAAAAGCAAAAGGCAGATCTGACATATTAAGCCCACTACACATAGCGCCTGCAGATATGAGATGAGTAGGGAACAGAGAGATTTCCTTAGTACAACCAAAATAAAAGTTCTACCCAATGAAAACATTTGTTAAAATAGGAAAATCCAGCTAGATGGTAGCATAATTTACATCCCATAGGTCTTTAATGCTCCAGAGTGATTTGTTGTTATGTTCCACAAAATTCTTTACAAAGCCATTTGGGAATGTAGCTCCATCTCAGTTTCAAATCTGTGGAGATAGGGCCAAACACAACTAGTTGTATACTACTAACACTTCACTGAATTCTGTGCATTTACTCTACATTACCTGGTCTGAAATGAAATCAGATTAAGACCCCAAAGGAGGTCCTCATTTTATAAAATAGCAACCAGTCTAGGTTTTGTTGGACTGTCTGTCTTCAGCTTTAAAAATGTTGATGTGGCAGAGGGCCCTAAGGGAAGATGAAACAGGATGCCAAATGCATCAAAATTCACATACTGTTCTGAATAGGGGACCACACTCCCTTGTGGAAAAGGGGCACGCAATTATTAGTTACTACACTTACTTCAATGATTGAACTTTTCCTCATTAATACATGTAAAAGTAAAACAATATTTGACTATTCATTTTCCTAAAATAAACCCATTCCAGAACCCATTCACTAAGAACAGCAGGGCCTGGGCCATTATTTGGCAGATACTAATTCATTTAAAATATGAAACAATACCCAAAAAATTCAGTGTCACAAAGTCAGAAGCATATCTGAACTCTGTAGATGCAACTGGATGTGGAAAATATTTATAGAGATCGTGAAGCACTTGGTCTTTACAGATCTCATGTATCCACAGGACACAGTGTCCATTGGGTTTGGACATGCCAGATCAGCATTCTGCTTTCATTACAGTAAACCACAAAATGTTTGTGTATTTTATGAATGTATGTTAACCAAGGGCTTTGGTCCCAATCATGTAGGAAAAACCCTTAACTAAAATAGCTCTTTTGCACTGTATTGCCTGCATGGGTTGAACATTATCTGGCCAACCAATCTACTTGGCAGTTCAGCTGGAATCTGAGGTTAGGCACTGGGCTCAGTCCTCTCTCTGTGGATTGCAGAGGTTAGAAATATTGCACCCACCTACTATTGCAATCAAACAAACCTTGCTAATTGAACAGTTGGCTGGCTTCAGACACAGCTGCATCTGGCCTGTCTTAGCCAGATGGATAGGTCATCCTGATGAGGGGCCTCTGAGAGGAGAAGGGATAACATGGAGAAAAAGGAAACTGTCAGAGTACCCTCTACCAAACAGGTTGTTTTAAGTAATAATAGTGGTTTAAAGAATAACACAAAGTGCCATTTTTGGTTTTGTTTTCCAGTCACATTTAAAAATCCAGTGTTGAATTCTCAGTCCTAGATATTTGTGGCTGGTCAAGATATTTATTCTTCTCCTCAGGAGATTAAAGAAATGTTTTTTACGGGTCTTGGAGTCTTTATTTGGAACAGCATTGTGAATTCAGAGTAGAATGCTGCAGAGTATTAAAAAACACTTGATTCTTTCTAATCAGGGTTTGGGGAGTTTGGTGATTTGTGTTTTCGATTTTCACTCACTTAACCGCCTGCTTTGGATTTGTTGCTGTGTAGGACCATGATATATGACGGTGGTAATTTTTTCCCTTAATAAATCATATATTTTGTGCCTAGGGAAAATCATAACAACTGGCAGGATCTGGGCAAGATCCTGGTGTGCATTTGTACTGAGACCAGCTCAGGCTAGGGAAGAAAGGCAAAAATTGGCTTAATGCCACTTCATGACCTTCCCCTCGTCTCCTACAGCTGCCAGCTGTTGGACAACAGCTCCCAGGAGTCGTTCTGACAGCTGGGGATCTGTTGGCTTTGGGGACAGTCTGTTTTATGCTCTTTAATTGCCTTTGCCCTGACTGCTTTTCATAACACATGGGCATGCTCTTCTGGCTTTATCTCCTGGATTCATAGCTGCTTTGTACCAATAGACTGAACAGCTGAAAATCTGTCTAGTGCTTAGAGCAGGGGCTGGGAATCTCAAAGTTCAGTTCCTGTCTCATACAGTCATTTGATGAGTGATTGTGAGAAAGTGTCTTAACCTCTCTGTGATTTTAATTTCTCCATAGGCCAAAAGAGGGTAGATCACACTTCCTTTTAAGAGGTGGCAGGAGGGTTAAAATCTGGTTCAGTTTTGGAAAATGATTGATGGCACCACAGGGTCCCACACATACTGACTCTTAAAGATATCTCGTCAAATCTCCTCAGCCTGCTTATTTAAAACAATTTTTGTCTGACTGGAAGGACTGCAAACAGCCTGGAAAATCAGGAGGCACCTTTCCTTCCTGTTCTTCATCACCAGTAAAACACGGAGCTACACTGGTATATATAGTAGGATTTGGGGAAATAGCCCAAGTAAGAGGACCAGATCTTTGACTTTGTTCCCTTGGCACCAAGTTGACATAAATCCAAAAGTTCTGCCCTGTACAGAGAGATGCTTGGATGAGACTGACCCACTGCTGCAGCTCCTTCCTGATTCCCTTTCTGTTGTCTGGTGTATGTGGAAAGATGTGGGGAGAGAGAGCCTACTTGTCGTGCTCTCTCTGTCTGCCATGGCAGCCCCTTGGATTGAAACCGGTTAGCAAACTGCATAGTCCGCTACAAAAATTTACAAAGGAGGCAAAACCATTTTTAAATGCATCTTCCTAATCCCAACAGAATAAAACCTCCATCTCAAATTGTGCAGGACTATAGGATTGTGTTACTACATGTTTGTTAATGATATTACAGAGATACAGTTGCTTCCTTATCACCTATGAATAAATTACTTCTTTTATTCAACTCCCTTCTCATAAAATTCATTCCCATAATTGCCTTTGAATTGGAATGTCGTTTTTATTCTCTTTCAGATCTTCAAATGAAAGAATAGTGTTGTAGGCAGAGCTGGCTATTGTTTTTCCACTTCAGTTTACAAAGAAGCCTATATTAAGTAATGTCCTTGTCTTTAGTGACCACATTAAAGTATCTGTTTGCAGGTTAATTTGGCCTTGGGTGACCCATGTGTCACCTCCATCAGGCAGTTGAGACCTCGATAGTAACTGGGGTTCTGAATTTCATTAATGCAGAAAAATACAGAATTGTATACTGGTCTTTGAGGATTGATGCGCTTTTTTTAAAATAACACTGAAATGTTTTGATTGCTTAGGCTGGGGTCTTTGTGCAGCCAAGGCCCAGTATCCTATTGCTGACATGGTGAAAATGCTTAATGAACAAGGAAAGAATGCCAGGTAAGTTGCATATATTTGTCCTGATCCTCAACTAGCTGAATTGGTGTAACTACTGATTTCAGAGGGGCCAGCCTTTAATTTCAGGGGAGTTATGCTGACTCCATCACTTCAGCGGATCTGGCCTACTATGGGCCCTTGCACATGTTATGGTTTTTTTTTCCCCACGTTGTCTCAATCTGTCTCCCTTAAAGTGACATGATGGGTATCAATATATGCCATCACTCTGTTACAGGTGACCGGTTCAAAAATCTCCAAATTGCTCCATGCACTGTTCAAAGTTAGATATAGAAGGGGGGCACCATGTAACAATTCAAGTCTGCTGACTCTTAGTACTAAATGACAGCAGGGGGCACTAAACTACAGAATGTGATATGTGCAGATCAGCAACATTAATAGTTTTATTAATTGACATATTTTACATAAGTGGAATTTCAGTACTTTCATTACTGACATGAGTACTTTTATTACTGACAAGTATGTGACATGTACACATAAGATTTTTTTTTGTCCACAGTGGGACAATTTTCCACAATCAACCCAAAATACATCAGAGGTGGTCTAAGTTGCCACAGTCTGGGACAGTTTGACATGACAAAACCTCATGCACATGTGCATGATGATGCCATTATGCTAGCCAAATGGTGATTTTGCATCACATTTCATCATGTGTACGTGAGCAAATTGTCATGTGTACAAGTGCCCTATGTTTCTATATAAATTGGCCAGTTAGTGACTATGTAAAACTTGTGGTGTATAAAACATTAAAAATGGTGGCAGAAAATCAGTAGGAAATTTGTAGCATATTTCCATTATATAGTTACATTGTATATAATGTATTATTCAGTATAAGAGCTCAATTTTTAAACTGGAACATCTGGCTAAGGTGCCAAACCACTGCATTTAGGCACTGTAATAGCCTCTTAGATCCTCAAATGTGCCAATGGTTGTTTTAAGAATTAGTTTATCTTTGATACAGGTAAATACTAGGCCTGTGTGAAGCAGCTGGTATTTGCTTCAGATTCAGCCGATGCAGGGAACAGTGATGCGATTTGATGATTTGAATCGCTGTCCCAAATCAGGCAGGCCCATCCCCCCCCAGTTCAGCAATATCTGCCCTGCTCACCCCAGCTCCTGGCACATTTTTAGGACTCAGTGGGTGTTGCTGGGTGGGGGGGGTATCCCTGCTGCCCCCCACTGCCCCACGCAGCATGGGGGGCAACCCCCCCAGCCCTACCATGGCTGCCCTGCCTGCCATGGATCCGGCCCTTTAAGAAAAACCCCCCTGAGAAAACCCCAGACTCACCATTCCTGCCTGGTGGGAAGCAATCCCTGCTGCCCCATGCTGCATGGGGGGCTCTTCCATGAGCCCCACAAAGACCCAAGACTGCTACAGGAGCAGTGAGTCCCAGGGCTTTTCTCCATTATTTTTTTTCCCTTAAAAGGCCAGAACCACGGCAGGCAGGGCACCCATGGGGGCTGAGGGAGTGGGGGGGCATCGAGGGGGATTGTGCAGCATGGGGCAGTGGAGGGCAGCAGGGATTGCCCCCCTACCGGGCAGTACCTGGTGAGTACTGGGACTTTTTTTTAACAGGCCAAAAGCTGGGGTGGGTGGGGCAGCCATGGGGAGGCTGGAGGAGCAGTCAGGGGCCCTAGGGGAACAGGCAGGGGGTGGGGCCTGGTATGGGTCCCCCCATATCCCCTCTTCCACCTGTAGTACTTACCAACTTGGAGTCAGCTGCAGCTCCCTGCTGCAGCCACCGGGGACTGCCTGAATTATCAAAGCTCTTCAGATCTTTTCCAAAGATCTGGAGTGCTTCAAGTCAATTTGGAGCTTTTAATTGGTCCCCTGATTTGATTCAGATTCGGAGATTCGGCCACTGAATCGGGCTGAATCTCCTCTGAATCGAATCACCACCTGAAGCTTCGCACAGCCCTAGAAAATCCAGGATGGGAATTTTAAAAGCACTGAAGTGATTTGGGAGTATAAGTTACATGGAGAAAAAACAGTATCTTTATCCATATTCCTCAGGGAATCATCTATGCAAGAAGTCTGATAGCAGTAAACACTGTGAGTGCATCTACATGTGCAATTAATGCAAAGGGATAAACTTCAGAGCTGTTTCAGCTGAAGTGGACTGCTCCTGGGTACAGCGTCTACACATGTGCCCAGGACAGCAGCACTTTGAGCTGGGGTGGAGCAGGCCATAGCATTCCATAGCATTAAGAAGGTCATGAATGTTGAGTAGCTTTGGGAATTCAGGCATTCTTTTCCGTCTTCTTTGAAAATAATATTAACTGCTGCAGTTCTTATGCCAGGTTTTTTGAGACGTTGTTTTGTGCCCAGGAATAGCTTATTCTGAAGTGCATATTTAAAATATATACCAGGAAGCCATCTTTGCATTAGAAAATAGAAATAATCCTCATCCTTTTGTAAATTTTTAAATGGTATTTTGTTGCCTACAGATCTAACCCTATTCTTGTGCTATACATATGCTGTGTGCCTATGATACATGGTATTCATGAGTGATTTAGATTCTGTGGTTTGGATTATGTGTAAAATAAAATCATCTAGTAACATGCAATTGACTACATAAATAACTTCTAACCAACAAGATGCTGATTCTTCAAGGCATTGTAGTTCATCTTTTTTCTCACTCTCAAATACCGATTACAGAAATTTACTTTAGAAGTTCTTTCCCAATTTGCAGTTCCATTACCAGTATTCTTTAGCTCCTTCTCTACATCTGGTTCAGGTATATGAATATTGGAACCAGACTGCTTCCACATGCTTAGTGTTGCTGACATTCATCACTCGGTATTTATTAGTCCAGCATGACTTGGATGCAAAGCTGTCATTCCTTGCTTTTTTGGTTTCTAGGTTTGGCATCCATCCTGTAGCAGGCCGGATGCCAGGACAGCTGAATGTGCTGCTGGCAGAAGCTGGTGTACCTTATGATGTTGTATTAGAAATGGATGAGATCAATGAAGATTTTCCAGGTAAGGGATGAATCACTAATAGCTTGTTGTAGATTTAAATCATTCTAAATATTGTAATTTAATTTTCCATTTTTTAATTAGGCCAAATAACACTCATTTTGGCCCAAATGGCAGTTTGGTAGGTAATGATTTATGGTGATGCTTTTTGAAGACCAGTATTAAGACTAGAAAAGGCTAAACATTTGTCCGATTGATATAAAAGACTTAATATATTTCTGATATTCATGCATAATAATATAGCAAGTAATATTTTGCCAATCTGCACAAAATAGATTTTCACCAAATTAACACCCATATTCTGTCAGTGATAATGGTGTAAAGAAAGGCAACAATACTATTTTGAATATTGGACAAACACACATTCTGAAATTTAAAGCTCCCATTTTACCATTGACATTAATGAGAGTAGAGATCAGGCAAGGTTGTATGTTTGAAGGCCTCGTCACTAGTTATATTTCTGTATATGGAGTATTGTGTTGTTATAGGTTACCAACTCTTTTTGCCTCAATCATTTTTTAATTTATAGTTTTATAAGGCCATTATAGCATTTTTGATTTTCTGATACTCTACAGTGATTAGGAATAATCAGATGCCTTCCCTCTTCCCCCAACCCCAGGCATATAGAAAAAGAATGGGCTATGAATAGTATAATTACTTATATTCTCTATTAGTGTGGTATTAATATTTTTTATTCCTGTTGACATTGTTGAAAGTGCAATTTTAGTGAAGGTGCAGCAATCCTAAAAGATGAATAGGACAGCAGTGTAGAAAAAGGGAGGGAGAACACCTTCTGAAGTTAAAGATCAAAGTTAGCACAAAACAAAATGAGTAATTATAATTTGCAACAAGGGAAATTCAAGTCGGACATCTGAAATAACTTTTTCACTCTCAAGGGCTAAGTACAGACAGTCAAAAAGCCTGAGGCTGAATCGATTCAGTCTTTGCAGTTTAGTCTAAATGGAAGTGAACAGACATTTACCTTTGACTCAGGAAATGCAGCCACGTGCCTGCAGTGGCTCAGGCCAGAAGCTGGAGGTACTAGAGCACAGCTTTCTGGCTGTGTGTTCACTTCCTCTTCCTGCTGCCCTTGAGGTCCCTGGGATTTGCAGTCCAAAATCAGAGCAGAAGGACTCTGCAGAGTTGCTTGTCATCACTTCCTATTCCTGCTTTCAGGTGCCTCTGGGATTTATAGTTCAGAGTTGCAGCCTGCAGTAAGTTTGAGCAGGGGAAGGGGTGTTTAACCCCCCTCCCCAGCTCCAGACCCTGGGGTTTACCTGTGGGGGGCAGTCCCCTCCTCCCTATAGACTGGGCTCCATCTCCAGCTGGGCTTGCACTCCCCCTTGTCACCCAGCCCTCACTGTTCCAGTTAGGAAGCAGAGGGGTGGGGCCAGCCCTGCTCTGGATCAGATAGCACAGCCCAGCTCAGCCCAGCGCTGAAAAGCATGCTGGGATGCTTAGGGGACTCTGATTTAACTTGATCCGGGAAGGGGACATAAACAGGTTTGACCCAAATCAGTTAAGTCTGATAAACCTGGTTAAATGTAGTATCTCAAACTGGTTTCAACCATTTTCAAACTGCTTTATGTGCACTTAACATCTATTCTGTGACAAGTTTAAACCAGTTTTTGATCACTTAAACCGGTTTATATGTAACTTCTGTCCCTAGCCAAAGTGGTTAAGCCCTGGAATAGGCTGCCAAGAGAGGTTATAGAATCACCATTGTTGGAAGTTTTTAAGAGCAAGTTAGACAATTGCTTGGCTGGGATGGCTTAGTCGAGGGTGATCTGGCTTTGAGCAGGAGGCTTGACTAGATGACCTCCTGAGGTCTTTTTCAGCTGTACCTTTCTATGAGTCTGTTAACTGGTGACAAATAAATTTAGGTTGGAAATTGGAAGTAGTTTTCTGATGAAGAGGAGGTGGTCCTGAAACAGTCTTCTAATAGAAATAGTGGAAGTCAAACACTTAAATTTTTAATCTGGAACCTGATATGGTCATGAAAGGGATGTTTTGATTGCCTTGAGCAGCAGGCAAGTGGACTCAGTGATCAGGGATGTCTCTACCAGTTCTTTGTTCAAGGAAACTTTCTTTGACTTCACTGAAGTTTGGGGCAGGGAGATGTAAAATTGTAGCACTAGGCCATTAAATCCTAGGTCAGGGAGGATTCATTATGTGGGAGGGCTCTAGTAAATTTTTCTACTTTGCTCCATGGTATTGCCAACAACATTATTTTTTGTTTCCTCAGTGTTAAAGGGGGAGTAGAGATTCCACTGCCAGCTAGAGAAAGTGGTGTTTGATGACTCTGACTTGCCCGCATGGCAGTGTTTTGTGGCCATGCAGTGGATTCATAGATCACAGTGTTGAACAAGCTCGTTCCTCTGTGTGTCTTTACAAGAAAGCAAACTAACGTCACATCCATGAATTAGCTGCTTAACCTTGCCAGAATGCTGCTCTAGTAGAGCTCCACAGTAAAACAATCCTAGACATTTTTAAAGACATCTGTGACAGGAGGCAGCAAGTGGAGTTCAAAAGGAAGAGATGAAAGGAAGGGAAAGAATATTTTCAGAGTGAGATCTGTGTGTTGCTCAGAAATAAGGCGGGGGGAGCTCTGACTCCCTCTTGGGATTCTGGTGGTCATGTAAGCCACCTGCTTGCAACTTACTGGAGCAGTTATTCACCCCAGGTTCCAACTTCTTTCTGGCAGAGTGATACAAAACAATGATACATTTCATTACAGATAATCTGTGCTGTGATTAATTGATGTCAAAATGTGACAACTACCACTGATGCTGTAGTCAGCCTCTCATGTGTTTCAGCTGCCCCAGGCCATTTGCATACAAAGGTGAATGGTAAGGGTGATGGTTAGACAATACTTTATTGGTTATTTTGGACATCAGAGGGACATGATTTCACCCCAGGCCACCAGCAGAATAGCAACTATACTATTCTGAAGTACTGTATTGGTAGTCAGGGAGTTAGACACCCTATGGACCAAACCAGCCAGCAGTGAATTGTAGGAGTAGTCTTAGCAGCACAAAATTAGACGTAGCTTTTGAACAGTTATTCTTTTGACGAATTCCTTGAATTCCAATTATAGCCAGTACAACAAGGTTAATTGCAAAGACATTACCATCTTCAGAATTTAATTACTGTTAGTAATTTTAGCCTGCTGTTTAGTAAGCAACTATACTTTTATAATTAACAGTCATCCTAAGTAGTATTTAATTAAATATGTCTTTAGAGGCCCAGTTCCCCCAAGCTCAGTCTGGCTTCTGTGTTTTACAACTCCTAAATGCGCATGTCACATTTTTCCTAAGTTAGTGCTGCAGTAAATAATACCAGTGCTCTCAACCAGAAGACTAGGTTCTGGTCTGGTTTATACTAGTGATAAATCCAGAAAAAATCTTTTGTCATTAGAACTCAGTATTCTGGATTGCACCATGCAATCATAAGCAGACTACATCTTAAGGTTTGCCAGAAATTATTTGCTAATCAAGGTCCCGACTGTGTCATCCTAACCCATATTGTGGAATCATTTGAATTACTTGCAGTGTTAGACCCTGATCCCACAATGGACTGCATATGGGCAGAACACAGTTCACAGGCAGAGTCTGAGACTGGTGCGTTATAGACGATGGAGAACTGGGCCTTGGTGAATGGTGTTGAAATAAAATACATGTTAAAGTACGATGGAAGTACTTCTTGAATTCCACACATGTACTCTATTTGGAGACCTCACAGGAGGTTTGCATAAGACTCCTCCTGCTAAACTTTAGGAGTATTTACTCACATGGTATCTTATACAGAGAATGCACAGAAATATTGTAATAGTTTTCATTAGCACAAGTATCTGCCAAGATTTGATTTTGGATTTGACAAACAGATGGGCCTTATTTTTTTCATTTAGATGAAACAACAAACTGTCATTGTTTAATGTACAATTGATTAATGTGTTTTGGTCCTGCCATGATAAAAGAAAGGCAGCTTCTTCAAGTGATAAATTATACATCTTGTAATCTGTTTTTTTGTGCCTCAGAAACAGACTTGGCTCTGGTCATTGGTGCAAATGACACGGTGAACTCTGCAGCACAGGAAGATCCCAATTCTATTATTGCCGGCATGCCAGTCTTAGAGGTCTGGAAGGCTAAGCAGGTACATAAAGACAAATAAACTGACTTAATTCTCTATAATACTAGTATATGCTTATGAAATATTTCTTGGTCTGTCAGAAAAAATGCCATCAGGCACTAAAGACAAGTATGACTTTTTTTTATGGAATACCTGTCAAGTAGAAAGTGCACATCTGTACCTGCTAGTACTCATACAGGAAAGGCTCAGCTCTGCAGCCTGCTGGAATAGGAAATCCACAGCGCTTTCCATAGAACTGTCCGTAGAACAAGCAGCTGTCTGTAAATGCTGACTTTGCAGGGGTGCCCTGTCCCACTCTTGATTGAAACGGATCAGATTTTTCTTGGTGATTATAACGGGTAGAGAATTGGTTCACAGCTTATAAAATACTTAAATGCCATGTTATGGTTCATGGATTTTACTTTTTAAAATATAGAATGAGTAAAAATATGTTCATGTCCCTATGCAAGAGGCAGGGATTTTTGAGGGTGATATTTCCTGGAGCATAATGGTTATAACTTCACTTTGGCACTACCAGTACCTGTCCCTCTGCTGGTGTTCCAAATCTTCCTGCAGAACTGTACTCCCACAAGGCTGCGCATTTATCTTTGAACACACGATTCAAGTTAAACCAGTTTTTGCAGTGTTTGATAACTTTAATTTTAAGTGGCAGTGGAATGTTGGCTCTGTCTGTATCAGAATCTTGTGCCTGTTTGTGAACCAAGTGCTTTTCATTTTTGGCTGATTGTCATTATGGCCCGGAACAGACATTACACTTTTACTGGTGTAAGTGGTTGGAAACAAGTCTATACCTATTAAAGAACCAAAGTTTGGCACACACAACCAGTCTATGCCCATAACAGAACAGAAGTTCAACACACATGGGCTGGTTTAAAAATGGCAGAACCCAGTCTAAGATATGCCACCCCACCCCCCACCAAAGGGTGAACATGTGTTCTGTTTGCTACCAGTCTAAACCATGCTGCTTACCAAAATCCATGCAACTTAGATGGATTCTGCCTTGGGCTTTTTGAATGTCTAAATGTATACTTCCTCTCAGTGTGTTCCTAATGGCCATTGGTAATGCCATGTTATGGTAAAAGATGTATATGGCTTGAACAAGAGGAGTCATGTATATATTCTTCCTTGTTTGTCACTTCCCTGCTCACAAACAGGGAAGAATTGGTGGGTAATGTAGTAGTGGATGGCAGCTTGGGCAGCAGTGACCATGAGATGATTGAGTTTAGGATCCTAAGGAAAGGAAGGAGAGTAGCACAGTAGGGACCTTGGATTTCAGAAAAGCAGACTTTGACTCCCTCAAGAAATCATGGGCAGGATCCCCTGGGAGGCCAGAATGAGGGGAAGAGGAGTCCAGGAATGCTGGATGTACTTACTGACAGTGCAAAAACAAACCATCCCAATGCGCAGGAAGACTAGCAAGTATGGCAGAAGACCAGCTTGGCTTAGCAGGGAACTCTTCAGTACGCTAAATCACAAAAAGGAAGCTTATAAGAAGTAGAAACTTGGACAAACAACTCGGGAGGAGTATAAGGGTATTGCTCAGGCATGCAGGGATGAAGTCAGGAAGGCCAAAGCACAATTGGAGTTGCAGCTAGCAAGAGATGTAAAGGGTAACAAGAAGGGTTTCTATAAGTATGACAAGAAGAGGATCTGGGAAAGTGTGGGTCCCTTGCTGAATGGGGGAAGCAACCTAGTGACAGATGATGCAAAAAAGACGGAAGTGCTCAATGTCTTTTTCACCTCAGTCTTCACAGGCAAGGTCAGCACCCAGACTGCTGCACTGGGCGTCACAGTTTGGGGAGGAGGTGAGCAGCCAATTGTGGTGGGAAAAAAAAGTTAGGGACATGTGCAAGTCCATAGGGCTGGACAGGATGCACCCGAGGGTGCTGAGGGAGTTAGCCAATGTGATTGCAGAGCCACTGGTCATCATATTTGAAAACTCATAGTAGTTGGGAAAGGTCCCATATGCTTGGAAAAAGGCAAATACAGTATCCATCTTTAAGAAAGGGAAAGAGAAGGATCCAGGGAACTACAGACTAGTCAGCCTCACCTCAGTCCCTGGAAAAATCATGAAGCAAGTCCCCAAGAAATCTATTTCTAAGCACTTGGAGAAGGTGATTGGGAACAGTCAGCATTAGGGCTGTGCAAAACAGCACCATTTTGTTTCGACTTTTGTTTCACCATTTTGAAGGGACAGTGCTTCATTTAATCATTTCATTTCATTTCGTTTGAAAGCACTGTTCTGTTTTGTTTCATCAAAACTGTTTTGCTGTTTTGATGCATTTCAACATTTTGCCCATAGGCTATAATCGTGAAAATGCCTAAAACTTTTTCATTTCTTGCCTGATATGGATGAACCTTGCAGGGATGGTAACCCCTTCTGAGGGCATGAAGCCTACCACATTTCAAGAAATAAGTGTAGAGGTTTCTTGGAAACTACACCTCAGACTGTTCAAAGCAAAACTCCTGACACTTAGCAGCAGCAGCAGCGGCAGCCTCCTCTCATCCGGCATGCAGATCTGGAGGTTCGCACCCCTGGGAGGGCTGTGGGGCTGTGCCAGACGTCTTTTGGGGGTGTGAGCCCCCGGATCTGTGTTCTGGATGAGAAGAGGCTGCCTCTGCCTCCTGGAACTGGCAGCAACATTAATCTTCCTCGGCGGCAGCTTCCTCTCATCCAGTGTGCAGATCCAGGGGCCTGCACCCTCCGAAGCAGTCCAACACAGCCCCGTAGCCCTCCTGTGGATGCGGGCCCCGGATCTGTGCGCCGGATGAGAGGAGGCTGCCGCTGCCGCCGTCGCCGCCTGGGACTAGCACTGTAGCCAAGTAAGCCTGGCTTTGAAACTCAGAATGTTTCAAAACTTTCAAAACGTTTTGAATGCCCTCATTTCAAAGCTGTTTTGAAGCCTTTTGTTTCATTTCGATTTTGCTGTTTCAAGCTTGAAACACGTTGAAACAGCTTTGAAACAAAACACCTGGCAAAATTTCATACAGCCCTAGTCAGCATGGATTCACCAAGGGCAAGTCATTCATGACCAACCTGATTGTCTTTTATGATGAGATGACTGGCTCTACAGATGCAGAAAGACCAATGAAAGTGGCATACCTTGATTTTAGCAACAGGGATATAGGTTGTAGCTGTGTTGGTCTAAGGACATAGGCAGACAAGTTTCTTTGGGTAAGTCTGGTATCTTTTATTAGACCAACTCAAATAGTTGGAAAAAGTTCTTCTTTGCAAGCTTTTGGGTACAAATACCCTTCATCAGGCTGAGGAAACATCTGCAGTTGGTGTGTGCTCTTCCTGGGTGGAATGAATAGAAAAGAAGCCAGAGGCTGGTCTGCATGCAAGAAAGCCAGTCAGTGCAGGTGTAAATTGAGGAGTCAGTTAGTGAGAGACAGGTTTGAGCAGTGGGGAGGGGAATGAATGTAGCTGGTAAATAGTGGAAAGGTACCCGGGGAATCAGATGATCAGCAGATTATAATAGGTGGATTTATAACACATTATAACTTGCCTAACATCCAACTCCCCTGGTACCTCTCCACTGTTTACCACCCACATTTATTCCCCTCCTTCTCCCTCCCCCTCAACCTGTCTTGCACCCACTGACTCCTCAGTTTACATCTTTACTGACTGGCTTTCTCGCATACATACCAGTGTCTGGCTTCTTTACTATTCACTCCACCCAGGAACAGCACACACATCATCTGCAGAACTTCCTCAGCCTGACAAATGCTATTTGTACCTGGAAGCTTATAAAGAAGAATTTTTCCAACTATTTGAGTTGGTTTAATAAAAATTATCAGATTTACCCAAATTACCTTGCCTGCCTATTGACTTTAGCAAAGCTTTTAATATTGTCTCCCACAACTTTCTTACAGGCAAGCTAAGGAAGTACAGTTTGGATGATTGGACTGTAAGGTGGACAGAAACTGGTTGGATCATTAGGCTCAGAGGATAGTAATTAATGGCATGATGTCTAGTTGGCAGCCAGTATCAAGTGGAGCTGCTCCAGTGGTCAGTCCTGGGGACATTTTTGTTCAATATCTTCATCAGCAACCTGGAAGATGGCATACTGTGCATCCTCGGCAAGTTTGCAGATGACACCAAGCTGGGGGCAGGTCTCTTCCAATCCTAATTTTCTTTGATTCTATAAGCAGCCAGTGTAATGCACATGAAACCTTCTGTGCAGTTGTCACAAGCAGTGCTGTCAAGGGAATCTGCGTGGGTCAAAGCACTTGTCCATTTAGGCAGCCTTTCACCTTTCCAAGCTACTTTATTTTACCAAAAGGCTGCTTGAAAGAGGTGCAGGGCTTGCCTTTTTCAGTAGGCCATATATACAGCCATGCACTGAAAGTTTCTGAAATGAAAAAAGCAGGATTGAAGCAGGAAAATGACAGAGACTCTTCAAAAGTATTTGCAGGATAGTTATTCTGGTAAATCCCCAAAAGTAGGATTAAACTACTTTACCAGATCAAAGTCCATATCTAGCAATAGAACTCTAGGCAACTTAACTATGTCGATGTTAGGATTTTTGCCAATATATCAGTTATGGATGTGATTTTAGTACACCCCTAACTGATATAGCTTATGGAAAATCCTGCAGATGGAGAGGGACAAGACTGAGGTGCCTATGTACTACTAAGATCTTAAGACCCGATATCCTGGCTATGTACCACTTGCCCCTATTGAAGGAAAAGAAGATTTGTCTATATGTTTAAATACAGTACCTCGTTCTGCAGTGCTGATTTCTTTTCCAGGGAAAACCACAAGTTGAGGTGGGTGACATTTTTCAGTTGTATATATTCACTAAAACAGGCAGATTCATGTTGACCAAAACTATTTATGAATTCATGCCAAATTCAGCAAAAGTTTGATTGAGGAAAAAAAAAGGAAAATATTTTGAAAAGTCAAAACATTTGGTTGATTATTGTTATGCAGGAACAACATTTTAGGACTAAATATACCTAAACTTAATTTAATTAAAAAACCACAAGCCCAAGAATGAAATTAAACTTTTTTGTTTGATCCACAAAGCACTATTTTTTGGGTCTGGCAAGAAAGCTGAAAAACTTTTTTTTTTAAAAGTTCTGCCAGATAACTGAAAATTCAGTTGTTCATACATTTGTACCTGAAAGGCTCCTAACTTGCTTAATATCATTCTCCAGAGTAAATGGCACAGGTTTCAGCAAATACTGTAGTAAAGAAAATACTTCAGACTTCAGGGTAGAATTTAGGGTGTGTGAAGATGGCAGCAAATGTCTGATAGGTACATCCACAATAAAAAGTACTAATTTTATAATTCTACTTTTAATCTACTGGATAAGTATAACCAATTCCATGTGTAAATCACCTAAGGTAATTACAGTAAAATCCAAATCCTCATGTTCTCAAAAGTTCTAAAGCTCTTGAAGCCATAAAACGGGTACATACTTAGATATGAAGTGATGTGGACATGTAACATAAATAGAGATTATATAAAAACTATGTAATGGGGGGCGGGGATGAAGATGGCACCAAGTGTGAGGCAAGCAGATGGTCTGAATTACAAACAACCTCTGAAACAGCAAAATGTGGAGCCTGACTTGGGGGAACATCAGGATCTCAGCGTTACTTTGAGTTAATAATATTGTGCATCATATGCACAGAATGTGTTCCCACAGAGTAAAGCTCTTGTTCTGACCTTGATTGCCATGCTAGGAATATACTGTAAAACTAAGCATTGCCCATTCAAGTAGTCAGTTTCATAAGATATGTGACATTATTTGTACGCAGTAATGCTAAGATGAAGAAAATAAATTAGTAATTTTTAAATTATTGGACTATGCACTCTGAAGGAAAATGTTTTAAAAGCCTGTCTGTATAATGCTTCACTGTCGGTGGGTTTAGTTAGATAAGAGGAAATATATGTTTAACTTTGTATATTTTACATTTACAAAAGTACATACCATGCATCTGGTGCTAGACTTTACCTTCATCATAAAATAAGAGAGTTTATCAAATACTGCATTATATCACACACAGCATGGATTATAATTTAATGAGGTTGCAGTGATTTTCAGTTTGTGCTTGGATCATTTCAGATTTCAAAAGACAAATAAAATTGGCCTGATCAGTGTTTGGATAGATTTTTAAAGGAAGTGGATTACATGGTGTAATTCACTAGGTAGTCCTCTTTCAAACTGCATCCAATTCTGGGCTCCAAAATTCAAAAAGGATGTAGAGAAGCTTGAGAGAGTCCAGAGGAGAGCCACGCGCATGATTAGAGACCTTATGAAGAGAGGCTGAGAGTCATGGGACTTTTCAGCCTGGAAAAGTGCAGGCTCAGGGGGAACCTGGTGGCTGCCTATAAGTATATAAGGGGATTTGGGAGAACGCTTGTTCACCAGAGCACCCCAAGGGATGAGAAGGTCGAATGGTCACAAACTCCTCCAAGACTATTTCAGGCTGGACGTAAGGAAGAACTTCTTTACTGTCTGAGCCCCCAAGGCCTGGAAGAGATTGCCGCCAGAGGCAGTGCAAGCACCTACTCTGGACTTCTTTAAGAGACATTTGGATGTTTATCTTGCTGGGATCCTTTGACCCCATCTGACTTCCTGCCCCTTGGGCAGGGGCCTGGACTCGATGATCTGAGGTTCCTTCCAGCCCTAATGTCTATGAAATCTATGAAACCAATCTACTGAATCTGTGATGTATTGTGATGCTGATGACACTGCTTGAGGTATTCACAGTTGACTAGGTGATATATGACGACACAATTCCCATTCTTTTTAATAGGAGATGCATGACTAAATCCTTTGTCAACTTTAAAAAATCCAACCTATGACAATTACATGAAACTGAGGTCTGAGCCTAAATATATTTATTAACACACCCATGAGCAATTTTCTGTGGTACACTTATTAGTACAGCCAGCTCTTCACTCACTTTTTAGATGTCCACATGTATTTCCATGTGCTTTTAAGAAGCTACTGCTGTCTATCAAGAAGATAGATGTAGTTTTAAATAAATTTTCATGACAGTTTACTTGTTTAAACAATGTTGTGATTTTTCAGAATAGAAGGTGGTATACACATGTAAAGTGATTTCTTGATTTCTGTTGGGTATGTGCATTTACTACATCTGCAGTACAGTTTTTTATAGTATGTTTAATGTTTTGCTTTTAAAAATGTTTTTAACTATATTCTTTATAACTACATTAAGTTTTTTTCTTTCATACTATTTTTTTCAGGTTATTGTCATGAAACGTACACTGGGAGTTGGGTATGCAGCCGTGGATAACCCTATTTTTTACAAACCTAACACTTCAATGCTGCTTGGAGATGCAAAGAAAACATGTGATGCTTTGCAAGGCAAGATTAGGGAAATGTATTATACTCATTAACAATGTTATTTAGACTTGTAAAAAGGAACAAAATATCATG
This sequence comes from Crocodylus porosus, assembly GCF_001723895.1. Taxonomy (NCBI): domain Eukaryota; kingdom Metazoa; phylum Chordata; order Crocodylia; family Crocodylidae; genus Crocodylus; species Crocodylus porosus. Next base: position 23,313,306 of record NW_017728911.1, on the reverse strand, counting down.
TATAGTTTGGAGGCGCATCCAGCACCTTATTTATGTAGAACTATTTAAAAAATAAAAGGGCATCCAAACTTAACAAATTAGCTGGTAGACTGACTGCTGGTTTGTGTGCCTTAGCAGACACAAATGTATGTCTTTACATTTAATAAAAAATACTTTTGCTCTATATCCACTGCAAATTATTTCTCCCATGTGGCAAGCCCAGATACAGCACTTCAAGCTATGGCTTCTTTTTAGATTTAAAAAGAAACAATAGTGGAAAACCTTTGGTTTGTCCTGCTGCTATAATAAGAAGGTGCAAACCTATTATCTGTAATTGCATAAACATTAGGATTTAGATACTTATGTCCAAAATGATGCTATATATAGGAATTATATAGTGGTGGCAGCTGCAGAAAGCAGCACTCAGAATATGAAACTGGTAATGAAACAACAGATTTCTAGGAAGTAAAAGAACTGCTCTCTGTGAAAATTAATTCATCAAGGACAAGCATAGATACATTATTATACATCTATTATATACAGGCAGTGGAAATCAGATTTAGATGGCTTCAAAATGTGCCTAAGATACCTGTAATTTTGACAGATGTTTTCCGAGAAAACCATTATCTTGCAAGATGCTATTTTATAAAGTATAAAAGCAGATATAATGGAAATTTATATCAGGCGCCTCTTAGAAATATGTGACTAAGATCATCAGGCCAACACACCATTTTCTTTCAACCTACGCACTTTTCCTTTTGTTCTTTTCTTGACTAGCTATCTATCCAGCTCTAGCACCACCAAGGGTCTAATGCTAATCTTCAAAGCCTTCCGTGTATTTTGTCTGGCTTCCTTAGGCCCGCTGGCAGACGTTACCATTAAGATGTGATTAATCTGCTGAATCACACCATAAATAGTAATGCTGCCTTACGTTAAAGGAATTAATGGTGCTACAAAATGGGAAGCCAGCCATAAAGATACGTAACGTTTTTGTAGCTGGCTTCCATCATGCCTTAAAACAACTGTGGCTAGGTAACCTGAGCATGGCAAGGCTCCAGAGCAGTCCTGGGGCTGGGACTGTGTCCCAGACCCCTGGTCTGTCCCTGCACTGGCAAATAGTAATGGTCCTCTTAACATCTGATCCCAAAATCACATATTCTGCCACCAATCCTTTCTCTGATATTTACTTCTGTAGCTGTGAGTAACAGTCTGTCACAACTGAGCCCAAAACAAATTTTTTGTGGCTTGGAATTTTCATTTGCAGACTTCTGACTGTGACATTCCCTCCTACCCAGGAGCAGGGACAGAGGATCTACATAGAGTTGTAGATGCATTTTTAAAAGAAGGAAAATGCAACATGAGATCTATGGTGAAGCTGCAAACAGAACCCAGCTGTATTGGTATGAAGTGCCTGCTCTGTCCAGTAGCCTATGATGAAGTATGAACCTATGTTTAAGGTTCAACAAGGATAGGTGCAAAGTCCTGCACTTATGATGGAAGAATCCCATGCACTGCTACAGGCTCCGACCAACTGGCTAAGCAGCTCTGCAGAAAAGGACCTTGGGGGTTCAGTGGACAATAAGTTGGATATGAGTCAGTAGTAGAGGGAAGGGGTGTGGGAGGCACAGATCAATGCCCCTACACCAAAGGAAGAACTGGGGCTGGGGCTGGGACAAGCTGCCCAGTCAGGGCAGGGGAGCATGGGACTTGGTGAGGGGGGGCTCCGGCCACCATGC
>NW_017728911.1:23300287-23311430 GCF_001723895.1 Crocodylus porosus | reverse complement strand
GCTGCAGCCACCCTAAAATTCCCCATAGCTCCTACTGCTGGCCCCACCCTGATCCATGTGCACATGCCCACTTCCAAACCCTGCTGCAGCTTGTCCAGGAGGTGTGAGAAGGCTGGGCGAACAGTGGGAGAGTTATGACTGGTTTTTTTAAAGTTCCAAGTAATTTTAATTTTTACAAGATTTGACTTTTTCCTCAGGTCCCTCTTTAAAATACACTAAGTCTGAGGTCTGAAATTAAATGTGTCAGGCTTTGCAACAAGTAAAATACTTGTTAAAAGTTGCAACATCTTTCCTATAAACAGTTACTTAAGTTTTAAAAAGTTAGAAATGTTGACATTCAAAAGATTAAGTATTACCAAGCAAAGTCAAAGTTGTTACTGATGTCAAAATATGACCCCCGTGTAGGAGTTGTTATTGCCACACTATTTCTGAAGACAAATTATAATAGTTTAGGAGGTATGTTGACATATTGATTTAGCCCTGCTCACGCTAAGACTTACTCCTACTCTCATTTCAGTAGATCAGCACATATTACCATCACATACTTTACTCAGTTGGAAAGTTAGTCTGTTGTAACATTGCTGAGGTCACCAGTAAGGTTTTGCGTGACAAAACAAGTTGGATGCATTTTGGAATGTGTTGAGACATGGAAGTCTATGCCTCTTGCGGGTAACATTATTATAAGTGATGTAAAGTTGGCAAGGAATGTTTTTCCCTTAACAACTTATATGCTTTCTATGTTTTGAGCCGTCTTGGTATAACCTTACCTTAAATTAAGCAATGATTTTTAGCACTTTCATGATGGCTACATTTTTTAACGTGTTCACACACAACTAGTCTAAAGACAGAAGCTTATATTTGAAGTGGGAAAAGAAGTGTTGATAGAGCAGTATGTTCTACCGAACTTGATACTCTAATATCCTTGCATTAGTTATATAACATTATTAAGGATTCAGAAAGTTTAGGAATGGGGCGTAACAAAAAAGGCTTGGATCAACTAGGCATAGAAATGTGTTTCAGGGTTTTCCTAGAGATTTCAATTTTTCCTCTCTCTCTTGATCCAACTTAGTAGGTCATCTTCAGTCTGAGGCCCTGCATCCTTAGCTTGGCAAGTCTTGTGCTATCCTCCAGGAAAATGGGTAACCTGTTATAATCTTGTACCCACTCTCAACAGGAGACTTCATTTCTCTACCGATCAAATTTGTGCAACTGCAAGAAGTTTATACCTTTTTTTCTTGTTTGGCCAGGAGTGTAAATACCCAATAAACTATCAGAAAAAGAAAAAAATAGATTGCCACTATGGTGAGATGAACAGTACAGATCACATGACTTGTAAGTAGTACTGGTCTCCCGCAAGAGGTTATTTTTTGTCTTGGGGTAGTGAAGGTTCATAGACTCAGCTCTTCTGCAGGAGCTCAAAAGGCATAGTTTTGGGGAAAAAAATATTTGGGGGGAGCACTTCTTTCTGCTCCTCCTTCACCCCTCTATGGCCTTTTAGGTTGCATCTAATCAACAAAGAAACTTGTGTCTTGCCCCTGTCCATCCTCTCATACAATGGAACAGGATGCTCTTTTTGGAAAACAGAAGACAGTGAAAACCTCATTCTAGTTTTATTAAAAAGAGCTAGCATTGACTTTTTCTTTGCCCTGACCTTCACTTTGATAAGTAGGGAAATTGATGTTGTACTTGAAAAGGATTAACTGCTTGCTTGCTTTCATTTGGCAGTAGAGTTTTCATTTGGGAAAGTGTTGTTTTGTTTAAAAGCTGAAAAACAAATCCCAGCTGGTTTTGGTACTTTGGCAGTATCAAAATTGAAAAATGGGGTTCATTTCTTCCCCCCACTCCCCAAAACATTTGCCCAAGTTTCAGCCAGACTTGCAGCAGTGGTGACATTAGTCTCCTTCGTGCCCCCACGTTATGTTATCACAGGAATGTCAGCATACCCTTAAGTATTGTGGACTGCAGGTGATCCTGATAGGAGTGATTTCCATTGGGTTAAGAATCTGAGCCCAATTTTTTGGAGATACAATGTCCCAAGTTTTAAATATTTTCTGTACATTGATTTCAGCTGCAAAGTAAAATTAATTTAGTTTTGGAATAGGTTCTTAACTTCTATTAAAATAAAGTGAGGTACACAAAACTTAAATTTGGAAAACATTTAAACTTATGAAAGCATTTTCCAAAAGTAACAAAGACTAGCTTACATAAGCCTTTATCTGACCTCTACTTTTTAAATAAAAAAACATGTTTTCAGGGAAATGCATCTTAGAAGGGGGGGGAAAAAAAAAAGGATTTTTCCCTCTAATTCTTGTAAAACATTAGGTCACTGAGTTCACTCATTTTTTTCCTGTTTAAAATGGGTGAAAGCTTTTTCCTTCCGCTAGTATTCTATTTTGGTTATCTTCTAGAGAAAGAGAAAAGCCAAAGTAATTTTTAAGAAATATGCGTACAGATGATAATGTCAAGAAAGACTATCAAAATTCATACTACAGCAAACAGCATTAATCATCATAAACACTCAGAACTTCTCTTAATAGCCATAAAAACAAGTGATTAAGATTCCAATGAAATTTGCTGATTTTTCTTGGTGCAAAACACATGAACATGCATTGCACTTTAAACAGCTGTACTGTCATATTTGTATATGTGAAGTGCTGTTAATTATTTGGACCTTAAACACATACCTGTTATTGGTAGTGCTGCTACGATTCATGCACACTAATTTGACTAGTCTATTTATAGGCCCAAATCATCAGCCTGACCTTCAGTTTGTATTTATAGGTACGCACAGTCATTTGCGTGCAGCAAATGAGCAGTTATAACCACTCAGTGTGCGCTGAAATAGATCTGTTTGTATGCACAATAAGATGCTTCTTTCTTGGACAGATAAGGAAATCGGGTCCTCTAAAGCTAGAGGCTGGCAAGACACTCGTGGGGAAGTTCATATTTCAAATTCAGTACCTTGACACATCAAAAAACCCCCCACAAACCAATTGTTCGAACCTGAAAGACATCCTGTACAAACTGAAAGTAAGTTCTTAAGTGATCTTTCTACAGTGCTGCTTCTGTTGCATATCTGGACAACTAACTAAGACTTCCTTTTGGGAAAAGGCAGCACTGATACAGATAGTAATTCAACCCAGGGGTGCTCAACCTCCAGGTCCGGCTCCTGGTGCCATATCATTCAGCCCACGTGGCCCTCACAAATCTGTAGGGAGCCCGTGAGCTACAGCCCTGTGTGCTAGATCAGGCAGACAGGAGGGTGCAGAGCCCAATCCCAGCACATGGGTGTTGAGTGAGAACAGCACAGGGCCAGAACCATACGCACCACTATTTAGCCAGACTGGCTGAGGGAAAAAAGATGCAACTAAAATACCCTTGCAGGTTTCTGGAAGAGATCAGCTATTACAATTTTTCAACTAGTGTCTCTGGCAAAATTCTGTCAACCTTCTTCCAATTTATCTACGTAAAAAAAGAAAGATATACTGAAAGCGCTTTCAGAATTGGTTAGCTATCTTACTAAGGTCTGGTCTATGCTATGGCTTCTAGCATGGCTGCGTCTGCCAAGGTTATGACTTATTAGTGCAGATATAGTTATGTAAGCAAAATTGAATTTATGCCATGATACCTTACAGTGGTTCAGAAAAAGGAATAACTTATACTAATAAAAGCCCAGTTATTTGGTGTGTTTTACTCACCTAACTAGACCGACCTAATTAGTGCAGACAAGGCCTTATTTAAAACTGGACAAACCACCATGTATAGGAGCTACTATAGCAAACTGATTGAGTAAAGTTACTGTCAAGTCAGTGCAGCTTCAAGAATGCCTGTTGGAAAGCTATCGTTGCCTTGCTATCTCTTCTTACAGTAAGCATGAAATATTTTAGTAAAATTGCTAGCACCTGGCAGTGAATTAAGATCTTGATTATTGTACTTTTGCACTCAGACCCCACTGGATACTGCGTATAAAACCTGTCAAATTAATAGCTGAGGGTCTGTCATAAAGAATGAAGTTAGTTTTATTTTTTAAAAAGATGTAGGTAATTTTATTTCTATTTGAAATGGGTGGCAAAAATCTTTACAGTGTAAGCTCTTAACGGTCCTAGAGGACATACTATATAATAACAATGTTCAGGCAAGACATGATTTTCATTTATTACTTAAACCATACCACAACTCTAAACTTAAAAAGATTACCATCTCAATTGCTTTTCCATTCAGTCAATTAACTTGGCTCTATTTGTTTTTGATTAAAATGTTGTCCCAATCATTTCAATAAGTAGTGACATCACCAGTATAAAGTCAGCCTTGCTGGTTAGAGTACATTACTGCACAATGAAAACAGATGAACTCTGAGATTCAAAGAGATTCCCTGCTGGCATGCAAACTCCTCTTTACAGTTCCAAGAGGATACTATTAACAGAGAGAAGGCTCAGTCCTCTGGTCTTTGCCTCACTTCTACTGCATGTTGCCCAAGGCAAAGACCGAAAAGCAGGCCCAGGGTCTCTAATCTGGCAACATTTAGTGAGGTATATAATCCTAACAGAACTGGTCACATCAGTGAAGTTACCACTCCATCAGCCTAGAAGGGATCAGGTCCTAAACCTGCACTGTATACAGCACTCCAGCCAGCTCCTAAATACCATGCACCATGTTTTGTTATTCAGTTCCAAACCTCAATTGGGGGGGGGCAGGGGGGGGGGAAAAAATCTCACACCATCTTATTCATGAAGAAAAATCAAACATGGTATTATTTACAGCTGGCTCAATGTTACGGCTTACTCTTTCCCTGTAGACGACTTGGCGTTTTTTATCAGGGTATACATAAATGAAAAGAAAAAAAGCAGATTGTCATATTGTCCTTTGTATTTCTTTTTCAAAACCTCCTGATGATAGTCCACAAGAAAATAATAAATTGCTTCAATTGTGGAAAGGTACGTATCTGGCTTTCCTTTCTGGTGACGCCAAAAGCAAGTTTTCCTTGTTTTTAACTCAATTTGTAGCAGCCCTAAAAAGAAAAAGAATGCACACATTAGATATAGTGCGGGCCAAACTGCAGAGCACCAGGCTGGCACTTAGAGGCCCTAAGTTCAGTTGTATTTCCAGCTCCATCACTGGCCTGGTGAGCAATATTGAGTAGGTTGCTTCACCTCTTGTAGTTCAATTTCCTCATCTGTAGGAGTGGAGGGAATGATACTTGCCTTCTTTTTAAAGACTAATGAAGAGTGCTTGAAGTGGTAAATATTAATTATGTACTTAGCAATTCCACACCTGATATTTTATGCATGTCTTCATTTCTTGATGATCCTATCAAAAGTGTAAGTCTGTAGGTGTGGGGCCTGCTCAGACCTACCCACATTTAAAACAGTATATGCACGCTTAAGTCTCTGCAAAATGAGAGCCTCTAAACAAAGTATGATAACTCAGATAGTCAAAGCCTTCCTAGACCCTGTCTATAAGCAGCATTTTTATTGACGCAAGACCAAATTTCTTTCCCCTTTACTCATGGGGATGAGTAATAGCATTGACTTCACTGGGACTACTCAGAATCTAGCATAAGCTCACTTACAAGAAAGGGGTCAAAAGATTTTCCTGTTCCTCTCTACAGAGCTCAAGACTCCTTGTGAAAGATACAGAGCATACAGCTTTAATTTGTCGTTCCATGTTTTACGTATATCAGTAAAGGCACTTAAGCTTAATAAAATTGCTTTAAAAAAAAAAAAAAAATCAAACACCTTGATATGTATCCTGACAGCAACTCAGAGATGATCAATGGCACCATTCAGACAGTACAATCAGAGTAAGCAGTTGAAGAATCAGAAAATTGACTGTGTACATCTCCTTTAAAAATGTTAACATTAAGATGCAAAATCCGTTTCCTGAAATGGTTTAACATCCATAATTGCAACATTGTCCAAGAACTGCTTGGAAGTTACAGACGGATACGTCTGGGCTCTCTCCAACATGGCCCCATTTCAGGAGCCCAGACTGGCCTGTAGCCAAGCATTTGCAATTCTGTACTTTTTATATATCTGCAAACTACATTTAACTCTTTCTGCCATTCATGTGGTAATGTATGTATTTCACTGCAAGTAACAAAACACATGGCATATTAATATAATTATATTGTTATATAATTTGCATATTACTAATTTTCTCCTGTGCTTAAAAAAAAAAGGTACGTATAAAACAAGAGGAGTTACTTTTCAGCACTGAATCGTGACATTTAATATATGAGTTTCAAAACTAAAAAACAGAAACCAAAACGATACTAGCTTATTCCTGTTAATATCCTTACCCCAAGGCCAATTTCCTATAATTAGAGCCATGTAAATAGAAATCTTCCACAAATTTCAGTAGTATCTTTTGTTTACTTTAACAGAGGATTCCTGTAGCCAGAGAAAACTGTGGTGAAATCTTGGCCCTCTTGGCCTGTAAGTCAATGACCAAACACTTGCTGAATTCAAAAGGAGCATGGTTTTACCTTAAAAGCAGTGACCTAAATGTAAGGGAAGATTCTTCCAGAGTTCCCATTGCTTAAGATTTGTGGGCAGAGGAAAGGGTTGTCAAATGTTCAATGACATCAAAGTGAGCAAGCTCACACATAGAAGTAAAATCAGTTCATTTCCAATGCACAGAATTTAAGAGAATTTCAGAACGAAAGACTTAAAATAATTTAAATGTGAACTTAATAAAGCGTATTTCTATCGTGGTTAGAAATAGATCCTGCGTTTGTCCCAAAACTAGTCCCTCAGAAATATGTGGGATAAAAATATGCTATTGCTTTTTTTCCTGGGACTTGGCTGTGTGCATCTTTAAGATTATTGTGCTTTCCCTCCCAGACAAGCTGGCCAAACTCTGTAGTCCTCTCTGGCAAAGGAACAGCAATACAGCTTGGAAGGGGAACATTTTAAAATGAGGGTACCAGACATGTTTTGAGCCAAGTCAAAGCCTGGGAGAATCAGACCCATGTTAAAGGGGGTGTCTATTTATAGCCCACCTCTGTACTGTATATATAAAAATAACAGCAGTTATTACAAAATGTGATTGTTTTTATTAAAGTAATATTGGCTACCCAGGAAATCAACATTTTTACATTTCTCCCCATTTTTAATATCTGCATATTTTGAGCTTATAAAGCTTGTGCAAGGCTGAGATTTATGCAAGATGGAAATCCATACATTTAGAGGACTCTTGAGGAGAAAATAACTAGTTTGGCTGTTATAAAAGCCATTCTCTTTCACACATGCACATACACACACACTTTATTTATCTGGTCAACAATAAGTCTGCTTGGAAAATACAAATCCCTTTAGAGATTCCCTCCCTCACCATCTTCCCCCACCTCATGTGCTGCATCACATTACCACAAGATGATGCAATGCTACTGCACTATGATATCAATATTTGCAAGCTCCCATTTTAATGACTGTAACGGGGCCTTCTCAGGGCCGATTTCCCTTTGGCCCGCCCACCTGTTTTTGGGCCAACCGCCCACCTTCTTCCTGCCATGCCTTGTTGTTATCTAATTAATGATCTTAATTAGGCAGGAGGCTGCCCATTTTCTTGCCCCGATGCTAGGGGGCACTGTCTTTGGCTCTGATCCTCCCCTACACTGCAGACCAAGCCTCGCAGATGGCATCCAGATGACACAGTTCTCCCAGCCTATAGCCGGACCAAGCTTAGCCTCATTGTCGGGCCTCAGACACACTCACATTCATACCGCCCTCCTCTCACGAGGGCCTCTCACATTCCACCCCTCCCTCACAGGGTCTCTTTCAGGTACTGACAACTCATGCTGCCTTGCCCCCTCTTGGAGCAGGCCCCTTAGGCCATAGGCTTAGCTAGTTTGTGCCTTGCAGGCAGATGTACCATCTTTTGGGCCTCTCCTGCAACCCCCTCACCGAGCTAGTGGCCAGCCAAGTACCCGACCTAAGCTTGCTCTGGCCCCTGCCGGGGGCAACTCTATACAAATAAACATACTGCGCTCTCAGCCCTCTGGTTTCTCCCCACCTTCACTGGGGCTCCTCACTTCTGCCCCCTCAGGAGGGCTCCACACCACCCCCTCCACCTGGAGCTACTCATTTCTGTCCCCCTCACTGGGGCTCCACACTGCCCCCTCCAGTTGGGGCCACGGGGCTTCCCTCCCCAGTGGGCTCAGGTGGCTGTAGCCGTGTCTGGCCCCAACCACCTTTCCACAGGGTCTTGCACCCCACAGGGCTCAGGTGGCCGTAGCCGTGCCTGGCCCCAAGTACCTCTGGTGTTACGTGACTCACCACAAGATGAGGGTTAGGGTTAAGGTGCCCCTACCCACCTTTCACTGGGGTGATAACTGGCCTGGCATTTCCACTAAGAGCCCCACCAGGCCACCCACTCCTGGCAGGGTGCAGTTTTAGGTCATGCCCAGGACTAGGAGTCTCCTAGCAATCCCCTACAGCTCCTACCCTTATCTCCAGGATGATACATGAAGCCTTGCACCCGGGCGATGTTGCTGCCTGGCCTGCCAGCAGCGAACTGCTCTGTTTATACGGCCGGCCAGACATCTAAAATGGCCACTGCAATCAAGCACCTGCTGGCTGCTTGGCTCTGATCTTAAAGTGGCAGGCTGCCAGATACCTTCCCGCTTAAAATAGTACCTTGGGGAGGTTTCCCCTGCTGCTCCTCTAAAGCAGGCTCCCCTAAGAGCCTGTGACAGCCCTCAAGTGGTGAGCACCCCCAAAGGAGCTCCGCCACACACCTCCCCCCTTAGAACAACATTTGGGGGGCTTTGCTTGGCTGCCCTCCTTGCTGGTTGTGTCCCAGCCTACTGTAGCCCCTGCCACATGGCAAGCACCCCAAAAAGTGCTCTGCCACAATTACCTTTAACCACTGAACTTTTATTCAATTGTGAAAGCCTGAAGGGAGATTTACACTATGCACATGCTGAATTAGGGTCCTTAGGTCCCCTATTCATCCTTTGTAAGATATTAAAGGTGTAGATGACTGATCTTTTTTTAATTTTGCAGTCATCGTAGTTTATCTCATTTGCAGCAATGGCAGGAGTCCTCCTTACTTCAACTTGTAGATCTATATGGATTTTGGGGAACTAGGGACGTTAGAGATAAATGCAAGTCCCTTGCCTCTGTGCTGCTGCAGTTCTCCTGCCAAATGCTGTTCCTTGAAATCACCGTTGATATCCAAATCATGGAGGACAAAGCAACATATGCTACTGTAGAGGAAGGCAGCAGGAATTTATAAAGCTTTACCCTGCACCAGGGTGGTTCTTTTGTATGAGAGGGGTCAGGAAATCTTTTGGTCACTTGCTTCTTCACCAAACAACATGCTATACTCCTTGAACAGGAGAATCTGTATGGCCAAAGACGTTTGTCTTAGTACAAAGGTAAAAATACCAAAAAGCCAAAATAATCTGTTTGTTTAACCACCATGCTAAATGTTGCCATTATGCTGCATTTTTTTTTATGCAAAAGTAATCATTAATACCCTCTGTAAAGGTTTACTTCTTGAACCCACTGCTCATTTGATTTCTTATGCAGTAATCCACCCTAGGCATTACCAGCTTTCAAATATTTCCTGCCTGTAATAAAACTAATTTGGTTTTGCTTTCTAAAGATGTATTACACCACTTCTCTAATAAGATTTAGGCTTACTTAATTCTGTCCAAGTTCTCTAGTCTATCTGTTTCCAAAGCTAATGGATGGTCTCATTTTGCCTTCAATTGTAGTGCAATTAGTTCAACTTATCCAATATATAAATGCAGGCTTACACAACACAGACCATACTTAACATTTTCTTGGCTCACTACTACATTTCTATCCAGTATTTCTTTTAGCTTTATCTTTTGAACACATACTGTAGTAACTTGCTCTTTGGAATTGCAGGCACTCCTTTTTGACCTGCATATAGCAGTAATTGTTGAAATAGAACAACTGAGTTACAGGGTGTCAGGAAACAGAAAAGTAACTATGTTTGTCTAGTTTGTGCATGCAATGTTTTTTCCAGGCAGAGGCAGAATCCATGAATTTGTTTGCGAAAGAAAAAAAAGATAACTAACCTTTAAAAAAATAAAAAAGCAAACAAACTCCCCCCTCCCCCCCCCAACAAACTCATTTTGAAATTAACACCTTTAAATGAGTGTGAGTACCTCCTCCACTTCCGTATGGGATACATACATGGAAGGGGCACAAGAAGTTTCACAACATGCTCTTCATGTGTAGCGAGTGCAATTTAAGATACAATTTACTTTCTTGGGGACTCATCCCAGATTGTGGAAGGTTCCCACCCTGACACTAAGGGCTATCATGAGCCTCATGAAGTGCAATGCATTTGTAATACACATCGTAGTGCACACATATAAAGTAAAATACATGATATTGCAAGTGTAGTTCCTTTCCTGGGGAGAGGATGAAGTACATGCAATGAATACATCAGGCTTATCGTTTAATATACAACTGAAAGCTGTTCAAACTTGTAGGTACTGAGAATGGTACAAGAACCTGAACAGAAACATCCCATGGAATAGGACACTGGGGGTTATATAAACAGGGGAAGAGGCCACTGGCTCAGCACTCACATAGCTAAAATAAGTACAATCATACAAGGGTTCTAAAGTTGTAGTTGCTACTATTTTGGCCTACGTGCTTCATTTGGTACTGAGCATGAGGTAAGGCACAGTTTTACATGGTGAGTAGGGTGGATATCTTCCACTCAGCCCTTAGCAAGACATCTATCTTAATTCCAAGTTCTTTGGTTGTATGTCTGTTTCCTGTGGTTCATTCTTTATGAACAGGGCTTTTAAATACCTTAGAAAGATATCATGAATTATATCATTCAGTAGTGATATATCACCACTATAATCTTTATTTTAAGATCTTAAAATATTTGATAGACAGGTTGTACATGAAGCTACCAAAAAGGCAGCATACGCCCAGTGGAAGGGGGGTGCTATCTCCAAAGAGGAGTATAACTCCTCTGCTCGGGCCTGTAGGGGGGCTGTCAGAAAAGCTAAGGCGGACATAGAGCTAGGACTAGTGTCCAAGATCAAGGATAATAAAAAGTCCTTTTTCAAATATATAGGGAGGATGAAGAAGGCACCGGGTAACGTGGGGCCCCTGCAAAGTACGCTGGGCAATCTGGTGGTTGTGCC
>NW_017728911.1:23286185-23300187 GCF_001723895.1 Crocodylus porosus | reverse complement strand
TCCAGTCTTTTCTCCCACCCAGGCGGCGGGGTCGGATTTGTAGGGTCGGAAGGGACCTTGTAGATCTTCTATGATTCTAGACTTTTGGTAACAATATTGAATTGGCTAATAAATTGTAGCTGGCTGAGTAGCAAGTCAGAATTCTTCATTCATGCAGGAATGCCTTTGAAAACTATTCTTTAACAAGCAGTAAGACAGATATAGCGTGCCTTCCACACCAAAGGCTGTCCTGATAAAATTATTTTCAGAAGTGCTATAGATTTCAGTGGGAGTGGAACTGACCCCTCAAAAAGCTAACTTTTGAACTCTGTAGTGCTCTGCAGAAGGCATAAATACAGTCTTCTAATGACTACAGCAAATGTAAACTCTGCCTGACTACAAGCACATTGTATTAGTTTATAATAAAAGCAAACATTCATTAAGTTGTCTGTTTATGGCATTATAAATCCTTTCAGAAAGAGCCATGCTCTTCGTAGTGGAATGTGATAAAATATTAGTAGCCAAAATGGAAAGAAAAAAAAAATGTAGTTTGTTAAGAATGCTATACCCCAGGCTAAGCACGTTATGGAAACTTGGGGTAAATGAGAAGAAATGAGGCCCTGGAGGAATGCTAGGAAAGTCCAACTTGGCTCTCACTAGAAACCTAAGGTCCTTTAGCTTCTCCCCAGGAACAGCAGCATCACACATGTTCTTGTGAAACTGAAACAGTTATTGGGAGACAGAGCAAAGCTACAAAGAAACAAGGAGGCCCAATTTTATGGTTCACCACTCTATCATCAATGCCTATTTTGCATGGGAAGACAAGGTGCGTATTGGAAAGGGGACTTTCTGAAATATTCCCTACTAAGTGAGTATATTTTGGCGGTGAGGGGGAGAAAAGGGGGAAGGGAAGAGTGAGCAAAGAAGCTGCAAATGACCTTTCTTGAGATCCCTCTAGCTTCCTCCATAGATAAAAGATAATGAATTTTTCTCTGTAGCTGCATGAGTTAGCACCTCCTGTTCTGGAGTTCTGGAACAGCTTCTCAAAACAAAGAGCGTGTTTTCCAAAAAAAACCCCTAAAACTAGTTTTAGCTTTGTGAAGTGGATTATTTAGCATCATCATCTACAATAGCAGAGTACTGGGCCGGATGACTGGAAGAGACTTCCTAAGTCTCAAGACAATTCACTTAAAGCATAACATATTTTTAGACTTACCTGTTTTTCTACCAGTCAGGGCTTATGCATTAAATGAATATGCATTTCAGTCACTTTTATCTTTCAACTATTAATTTTACCTTGAAGTCGCTCATCAGTAATTATTTTGTTAGTCTGATTCCAAGTACTGTCGATAAAGATTATTTTCTTCAGTCCAGTGTCTTCAGTTTTGTTTGCCTTGCATTCATTTATGTTTTGTTGTTCTGATTCTATTCGTGCTTGCTTGAGAAATGGTTCTGCTGTAGAATCATCATCTTCGGCACAAACATTTTTCTTAGTATTTCTTTGCAGATGGAGATCAAGATCTTTAAGTGAAATTGAGTTGGGACCAGGAAAGATAAGCACTATCTAAAATAACAAAAAACACAAGGATCCGAATGTCATATTGAAGGAAATTTAAAGCGTTTAGTAAAATGTTTAGAATAATTTCACTAAATTGAAAAAGTAAAACCTTTTCTTTTTCTTACATCAATCCAAAGAATTGAAATTAATCTAAATCAGTAAGAGTGAAAAGGAACATCTCTTTAAATAACATCTTTGTTACATTTATAAAATTTCTGTACCTGTTAAAATATATCCAGTACTTAATCAAGTATTTTCTGTGGGAGAAGTTATTTTTTCAGATTTTTTTTTATCTAATGCAGGGTTACTTGGGAAGATGTCCAAATTCCATTTTTTATTATGGACTTATGGGCCAGGGTATAAACTCAGGAATATTTGTTGTCCTCAGTTAATTCATGACATTTAAGACTATACTAGATCACTTATACTGACCAGCAGGACTACAGCTATTCCTGCACTTTTTTTAAAATCTCACTTCTGCACCGTCCTTTCTAACTTCCATCTTTTGTGGCTACCTCTGTTCTTTCCTTGACCTATTCCTTTCATCATGTGGCCACCACTGAAATAGTAAGTGGCAACAATGAAAGTGCTAATTCTGAATCCTAATTTTAAACACTTAAGTGACATCTCCTAGCTGTGTTTTTGGCATTTACACTAAACTTTTTCAGGCTCTGTGCTAAGGAACAAAACACTGCCCCGGTGCTTGGCTAGTGCTAGAAGATTTTTAAAAGAACAGAAACTTACATTTTTCAGAACCTGAATATGCTAAGCAAGCCACATAACTACATCAAGAGAGTGAATCAGGCCAGTGGCCTAGATGACTGATACTTTTGGGAATGTAACCAAATCAGCACGATTAGGCTGTGCACGTGGGTGGTGCTTGCTTCAGGTTCTGCCAGAGCCCATACGTCTTCTTTACCTTGCACGGATATGTTCTAGTGGGCATGGATGGAGTGGAAGCGATTAAATGGAGGAACATGTGCAGTGTGATTAGATCTGATCCTCCCTAAGAAGGATGCAGGTGGAGGTTGGAGGACAGGCACCTGAGAACTTCTCCAGCAAAAAGCCTTGTTATATGCATAGAATTTCCTTACTTCATGTCTTTTTTCTTCATATTCAGGAATGCAAGGGTATGTGTAAATCATAACATCTTCAGGGGCCAGGAGCTTAGCATGTACAGCAGTGCTTTTGCCATCAGTTTCATTTGGGTGTTTAATAATGTCAATCTTCAGAGGCAGCTACAATAGGAAATAAACACACAAATTAAGCCTAGATAAACATGTCACGTAGTGCTTACATTAAAACCAGGAAAAATTCCTTAAAGTTTGTAAGACAGAGCAAATTTTGTCCCTTCCCTGCATATCTAACAAATATATACAGAAAATACTAACCTTCAAAACTGGAATTTGTTTGGTGGGGACAGTTTCAACTGGAACATAACATGAATAACAATAGAACATCCTGGAACTTCCACATTTTGGACACTTTGATCTCCCACTCTTTTGGGCCTTTTCAAGAACTTCATGGGATGCTATTTGTAAGTTCTGAAGTGGGTTATCTTGCAAGGATGAAGTAGTCTGTGATTCTGGGTTTTTCAGACATTCAATTTTTTTTTTAAATCCCCGATGGCTTTCTTGATTTAATAGTGTTGGCAAATTTAATGACATCTTTGGTTCAAACGAATGATATGCTGTACCTATGGAAAAAAATATTCTGAGATATTATCAAATTGACCAGTTTAGAAGAGTTATTCTGTGTGATCTTTTTAAACACACACTTCTGTCTCAGAGCAGAAATCTCTCCTACTGGATCAGTCTAATCCAAAAGATATCATCATCATCATTTTTGACAATAGTACCCAGAACCCAAAAATAAATCTTTGGCTACTATACTCGCATAGATTACAAGATAGTCTTGAACTCAAAACAGCTTGAGATCTACTCCCATGACTACAAATATGCATAATTTTACCCAGACAAGTCGTCTCACTCAATTTAGTCAAGTGCCTAAAGTCAAAAACATGTATTTGTAAGACTGAAGTCTAAATTTGTGTTAGGTTCATGTAGAAGTCCCATGGATTGCCAGTTGGATTACTCAGGTGAGTCAAGTTAAGGATGTAAATAAGTGCTTGCAGGGCTGAGGGTTTAAATAAAATAAAGAACTTAACTATACAGAAATAGGCCCTGCTGTCTGCTGTGCATAGACATGCGCCAAGATGTGCAGGCTCCAGAAGGGTGCACAGCCCATGCAACAAGTTATCGGGGCTGAGCCCAGAAAATAGGTGAAAGATTTCCGACCAGGGTTCCTTATGCTGACCACCTAAGTGTTGTGTGTGGGTATGGGGAACTAAACATGGATCAGGATCATTAGCTCGAGTCTCCAAGTCAGAAAGTCCTCATCTCAGCTTCTGTGATTTTCAAGTTACAATTGCTGAAAACATCCCTGAAGGCTACCTCCAGCGATAGGTGACAGCAAGGCCCTCTCCTACCCATGGAGCAGCAGGCTGCAGAAAGGGCTCAAAGCCAACCGGAGAAACCCGGCACTGCCAGTTTCACCTTGTGCCTCCTTGCACGGCATCACCCCCTCCGCGTTTAGTGTCTCAGGGCCTGAGGCCTGCTTGCAACAAGGTTCAGGGGTCACAAAGAGACAAAAACCCGTGGGTACTCAGCCCCCAGCCAAGAAGACTCCCCTTTCCGACAAGGAGAGAGAAAACAGTGCAGTAAAATCGAGGCCCGTACAGGAAACGCTGGGCCACTACAGTCGTTCCCCAGCGCACCCCCGTGCCCCAGCTCTCAGCCGCGGCCTGGCCAGCGCGGAGGCTCCTCAAGCGCCGGGTCGCCGGGAACCTGCCGGCGGCCGCACCGAGCCCGCGTCCTGCACTGACCTCCTCGTGGCTCCTCCGGGAGCCGGAACTAAAGCGTCCGGCCCGGCCCCGCTACCGGAAGGATCTGGCGGAGCAGCTCGGCGGCGGCGCGGGAGCCTGGCAACGGCGGGCAGGTGGCAGCGGCGGGGCGGGGCGTCCGCCTGAGGGCTCCGCGTGCCGGCAGTGAGTGCCCCTCACCTCCCCCCGGGCGCGGAGGTTCCTGTAGGTCTCGGCTGTGTCCAGCCGTGTCGTGCTTGGCCGGGGTCCAGGCGCCGCGGGACAGAGATACAGACCTGGGGGCGAAAAGCGGCTTTGCTCAGCGCCCGGTACGGGGAGACTCCCCTTCCCGGGGAACAGGCCCACCCGGCTCCCCACAAGTGCACCGAAGAGGAAGGGTTTGTTGCCGCCGCCCTACGTGCGAAGGAGCTGCGCTTCTCCAAGCCCCGTGTTTTCATTCCTTTGATTCGTCAACTGGTTTCGTTTGGTTGGTTCTTCAGAGAGGGGAGAGGGGTTTTTTGTTATGGATTTTCCTGGTGATGCGTTTGATTGAGCAGCTGTGACGTGGAAGTGGCGGTGGGGTGCTAGAGGCAGGCCCCGGCAGGCTGCAAGATGAAGCGGAGCAGAAGGCCGGGCAGGGGTCAAGGCACCTTTGGGTGCCCAGGCACGTGCTCCTTCGCTGGAGCAGACTCGCTGCGGCGTCCCACGTATTTAACTCCCACAGGTTTTAAAATGGCCATGGGGTGCTTTAACAAAACCTCCTCTAATGAGGTTTAGGTAAAGCATCCTACGGCCATTTTTAAACACATGGGAGGGACATTTTTAAAATACACATGGCCTGCGGCATTTTAATTGGAGTGACTACCGCGCTAATTAAAATGCCTCCCCCACTTCCCTTTGAGCACATGTATAAGCAGCCATTGAGACTAATTCAGGAAGTCATAAGCTTTTGTAGGGTATATTCCTCCGTGTCTGCAGTAATTTACACATGCTGTTCTAAGTGACCACATCTCTAAGGTGCCACCTTGCCCACCTGCTGTCTCCTGCCTGCCCTAAGGAGGCTCTGCCTCTCTGTCCTTACATCTGCTGAGACCACCTAAACTAAAAACAAAACAAAACAACTTTTAACAATTCTGTTATATAGGTGAAAATGGTACTCAAGTGGAAGAGGTCTTTAAAAACCATAACAAGGACTTAAAAGATCTTTTCCCCAACTATATAGTTGGTTTGCTAAACTATTCCCTCCCCGCCTGAAATCCCCCTCCCCAAACAAAACAAAAAAGAAACCAAAACCAAAAACCAACCTTGTTTCTTGCATCAATTTCCTGAAACATCATGTCGAGGACAACTGTCCAACCTTTTCCACTATGTAGGGTGGCAAGAATAATGTTGAGCAAGGACGGGCGGAGTTGCAGTGGGAATGGATGCTTCTACTTTCCTGTAGCAATGGGAAGCAGGAGAAATATCCTGTTTGTGGGACCTGTTTAAATATAGCGCTCCGCATTAATTTTGCCACACCAGGTAATATTTTGGTTAAACTTAAAGAAATGCATGTTCTGATCATTTGCACATCTTTCAGTATAGAGTTACAACATGGTTCAAATTTTGCTCTAGTTACGGCCATATATCCCCAAGTATTTGCTGAATTTCACCGTGGTTGGCTATGGCTCCCTTGATCACCTAATTTTGTCCTAGTTTATTTGGAAAGAATTTTAGATTTTTTTGTTTACATTTGTTTTCAAATGTTTTTTTGAATGATAACTTCATTCCATGTTCTTCACTTTTTTTTCTGTTTCTTACTTTCCCTTTTAAAATTTAAACCTAAACATTTTATGAAAGTTTTTTAAAAATTGTTTTTATAATTGTTTATGTTGGATAGCATCCTCAGTTCTCTGGAGCTGTGTTAGTTATAAGATTATTAGCATTATTATTGTTGCCTTGTACCATTGTATTGTCATTATGTGCACTGATAAGTTGAACCCCAGTTCCAGTTAAAAGGAGCTGCCTGCACAAAATTATTATTTGATACCCTTGACTAATATATTTAGGTGTGATACCTATTAAATCAATATTTGTAAAGTAATGCAAATAAAAGCAATCGTAGAAATGTTTGTGGTGTTTGTTACTGTAATTTACTATGCTTAATAGTACTTCAGACTTTTGCCTTTCTACCATACACTGGTCACTCATACATGCACCTTGAAAATATAGACTTAGATTCAGAAGTTTTCAGTATTACAAGTGAACTATAGCGAGTACTGGATTTGTCATGATACTTATGTTCTTTGACAAATTTTTTGAAGATTTTAGAGCGAATTGGCCTCTGTCATTTTGAATGTCTGGCAGAATTACTTATAGAGAGATTTAGATATAAATAATACCATATTTCTAGAGTGAGTTCCAAGTAAAATAGAACACATTTGAGCTGCTTATTGTTTATTCAAACAAGAAACTACTCAATGCTCTTAAATGTTCAGCAGTTGCATTTTGAGATTTAAATGGCTTAAGTCTCAAAAATATTTCTGGGATGCTGAATATTTTCCTGACTCAGTGAAATAAAATAAAGCAGCAGTCTGTGGTACATTAGGCATTGTTTCTAGACAAAATACTAATATTGTAGATGGCTATTTTGCCAGTTTTTTACTTCAGTTACACCCAGAAAATCCCATTGACTTCAGTAGTACTGACAGCAGAATTTGATTTCTGTTGCTTATCTGTTATATTTGCCTTTGGCATGCCCTGTTTTTCTTGTTGGCATGTTTTTCTTGTTGGCTAATATAGTGCAGTAAATAAAATAAATGGCTGCATTTCACAGGATTTAGATTTTTTTTTACCCTACTTTATATTGGTAACGATATACATACCTGTACATGAGCTGCTACTGCACAGTGGTTGTTGTGCATTTATTTAATAAATGTGCAATAACTGAGTTCTGATGCAGTAGCACTGGCGAACGTGTTTTAAGTGATGCTACTGCATAGTAGCATGTTAGCACTATTAGTGCTGTGCATACTACTGCGCAGTTATATTTGGCTACTGCGCAGTCAGTGTCTCATGTAGATGTGCCCAGTAGTACTGTAATGTGATAAACAGTACTGAAGTGTCTTTGCTCAAGAACTAACATTTCTCACTTTGCAATACATACTTTTAAGTGAAAAAAACTTTTATTTATGTATCTAGAAGAACACTTTGTTTTTTTAAAACCAAATTTCATTTCTAAAATAACACCCCGTCAGAGTTTACTAAATGGTGGCATCTATTACTTCATTGGAATAATATCTCTAAGGGGTTGATACTGAGTGGCTTTTTATTAAAGTAGCTGAGGTCTGGTACTTCTTTCAGGCCAAAACACTCCTAAATTGATTAGATTAATTAAATCCTTTGCACTTTGCTTTGTGCCTTGATCTGAACCAGGCTGATTCTTTTTCTTGTTCTGTGCTCAGGCATATTTTTAAAGATTACAGTTGAGTTAGTTGCACTAAATTCAGGAAATGTTAGTAGTTTGATGTCAGTGATGCTACTTTCTAACCTGCAGACCTGGCATTTTTAAAATTTCTGAGCTGACTGAATACTTAAGAACAGAACAGATTTATTGATAAGCCCTTACTACTAGTACAGAAAGATTGCATTTTATCTGTCAGTATACTAAAAAGTATTATAAATATTTAACTTCAAATTACACTGGTTAAAATAAATAATTTTTCACCATTTAGTGATACAGTGTTCTTGCATGGTTTTTACATTTATTTTCATATTTCTCATAATTTGATAATAAATAGGGTCTTTTGTTCATTAACACTAATGTCTGGGTTTCCATTGAAAATAAAATGCTGTTAACTGTAATTGTTTGTTAAGACCAGTAGCTTAGTAAAATTTGTCATAGTTTTCATAAGGAATTCTTGTAAGAATAATTCACATTTTGTGTTTTGATAGAAAATGCAAAAGCCAACTCTTACTTTTGAAGAATTCTTACAGTCCCAAAATTTGGTAAGTACAAGTGCTTGTTATTTTAACTACCCCTGTGTGTGGTGGAATGAACATGCAAGAACAGGCCCTGAGCAAAAGCCATATGACTGTAAATATTAGGGCTGTGTGAAGTGGCTATGTTTTGATTTGGTTTTGAATTCGGCCATTTCAGAGGGACAGCGATTCGTTTTTGTGTTTCGGATCACTCTTCTGTTTTGGTTCAGCCGAATCTGTTTTGGAGTTTTGACGCTATTTTGGTGATTTAGCCATAGGCTGTAATGGGGAATCACTGAAATGCCTATAACTTTGTCGTTTCCTGCCTGATTCAGATGACAATTGCAAGGGCATGAAGCCTGCCAAGTTTCAAGGAGATAGGTGCAGGAGTTTCTGTGAAACTTCACCTCAAACTGTTCAAAGCACAACTCATATCAGTTGCTGGCAGTGGCAGTGTGCTGTCAACCCACGTGCAGACCTAGGGGCCCGTGCCCCCCAGGAGGCTATGGGGCTGTGCCAGACTCCTCTTGGTGGGCACGGGCCCCTGGATCTGCACGTAAGATGACAGCAGGCTGCTGCTGCTGGCTGGGGTCAATGCCAGCACTGGGTTCTTAATTAATTGTGGCAGGCTGTGCCAAGCAGACTCAGGTGCTGGCACTGGCCCATGCAGATCCGGGTGCCTGCGCCCCCCAGGAGTGCTACCGGGCTGCGCTGGGTTCTTCCTGGGGGGTGTGGGCTCCCGGATCTGTGTGTGGGATAACGGTAGGCTACCACTGCTGGCTGGGGCCAGTGCCAGTACTGGGTTCTTTTTGGTGCAGGGTGCGCCAGGCAGACTTGGGCGCTGGCACTGGACCCAGCTGGCAGCGGCAGCCTGCTGTCATCCCACACGCACATCCGGGGGCCTGTGCCCCCAGGAGGGCTGCAGAGCTGTGCCAGACTCCTGGGGGGCACAGGCCCCTGGATCTACATGTGGCATGACAGCAGACTGCCGTCTCTTCCCCAAAGCACTGGGATTGGAATGGAATGTCAGGTACAGATTGTAGACACAGGCCAGCTACAGATGTCAGTATTGGAGCAGTCCTTCCCCTTCCCTCGTCCTAGTTTCTGTTTCCTGCAAGCTCAGCTCCAAAATTTTCCAGAACGTTTTGGATGGTTTGGTTTTGGAGCCTTCTATTTCATTTTGGATTCATTGTTTTGGGCTGAAACGCCTCCAAAATGAAACAGCTGCTGAAGCTTTGCACAGCCTTAATAAATATTACAAACCAAGTTTGAACATGGATTTTGTTACCCAGACCCTCAAATATCGGAAAGTTAGAGCTTTCTGGAAATGGCCACCTTTCCAGAAAACAGCACTTCTGCTGTTAACCTTCTTTTTTTTCATAGGTAGGCCAAAGACGAAGTTTTGTGTCTGCAGTACAGTGTTTGCTGTTTTATGGTGGATATATTCAGTGATGAACCTGATTCAGACTTCTTTTTTTCTTGAGACAGCTGGCCAGGCTACAATTTTACTACCATAATGCAACACCTCCAAACCCAAACACAAAGTTCCAGCAACTTTTAACAGTTTTGCTTACTCTAGCCATATTTTTCTTTTCTTGTATTTGTAAGTCTATTCAGAAGATCTTTCTGACCAGGGTGGATCCAGGATTTCCCAAAGTGGGTGTGGAAGCAGCAACACACAATGGACGTGTGGTTACACCGTCACAATTCCCAGCTGCCTCCTCCTTCCACCAGTCCAGGTGCCATGGGAGCCTCCAGGGACTTTTTCAAGTTCCTAAAGAAAGTGAAAATCCCTCCCCCTTCTCCTTTGTGCTCAGAGGCACATCTCTTCTGCTCCGCTTCTGCCCTTTCCCCACCTACTACTGCTGCTTTTTCTGCTGTGCCAGGGGAAGGGGGAAACTCCAGAGCCACTTCTGTTTGCCCCCACTGGCTGCATGGGAACTGGGTTAAGCTGGGGATGGGACAGCAGGAGCAGGGATTAGTTAGGGGGTCCTTCCTCCTGGGAGAACAGGCAAGGAGTAGAAAACCATGCTTTTATCCAGGGTGCTGTCCCTGTCCCCAGTTGAGTTCAAGCCCCATGAGGCCCAGCTGGGGTGGGCAAAAATGGTTCTAGCACTTCCACTGTACCCCAGGGCAGAGGGTAAAGCAGCAGTGGTACATGGGAAAGGGGAAAAAGGAGGAGAGCTGCATCTGACCACTAAAGGGAGGGGGTGGGGCATTTCACCTGCTTTAGGTGCACTCCAATCCAAAAGTGGGGTGCAGCTGCATTAGTACACCCCCTCTGGATCTGCCCCTGTTTCTGACTTAACTGTATATGCCACTGAAGCATCCATATCATTGCTAGATTGAGCCAACCTTTTATGCTTATTTGAAGAGATGGATCACCCCAAAGGATAGTTGCGGATTTTGGCCAGCTTGGTATCCCTCCACTTAAGGTGTCTGAATAATTTATATTTTGTTGTTGCTGTTCATTGGTTGAAAAAAAAATACTTGTTTTGGGTTGACCCAAAATACATATTTTTTATTTTCCAAGAGAAACAGAAGCAAGAAAAAATCTGCAGGATGGAACATTTAGAAATGAAAATGAAATGGAGAAATTGAAATATCTTTGAAAATATACGAATGAAAGATTCTGTATGTCCAGCTTTTTCACCATTTTCTGCCTAAGCAATTCGGCCAGTTCAGAACTAATTTATGATTGGTTTTGGTGGACCTGCAAAAAATTTTTCAATGAAAGAAGTTGTGTGGGGAATGTTTTGTCTATCTCTGTTATTGAAAGAATAGAGTGCATCCATTGTCTTTCATGTTTACAGAAGGGTTTTAAAACAATGTGTGCCTGATACCAGGATGGAACGATCAGATTATTGTGTTAATAAATCAGAATATTTACTTAAGCACTCGGCCAGCAGAGTACTTAATTCCATGATTAACTTAAAAGATGTTGATAATTCCATTGACTTCAGCAGGATTGCTTGCTTGCTTAAAGTTAAGCACTATCTTAAGTTTTTTGCTTCATTAGGGACCATGGCCTATCCCTTGCTTCCAGAAGCATGCGCCACAGATGGAAGATATTACTGTGCTTAAATGACTTTGTCTCCTTAGAAACATGATAACTCTTTTTAGTCATGTAATCTCCTTTTCAAACTAGACAATCTGAATCCTTTTAATTATTTCTTGTATAAATCCCATTTCCCAGCTTGAATTTGATCTGTCCCTTTCTGGCTCTTTTCTAGTTTTCCTGACCTTTTACAAATGATGTAATCAAATCTGAATGTAATATACAAGATAAGAAGATATTCCAGTTTTTTTAACAAGGCTGTCTAAATTAGAGGTTATTAAAATATATATTTAAAATGTGTTTATTTTGGAACTGCAGTGCATTGTAAAAAGTAGATGCCACAAATGATTGATTCTTAATTTTATCTTATGTTTTTACAGTCTTCATGAGTAATTGCTTTTTATGTGTAATTATTGCAGGATGATTGGCCAAGGGTTCCCTTTTTGGATGATGATTGTTCTTTGGTGGACAAATTACAAAAAGATTATTCATTCAGTGCTATTTCAAAGTGTCTGTATGAAAATGCGCCACTGAACATTAAACCCATCTCAGACGTGGAGAAGAAAATAAATGAATGCACCATGGAACTGAAGGAACATGCTGGAAAAATACTTTCTTTGGAACACAAACAAGTGGAGATGGATAGTCATCTAATTTCACCACAGCAAAGTAATAAGCAATTATTTTAGTTTTACTAATAGGAACAATAGCTGAATGGTGAATGAATTGATTTAATCCATTTTTCATCCCTAGCAATTTCTTTCAAGTTTCTTGAAACAACAGGAAAAATGTACAGTCTGGTATCTGAAAAACATACATGTATATGCAGTAAAGATGCAGAGTTGGATAAAATTCTAGCAGATAGAATATAATAACATTTGCACATTAGAAAATTTTTCATGTAGTGCTCAGAGGTCTACAGTACATATATACACAATGTCCTGCATAAGGTATATCACTGTTGTCCTGAGAGGCATTCATGCATAAGCTATATTATAGTAGAAGTAGCCTTGGGAAGCATTGTGCTTTTAAGAAGCACAGGTATTTTTGTGCTGCCCTTACTAACAGGAAAAGTACTAAATTAGCTATGTTGTTTGATGTATTTAGACTGTGGAGTCAAAGCTTTGTCATTTATACATTTTCTTTGTCCACTTCAGGAGGCAAGGCTTACACATGCTTACAGTTTATCTATGCAAAACATACGCCTCAGATAAATTAATATAAAAAATAGAGTTTTAACTAAAAATGTTGTTCTTAATGGACATAGTTGATTAGAACCTTAATTTTGCAACTCCACTAAAGACAGCATCTCCATCAATTCTTAATGTGTAATTATTGTCCGATAATTGGCCAAGAGTTTCTTGGTGATTGTTCTTTGGCAGACAAATAATGTCAAATGGATAGTACATTCATAATTTCAAAGGGTATATAGTGTTCTGTAACTTTGTGTTAGGGCACTAGTTCAGTATCAAGTTAGGCAGAAGATAGGGCAGGATGGCACCTTGAAGACTGCCTTATTCAGAGAGACCTAAGCTTTCATAGGTGACAGCCTACTCTGTCAGATGCTTTGTCAGATATCTCTGCCTGACTTCAGACTACATGGCTAACGACTTTTCAGTGTTCAGTTGGAAAGCGAAGAGTCAGTTTCTTTAGAATCTCACTTTGGTTTAGGTGTAGCCTTCTGGTGTTATGGCTGGAGAGATATCATTGTTACAACTAAATAACTGTGTGGTACTTTTTACTAAATGCATTGGGCATACTTCTCAGTTGGTATTGATTTCAGTGGAGATATACTGCTTCACATCAGATGAAGTTACTATTGTTTCTTGCAAATATCAGTAATCTGATTCCTTTATCATCTCTGTGTAATTATTTATGGATATGATGTTAACATACGGATTTGCATATAAAATTGTGGGATCTCTTGGGGGATATGCTTGTGACGGGGTAGGCAACTTTTTTTGCTGGCGTGCCAGAAAAAATGCAGTGTCTACCTTGTAAGGTGCTGGAGTGCTGGCATACCAGAAAAACAAAACCAGGGCAGAGGGTACATGACAGGATGCACTTTATATTAATATAGTTAATAATCATCAATGTTGCTTTGTTTTTTCCCAGTAAATACCAGGTTTTCTAAAAAATGTTAAACCTGGTGACAATAAATAAAACTTCATATACTACCTCTGTACTTGTATATTTTTTTTTGCTAAGCATGTTCTAATGTGAGAGGGGGAAAGAAAAAGAGAAGAGAAAGTGGTAAAGAAAGAAAGAGAGAGGAAGAGAAAGAAAAGAGACGAAAAAGAGGGAAAGAAAAGAGAAAAGGAAGAGGAAAAAAGAGAAAAGGAAGAGAAAGAAAAGAAAAAGGAGACAAAAAGAGGGAGAGAAAAGAGAAAAAGACAAAAACAAAGAAAGAAAAAGAGGAGAGAAAAAAGAGAAAAGGAGACAAAACGGAAAGAAAAGTGAAAAAGAGAAGAGAAAGAAGAGAAAAGGAGACAAAACGGAAAGAAAAGTGAAAAAGAGAAGAGAAAAAAGAGAAAAGGAGACAAAACGGAAAGAAAAGTGAAAAAGAGAAGAGAGAA
This sequence comes from Crocodylus porosus, assembly GCF_001723895.1. Lineage (NCBI taxonomy): Eukaryota > Metazoa > Chordata > Crocodylia > Crocodylidae > Crocodylus > Crocodylus porosus. Next base: position 23,286,196 of record NW_017728911.1, on the reverse strand, counting down.
AAAAGAGAAAA
>NW_017728911.1:23257069-23285705 GCF_001723895.1 Crocodylus porosus | reverse complement strand
AAAGAAAAGTGAAAAAGAGAAGAGAGATAAAAGAGAAAAGGAGACAAAAAACAGGGAAAGAAAAGTGAAAAAGAGAAGAGAGATAAAAGAGAAAAAGGAGACAAAAAAGAGGGATAGAAAAGAGGGAAAGAAAAGAAAAAAGAAAAAAAATAGAAAGGAAGAAGAGGGTATGTCTCTCGCTGCTGTCTGCCACTGCTACTGGCTGTGGCTTGGATCCAGGGCAGTGTCCTGCAGAGGGAGAAAGCGACACCCCAGCAGCAGCCACTGGGGCTTGGGCACTCAGGCTTTCCCAACGGTCCTGGAGTGGAGGAAGCCTGCACAGTGCCTGCCCCGGCCTCAGGCCCTGGAGAGCAGCTGTGCGTGGGCAAAGCCGGGGCCCAGGCAGGCTGGAGCAGCTGTGGTGGCTGTTCCTGGAGCCCTGGGGACTCCATGCAGCCAGGCCTTCACATCGGTGGCAGCTCTATCCTGCTCATGCTGTGCCTAGCATGCTGGGAGACTGAGCTGGGAACCCCCTGGGCCCAGTGTCTTGCAGTGGCATCCCCTCACAGGCAGGTCAGATGCTCCCCATCCACTCAGAGCTGTGCAGGCTGGGTTGCATCAGGTCCCACCTGGAGTGCTGCTGCATGCTGTGGCCTGAGACTGCGCAGCCCCAGGGTAGCCTATGCTTCCTGCCTGGCCCCCATTTTTCCAAGGAGCTGGCCAAGCCGACCTGCCTGCAGTGACTTTCCCGGCTCTGTCTCCTCCCCATGCCACCTGGACTCTGCTCCGAGTGCCTGGCCCAGGTGGCACATGGTATCCATCTGTCCTAGCCCTGGCTAGGCCCAGAACGTGCCCATCTTCTGGGATCCTCCAGCTCAGCTACCTTGCACAACACCTGCCCAGGCCCAGCCTCACCCATCCGTAGCTCCCCTTCAGGGGCTGGGCCGAGGTGGAGGGTGCAGCCTGGGGGCAGGGTCAGCAGAACACAGACAATGTACCTGCCTGTGTTCTCCTGAGTGCCCCCGGTGCCTGCCGTGGTGCTGGGATCTGTGGATGCTCCGGAGAGCCTGGAGCAGCAACTTTAAAAACAATTTTTTTTTTAATTTCCTTGCATGTCTCCTAGCATGCCAGGAAAAATGTCTCCGTGTGCCACTAATTGACATGCTTGTCAGGGGTTGCCTGTCCCTGGATTATGATCTTTTAGATGTTGAAGAATAAGTTGATCTATTAATTGAATTTATGAGAGAGAATCTAATTATTTCTGCCTGGTTTCTTCTCAACAAAATACTGAATTCCAGTACATATTCACAGTCTAATTCATATTGTTTGAGTGTCGTTGGCTGCAGGTAAGAAACATACTGTTTTCTTTTTTTCTTACTTTCTCTCCCCTACCTTATTTTGGGTCCCGGGGTTCCCCTTTTCCCCTTCAGGGCCATATTGTGCCGTCACCCTGTGACATAACACCCCCCCCCAAGCTGCCTTGGGGCGTTCCATTGGGGCTTGTCATCTCCCTACCTGGCCGGACCTTTGTGTCACCTTGCTCATGCTCCTTCTTGTCACCTGGAAGCCTCATTTCACATCTAGATAGAAAATCTGCAGTTACATTATAAATCCCAGGGCGACGTGTTATGCGGAATTTGAAAGGCTGGAGGGCCAAGGCCCATCTCATAATTTGTGCATTGTCAATCTTTGCTGTCCCTAGCCATCGCAATGGCGTGTGGTCCGTTATTAACGTAAACTCTTGGCCCATTAGGTAATACTGAAAATGGTTTATGGCCCACCGTATGGCTAGGCATTCCTGCTCGATCGCGGCGTACCTTGTTTCTGCAGGGGATAGCTTACAGCTGGCATATGCCACGGGCCTTTCCATCCCCTCCTTCTCTTGAGTTAGAACTGCCCCAATAGCCGTCTCTGAAGCATCGGTCTGTAATATAAAGGGTTTTGTGAAGTCTGGGGCGTGGACCATTACCTCTTCACATAAGGCTTTCTTTAATTGTTGAAAACTTTGTAGCATTTCAGCAGACCACTTCACCCCCTTTTTTCCCAGCCCCTTCAGTGCGTCAGATAATGGTGCTGCCAACTTGGAAAAATGGGGCACGAAGCGCCGGTAATAGTTGACTAGGCCTAGGAATGACCGAAGCTGTTTTGGGGTTTGCAGGGCTTGAAACTTCCGTATTGCCTTGACTTTATCTGCCAACAGTTTAATAATTCCTTGACCTACCAGGAACCTTAGGTACTTTGTTTGGCGTTGTACCAAGGCGCATTTCCGTGGGTTTACTGTTAGTCCCGCCTTCCGTAACTCTCCCAGTACTGCCTTTAGAGTTTGTACATGCTGGGGCCAGGATTGGGTAAAGATTACTATATCATCAATGTATGCCGCTGCGTAGTTAACATGAGGTGCCAAGATTTTTTCGATCTGGCGTTGAAAGGTTGCTGCTGCCCCATGTAACCCAAACAGCATATGTACAAACTCAAAAAGCCCCCATGGGGTACCAAAAGTGGTTTTGGGTCTATGCCGTGGGACCACCGGAATTTACCAATACCCTTTTGCTAAATCTAGGGTAGATATAAAGGTGGCTGATCCAATTCTTTCTACCAACTGGATGATATGGGGCATAGGGAAAGCGTCAAAAATGGCTATCTTGTTTAGGCATTGGTAATCAATACACAACCTCAGGGTCCCATCTGGTTTCGGAACGGGGACCAATGAACTTCTCCAGCGGCTCCTTGAAGGTCTAATCACTCCCAGCTTCAACATCATCTCAATTTCTTGTTGTATTTCGCTCGTGAGGTGATGTGGTATAGGTCTCCACCGATCCCGAACAATCGCACCGGGAGGTGAATGGATTGCATGACTAACCCCTTGCGCCCACCCCAGTTCTTCTCAGAACACGTCCCTGAACTCTTTGACAAGAGCTTGGATCATTCCTTGTTGTTCTTCGGATAACTCCTTCCCAATGGGAATATCCCACTCCACTGTTTCCGCCTCAGCCTCCGTCTGGCTCCCTTGGGGCCCCAGGTCTTTGGGTTCTTCTTCCACAAAGGCTGCCCAACCCTCCAGTTGCTTCCACTCCTGGAGCAGATTGACATGGAAGGTCTGTCGTGTCCTGCGATGCCCGGGTCGGTACACCTCATAGTCTACCGGTCCTGCCCTTCTAATTATTTCAAATGGACCTTGCCATTGAGTTAATACCTTACTCATAGAGGTGGGTAGCAGGACAAGGACCCATTGGCCCGGTTGGAACTCCCATTCTTTAGCCCTTGCATCGTACTTTTCCTTTTGTTGCAGCTGGGCCTGTCACAGATTCTCCGTGGCAATGTCTCGTGCCAACTGTACTCGATGATGGAAAATTCTGACAGTAAGTGGGTGTCTCCACCCCTGGTGGTGAAGGACATTCCCAGTCTTCTCTTAGCATTTGTAGAAGCTCTCTAGGTCTGTGCCCCAGAAGTAACTCGAATGGTGAATACTTTAGGGATTCCAACGGGGAGTCCCTAAGAACGAAAAGTATTAGGGGAAGGCGTAAATCCCATTTCTGGGGCTCTTTCTGGATGCATCTGTGGAGCATCCTCTTAATGGTCCCATTTAGCCGCTCTATGAGACCATTTGTTTGTGGGTGATACATGGATGCGCGCAGTTGTTTTATCCGCATGGTCTGACACATTGCTCTTAAGACCCCAGACCTAAAATTGCACCCTTGATCCGTTAAGATCTCTCGTGGGATCCCCACTCGGGCGATCCATTTTATCAGTTCTGCTATTCGTGGCGCTGTAACTGATCTCAAGGGGACTGCCTCGGTATCTGGTTGCGTAATCCAGGATGTACTGATTGCCCGCATTGCTTCGGGGTAAGGGGCCTACTATGTCCATTGCAACTCGCGAGAATGGGGTCTCTATGATTGGTAGAGGTCGCAAGGGGGTGGGATGTGGATGATCTTCTCGGGCCTTTTGACACTCGGGGCACGCGGCACGTTGTCGGACTACATCCTCCGCAACTTGCAGCCAAAAGAAGTACCAGGTAATTCTAGTGACTGTTCTGTCCCGGCCCACATGTCCCCCTGTGGGATTTGTATGGGCTAGTCACCAAATGATTTGCCTGAAACACTTCGGATCCATTAACTGGGTCCTTTCCATGCCTCCCGCACCTTCTCGCGCTATCTGATATAAGAGACAATTTCTTACTTCATATCTGGGGTATCTTGTTGGGGTCGAGGTTGAAGACTCCCCAGGGTCCACCTGGTGGTGTGCCATTGGTGGAGCTCCACGTCTTCCTCCTGGGCTTCTCTGAATTGTTGGCAGCTAACAATGTCCCGGAAGTCAATCGCACCAGCGTCATCCTCGTTCTGATCCTCCTCTTCTGCTTCTCCCCACCAGCCCTCAGGCCTCCTTAAGTCTCGACGACTCTTTTCCACATCTCAGACCCGCTCCAGTGTGTCATATAAGGGGCTCCAGTCACACCCCAGGAGCATATCACACGCCAAGTGTGGGGCCAGCCCTATGAGAAGTTCCCCCTGATGTTCCATGACCTTGATCCATACCCATTGCTGGGGGATATCTTGAGTCTCCCCATGCAGACAGGAGACTTTCACGGGGTTTGATCGGGGCCCCGAGCTAGTTGTTACGAGGTTGGCTTCGATCAGTGATTGTGCGCATCCCGAGTTGAGGACAGCCGGCAGGGGACGGCCGTTGACCTTAACACATACTGTTGGCCTATTCCACACAGCACTCTCTGTGCCACTACTGAAGCTGCAATCCATCGGCTCCGTAGACGCGCTCTCTCTGTAAGCCCAGATGGCCCCATGGGGTGCTGTGTCTGGATGCCATCTTTCGCTCGCTCGTCCAGGACATTCTTTGGCAAAGCGCCCTGTTTTTCCACAATGGAAGTGGATGCCATCCCGATTTTGCCCCTTTTTGTGGTAGATGCCGGCATTCTTGGTCCTTCGAAGGCTGTTGAGGAGGTACTGTGGTCTTCCTCTCCTTAGGATAATACCCCTCGGAGGCAGCGAAGGCTTCTGCCAGTTTCAGGGCCTCTTCTCAGTTCCTTGGGGAATGTTGGTGGACCCACTGTTGTACACGTTCCTCCAGATCATTGAGGAGCTGTTCGAGGATAATGTGGTCTATCAGCATCTCCCTGTTGCAGGTCGACAAATTAATCCACTTCCCTCAGGTGTCCCTCTGGTGTTTTAACAGGAGATGGGGCCGTTTTTCTTCCCCGCCCCCCTTCTTGGCTCTGAACAAGCGTCTATAATACTCTGGGTTGATTTCCAACCGATACAATATTGCCTTCTTCACGGCCTTGTAGTCCCTTGCCTCTTCCCGGGAAAGCGCACAATAGGCCGCCTGGGCTTTCCCCACAACCAGCGTGCCCAACTGGCTAGCCCAGTATCCCTTGTCGAGCCCCATTAGGATGGCATGCCTCTCAAAATCTTCTATATAAGCTTAAGGATCGTCTTTGCCTGTCATGCGAGGCATTTTAAAAGATGTCAGCCCACGTCTTAGCCACTCCTGTTGTCACCCCAGCATCTTTTGTTGTGCATCCACTATCTGGGTCAACATTTGTAAATTCTGACCCAACATATTGGGAGGGTTCAGGGCCGCGGGTTGCATTATGGGCTGTACTTCTTTTCTTGGGTTCTCAGGGAACTTCCCGGCCAATACACCACTTTGCAACCGGCAGGCCTCGAACATAAGGTCTCACGCTGCTCGGCCTCTGGCGTATCAGCTTGCCTGCCGCTTCGTTCCTGGAATCGTCTATTCCGGATCGGTCTTAAAGGTAGTCTCCACCCCTATTCCGCCTGCCACGACTTTGCTGTAACCTTCAGTGGAGAGGCCGACTACTTTAGCTTATCCGATGTTGGGACTCTTGGGGTGATGGTCTTCTGTGCGGCACTGCTCTCCCCTACACCTCGCCCTGATACCCAGCCACACCAAGTTGCTTGTGATTCCTGGGGCTGACCCTCGCCTCGTGATGCCCAGATGTAACTGGTGGCAAGCCCATGGGGCTTGTCCTGACCCTCAGTCCAGTCGCTTAAGGAATCCTTCTAAGGTTCCTCCCCGTCCCTCTAACTGTGGGTCTGTCGCAGAGCACTTAGGTGCCCTGCGCCTGAGAACAGCGATGGCTCCAGAGAGTCCCCTAGCAGTGAGAAGGGGGAGGCACAATCGCCAGTCACCAGGGCAATACAGGTGCTGGTTGCTGGGGCAACTGGCGAAACCCCCTGACAGGAAGGGGCAGGGCTTAGCTCTTCTTAAACACAGGCAGGAGGCTAGGTTGGCAGTTCCTCCTCTGACAGCCAAGGAGTGAGGAGCTCAGCCAGTGCGGAGAGAAGGCCAAGATTTGGCTGCACGAGTATCCGCAGGTTGCTGCCATGAGCTGGAGTATTTTTGCCTAGTAAGGATTAACTGTTGTCTGACCAGACGGTTTAGCTTTATGTTATAGCCTGGGGGCTTTGTGTTTTGTGTTTACTGTTTAACTGGAGGACCGGATGAGGCTATTAGGGGTGGAGGAGGCCTCATAGGGACTCCCCAGTAGCGGGGGGGATTCCTGGCACCAGAGAAGGCGCAGTATGTTGCGGGGTGCATTGGCCTAGCCCGAGAGTGCAGAGGAGCTCTGAGAGTGCAGAGGGGTGGCGAGGAGCCCCAATCATTATTGATCACAGCTGGTCGTAGTTTTAAAAAGATGCAGCTAATTAGCCGCATGGTTCCCGCCTCCACTTCCGGCTTTCCTGCGTCGTTGGCTGCAGGTAAGAAACTTATTGTTTTCTTTTTTTCTTACTTTCTCTCCCCCACCTTCTTTTGGGTCCCAGGGTTCCCCTTTTCCTCTTCGGGGCAAAAGGAGGGCTGAGACGTAACAGGGCCAGAGTCAGATTACACCAGCACCATCTGCGAGGCTTGGGCTGCGGTGTAGGGGAGGAAAAGAAGCCTCAGATAGCGACCCCTGTCATCGGGGCGCGTAGAAATGGGCAGCCTCCTGCTAATTACAGCAATCTATTAAATAAGATCAAGGCATGGCAGGCGAATAAGCAGGCGGTTGGCCCATTACAGGAGGGCAGAGTCATACCCAGAGAGGCTCCAATAGTGGCACTCCTGTCACAGGGTCACTCAGTCAAACATCAAAGAAAAATACTACCCGCAAGTTTCCTGGGTTAAGAAACCAAAATTTGGACTCCTTGTCCCAGAGAAAATTCTCCCCTTTTGTAGTGCTCTCTGCAGCTCCCCAGATGGACTCTGGGATGCTCCCCAGACCCGTGGCGATCCCACCTGGACTTCTGGGTCTTCCTTTGCTCCCCTCTCTTCAAGGAGGCTCCAAGTGCTGGGTCTTGTCCCCAGATCCTTTTGCCGGCTCCACTGTCGCTTGCTCGGGCATCCGTCGCCTCTCCTCGGGCGTTATCCCTCCCTCTGTTGGGGGACATGTTCCAGCTTTGCAGCTGGCTGCTAGCCTCTCCCTTGCCTCCGGATGAGGCCTTAGGATCGTCTCCCCTCCTGGCTGGCCTCCAGCTCTCTCCCCCTTCCTCTTCTCTCGGGGCGTTCTTTATGCCCCCGTGCCGGCTCAGATCATTATTGATCACAGCTGGCCGTAGTTTTAAAAAGATGCGGCTAATTAGCCATGTGGGTCCCGCCTCCACTTCTGGCTTTCCTGCGTCGTTGGCTGCAGGTAAGAAACTTATTGTTTTCTTTTTTTCTTACTTTCTCTCCCCCACCTTATTTCGGGTCCCAGGGTTCCCCTTTTCCTCTTCGGGGCCATATTGTGCCGTCACCCTGTGACACTGTCCAAATTGATTTGGACAGCTTTAGCGATTCGGACAGTCCCCACTTGCTGCAGCAGGGAGCTGGACCCTGATTCCATGCTGGTAAGTAGGAGCTGTGGGGGGAGAGGGGACCATGGGAGGACCCCTGCCAGGCCCCATCCCCTGCCTCTTTCCCCAGTCCCCTGGACCACTGCCTGCTGTCCCAGCCCCCCCATGGCTGCCCCACCTGGCCCCAGCTCCTAGTTCTTAAGCCCCCACTCATCAGCTGCAGCCAAGCGTGAGGGGGGTTATCCCCACTGCCCCATGCTGTCTGGAGGGCTCTGCCATAAGCCCCATGACCCCCATCTGCTCTCCCAGCCCTCCCTTGGCTGCTCTGCCTACCCCAGCTCCCAGCCCTGTGTTGAGTATGAAAAGTATGTGGTTTCATTCATGTCTTGCTTAAGAGAGTTGAGTTGGTTTATTTGTCTGTTTTTATTTAACTTGAATATTGCAGAGAATCAATCCCATTCTAATAACAATAAGACTACAGAAAAACTGTTGAGAGAGAGCTACTTTTAAACAAGTAGAAAGCTAATTTTAGTCGGTCACAGAGATCCAGATCTTCAACAGTGCGTGCATCTATACATGCATGTTAATGTTCTTGAACAAACTGGTGCTTATTGCTCCCAGGCGTACATTTAAATGTGCGCCAGGGAGTGCAGCACATTAAGCCAGGTCAGAGCAGCCCTGGCTGGCAGATAGCGTTGGGGGGCCAGCTCGTCAGCCCACGACTGTTCCCTTGGCTCAACATGCTGTGGAGGGGCTGGCTGGGGCATGAGGGAGCTTCAGTGCATGGCTAGCCAGCAGGTATCCCCCACACTGAAGCACGCTTGTGCCCCAGCCAGTCGGAGCAGCGTCTACACAGGTGCTGCTGTGGAGCTTTTTACTCTGCAGCAGGATAGTACTTAAATACTTTGGGAGCTCTGGGCCTAAATCCCTAAAGAAGGTCCCAAATCATAAGAGCACTTGAAAGTGTGTGATCATGTACTCTGCTAAATCAGAGAGAATAGGATTGTTTGACATTCCTTCCAGGTAGTTACAAATTATAGCAATACTAATAGTCACACTTTCAAAGCTGTGAATAACCACCTTTTGGTACTTTCAGTAATATCCAGTAATTGAATTATTTTGACAACCAAAGTGAGCATGAAAAAATGTTATGAGTACAAAATAAGAAGTAAAAGTTCATAATATAGTAATGTAGTAAAAGTCCATTTTAAGTACCACTGTTGTAAACTCCTTTGCTAGACAACCCAGGAAGGATAAAATTGTAAGTGTGAAACATGGGAGATATGGTTTCAGTTTCTAGTACTGTGGCCAATTTCTTGGGATAAGAATACTTCACTGCTTTATGTTGGTATGATGAGACAAAATATTAATGTTTGTTAAATACTCATAAAAATACACAGAACCATACAAACGCTTTTGAATCTTCGTCTCAAGTCTCTGTCTGTCCCATTCTAAAAGGAAGAATAGGTCCATCATAGATTTAGGTAGATGAGATTTTTAAATTTAGAAAGTGAATCAGCCTAGGGACATTTGGCAGTGAGAGGATTCCTTTAACAGTGGCTGGCTTGCTGTACATTGAGCCTTCATATTTAGTCAGTTAAGTTTTCTCTAAATTTCAAATGTAGATGTAATGTTAAATTTATAATAAAACCCAATAATTTTAAGCTTTAATCCTACTAAGATTTATTCACATATTTACCTTTGTGATTGAGATCAAAATACCAGCAAAAATGTGTAGAACCTCAGACAAATATGAGCCCCACAAATTTGTGTCATAAAGAGACAGTGAGAAAAGAAAGAAATTGCACATTTTACTAAGCTTACGCTTCATCTAATTGATTCAAGCGCACTATACACAATACCTAATATTATGTCTTTGCTGAAGAAGAGCCTCAGTTCAGTTGAAATCCTGAGTTTATCCTGAAGTTAAAAGGATAGTATTGACAACTTTTTTGCTAAACATTGCTCTTTTTTTTTAAAGCTATTGCTACTCAGTGTATTGATCCTGAAAGAATGTCAACTCAATCAGACAAGCTTAGAAAATCAAAGGTATATTATTTATTTGTAAACATATTTTTAATTGTCTTACACATTTAGGGAATTTTTATATATGTTCCCGGGGGGAGGTGGCTTTAATTTGAGTGGTTCTGAGAGCCTCTCTAATTAAAAGCATCTGTAGCGTCTTGTGTATTCAGCTTCCCATGCTTCAAAATGGTGGCGGGGGTGCTTTAACTAAAGCTTATTCAAAGAGCTTTAGTTAATGCAGCCCCATGGGATGCTGAATACATGAGAATACATGAGATGCAGAGGCTGCTGGACCATGCTAACTAACGTGCTTCAGCAGACTTGATTAATCAGATCTGCTCTGATGTGCTGTACAGTGCACTGGAGTAGAGTCCCCGCATATGTACAGGCACCCTTAGAACAGTTTTCCAAAGGGTACTTTATCTGGTGTCTAGGGGAAAGTTCTACCAATGCTCAGAGGGGCAAAGCTACTTGGAAAATTATAACCCTTTTTTATATTGAGGTGGGGAATGTGACATAAGACTTTTGGGTATCGCAGGCCATTGTTTTGAATTTGAAGTAATATTTGGGTATTTTATGTTCTCTTGTTGTACCTGAGAATCTCATAAGATGTTTACTTCATTGGAAAAATGCATTTAGTATTAGTTTTGAATAATTTGTTTAAAAAACATTTTTCAGGTTGCTAAATACATTCCTAAGGAATCAAGTAATAAAAATGTAGAGGTAAGTGTTACCAAATATTATAGATTGTGATATATCAACATATTATATCAAAGGATATGGAAATCAGTTCAGGAAAAGAAACAACTACAGAATCAGGCCCAAAATATATATGTATTAGAGAGTCATGATCATTTTTTTTAGTTACATACATTTCCATACATGATATAAAAGCACATCTAAATATAATATTAGTGTGTTGGTTATTCTGAATTGTGGGGCTCAATGTGTGTCTTTCTAAAATGTGCTTGATAAAGGATCTGAGGAAGCAAATGTGGCTCTTTGTCAATTCTGTGTTTTGATCCCTATAGCTCCTAGAGATTCTTTGACTTTAAGCATGAATTAAAGGACCATCTAACCAAAACTGGCTGGTAAAAGTACAGAAGGGGGAACTTTGCCAGCTAAGAATGCTAGGTTATGTCAGTAACATTACTCAGGTGTGTTCCCAAGTCTGAGCCCTAAAATAACAATTTTGAGCATATTTCATTGGATAGAGAAGCGGCTGCAGAATTCTAACGTAACCTACTACTGTAGTTTTAACTGAGCTAATTAAAGGACAATATTATTGAGATAAACAAAGATAGAAAATCTGAATTCTCCTCAGATGACAAATATAAGATCCAAAACCTACTCACTGACTTGCTTGAGCAGTAATATTGAAAACAGCATGTCAAAAACCATGGACTTCACAAGAGTATCAGTGAATAGCTGCCTGCTGCTTTGAAAATTTTGTATCACTACAAAAATGTCTAGATTTATTATTTTATATTACTTCCTGCACTTTGAAGCACAAGGTAAGCCACTTGGCTTGAGGTAAAAAATAACAGAATGTTCAAAATATAGGAAAGGTTTACATAAGGCACAGAGGTATTGTTTTCTGAACTAGAACAGTAGCCTACCATGGTCTTCTGTGCACTTGGAACATAATTACAAGTGGAAATCCACAGTGGCTACCTTCAACTAAATTACCTGGAAGATATCATAGAGTGCCCCTTAGCAAGTTTGTAGATGACACCAAGCCGTGGATAGTAGTAGATATGCTGGAGGGTGGGGGAAGGATTCAGAGAGACCTGGAGGACTGGATGGAAAGAAATGTCATGAAGTTGTGCTGCCCATGGGGCAAACCTCCCTGGGAGCTTTTTGGATCAGAAATATAGGGTTGACTTATACATTGTGTTGACTAGTGCACCAAAAAAATACAGTAATTATTAGGCCTGTGCGAATAGGGAAGTATTCGATTCAGATTCAGATTTGGCTGATTTGGAGGACAGTGATCTGATTAGGAGATTTGCATCACTGTCCTGAATTGATTTGGCCTAATCTGGTTTGGAATCTGCTTGGAAGGTTCGTCAGTGATTCGGGCCAGTCGGGTAGAGGCAGACACAGCTGGGTGGTTGCAGGTTCTCCTGCGAGTCCTTTGGCTGTGCCTGCCTGTCCCTGGGCAGGGGGAGCTGTGGGAGAAGCCCCCATGGCTGCTCTGCCTGGCTCTCTTTTTTTAAAAAAGCTCTGGGCTCACGGGCTGCATAAGCAGTGATTGGAGCCTCTGGGGGCTCATGGCAGAGCCCTCCCATGTAGTGGGGGACAGTGGGATTTGCCCTCTGCCTGGCATTCATGAGGCAGCTGCCTCATGGTGCAGGTGTGGCGCGACTCGGCAGGGTGCTCCCTGTGTCTGGGACCTGGGGCTGCTGGGGCTGAGAGGTGCCAGGCTCTGGCTGACACGTGGAGCCACTCTAGCTTCCAGGCAGCGCGCAGCACTCTGCCGAGCTGCACTGCACCAACGTAATACTACAGCCATTGCGTGGGTGCCAAGCGGGGGGAGGGGGTGATCCCTACTGCCTCATGCTGCATGGGGGGCCTCCGCTGTGATCACCCAGAGGCCCCAGTCGTCAGTGCTGCAGCTGGTGAGTGCAGAACTTTTAGGGAAAAAAAAGCCCCGCACTCACCGGCGGCAGGAACGGCATTTGGGGCCTCTGAGTGCTCGTGGCAGAACTCCCCAGCTGTCTGGGAGCTGGGGCAGCTCCAGCCAGAGCCCAGCATTGCTCAGCCCCAGTGGCCCCAGCTCCCAGGCAGTGCATGGTGCCCTGCCAAGACACACTGCACCAGCATGATGCGACAGCTGCCATATAGATGCCAGGCGGGGGGGAGGGGGCGATACCCGCTGCCCCCCACTGTGCCATGCTACGCGGGGGGTTCTGCCATGAGACCTTGGGAGACCCTGATCTCTGTTGCCAGAGCCGATGCATGGAGGAGGAGGGGGCGGTGCGATGCAGTCCTGGCTCGCTCTGGGCGGCAGCCTCTGCTCCCAGCACTGCTGCACCCACATCCCATGCCCCCCTGCCCTGCTTGGGCAACTTGTCCCAGCCCCAATCCCTCCCTCCCACACACCCCATCCCTCCCACAGTCCCAGCAGATTTACCAGCTGGAGGCAGCTGTGTCAGCTGCCTGTTTAGTCTATGGCCGAATCTCCGAAGTGGCTGAATCTTTTCTGAAGCTTTTCTGAATTGATCCAGAGCTTTTAATTGTTCTCCTGATTCGATTTGGATTCAGAGATTCGGCCTCCAAATTGGGTCGAATCATCTCCAAATGTTCATACAGCCCTAGTAATTATAAATGGATCCATATCAGAATGATAGGAGGAGGTTTTGAGTCAAGTCTCACAGGTGACTGTCCTGGGCTGAAGCTAACAGGATAAAATTCAATATTGACAAGTGCAAGGTGCTACACATTGGGACGATTAATCATAAATACAAATACAAAATGACACCTGGAATGATGGCAGCACTACGGAGAAAGATCTGGAAGTCCTGGTAGATCATAGACTCAGTATTAAGTCTGCAGTCTGATTCAGCCTTACAAAAGGTGAATGCAGTTTTGGGATGCATCAATAGAAGCAATTAGGTGCAAGACGCAGGAGGTGATAAGTGCCTTTCTGCTTGGCATTGGTTATAGCAGTGTGTAGAGTTTTAGGCTCCACATTCCAAAAAGGATGTGGAGAAGTTTAGAGAGGGCCCAGAGGTGGTTAACAAAAATAATACATGGTTTGGAAGCAAGTCATATGAGGAGAGGTTGAAGGAGCTAGGTATGTTCAGCTTGCAGAAAAAGTGGTTAAGAAGGGACATGATAGCAGTTTTCAGATACTTGGAGGGTTGCCGTAATGAAGAGGAAAAGCCTTTTCTCTCTTGCTATAGAGAGTAGGACACAGATAGGTGGCTTGAAGTTGCAGTAAAATAGGGTTTATTGGATATCAGGAAAAACTTCTTGACTGTTAGGTGAATGAGGCAGTGGAATACACTGCCAAGGGAAGTTGTGGACTCTGCATCACTGAAGATGTTCAAGAAGAGCTTGGACAGCCACTGCTTTGGGGTGACCTAGGTATAGCTATATTTACATTCTACTGTGGGTATTTCCCAAGCTTCTGGGCTATGATGATTGCCGCATGGGGCTGGGAAGGAATCCCCCCGGCCCCCCCTGCTGCATGTCAGGGCTTGTTTGTTTTTAAAAAGCCTTCCTCAGAGGCATTGGATGCTGGCTACAGGGAAGGCTGGAGATTTTGACTTGGGTGTGCTAGTGTTCCTGGTGGGACTTAAACCCAGTCATTCCTAGCTAAAGGGTCAGGCCAATTGCCATATTTTGGTCAGGAAGGAATTTTACCCTATGGTCAGATTGGTATGGCCAGTGGGGGTTTTGCCTTCCTCTGTAGTGGGGGCCATGGCCCTCTAACTGGGATCTCTCAAGCCTATATTAACATCCACATTGGCTGCTGTCTTCCCCCTGCTTTACCTGTGACAGGTTGGTGTGTTATGTCTTGGGTTTTGTGTCAGGTTTATCTGCATAGTTTGGCTAGGAGGTTAGACCATGGATTTCTGTAGGATGGTTTGGATAGGGATGATCCTACCTCTTGCTGGTAATTTGCTGACAACTAAATGAAAATTACTTGCTGGTAAACTGGACCTCTTACTAGGACTGAATAATGGGAACAAACAATTGGTGAAGAAACTGCTGATAAAATGTGGCTCCCAAAATGGGACATCTCTGTTATAGAGTAAGTGTCTTTAATTTCAGATTTAAAAAATTTTGGAGATATGTTTTTTCTGATATCCTCAGCAGAATAGCTGTGCAAATCTAAGATAACTAAAAGCATAATAATTAGCTTGTACAATTAAACTTTTTTTTTCCTGTTTAGAACTGTCAGTACCCGGGTTTCAAGGTAAAACAGCTTTCAGAACTGCCGAGACACTTAGATGCTGCAGATCTGTGGGACTTGGTTATAAAAGCTCAAAATTTCAAAGTATGTAGTCTTCACTCCATTTTGCTAAGTAGAAATTGCTGACATAAATTATTCAAAATCTTTCAGAGATCAGCCTTATCACGTGGTCCTTTTTTCCATTAAGTTTTTTGTATCTGCTTTAGGTACTCCTGAAGGATACCAAAAAGATAAACCTAGACAATTATGTCCTTTATTTATTACAGAACAGGCTGACCTGTTCTGTAATAACAGGCAGCAACAATGAAAGCTTGCCCTACTCTAGCAGCTCAAAGCTAAATATTGTTTTGAAAGAAACTATGTTAGAGTAATTTACAGTTGTAAACTCAGACTTAGAAGCTGTGAATCTTTAATGCTGCGCTCTACTATTCAAGGCCAATTCTGCTTATTATGCCAGCAGGAAGGAGGTCCACCAAGGATGATTAAGGTGAAACATTGCCTCAGAGGACACTGCTGACCAAAAGAATACAGTTTTACATACTTGTGGCATATGTTCACCAAGAGAATGGAAGTAATGTGGAAAAAGCCATCTTGAAGAACTAACTGTTCTTTTTTGGGTCCTGTCTTCCTCTCACCCAAACCCTCTCAGTCTTTCCACTTCAATATTACCTATGTTTGACATCCCCGTATCTTAATTTCTATTTTTTTTTGCATTGAGTAATCATAACTTGCCCTGACTATTTTCATCTTTATAAATACAAAGTTTTCATTTCTGATCAGTATAAAAACTATAATTCTATATGTGGAGTACTATTGCAGTTGTTTAACATTCACTTTTTTTGTAAAAGAGACTATTGTAAGCACTATGTCATTTGTGCACCACATTTTTCTGGAATTCATGCACTTTGATTGAATGTCAGATTTATTTATTATGTCAGTTATTAAATTCTGTCATTTGTTCAAGGCCAAGTAGTGTCAGTATGACAAAAAGCAGACTTTATGGAATTGGGGATGGAGCTAAAATTCAGGATTTTGAGCTGTCTAGGTCATCTGTTTTTCTAAATAATAGGCAATATGCCAGTACGTATGCACAAGCACTTTTTTAAGTAAAAAGTTTGTACACTTAAACACTCATGTTGAAAGCTGGTAATGGAATACTAAACTTCAGCAGTAAGGTTGATATGTCAGTCCCTCAAAATATACATTATTATAATTTCCACATATAAAAATATTGCTGGCAGAGAACGTTAATAGAGCTTAACACCTTTGTGGTGTAAATAGACAAAGGTTATACTTCTGCAGCTTTCAATTTAACGGGTGGTAGTGCTTGGCCAGTATGTAAGTATCCTTTTCAAAGGCCCCAGCACATGTTACACTTAAGACATGATTAACCAGTTAATCGCATCTTAAGTAGTAACCCAGCCACGTGGTAGTGCAATTAATGGTGTGATAAAACATGGACTAAGTCATAAAATTATTACCCAAAATGATGCGATAACTTTGTGGCTGGTTCCCATCACACCTTAAAATGTACATGTAGCCCGGTTGATTGGAGCTTGAGGCTTAGGGAGTGCATGGGAGCTTTTGACTTGATTGCATGCTCCCCAGGCTAGGAGAGCCCATCAGCTGACTGCCACTCCCAGCCTGCAGGACGCATGGAGTCAAGGGCTGTGATATGCTCTGGAGGTGGGAGCCCTGAGCAGCTGCCATTCCCAGCCATGGGGGTGGAATGGAGCACTTGACTGCTGCATCCCAGAGCTTGGGAGTGCAGATCAGCTGCTGCTCCCAACTGCAGGGGTGCATCAGAGGCCTTGTCTCTGTCATGCCCCAGGCCACTCACTTGCTGAGGTGCCACAGAGTCAAGGACTCCAGTGCACCCCTGCAGCTGGAAGCAGCTGCTGATTTCTGTGCCCAGGCACCAGGTTGCAGCCGAGACGTTTAAGTTTCTTGCACCTGGAGACTGGGACTGGCAGCTGATTGGGGCTCCTAGGCTTGGGGTGCAACAGAGTCATTGACTCCACTGCTCCTTGGTGGGTGTCAGCTGATCTTTGCTGCCAGCCTCAGGGACATATTGGACCCCTTGACTCCAATGTGATCCTGAGGCTGGTACCAGGGATCAGCCAACTGGTGTCCTAATAGCCTGTGCAGGGGGTAGCCAGGATCATCATGGCGGGGGATCCTCTTCCTCCCCTCCCCCCACCCCTTGTCTCTCACCTATTAACTACCTCAGTTTACACTTTAACTGAGTGGCTTTCTTGCATATGTAGTGGCCTCTGGTTGTTTTACTACTCCATCCAGGAAGAGCACAGACCAACTGCAAATGCTTCCTCTGCCTGACAAAGGGTATTTGTACCTGAAAGCTTGGACAGAAGAATTTTTCTAACTATTTGAGTTGGTCTAATAAAAGATATTGGATTTACCCAAAGAACTTTGTCAGAACTTTACCTATACTCTCACTAATTTTGTGGGCATTAATGTGCCCTGATTTTCAGTTGTATTGAACATCTGAGATTGCAGTCCAACTTCATGGAAGCTGCAGTTGCTTTACACATGAAAATCAGGCAATGTGTTTATCTAGTTTGGGACTCAATGTTAAGATACCCAAAGTAGAGGACTAAAAGTGTCTTTTTTTTTTTTTTCCAATTCTGCGAGACCTGGGCAGTACCCTCACGAGGTTTTTTCCAAGTAGCTGCTGAAGCCAAGAAAAGTTCATGCTATCTGCTGAATTTTATTTTGGAGCACACAGCTCATTGTCTTTATATTTTGTTTTTCAATCTCTAGAATCAGGATAAATAAATTAAGAAAATTTTTTGTTTTAACAGAGAGCTGTCTTTAAAGTTTGGAGAAAGTTATTTCTCTCAGAAGCATCTATTGCTGTTTTCCAGGATTCTTTTTGGTGGTGGTTTCTTCAGCAATTTCAGGTATAAATTGATGTTAAATATTCTTATCCATGTTAAATATTCTCATCTGTTCTAGTCAAATGAACAA
The DNA here is from genome assembly GCF_001723895.1 of Crocodylus porosus. NCBI lineage: Eukaryota > Metazoa > Chordata > Crocodylia > Crocodylidae > Crocodylus > Crocodylus porosus. Next base: position 23,267,999 of record NW_017728911.1, on the reverse strand, counting down.
AATACAAATTCTTGGCTGTACAGAGGTGTGATTCTATTCTCATGGGAGAGATTGAATAGAGTCTTCAACAGCCATGGGTGGGGAGGGGGTTGTCTGGGAGTAAGCAGGCTGGGGGGTTAAAAATAGCCCAGTTGGCAGGCAGGGCAGAAGTAGGAAGAGCACAGCTCCAGGTCTGTAATGAGCAGCTGGGCTTCCTCAACCCCAGGGCTGCACTTCAAACTTGTAGAGGCATTAGTTAGGTTGGGCTAACTTGTTCCCGATATAACTTAATTCATATCCTGAGGTTAACTAATTCAGATTGGGCCAACCATATTTTTGCCCAGCCTAGCCCCCACCCCCCACCTCCCAGTGTCTATAAAAATCAGCCCTTTGATTGACCTAATCCTAGTTAGGTTGATCTAAGTGTAACGTCTGCACATGCCCTGTAACTTTAACTCAAAATATCAATAGGTACCTTGTTGAAAAATAGATAAGGTGTTTATACATTACAGGGCTGTTGTTGTGGTCATTGGTCATGATTTGGTGTAGCATTTAAGCAAATGTGGGACTGACACTATAACAGAATGTAAAATGGTTACAGTGTTGCTTCTTGTATTAGCAAATCAATGCTACAAGAAATTCGTACAGCTTAATTCAGCCTGGTATGTTAACTCCTGTGAGTAATCGCGTTACTTGTGTTTAAGTAAGCTGCAGAGTAGTAGTCTAAATTTCACATATCATTGTATTAACCTATAATATGCTTTTGATTTTATGTTGAAACACTTTTTTCCAATTTTCTTTTCCTTTTAAGACTAACCAGGAAGATCAAGACCACTTATTTGACAGAATTGCAGGCAGTTTTGTGGGACTTTTCCAGTGTGTTCCCAGGAATACAAAAGATGCGTTTTTTCAGGTAGCAGTACAGTGGTTTAGGATTTCAAGTTTTTAGGATCTTGTCTTTCCTCTTCCAAATACTATTCTCAAATGTATTAACTGCATGGAAATTAGATAGTTAAAAGGGGAAGGTATACAGAGACAGCATCCTTTACTTAGAGATCTACAAAAATTGCTCTGCTTAAAACTACATTGTATAGCCAAACAAAAGAAAGAGAAATGAGGACAAAGCTGGTACTTGAGTAACATTTTCACAATGCACGTAACTTTGGAGTAGAGCTGGTAAGAAACTTTCTTGTTGAAAGTTTTGTTGAAAATGAAAGTTCCTCGAGTCTGAAATATTTAATTTGAAACATCTTAGATACAACTAACTTTTATAACTAAAACCAAGTGAGAGTTCTGAGAAAACTGCCTGGGTTCCTGGAAGGTCTCCCCTGGAGTTGAAGATGTTGGAAACAGTGGGCAGACATGTTTTCTGGGGCTTATCCTGAGTTAGGGACCCTAGGAAGTGAGAGTTCCCAGCCCCAAGGCATTTCACAGCCATAGTCACCTATCAGATGTGCCCCTGGGTTTACTCTGCGGCTGGAGACCTCGGGGATTCCTTTCAGCTGTTCAGGAAAGTAGAAGTTCTTGTCCTTCTATTAACAGTACAACTGACAAGAATGTTAGTTTCATTGAGCAGCTGTAAAGTCTGGGGAACACATGGTTTACTGAAAATTGAAAAAACAAAAGAAAAGTTTGAGGTTTTATTATATTGAAGCCATATTCCAGAAGGGACAAATACATTTCCTAGAAACTAGAAATCCTCGTTGTTAGCCAGCTCTACTTAAGAACATAAGCCGTATTGAAAGACATTGAGACTTAGGTACCTATCTTTCTTTTGAAAGAAACCTAGGCTGCTCTGTTACTTAAGCTTGGACCCATAAAGATAATTAGGCATCTAACTGCTATTTTGATACTTAAAGTCCCACTGATATCAATGGAATTGTTATTTTAAATGGAGTATAATTATCTAAAATACCTTTTGTAGATCTGGCCTTTTTAAATATGTCACTCTATGTAGCACCCTGACAGTGAAAGTTGCAATTCCGACTTCCACTGTATTGCATGTAAGTTAACGGTAACATAACCATCTCTTCCATGAAGGTTCATAGATGACCTTTAACTCAAGAAGGGAGGGGTTGAATCTTATCTTGGGACATGGTCAATTAATTTCTGTAAGGCACTTTGTGATTCTAATGAGACATATATACATATACTTATACTCTCTTCTTAATAATGCAGCTATGTAGAAAACGTTGTAAATTTATGTGAGGTGTTCAGAAACTCTTGTGATGAGTATCAGAGAAAAACTAGTAAATAAGGATGTCTTGCTACTTCTGTCAGAAGTTCTGAGTCTGCCTTGAGAAGCTATGCCCCTTGGAACTTACTCCTAGGTTGTGAGTCTGTTTTAAGCTGTTAACAAGCAATTATCTTACCTTTTCTTAAACAAACAATAATTTATATTTGAGATTCTATACCAGTATTTTAAGGATGTTTTTCAGTGGTACAAATGGCACTTAGGCATTTAATTCTCATAAGGTTCTGCAGAAATTAGACACCCTGTATTTGTGCTTCTTGAAAATCATTCTTTTAGTTAAGTTACTCAGCAATTTAAAAAAAAGTAATAATAATTAAAAAGGTTTCTTAGACTTATTCTGTCAGCTTTCCCTCCTTTCTTTGGGAACTTTTTAGCTACGCAGTCATACAGACCATCAGAGGAAAGCTAGCTATCAGGCCAATAAAGAGCAGAAATCCCAAATATCTTGTTCTGGTGGGATCCATTGGCCTACAAACCACATTGAAGAACTAGAAGTAGAGAGATTAATGTAAATAACTGTCGTAAGGTGTATTATGTGACAAACAACAACATCCTTTAGACCAGAACCATCATATGTCCTCAGATTTTAAGTTCAGAGTAATTTGTAGTAGAGATGGCGTTTTATATGTAATATAGTGATGGATACCAAAATTATAGAAAACCAAGGGCCTGGATTCTTTATTTCCTTATTAATATTACCTGAATAGATTTAATTTTTGAGCTTTATAGAAATGTGGACATAATCCACAATGTCGGGTATCGCCGTCCCCTGTGGACCAGACAGACCCCACTTAGGGTGTTATCAGCTATAATTGGGGATCTTACACGCGTATGTTTCGCTTGCCATGACTTGATGTTAACGGAGTTGGTTCAGATACCTTCATGTGTAGTCCAATTATTAGTCTCACTGGCGTCCCGTGAGGTCCCGAGTTTCTGAGGGCTCTGCCACCCTTACACCCTTGCCCGTTACACTGGGTGGTAGCCAGCCAATTGGTCCAGCCACGTGTCCTCAGTTTCTCTCGAACAAACAGCAAAAGAAAGTTCAGAAAGAAAACATGAAAATAGAGAAGGCTCTCCTGGCCTGTGTCGCTGCTCCAGCTGTCTGCAGCCACACTCGAAATCAAACCTGACCTTCATTGGGTCAGTCTCAGTTGTTGGCTCTCTCTCTTTCTCTGAGAGCCCTTTGTAGAGCTTTCCATGATTTCTCTTACCAGCTTAAGTCTATACTATTGGCTTGTGCCACTATTACATGTACTTCGGTACTCCAAAGTCAGTAGTGCCCCTCCATTAGGGTTCTTCTGGTACCCTTCTCCCGGGGGGCTCAGCCAGCTCTTGGCCAGGAAACAAACAGTCCTGCTCCCCGCAGGGGCCAGCAAACTGGGGTTTTGCTCTCTGCCAGAGGCTCCTACCAGCACTCAACGTTGCTTTTAGAGTTCCCCGCAGCATGTGCCGGCATGCTCCACCACCTCCTCCTCTTCTTCCTCCTCTTTCTGGTTCTGCATTGTTGCTTCCTGCCTGTCCCAGGCTCTTCTTTATACTGGTGGGGGAATTATCGGTCCCTCCCTTCCCGACACACCTGGGTAAGGGGAATCTCTGTCGGGCTCCTTGGAGCTGCAGACCCGGGGCTGCTAAACCTTTGATTAGCCCGTAAGTCTTGGAGCCTGGTGGCTCCTTCTCTCTCTCACACACAGGTATGTGGATGCTGTGGCAGAATGCCACCTTTGTCTCTCCCCAAAACTCTGCTATGTGACAATTTGGTTAACATGGTCCCTGCAGAGGGCAGACATCCCATCTCTTTAGGTAACCTGAATTGGATGCATTCCTGAGGGAGGGGGAAAACCTGCTCCCTCTGCCTACGTGATTGGCATCACATACCTGGGTGAGGGGCTTATGGCTCCTTATTGTTCTAAGCAATGCCAGCCTGACTGAGAGGGGGAGCTAAAGACCCTGCCAGTCTACCCAACAACCAGTGATGCATTTCAAATTGGTTGGCTGGCAGCCAACAGGTGCTGGTCTCCATTGGACCAGGTAAATGAGGTCATAAAGTCTATATAAGTTAAAGACCGCCCAAGAGGAAGGGCAGTAGCCATGATGAAAACGCAGAGAGAGAAGTGCTGGACTGAGACTTGCTGTCTTGCTTGAAACTCATAATCAATCAACTGCCTGTCTCCAGAGGGAATCTCCACCTGCCTCTGGATGATACCTGTGAGTAAGCTACCTGAGATCTAACTAGATATATAGCTTTCATTAACTCAGATGTGTGATCAAAGGCTGCCCAGACACCCTTTTTGCTCTATGGGATTTCTCTGATATTGTTCTACTGTGTACCCTATTTCAAACCTACCCCTTGTAACCAATAAAGTTCTCCTTTGTACCTAGCATGGGAGACTTGTTGGGAGTGGGTCTAGATTATGCCTTGGGGTCCCCTTGGTTCGGCTGACTTAGGGAGACCACTATTTGCGCTTCAGACTGAGGGAAGCACCCCAAGTTCTTGAAGTGGGTCGAGTACCCTCAAGGGCTACTGGGCCTGTGTTTCCCAGTGGGCACAGAGCCAGGATCACTCCAGACCCTGGGTGGTGGTGCTTTTACCCCCAAGCTAGTGGGTATGCTCCAGGAAGGGGGTCGGCGAGACATGAGGACCTCCCAGGGAGCCTGGAGGGTGGTTGGGCACAGTGAGGTTGGTGGCTCAGCTCAGAAGCACCCCTTACTGGCCCACCACAGATGCATACATCTCGCCCACAGCATTTTAGCTACAGAAAACGAGTTGTGTGTGACCATGTGAGAGAGAGAGAGAGAGGAGCAAGAACATGCTGATTCTAGAAAAAATGTGGGAATGGCTTATGTTCAGTATGAAATTAATATTTGGCTCACAGCAAATGACCAATGAAATGTAATGCTACAATAAACAGGGCAGAATTCTTCAAAATGCTTACTTTTCATTACATATGGTGATTACTTAAATCTTACATAATTTTTATTTCATAAACTGCATTTTAGCCCAGAATTAATAATTTTAAAAAAAAGAGTCTAGAATTATCACTTTCCAATGCTTCATCTAGCTGTTAACTCTGATGTTTACTCCTGTTTATTGAGGTTTTGAGCTACTAGACCTGCTGTTATGTTTGATATAGTTGTTTTAATCTTTCCCACATGTAATGAAAGCTCCAACTACTTTGAATGCAGCAGTTCAGTGATTGGTACTTTTCATTTGAGTACACTTTATGAAAAAAGAGTTTGTACTACATTAACTTTAGTATGGAAGGAGTTTGGGTAAGCTTATTATATTAACTGTAATATTTATTTTGGCAGGTGTACCCTGATTGTTTGTCACAAGTCATTTATGTTGCTTTCTGTGAAGCATTTCCAGAATCCACTACATATTTTGATGATGAGTTCAAGGATGGACTAGTAGATCTAATCTTTCAGTGGGTATCAGGTACTGTTAATTAATTGACATATTTAAATTGTAAATCTTCCAGATATTAGCATTTCAGTATAGCTTTCCTTCATTAAGACTATAGGTAGTATTTAATAATAGTAAGAATTGCTCTGTTACACTTGGTGTTCTCAAAGCTTTCTCATCTAAAGTGTCACTATCACAAATTCCAACTGCTGGCTCTGTAGGGTATTGGGAATTGAAAACAATTGGTAGTAGATCAGAAAGCAAATGCAGAGACTCTGAGCTGAGTGTTCATCTTCCCTCTGGAACATATTTTCTTTCTTATTTAGAAAAAGATAAAATGAGACCTGACATATTTCAAAATGCTTAGGAAAAGGGTATACAGTTCTTCACAAGCATTAACTGTTAACTATTCTTTATAACCCTCTCAACAAATCTGTTTACTCTCTCTGATTTTCTAATTGTAGTGCTTCTCATGATGCGTACATAGCAATCTAACTGGGCTTCCGTGTTTTTTGTTTAGTAATATTAGTTAAAGCAGAATGTCCATCCTCTGATGTTTTTGTCTTGCTGTACCGGGAAATATTAGACAGTCTTGATTCCTCTAGCTTTTCCCAACTCTCATATTTGTTAACTCCATTATTTTACTGCTACTTTTGGCTCAGTACCTTTCACTTTTAAGCGTTAGCCAGTTAGATTTGGTAAAGCCTGTCTAGAACTATTGGGTTTGTTCATTTTTTAAATTGTAAATTCATCCATTGTAACTTTTCATATGAAATATTACTCCATGTTTAATAGTACTATAAGATACCTCAGCACTATAAAGTATTCTGGAATATGAGTTGTTGTGAATGGGTCTTCCTTTAGAAATGAATTTATTTTGCCTGATACCTGAATGTAAGACTGATTAAAAACATTTTTCAAGCTATTATCTCTAATCTGTGGATCATTGTAGACATCATTAGAAGGCATCAGCTGAAAAAATATTTAAGCTTTTGGAATTAGCCAGCAAGGATCTGAGAATCTCCAGGGATTCATACTAGTAGTGCTATAAGTGTAAACTGCTGTTTGCAAAACTCAGCTTGTTGATTCTTTCTTGTGATCATATGGGAATATTCTGGAAGAACCTGTGTTGAGCACAGTAGTGCAGTTAACATGCAAAATCTAGCATTTCTGCTATGAATAAATGAGAAGGTGTCATGTGATTACAGAGAAAGGAAGCAGGCAGAGACAGGCCAAGAATGTCTACTGGAAGGGAGCTTTAGAGTATCTTCCCTTCCAATTAAACATGAGTATATTATAAAAGGACTTGGAACTAAAACTAGTATTCACTTCTGAAATAGCAATGAGACAATTTTTATGAGAATTATTGCAGGGATCCAGCTTTAGTTGCCATTTTAGAACTTATTTGGCAGAAGAGGTTTGATTTTACTGTTTTAAAGTTTGATCTACATGATTTACCAAATAATAATAATAATGGGTGCATCTAGATACATGATTAATGAGCATGAATAAACTCCAGAGCTTACTGCTCCAGAATTTTTTGTTCCTGAATGCGCTCTTTGAATATGTGCCATGGAGCAAAAACACTTTGAAGAATATTGCTCCGGAGTTTATTTGTGCACAGCACATGGAGCCCAGTCAGAGCACCCCAGGGCCACTCCAACCAGGCTCTGTGTGTTGTGAAGGGGCTGGCTGAGGTATGAGGGTGCTTCAGTGCAGGGCTAGCCAACAGGCAGCCCAACATTAACTAGTTGGGAATAAGCAGGCATTATGACCCCTATATGGGTCATGCTGAATAAATGCAAGGATGTTCTCTGTAACATATAATTACTATGAATAGATAGTGGGCAGAGTTATCAGGATTTAGAATAATTACCAAAAAGAATTAGGATACCACTGCTGTGGAACAGATTCCATATCATTCTGGAAGAACAGAAACTTCTGTGTTAGAAGCAGCAAAAATTCTACTGGAACGGAAGTTCAGAACCACAAAATAAGGCAGAATTGTGCACAACTGCCAAAATAATTCACAGCCTTGACAAAATACAAAGCCTTTGCAATGAAAGAATGTCAAATTACTAGAAATGGAACAACCACAAAATAGAGATTTCTCCTTTCATAAAATATTAATCAAGAAGTTCCTGCCTAAAACCAACTGGAAGAAAAAAGGAAGATAACAAATATAGTCCATTTAGGTAATACTAATGTAGATGAAAATTAAACCAAAGATGAGCATTCGTAGTCCCTATATGAGGAAAAAGAAGCACTGTTTAAAAAATAATAATAACCTTTCAGTAAGAGCCTAACTTGAGCTTCCCAAGAATTTATTTATATTGGTCATGTATTACCAATTATAGTATTTTTTAAAGAAAGTTTTTAAAAATCTGTGTTTTTAAAATGCTAGTGAGAAACTGATACCACTATTAATTCTACTGCAATTAGTGAAATGCATGAAGATGAATATTGTGCAGTGAGAACATAATTGCTGAAAATCAGAATACTTTGGCAGTTTCTTTGGAAGCAGCTCATGTAATACAAGAAAAGAAATAAATATTGTTATCTCAAACATTAATGTAAATTATTAATCTCTATTAATTGTATAAACATGAATAATAATCCAAACAAAATATAAATTATGGCCTTGAACCTACACGTTTTTTTGCCCGCATGTAATTTTAAGCTTGTAGGTAATCCTGCTGAAGGTAGCCAGACTGTTCACATGCGTAATTTTAGGCACAAGACTTGAGGCCTGGAAAGGAAATTAAAAAGTAGTAACTTTATTTTGAAAGAGACATAGTTAGCCTTGTTAGTCTGCAGTTGGGCAGAAAGCCTACTGGGTGACACCTTGTAAACTAACATGTTTGGAGAGGCATGGGCTTTTGTGGGTGACAGCCTACTTTGTCTGATACTAAGAATGGACTGATAATGAGACAGTTTTCAAAGTTATAACTCTACTTTACCCTACCTATTTTCGGATGCTTGGTACAGGGCAGTTTTCAAAAGTAACACCAATATTCTGTGTTTTTCTAAAGTTACCTTCTTTTCAGGTCTAAAACCACAGAAATTTGTTTGGAAAAAATGGAATCTAGATTGCCTGAAGAAGACCACAGTAAATGGTAATGAGAAAGATACTATTACCAGGTCAACAGTTAAAGACTCTATCAGATCTAAACCAGTCGTTCAAGGTTGTAAGTATTTTTAAATATACGAGATGTATTACAGATGAGTGTCAGAATGGCACACGCACTATTCTTTGCAAAACTGTATGTAATTGCCAAATAAGTCATTTTCCATAGTTCTAGTTTATTTCGTAATGGGCATCAGACTGAAAACATAATAACTAGGAATGATTGAATCTTGGATTAGGCTTGACTCGAAGCATGCATTGTGCTATTTTGCTGATATTTGCATTTAGTTAAACCTGTAAAGTAAAAAAAAAGAATATAAATGTCAAATACTTAAAATAGCTGCAAGTATTTAGGCCCCATCCCTCCCTTGTATGGATTCCCTACCTCATCTCCTAGTAGTGAAAGCCTGCTTTTTTTCATTTCTTCCCCAAAAACATATGTCCCCTTACTTCTACCTGCAGCCTGGCTCCTGCCTTTCTCTACTTCTACTATTGTTAGCGTCTCTTCATCTCTGCCTTGGTGTGTATACTTTTTCATTACTCTTAATACTAGTATGCCTTTCTTGATTCTTTGTACTGCCTATGACTTTGCCTCAAGCACTTCTCTTGGTGCCAGCATGTCCTGTTAGTCCATCTCATTTACTTGCTCCCTTTCTTTGCTTCTGATTCCACTTCCTTGTGTTGCACAGCAGCTAGCTTCTTCCCTTCACCTCATTAACATATGCCTAAGCCTGTGCGTGCTTCTTCTTAATAACTGATGCTGCCTCCCTCCTTTTTAACCCTCTTTGTACCAGGATCCATTTGTAAACATCAATGGCCAGTCCCAACCCAATCCCCCTTACTCTTGACTTGCTGTCTGTTGCCCCCCCCATGCCCCAGCTCCCCAGTGTGTAGTACCAGGGGAGAAGAAGCAGGGGGCAAGCAGCCTGTTCCAAGCTGGAACTCTGTCAGCCTGCGAGGGAAAATCCATGGTTTCCCACCTTTTTCACCTTTAAAGGTAAATACATTTTTCAAGTTTGTTGATCCATTTTTAAAGGTTGTTTGTACCCCTTTCATATATTCTTGCAACCCACTTTTGGGTCATGACCCACAGGTTGAGAAATGCTTCTTTAATGCCAGCAGCTCTCTCCCCCCGGGCTTCAGATCATGATTACATTACCATCTTCCATTCATCTCTCCCTGGTTTGTCTCCAATGCCAAAATTACTTGCAATTTGCTGGTCACCCCAGCTCGGACTGCAGGCTGGGGCTGGAGTGAGTGCTGTAAAAGGTGCCAAATGCCATAAATATGACTGCGATGGGGAGGGGAGGGCAGAGCTGAGCTGTCTAACTCTGCCCAGCATGACTCGTCTTGTAGTTAATATCAGTTATTGGGTTGGTATTGGCTGACATGGCTGGTTGATAATTGACTACTGGTATTGGCCAAGAAAATCTTTATCAGTACACCCCTATTTATAGCATTCCTGGTCTTTTTCCTTGTTTTAACTTTTGAAGTTCCTTTCACGTATGATAATTGAACAAAAAGAACCACAGTTGCATTTAGGAACATTGAAATTAGCATTGCCATCAAGCTTACAGTATAATTCACTTATACTACTTGGGTTGCAGTCCTGAGGGGATATTTTTGCCCTCAGAGTCTATTATTTGTATGCTGCTCATTTTTTTTCAATAACAGCCTTTAAAACAGGAATTTTATCTATGATTAAGGGCCATTGTCAGGGGGAACATTTCGGCTTTAAAAATAATACGGTTTTATAAAACCTAAAACCAGTGGAAACATTTACATGATTTTTGTACATTTCCATGGTTTTGTTTTTATAGAGTCAGATTTCACTTACAACATCAGACTCAAGACATTGTAGCATTGTGCTGGTACATAACAGCAAGAATGTTAAATTCAATAGAAAGAATTTCTATTCCATGCCCAGTCAGGGGCATGGACCAAGGTGGTCAAGGGCCCTAAGGCCCACCGCACCAAGGCCCTTCCCTCGCCGGAGCTTAGCAACAGGTTCGCACCTCTTGCAGCCCCAGCAGATCCTGCTCAGTTGCCAGCTTCCGCAGGCAACCCAGGCTCAACCACAGCTACTGGCCCAGCTCTCCCCAAGTCAAAGCGAAAGGTGTTTGTTGTGGGAGACTCCATCCTGCGGGGCACTGAGGGGGCAATCTGC
>NW_017728911.1:23210770-23257058 GCF_001723895.1 Crocodylus porosus | reverse complement strand
GGCACCTACATTGAACACCTTCAAGAGCAAATTGGATGCTTATCTTGCTGGGATCCTATGACCCCAGCTGACTTCCTGCCCTTTGGGCAGGGGCTGGACTCGATGATCTCCCAAGGTCTCTTCTAGCCCTAATGTCTATGAAATCTATGAAGTATTTGTGGAGGAGATTAGGTAAATGCAATCTGTATCCTGGGTAGTACCCTCTTTTCTTTATCAGAGCAGTATTGTTTATCTGCAGTAGTTTCTCATTAGGGATAGTGAAACCCTGGTTTTGCACTTCAAAAATAAGAGGATAATAAGTTTATTTGTTTGGTGTGTGAGGTAGGTGATTCTCTTCTTATCCCCATTTACTAATATAGAAAGGTATTAATATTATAGTCCATGCTTTAAACCTCCCATGTACCATCTACCATGTTGTTCTGGAGTCGCAGGAAGAAAATTCTGTTAAAAAAATCTGTGCTTCTCATTTATTGCACCTGAGAAGCTGTTGCATGGACAACTATCTCACTCTGCACTAATCAGGACCCCGTCAAGATGGAGCAGATCTTGAGAGATGTAGAGTGTATGGAGGGACAGATGTTGAAAGGTAGTTAGTTACCAAAAGCTGCAGGTAAGTCCCTCATGGGATTTCCAGTTGCACCCAAGCAGATGAAGTGACAACTTCCCACTGATTTTAATGGGACTTAGGTGACTAATGACACTGGAAAAAGTGCTTCTGACAGTGTCCCAAGTGAATATCTATATCCTGAGGGCCAAATTTTCAAAGTTTTTTAGATACCTACAGACAGCTTTCTGGAATTTCAGGAGGGATTTAGTGTTTTGGCAGTATCAGGTTCTTAGCCATCCATACTGGAACACAGCTATTTAAAAGTAAAAAGACAAGGCTTGAGAGGTGATATAGGTTCAAATATCAAGATATCCTTTCAGCACAAGTCAAAGGTACTGTAACTACCATCTGTGAAGTATATATTCATCTCTATTTTAAAAATCCTTTTAAAAAGAAAAGTCCTGTTTTTCAGTCCTCATTGAAAAAAAATACTTACTTTAATTCTCTCATCACCAAATTATTTCCTCTTATTTCAATTCTCTGTTCACCTGCACATGTTAAGTCAGCTTTTACATGTATGGAGCCTCTAAAATGAGTAAAAATATTTTCTTAATTAAGCAAATGAATAGTAGTGAGTTAAATTCTGCTTTCCAAACAAAATCAAAGAAAATCTCCCTTTTTAGGTCTGGAATGTAAGCAGTTATAGAATTTCAGTATCTGGAATGCCTCAGGATTTACAAGCTTGCTTGCCTCAGCCAGTGTGTTATTGGATTATTTACAAGGCTGAAGTTTTTAATGCTTGATTTTCTTTAGTCTGCTTGATTTTTTTGCATATTTTAAAATCATTACTACAAAGTATAGTTACATTTTATAAAAATGCATAATGCTTTTTCCCAAAGTATTTTGAAGAGTATTAGCTGTGTGACTCCTATTCACTTTAATGAGAGTCTCATGTTTTAAACCTCATGTAATTCTTTGAAAATTTACCCTTCAGAGTTTCTTTTCTTAAGTGTAGTTCTTCTCTGAAAAAAGACACTGTAAAAATAGTAAGTAGGGTTCCATGTTTATTGCCTCTCAAGGACTCCATATCAAATGTGCTCTGTTTTCAAGTGCATGGATAACTTTATTAACTGTCGCCCCTGAAAATCCCATCTGGATTGGAAAAAGTCAGATGAATTCTTTCCCTCCATGAAATGACATCAGTCAATAAAGAAAGATAAAAGAATTCCTGAGTTCTGACCTCAGCTCTGACCAATGGCTGCCTCTCTGGCTTTGGGCAAATCACCTAACTTGTCGTTCCTACTTTCTTCACTTCTGAAATGGGGATAGTTGGACATTACTGAACACTGACTAATCATGCAGCAATCCAAGTGGCTGATACAGTTTCTTTAATGCTGTTCTAAATAGCTACATAGAATTAGAAGCAAGCTTCTGCCATGCCACATATTTTGAAGGGCATGGAAAGTAGCCATTGTTATTATTAATCTCACATTTTCCATCTGTATATCCATACAAGCAAAACATGCATTTTACATAGTTGTGGAAAAAAATGCTCTGGACTGTAAACACAAAAGTGAAGTTTTAGGAAAAAACAACTTTAATATCATAAATATAATTTGGCTGGAAATTTGTCTCTTGGCATGGTCATGGAAAATTGGCACGTTGTGCAAAAAGTGATTTAAGACTACAATTGTACTCACTATACATTGGACATTCAGTGATTTTCTCCAAAATGTAAATTATTTCTGTTTTCTGAGACTTGCATATGCTAGTTAAGGTTACAGTTGAGATGTCATGGAAACCATCATTACATCTTCCCTGCTCATCTTTGGGCCTATAGAAAGCAGTTCTAGTAAGAACTACATACATACTCTATTGGTTGGATCATCAGATGGTTTATATTGATATTATTTTCCATTGATTTCCAGATCTGACCTTAGGTATCTTTGTCTTTTATATAGGATTTATTTTAGAATCAGTTTAGAAAGGCCATGCTATCAGTTCATATTTAAGAAGTTATTTGTAAACAGGTTATAAAAGTAAGTACTTTCCACAACTGTATATAATATTTTAACAGTCATCTACATAATGTAGATCAACTGTGTCAGCTATGATACCTTCTTATGAGTAGTAATAAAGTTGCAGTCCAGTAAAAACAGTACACAAAATAGCCTTGTAAAGTCTCAGCTTTTCCAAAGCCAAGAGTGAAGAAATAAAAAAAAAGCTGCCATTGTTTCTAAACTAGATAGGCCCCTACTCCTTTTCCTTAACTCATTCATTTGGCCCCTGTGTTACATATTATTTAACAACAAACAACACTGATATACAAGATAACAGATTAGCAGGACATTGTTACTTTTATTTAAGGGACATACGGGATCAATCTGTGGGAAGTGTGAATGGCAATTTAGACCACAGGCTTTCACATATTTCAGTCCTAAACCACAGTGTATTCATTCTTTATAATGTTTGTGGTAAACATGGAAAAGACATTAAACCAATACCTCTGTAAGAATTACAGAAAAATCACGAATGACAGTGGTTAGATGAACTAATTATCTTGGATTTTAAGCTTTAAGGGAATTGCATAGTAAAGGAATGAAATACGTACATAAAGGTATCTGCCTTGTCATATGGGCAGTTTTTTTCATTATGTGGTGGATGTTCCTAAGGAATCCTGTCAGGTTGAAAGATTTTAACTACAGAAATAGTTACATTTTTTAATGGGAAATTCTGGCATAAGCCGAATCTTTCATTTGGATAGAACTTTCTAAGACCTGTGGATCAATGAAAAGTTATACAAAGTGAAAAGGGGGTGAAGACTTACTGTACATCAGCTGCTCAGCGATAATTGTTTAGTGTGCTTGCTCCTATCCTACAATCAGTGGTGAGTTAGCTTTGGGGTTAGTTGCCTCAGTTTACTTCATTCTTACTACGGACAGGAACAGACACACTAAACAGCTCCCAGAAAAGCTAATTTAGAAGTCTTCCCTGCTGCTTTTAACTTTTTCAATTGTCCATTAGGGCTGTGTGAAGCTTTGGTCACTGATTCGATTTGGAGGAGATTCGGCCCAATTCAGCGGCTGAATTCTGAATCTGAATTGAATCAGGAGACCCATTAATCTCTCTGAATTGAATTGGAAGCCTCTGAATCAATTCAGAGAGATTCAATGATTCACCCATAGACACAGCTTTATATGTTTTTTGTATGTACCTGGAGGTACCAGGTGTGGCTCATGAATACTGCCATGGTGGGGCAGATGGTGTGTCTCACGGGAGTGCCGGGGGGGTCAACTGCATGCTTGGTGTCAGACCCGGAAGTGGACCAAAAGTACTTCCGGTCTGCTGCTGAGCATGCGGGGGTCTGGGCAAACCTCAGATGGGGCTCCCTCCTCTCCCCTCTTCCTTTTCCATTCTGAAGACAGCACCAGGGGCTTCAGCCCAGCCCCACTCCTGGCGTGTGCTGACAGATGTTAATGAAGGCAATCTGCTTTGGAGTGCCTTCATCTGAAACCTCATGTAATGAGGGTTCAGATTGTTGTAAATTCATGGATTGTAAGGCCGGAAGTGACCTCAAAAGATCATTGGGTCTCGGCCCCCTGCACCAAGCAGCAAAGATAATTGGGGGTCAGGTGACCCCAGCAAGGTAATCATCCAGTCTCCTCTTGAAGATTTCCAGGGTAGCTGATTGCACCACCTCTGGAGGGAGCTTATTCCACAGTCTGGACACCCTGACTGCGAAGAAGTTTTTCCTAATGTTCAGCCTGAATTGATCTTCCAGGAGTTTGTGGCCATTACTCCTGGTTTTCCCCTCGGATGCTTTGGTGAGCAGTTGCTCACTGAGCCCTTGATGTACTCCCCTAGTGTAGTGCTAAGCTGCTACCAGGTTCCCCCTCAGCCTTCTTTTCATCGGGCTGAAGAGTCCCACATCCCTCAGCCTTTCCTCGTATGGCTTTCCTTTTAAGACTCTGATCATACGAATGGCTCTTCTTTGTACTCTCAAGCTGGTCCACATTCTTGTTAAAGTGTGGTGCCCAAAACTGGACGCAGTACTCCAGCTGCAGTCTGGTTTTGTTGGAGATGCATCAATTGATGCATGCCAAAGTATTATTTGCCCTACTGGTTACAGCATTGCACTGCCAGCTCATATTCATACTGTGGTCTATTATTACCTCCAAGTCCCTTTCTTTCTTAGTGCTAGTCAGTTTGGTGCTGCCAGACCTGTAGGTATGTTGGGGGTTCCTCATCCCGAGCTGGAGCACTTTACATTTCTCAACGTTGAACTTCATCTGGTTCCAATCCTTCCAACTTGCTAGCCTGTCTAGGTCCACCTGTATCTGTAGCCTATCTTCAAGTGTGACCATGTTCCCCCATAACTTGGTGTCATCCCCAAACTTAGCCAGTGAGCTTTTCACTCCCACATCCAAATCATTAATAAAGATGTTGAAAAGTACTGGACCGAGCACTGACCCCTGTGGGACACCACTGCCCACTTTGTACCAGGATGAGACAGATCCGTTCATTATGACTCTCTGGGTGCTATCCTGCAGCCAGTTTCTCACCCACCTGACTCTTGGAGTTAAGCCCACAATCCTCCAATTTTCTCATGACATTATGGGATACTAGATCAAAGGGCTTTTGGAAGTCAAGGTATACAGTGTCAACCTGTTCCCTCATGTCCAGGTGGTGAATTACCTGGTCATAGAAGGAGAGGTGGTTGGTAAGGCAAGACCTGCCCATGATGAAGCTATGTTGGCTGTCATTCAGAATTTTACCCTTTGCAAGCTTATCGCAGATAGACTCCTTGAAGAACTTTTCTAGGATTTTCCCTAGGATGGAAGCTAAGCTGATTGGCCTATAATTACCCAGGTCCTCCCTCCTGCCCTTCTTGTGGATGGGCATAACATTGGCCCTCTTCCAGCCCTTATGTGACCAGACATTTTTAAAGAGCTTTGCAGCCACGCACTTCTATCAGTGCATGGCTGTAGAGTGCTTTAGGGGCCCACTTGTGCACCAAACCATCTCTGTCAGCACTCTTAGTGTCCAGCATGCTTAAGAGCAGCTGCAGGGAACACAATTGAACTTGTTTGAGTGCTGCACTTTTGGGTTTGGCACACACGAACGAACACCTGGGATTGTAGAAGCAACATGCTCAAGTCCATGTGCCCCCAGCAGCAGCTGAAACATGGCACCATTAGTGGACCAACAGCAGAGTTTTTTTCTGAAAAAGTTCACTGTCTTATAAAAGATATACTGTTGTCAGCCTCTGTTGCCATTTTCTGCTTTGTCATCTTCTACATAGGATCAGGATTTGATCAAAATTTGCCATTTCTTCCTTCTTGCATATGCAGCTGCTGTTGCTAGTAGAGGCGTAATCTGTAAGAGTTGCCTTGGACTAGGCTATGTATCAAGTTGCAGTAGTGGAAGGTGGGTGCGGGTACAGTAATGAAATATGTGACTATTTCCTGGGTTGTAGCTAGTGTGTTTGGGTTCTTAGTGCAGTTTAGCAATGAAGCATGGAGAGTGAATTACAGACAGGGACTCACACTACAACTGCAGTCAGTTCATACTGAAAATGAGGCAGGGAAAAGAGAGAGGAAGAAGAAATTGCAAGTTACAAAAGGGTTTGCACTCCTGGTGAATGCAGACAATTTAGGTAGATTTGAGGATGAATAGCAAGTTTATTAGCCATCCTGGTTACCCAGTCAGGGTTTTTTAACCTCTCTAAGTTGCTATATATTCTATCTGAATATGAGTTAGCATCGTCTAGAAAACAAAGTACTTACCCTCTGTTTTCACTGAGTACTTGCTTTTAAGTTGGTTCCAAAGTTCTGCCTTATAGAGTAAAAAATACGTTAATTGAGATAGTCTAGTAAATTAACTTAGTTTCTAGTAGTCATCTGTTTAGTAAGAGGGTTTGATATTGTTGGCTTTTGTCACTTAGACATAAATGAATTTGACAGAGTTATACTGAGTGTTTTATCAAACAATAGGACCTTGATAGACTTCAAAATTTAATGACGCAGTAGGCATTAAGGTCAGGAAAATCATTAGAAACAAGGTATAATAATACTGTCATAGCCCCTGAAGCAAATACGGTTTTCAGTTTGTACATGGAAAATATAAGTACAAGAATGACATCAGAAAAACAAATCAAAAAGATGTGGTTAAAGTAACTTAATTTGAAATGAGAGAGCTAGATCTCTCTCTTACTACAAAACCTAAAGGACAAGGCTAAGGGAGAAGACAGTCTGTCACAATAGGATCATGTTGGCAGTTTGTCCTTCCTTATCTAGTGGAAGAAATAGGTTTGATTTCTAATACCCAGAGAAGGCTACAAGCCCAAACATTTGGAATCCCAGCAAATCCACAGAAATCTAGTAACCACAGTCTGCATTGCCTGTGGAGCCCTGGTAACTCTTTCCTTTTTTCTTGTATAGATCCACATTACCACAATAGTTGGGGTTAGCACCATTGAAGGGGATTCATGATAAATTTAATAAAAATAAAACACAGTGTATGTTGCTTGTCTCAGATTCCCTCTACATGTTATATCTATTGTGCAATTACTTTGTTAATTGTACAATGAATTTAGAGTGGCTACACATGCAGATTAACTATTGTGTCTTAAAAAGTTTGTACCAGTTATAAAGTTATTGCTCAACAACGTGTAATAACTTTAACACTGGCTTCTAATGTCTAGGCAGTCTGCAGCTGGGAGACCATAGCTGCTGTGATCTCCCAGCGGTGGGGAGCTCTACACACCCTCACAGCTGGGAGGCTGCAGCAGTACCCAATGGCTGCGGAGAGTCCCGCGTCTGACAGGGCTCTCAGTCCCGAGTGTCCATGTGGCACAGGTGGGACCAAGGAGCCTTATCAGTTGTGAGGATTCTTGGTCCATCTGCAATGTGGCCGCTGTAGCTGGGTGCTCCCTCAGCAAAGCGGGCTCCCAGCTGTGGGAGTCTGCTTATTGCCAATGCAGGATCAGGCTCCATCTGTATTGGCAGTAAGGTGTATTTGGATCTAATGTGCAATCCCATAATCATGCCTGATGCCATGCACATGTGGTATGGCAGGAGGCATGATTGTGTTTATGACGCATTAAATCCAGTTGTGCCTTTGCCTGCCTGTGTAGAGGGGACCTCAGCAAATTTTTGTAGAACTGATGGGGGGAAAATGTGCATCTGCCAGGACCCATGTGTACCCAATTTAGGGCCAGTTATTCCTGACCTGTCCCCATATGCAGAGTTCCTTTCAGAGAGAAGGGATGTAAGGTTTTCTGAAGTGGCTAGGCCTGTGCCAGATGGGAGGGAAAAATACCTCTGCAGATTCTGGAGGCACAGACTGGCCCTGCTAATTTTAAGTCTAGCATTTTAAATCTTTTAAAAAATACCTGCTAACATGGTATTGAAGTCTTATTTTATTTGGTCAAAGAAGCACATCCAATAATTATAAATGTGGACTCTTCCCTTCAAAAGTTGCAATATGGACATCTATAAGGGAGCAGCTGGATTCCTATTCAGGCATTTAAGTGATATGGCAGTGAGATTTGCAAAAAAAGCTCAGTGCACAACACCTTATTGAGAACAATGGTTGTAAGTGCCTTGTTCCATACAGAACCCCTTAAAAACTTTAAGAAGAGGCAGGAAGCTAGTTCATAGGATGAATTTTCATCTCGGTGAGCCTGTTAAGTTAGCATTAATATTTAGACGTTTGACAAGTTGTAGGGACTTAAGGAAAAAATGTGAAGGATATTTGTACACGGATGAAGGAGAGCATAATCTGCCTTTAACTACCTTTTGAAGATCTTAATATTTTTCTTTTTCCTGATAGCCTTTCCTTATTGTTCTTCTTTGCAGCATGAATACAGATAACTAGCCCTATCTAATCCTTGATTAGATAACTGATTAGAAAAGTGTCAAGTTGCTAACCTATAGGTAAAGCAAACATCAAATAGTGAAAATAAAAATTATCAAGGGATTTAAAGCATTATTTGACTGGATTGCTTTCTGTTAGAATGAACTAATGATAAGATCTTTAGAAAAGCTAGCTCTGCTTCTGGATTTAATTTAAGCATGTTGGCATATGATTGCATTTTAAGTCCAGTTTTAGTAGAGCAACTAAACACAAATAATCCATCTTGGTGGTTTTCATATTTGCTTTAAAAACTTGAACTAACTTAAGCAAAGTGTAGTAGATATTTCTGCCAGGATAGTCATATTCGATAGCAGTGGGAATTTTTTGTGACAGTTATAAGCTGGCAAAAGCCCTAGTGTGGTTGCAGCTATACCACCAAAATGTATCTTTGCTAGTACAGCTTATTTTACTTGAGGAACTAGTTAAATTATACTGGTGGAAGCACTGGGAAAGTTTACCAGTATAACTGTATTGGCAAATTTTTCTAGTATCAGTTAGGCTTTACTCTAGATAAGTTTTTTCCAACCTTTTGGTTTCAGCAGCATACTTACCAGGCCTCTCCCATCCCATGGCACAGCAGCCGAATGCAGGGTGGGGTGGGGGTTGGCAAGCAGTTGGCCAGGCATGGACTGGGAGGGGTGGATGAGTGGCTGGGCACGGAGGTGGGGGTTGGTGTGGCTGAACACAGCGTGCAGATGCAAATCACTGGCTGGAGCCACACACCCCATCTATCGGTCTGTCTGCGGCGGCAGCGGGTGAGGGGCATGGCTCCAGCCAGCAGAGGGTGTGGCTCCAGGCCAGAATTCTGTGGCACACCTGCACGTGTCTCACGGCACAATGGTTGGGAAACACTGTTCTAGGTATTTGAAGTTGCCTAATCAGCAATTTATAAATGCTTCCCAAGAGAAACTATGTATTGGGGGAAAAAATTCTTACCAAAGGCTTGTTGTATATTTACCGCTACAAAAAAGCATATTGGCCAAGGAAATTTGTAACAAAAAATTAAGTCTTCAACTCCACTGGTAATTGCTTTTAGGCCTCTGTGAAGTGGCTAGTATTCACTTCAGATTTGGATTTGGCCGAATCAGTGGGGGGTGATTCGAATTACTGTCCCAAATTGATTCTGCCGAAATAGTTTTGGCAATTCGGCTGTTGCCAAATCAGTCAAATCTCCAAATCACACAGGCCCTGTCCCCCACCCACTCTCCCAGCCCCGTGTGGCCCCAGGTCCTGGCTCTTTGAAAAAAAACCCCCCCTCTCACTGGCTCCTGCCAGGCAGGGGTGATCCCCGCTGCCTCCCCACGGTCCTGGGCTGTGTGGGGGGGCTCTGTCATGAGCCTCCAGAAGCCCTGAGGCCACTGCAGCAGCAGGTGAGTGCAGGGTTTTTGGTTTTGTTTTTCAAAGGGCTGGGAGCTGGGGCAGGCAGAACAGCCATGGAGTTGGGCTGGGAGAGCAGGTGTCGGTTGGGGAGCTTGTGGCAGACCCCCCCATGTGGCGTGGGGCAGTGGGGGGCAGCCGGGATCCCCACCTTACCTGGCAGCAGCTATTGAATTGGGGCTTTTTTTTGAACAACCAGGAGCTGGGGCCAGGTGGGGGAGCCATGGGAGGGGCTGGGAGAGTGGGTGGGGGTCGGCAGGTACTCAGGAGGGCTGGGATGGGGCCTGGCAAGGGTCCTCCCATGGTCCCCTCCTCCAGCCTCCCCCGCCCCCACACTTATCAGCACAGAGTCTGGGTTCAGCTTCCTGCTGCAGCTAGAGGGGACTGGCTGAATTGCCAAAGCTGTCTGAATCTTTTCCAAATCAATTCAGAGAGCTTTGAATCAATTTGGACTTTTAATTGGTTCCCTGATTCATTTCAGATTTGGAGATTTGGCCACTGAATCGGGCCAAAGCTCCTCTAAATCAAACCAGCATTTGAAGCTTCACGCAGCCCTAATTGCTTTCATAGTTTCATAGTAGTTAGGGGTCAGAAGGGACCTGAATAGATAGATCATCTAGTCTAACCCCCGGCCACTGGTTGGAGCACACGCCGGGATCACACGACCCCAGACAGGTGTTCATCTGACCTCTTTTTGAATTTACCTACGGTAGGAGTGAGGACCACTTCCCTAGGAAGTTGGTTCCAGATTCTAGCTACCCGGACAGTGAAATAGTGCCTCCTAATCTCTAACCTGAACCTGTTCTCCAGCAGCTTCTGGCCATTGTTCCTCATCACCCCAGGTGCTGCTGGGGTGATTAGGACCCTTCCTATTTGCTGCTGATCTCCCCTAATGAGTTTGTAGGCAGCCACCAAATCCCCGCTCAGCCTCCGCTTGCTGAGACTGAACAGGTTCAGGTGCCTCAGCCTTTCCTCACAGAGCCTGCCCTGTTGCCCTCCAACCAAGTGGGTGGCCCTCCTCTGAACCCTCTCAAGGCAGGCCACATCCTTATTAAAGTGCGGTGCTTTCAGTCTATCCCAGGTTGAGTGTAAGCATCTAAAGGCTGTTTTTCAGTGAGAGGTTTTTGTGATCTCTATTTTTTATAATGCACAAGTATTTGTATCACAATGACTAGTGAATGTATAGGCAATGTGAATAGAATTAAATGGGGACAGAGAATGAGATATTCATGTGATAGTAGTTAATTGAATTGTTGCTCTACCTGCGTGTGGATAGAAGTGATTTAATCCTTCGTCTTTGTGAGGTTTTATGGATATTAGCTGAACTTTCTGGACCAAGTTCTTAGCCAGTAAAAACTGGGGTAGCTCCATGGATGTTTCATCAGCTGGGATTGTAGCCCAATATCTGTAAGTATTGCATCCTTAGTATACCTGCTGTCACTCTGGGAATTCTATTCAATTTTATTGGCATTAGTATGCGGCAAAAGATTTTTTACATTTTTGTGTTGTTCCTTCTGCGCCGTCCATGGTAAGTTTGCTGCAGGCTGTCATTTTTGTCTACCATCCAATACATGTTGGCAAGAGTGTTGTGTACTAGACTTTGTGTCTGGTCACAGAAAAAAAAATCATGCAGCTCAGCCAGACCATTCTGTTATTCCTTTAGAATTAAAAGCATATGAAACAGATGCAGCTTAATAAGTTTTTTTATAAATAACATCAACTTAAATAACTTAGAACAATAAAGTTCAAATACAACTTAAAATAAAGTTTAATGCTGTAACAACAGAAAAAGCATGTATAACGGTGGGAAAACAATATTTAAAAGCCATATGCCCTAACAGGAATTATACAAAGGATAGGATATGTTACATAAAAAACCTTAAGATGTCTGAATTTTTACTTCGTCGTTATATAAAATGTTATTTTGTGGAAAGTGAGATGAAGTACATTTATTTATTCCTACTCTTGTTATTTTACATACACTATTTTGAAACATAGAGCAGCTTTTCTTTTCATTAACATGATCGGGGGCAGCAGGGCAGGCCCTATGAGATCAGGCTACGGGACCTGAACCTGTTCAGCCTCCACGAGAGAAGGCTGACGGGGGGATCTTGTGGCCTGTTACAAACTAGTCAGACGGGACCAGCAGGCACTGGGGGAGTCCCTGTTCCCCCAAGCACTACCAGGAGTGACTAGAAATAACGGTCACAAGCTGGCAGAGGGTAGATTCAGATTAGACATCAGGAGGCGCTACTTCACTGTCAGGGTGGCTAGGATCTGGAACCAACTTCCAAGGGAAGTGGTGCTGGCTCCTACCCTGGGGGGGTCTTTAAGACAAGACTTGACAATCACCTTGCTGGGGTTGTTTGACCCCAGTACTCTTTCCTGCCAAGGCAGGGGGTTGGACTTGATGATCTGTTCAGGTCTCTTCCAACCCTACTAACTATGATACTATGAAACAGGTATAAGCATTTTGTAATGGAGCAACCCTCATTTTCCAAACTATCTTTTTTATCAGAATGCAACAGTAACAAATTTACAAAATTATATTTTTTTCTGATCAGTCACAAGATCATAATTTTTTTCTTATCATCATTAGTGATTATATTATCAGTTTTTTGCAGGGGAAATTATTTAAAATACTGCTCAACCTCCACATTTAACATTGACTTGATAATATGACGAATCATTCCAGCAGCCTTAAAGTCCGACATATTTTACATAACATTATCATCTGCTTTATTATTATTATAGCAGCCATGTTTAATAAGCAGATAGGGTTTTTTTTAAATAAAATATCATCAGATGATCAAGTCATGACTTATTCTTAAGGGTAAATTAATTTAAGAAACTACCCAGTTACTGTACTAACATAATGATTGTACAACTCTTTACAATTTTTTACAACTTTTAGTTACTAAATCTGTTTATTGTGTATATTTTCAAATCTTCTTTAATGCAGTCTCTCAAAAATAAACATAAATGCGCAAGTCCAGCTTGTTCAGTTTCTCAGTAGTTTTCCAGCCTTCCTTGATTACTTATCAGTCTCTTTAAAAATAATCTTCCTGCTGGAACTAGTTTTGAATAGATCATATACGATTAGGATATTGCCAAAGGAAGGAAGTGGGATGCTTTGTGTTCTTTCTTTGTTTTTTTACCTTTTATAGGGATACCTTTGTGGTTTAATGTAATAAACATCTCATTCCCTTTGTGTGTCCATTTTGCCGAAGCATAAGTATTGTAATGGTTTTCTTCAATCAGTTCTATGAAGTTGCAGTCTTCATTGCATACTTTCTGTTAAGAATGAATGATACCATATAATAACATTAGC
This sequence comes from Crocodylus porosus, assembly GCF_001723895.1. Lineage (NCBI taxonomy): Eukaryota > Metazoa > Chordata > Crocodylia > Crocodylidae > Crocodylus > Crocodylus porosus. Next base: position 23,243,886 of record NW_017728911.1, on the reverse strand, counting down.
ACTTTTTTGTTCTTTAAATACATAATGGGAGTGGGGAGGCTGGGAGAGGAACATATACCATGTAATTAATGCCATATGTTATTAAAATACTTTTTAATAAGAATAGGATTTTTCTAAAGCAAAATTAAAGCTCTCACCCTTACATTTTATAAACAAACATGACTTCTATATTGGGTAAAAATGCAGTTCCTTTCAGTTTATTAGCTATAATTAACATAAGCTACATAGATGTCAAGTAAAAATGAGCTAATAAGAAATATTTTTTGAGATTGAAATATTACTTTTGTATATTGAGTACAAATCTATAACATTATTAGTACCTTTCCATAGAGTTTTCCAGATTTGTTCATTGCTAGAAAGTATTCACTTTCCACCCCTTTGATTGCCACTATTCCAACAGCCACTGTTCTTATTTCCAGAATACCTGCAAAGAAATAGAATAAGGTCTATGAACTATTCATTTGCGTCTTAAGGATTGTACAGTACTTCTGGTTTTATTTAAAATCTGTTAAAATAGTGAGGATGGTTATTAAGAAATAGTTCCTGTCATTACACATATGGAGGACAGATTAGCTCATGGTTCTTTGTTTACAGACGTGTGTGTGTATGTGCATGCACACGCACACACAGAAACTACATGCTGGATCCTAGCGTTATATTCCTAAATTTCCTTGTTAATCTAAGGTGTCTCTATAAGTGATTTTCAAGAAAAAAAATCTTTTTCTTGAATTTTATTTAGCAGGGGGTTCCTTTTGAAAGAAACATACACATTTTAGGTAGGATTCACAGGAATTTTGTAAGCACTACACTTAAAAGATTAGTGAGAATTTTACCAGAGTCACCTCCTTGAAGAAGCATAAACCTTAGAACTTGCAAATGATGGAAAACAGACCCCAATGTCTGAAAGAAGATAAAGCATCTGCTTGACCCTTTGAGGCTTTGAAAACTGATAGGAGCTGTAAAGTTATCTATGTTAGAAGAGAAAAAATACAAAAGACGATTGAAAATTTTTTATGCAAATATTTTAACATAGAAGTTTTGGAGTTGTCTTAAATTGCAATACATTGATTTTTAGCTGGAAAGCATACATATACTAAGAAGAAACATGCATAGTTACTACAGTGCTTTAAAATTACCTGTAACATAAAAATGTTCTTTTGTTGATTTAAAGATATTGGAATCAAAGTGCACTGGGTAGTTTTCAAACTTAAGCAGTTTAATAGTTTAAAGATTTTAGTACTTTTTGGCTGGGATGTGCTTTTTCCAACCATGAGCCCACTCTCAAACCAGTAACTATTGAGCTTCCTCCTCTGACATACTAGGCTGGCTATCTTCAGCAAAGGAGCTTTTGGGAGAGAGAAGATTAAGGGCACATTCTGAATAGTGTGCACAGGCAGGGGCATGCATATCTTGCGGAACAAGTAGTAGCAGCATATAGTTGTTGTGCTGCTGCTATTTGTCCCCAGGTGTACACCTTCATGCGTGCTCTGGCATGTGGCAAAGAGTCCCAGGTGGGATAGGGGCGGGTGGGCTAAACTTGGTCCCTGCTGTCTGCTCCATCTGAGCAAGGAGGCATACTCTAGAGCCCCCCAGCTTCTGGCCTGAGCCCCTGCAGGCATGTGGTTGCATTTCCAGAATCAAAAGTGACCGTCTGTTCACTTGCTTATTGGTTCAACCTGGGCAGCTTAGACTAACCTGTGAAGATTGAATAGAGTCAGCCTTGGGCTTTTTGACTGTCTGTACTTAGCCTTAGACTCTAGTAGACTCTAGTAGCAGGAAAATCAAGGGAAAAACATTAAGCAAAAAAGCTGGGAATGGGTCTAGTAACTAGATGACTTGACTCTTCCCTTACTCAGTGCTCTCTTGAGCTTAGCTCTCCTCTCTCTGTCTCCTGTTAGACTGTAATGTTAGACTTTAAAATCTAACACAAACTTTCAGTGAAACTTTCTGAGGTCTTTGACAAGTTTCACTCTGCTGCAAGCTTTGCAGAAACAGAATTGAATGGAATCAAAGTGGAATTTACAAAAATTGTATAACTGGTAACTTTCACTTAAAATTCACTGTTGTGAAACCACAGTGGAGCACGTAAAATGAATGGTCAGCCTTCCTGCAGCCTGTCAAACATACGTTTGACATTTCTGATCTGTATGGAAAGAAAACTCATAAATATTCATAATGATTTTGCAGCCTAGGTATATAAATCAGTCTGCTATTTGGTCAGTAACAAGAATTGAGATTTCCCTGAGTAAACTGCTGTTGTTGGCTGAACTAGCATAACTGTTTCAAAGAGCAGCATGTAATGGGAAATAGTATTACTTTTAAAGGAAAGATGCCAGAAGTTTTTCCCTAAGAAAATTATATTGTATTAAATTTGAAATGTCTAGATTTTAATTTTAGTCACTTATTTTTTAATTTGATGATGAAATCCACCTTTAGATTTTGAGGATTACTTTGTTTTGTTTTCAGGTTTCATGCCCCTCTTAGACTTTTGTCATCCAAGTGGGAACCTTCCAGTTGGGTTGTACGTGCCATTTGACTATAATTTTGATTGTAATCCAGAGGGTATAGTCAAATCATCAAGAATCAGAACCATATGGCCAAACAAATAATCACAGCATTTCAAAGTCCTGCCCTGGAATGTGAGTGTTGACTACCATTGAAGTCATGGGGAGATGCATTTGAATATTCAGGGATAGAATTACCGTAATTATTTAGTCTGAAGAAGAAAAGACTGATGGGAGAGGGAGATTTGATAACAGTCTTCAAGTATCTGAGAGGGGGAATTGAGAATTATAAGAGGAATTGATACAACCTAGCCTCTGGTTGCAAGAGACATGACAAGCAATAACAGTCTTAAATTGAAAAAAGGGAAATCTAGGCTGGATTTTAGGAAGAACTTTCTAACTATGAGCTTGGTTAAGCATTAGAATAGATTACCTAGAATAGTTGTGAAATTTGCATCCTTGGAAGTTTATAAGCGCAGGTTAGACAAATACTTGTCTGGAAAGGTTTAGTCATGAATGATTTTGCCTTGAGCAGAGGTTTGGACTAGATGACTCTTGAGGTCTATTCCAACCAAACTTTTCTATGATTCTGTAATATAATTTGGCATTGCATCTTTGGTTCCTGATTTAACCATTGGAGAGGCTGAACTATTTTACAGAGTTGAGGCATTTTACAGAATAAAACTCCAGCTAATGTAATTATATTATCCAGATGTATTAAAAGGCAGCATCAGTGGCAAATTAGTAATAATGACAGATTATTCTGAGGTTTTGCTTTCCCAAACTCCTGTTTTTCTAAATAAAAATTACGTAATTACTTGAATGTAAGACAACCCTGATTATATGATGCCCCTTCCCCCCCCCAGTAATTAGATTCTGTATATGGAACATATATAAATTTGTTATAATTTTCTAGGTATAGAATCCAATTATTGGAAGTTTCCCTTGAATTTGTCTCCCTCCCATTGTTACAGCAGGGAGAATAAATCTGGGAGGTCATGTAGCCCTCTTGCCTTCTGCCCCCCAACTTCTTTCCTTTGTAGCTCTTTCCCCCACTCCTTACTGTCAGACCCTGCTTTGCCTGAGCACATGGAAGTTAGAAGCACGTCTGAAAACATTGACCTAGAAACAAACATAACTGTAGTAACTTGCATATAGAAAAATTAATACAGGTGCCCCTAGACTTAGCTCATCCAGGATGGAGGCAGTTTACCTCTTTTGAAACTGCTGGAAGTTTTAGCACAGGTATTCCATAAACACACTTTTAAGCAGCACTTCTGTACCTATTTGAATATAGTACAAGTTAATTTTTTTTTGCAAATACATATCTATCTACCATAGATATAGATATATAATATCTATTTATCTTTATCTCTTATAGATAGATATAGATATCTATATCTAGATATGCTTTTATATATGTTTTTATTTACATACACACTCACACCTATACCTTTGCTGACCTGTCTCATAACTGACATGGTTCACTTGACAGTCTGTAACATCTACAGTTAGCCATCATCATCCCCATTAATATAACCGCACCCATGCGCCTAGACACCCACATGTCTGTCACCGTGTAATTTAACCATTACAATCATGCAAAACCACCCTGTGCCCTCTAGCCTTCCCACCCCTCACCCCTCTCACTATCTCTCTGTTTCTTTCCCTAGTCCTTAATCAGTGTCATCTTTGTTATCCTCTTCCTCTTTGTCATCCTCATTGCTCATCTTCTCTTTGTCATGATCGTTCTCTTCTTTTTCATAATCATTGTCTTCTTTGGCTTCCCATTCTTGAACAGCCTGTGCCATTCTTTCCTCTTCCATGTGTTTTCCACCCTCTTATTCCTGTCATCTCCTACCTCTAATAGTACAGCTGTAGCTCACTCTTACGCCGTCCTTAACTAGGAGGTTCATGTGCCTATACAAGAACAGGTTCCTTGTCTTCCTCGGGGCATTTCTAAAGCATGTAATGGTCAAAGTGGGCTGTTGGGGTCCCTTGCTGCCTGGTCAGGTGTCTGAACCGCGCCACCTCTCTGTTTAGGGTTTTGACTCCTGTTGCCATCTGAAGGAGTTTGCTTTCTCTCCCCCACACTTCCCTGGCATACAGGCAACTCCAGAGGAGGTGGTCAGTTGTTTCCTTCTGCCACTGGTTTGCCCCTCTGTCTCATCCCCTCTGGTTACCTGCCAGTTTAAGACTCTGTGCTCCTTTTGCAAGTCCTTTTGGAAAATTTGTTCCCACATGGCTTTGGCAGGTGTTGATGGGTAGTATGTTCATGGGAAACAGTCTTTCTTTTGCCCTTACCACCTCCTGCATCTTATGTGGGTTCATCATGGTCATCAGGGACTTGTTGCATAACTTGCGTCTATTCTGGAAGTGGTCCAGGAGTTTATAGAACCACGAAGAGTGGGACCATGCTCTACAGGCACATGTTGTGCAGAAAGGACACCCACCACCATTGCAGCAGATGCCCTGCTAAGTACTTCACAAACTAGGCTGTTTTGGAGTCTGCCCTGGCTGCCTGTTTGCAGATCTGGCTTGTGTAATTACCCCACAGAAACAGCAGAATGTCCAACATTCTTCAGCCCCCAATCCATTTTGTCTTGTATAGTGTGGCCCTCATAACTTCATATCCCATCTGGAGCCCCAGAAGAAGTGGCACATGGCTTTTTCCATTCTATGAATGATGTGCTTTGAGCGGGGGGAAGACCAATGCTGTGAACACAAGCACTGGTATCAACACCGTGAGTACCACATGCTCCTTCCATTGACAGACAGTGCATGTTCCAGAGTCTCAGTGGTAAATCTCTGTTTGACTTCAGCCTCGGTCTTTTCCCATGCTTTCTGTCCGTTTAACCCTGGGTCAAACTCCACCCCGAGGATCTTCACCTCCTCATGGGGGACAGAGACCCCCAGAGATTACAAGTCCCTGAGTTTGCCCAGTACCAGGCAGGTGCTTTTGCCCATTGTAACAGAGAGCCCAGGTCATTTTGTTGTTCACACTGGTGGTTTGGGCTGGGACTATAATGGGTGGTTTTGGAGGTCCCATTAGTGCCTGTGAGGCACATGATTGTCTTGAGTCCTTACCAGGGGTGGGCTCAAGGTCTGAAGCTATTGTAGAGCCCAGTGAGGGGCAATACAAGGCTACAGAGCTGACGGTGGCCAGAGGCCCAGTGTCCGAGAGAAGCCTAGTGAGATGGGGACCAGACACCTAGTGTCTGAGAGGGGCACACTGAGACGGAGACCAGGAACATGGTGCCCAGGAAGAGCCCAGCAAGATAGGGGCTAAGGGCCCGGTGCCAGAAGAGCATGGCCTTCATGGGTCTGGGGCCTGCTGGCCAGAGGCCAGGGACCTTGAGAGTGAAGGTGATACATTGAAGGTAGTTCCTCAAAGCCTGGTCTGGCATGGTGGGCCTAGGCAAACTGTCCTAGCAAAATTGAAATGGGCGGAAGCTGGGGAAGCCGAGACCCCAACAGATAGAACAGTGTATTGTAACACCCGCAAGGCTTGGGATGAGGTGTAGGGGAGGAAAAGGAGCCACGCAATTTCCCCTAAGGCTGCAGGTACCCTATGCAGGCTTAGTCAAGCTGGGAGTGATCTATTAAGATGGAGAACAGAAACGAGACTTGGGGACTAGTAAGACTGAGGCTCATTCTGAAGCCTGTTGGTAGCTTCCCTTAAACACTCTTTAATAGTAAGATCAAGGCATGGTGGGAAAGTGAGATAGAGGAGAGAGGCCATAGAATTTGAGCCAGATAGGAATCACAGTTTCATTAAGAGGTGTCATGGTCACCCCAGTGGTTGCAACCTGTTATACCCATGTTGATCTTGGCCCCTGCCTCTCTGTATACCTGGGTGTATTGTAACACTCTTTCTACTGACCATTTATCACTGCACAGGAGATTGAGGTCATCCATGTGGGGCAGGACCTATGTATGATATTAGTCGCAAGCTGAAAGGCTTAAGGGATCAGAACTTATGGTAGAGGTGATATCTTTTATTAGACCAACTAAATTTTTGCAAAAAAACCCTTTAATTACAAGCTTTCATGCACAAGCACCCTTTTTCAGGCATAGGAGAAAAGATTGTAAAACTTCTCCCAAGTAGAAATGAAAATTCATATTTCATAGGGGAGTTAAAACTGTGGTAATATCTCCTGTTTGGCACAGTTCATTTTGTACAGAGCCAAAAGGCTCATCATTTACCATATAGTTCATTGGGCTGGTCCCCAGAGGTCAATAGCATTTCACGCCACAGTTACCCCACAGCTCAGCACTGCTCAGTATGTGTCTATATCCCCCACAAAGGATCCATGTGTTAATTAGACCCCTCCTAGTCATTACTGGAACGAGGTGTTCTAGTCATGAGTCATAGGATCCTCCAAAAATCTATATGCAGATGAGAGTTGCAGGGCAACCTAGTCCAGGTCCACTTCATAGAGGGCGGGGCCACGTTAATCATATGAAACAGAGGGGACAACAGAGATTCTGGGTAAGATGTTTGGGGGCCTGTCCAGTGATGTTTGCTAGAAATGTAAGGTTGGTTAAAAATAGGAGTCATTGGAAATGGGAAAGAAAGGTACAGCTCAGAGTTAATTCTTCATTGTCTAATCTTAAATCCATGACCTGGGATTTGTGTTATAGAAATTATGTAATGAGCACATAGACACCTGCATTTGTTGTTGTAGGGTTAGGACTTAATACAGTGGAATGTAGCTATAGAAAACTGAGCCATGCAATAAAATATTGCCCCAGGGCAAGTATCTTATTTCACCTTAAACTCTCCTTAAACCTTCCCCTTCATACCCGCACCCTAAAATTCAACACTTTCTATGATTAGAAAGCAGATGTGTAGAAAAAGAAAAATAACAACAACAAACCAGAACAAAATAAACACTGAGAGCTAGGAGAAAGAAAATAATCCAACACAGAAATGTCATCAGATCTTGCTATATCATGGTAGTAAAGTCATGTTCTCATCATGTCAAGAATAATTAAGGATAAAGCAGAAAAACATTCGTGGACATTTTACCCTTAGGGTTTTGGTTGCCTTGATGATTCTGCATGGCCCACTATGGTAAGATACAGTGGCAAACTGAGAGATGTCCTTGGTTGCTTTGTGGTCCTCGGTTGTAGCTCAAAGGATGCAGGATATTATGGTTAAAACTGATACTTTTCTTTGAAAATTGAGAAAGATAAGACCTCTATACCTGACATAATGCCCTGCATCCCCCACCAACACTAATAAAATGTTTGTGACTTTTGTGAAAAATAAAAATTAATTTTAAAAATAAACTAAGATGATTTTCTTTTCTTTTCCATCAAGTGGAAACTTAAGGCATCTATTTGGGAAACCATCCTTGTTCAGGAAGGCACTTAATTGCAAGCTTATATCCTTTTGAATGTATATGCTGTATCAACACTTTCCTAAATTTGTAGGGATGAACATAATTAGTGTTGTCTTCAGTAGGGGCCACAAAAATATACCAGTATAGTATTCAGTAATCACTGGATGAGATTTTCACAAGTTGTCAGCATTTGGCCAAAACCTGCTCCCACTGAAGTGGATGGGAGTTTACAGTTGCTATGAATAGGAACAGAGTTTACACTAAGGAAAATATGATTACTCAGGAGCAGAGTTCCACTGAAGTATTCAGTAGTAACTGTTTTTAACTTCAGGCCTCTTAGAAATCTTAATTTAAGGAAGAACTTATTACAATTTTAGTCTATGTCCAACATGCCATTACTTACATTTCAAATAATACTGATTCTACAGTTTCAGACTGAATAATCAGTCATTTTAGCATCGCTCCATATGAGAGAGTGAGAATCTACCAGGTGAGGAGGAGAAATTCGAAGTTCATTTAGCTATGTTTCTCTGAAAGCATCAAGTAACTGTTAATTAAAGTGTAATTGTTTTTCTTAGTGAGTTTTTGTAGTCATGGTTAAACTCATAGAACAGCTGGGAGGAGGAGCTGTTTACTCAAGACTAATCTTCCAGTGAATCTGTCATCTGTTGAAGACTGGAAATGAAGACCATCTTTGGTCTGCTTTATCCAAAGAAGCTGTGTAAATGCTGAATTTACAAGAACCCAGAAGAAACTTGGAAAGGGGCAGAATTAAAGCTAGAAAGAGAGGAAAACTACAAATAGATAAACAAATTGAACAAAAACAATATGAAATTCCAAGTAATTTTGTATGGTTGCATGGTCAGTCTATCAAATTTAGTTTGAGATTTTCTGTAGCCCAAGGTCTTAAGTTCTACTGACATTCAAAATAGATCAGTTGGCATGTTAACCCTGATTACCTTTCTACAATCTCTTCTTAGGAGAGCAGTACAATAGTAATTGGCTACAACATACTCTACTTCTTAAGGCAAATTAGATATTAGACAATGACTGGAAAGTAGATGAGGGCTTATTTTTAAATCTTTGTTGGTTTCAGTGGGACTGGAACTAATTAGTATTTGGAGACAATAGCTTTAAGTTCATTGCTACTAGTTTAGCATACCAATGGACCAAAGTTCAAGAGTACAAATTTACATTTCTGGATTTCTTCTATGAGCTTCATTTGTAGGGCAGTAAGTATTATAATCTGAAAACTTAGATAAAGGCCAGTTTTTTCACCTAGGTATCTCACTGATTGGTATCTTCCTTATATGATAGGATATTACTAAAATATTATTTACTCTTGAAAAAGTGATGGGGCTGGGGGGTTTTGAGTCGTCTGAAATGTTATGCCTTTGATTTTTATTAGTAGTACTTATACAATGAAAAAAACATGTTTATTTTTTAATTTGGATCATTTTAGTCTTTTTGTATTAATACTTTTAAAGTAATAGAATAATCCTAGAGATTTTAGGGTTTTTTAGTTATTTGTTTGTAACATTATACAGTTTATTTACAAATGTTATTTAATGTCTTTTTCTTAAGCTGTGGCTGTAGTTAAATAGGTATCCAGGTTTCTTAGCACATGGTTTTGTCTATAAACACCTTTGCAAAGTAATCAAGACATTGAAATCAAGTAGATTTCAGCATGGATGTTGCATTTACTAACTTAGAAATAAGCTATTACATTTGCCCTAAATCAGATTGTACTTTTTATATATGTGGGTGGCAATTAAGAGGTGACCACACTTAAATATATTACCCAGATGTATGAAGCCAAAAGTCAGAATCAGTGAAAGAAGTACAAAGCAACATACATCAGATATAAATGTGCCACTGTATTTGAAAGTTTGAAAAAGTACTAAAAAAGAATAAGTTAAAAAACGCACATCAAGAAAACCTGAAGTCATTTAGTTAAAATGAGGTTAAAACAATTATCTGCAAGACAAAATCCCATATACACCACAAAGCAGAAGCTGACAGCACTGTGAAAGTGCATGTAACTCCCTCTACAAAAGACGGTTTGTTCAAGAATTGTGTTGCTTTCTTCTGGAGCTTACATTTCCATATGGAAGTTCCAGTCACCAATAACATGGAGTCATACATGTGGTAATATGCACTCATGAATCCATGGAAGTACCTCTGCAAAAAACATGTCGCTGACTTCAATATCTTTCTTATAAGTGGTCAAAAGGCTCCAAAGAAGCTCCTTATGCCTCACGTTTGCTAGATAGCTGCTCAATCTACTTCCTCCACTTCAGAAAATTGTTTCTCCAGTCAGTGCCCTATTGCATCCAAGGCCATGAACAGGTATTATTTTTGTGCCAGGTGAAAAGCCTTTGTCCTGGCACAAAAAGAGATTGTACGGCCATTCAGGGGCTTTTTTACAGAAGAGAACTGGCTCTTTTGCAAAAATGTTAGATCAAAAATCTACCAGGAAGATCATCCACCTCCCAATCTAACATGAACACCTGTACACGTCTCGGAAGTGAAGGCCATGCAATATCCCCAAATCCTTTGCTCTCTGTTTGCTCATTCACTGTGCTAGCTGTCACGGAGGCCTAGATCCTGCCTATCCATGCATCCAGCCAGCCAGCCATGCCTCGTCAACCTGCCGACTGGAGAGATGAGGGGGACATTGTCCTATAGCAGGAACCTTACCAGAACAGGTTTCCATTGTAGGAGAATGCCCCCACTCCTCTCCCCCACCACTGCTCCAGGTCAGCCCTGAGCAGTGCAGGTGTAGGCAGGCTATTGTGCCACAGTAGCAGGTCATTTAAATCCTCCTTTTAAATCTTCTTTTAAATGCTGAAAACTCAGAGAGAAAAAGAGAAGATGGGATTCTTAAGGAAAGGAGAACAAAGCCAAATAGCACTGAACCTATTTATTATTTGCACCTTAAGGCTTTTTTTTTTTTAATAACATTTAAAACATTTTTAACACAGCTAAACAAATTTCTGGATGTTTTATAGTGGCCCAGTCTTCTTTCACAGCAACATATGAGAACACATTTGTATTTGAACCTTCTGTCCTTGATATACTATATTTGATCTGTATATGAAAGTCAGCAAGTATGGAACCAGGAAAAAGTTTGCTGAAATGTGAAGACAGAAGTTGATATCAGCAAAAAAATGTTAGCAGAAATCTCATACATCCTCTTCTATTAAGTGCTGCCTAAACCATTTTGAATCTCAAATTGGGAAAGAGGGTAAAGAAAAGACTTGCGTGGAAAATAAGTCACATAAAAATAAAACTGTTTTTAAGCATTGCTAACTTGTGTTTCTAATTAATTAGGTTGGGAGTACATGTTTATGAGTTCAGATGACCTTTAAAGATGAATTCAAGGCCAAGAAAAAAGCTCTATTCATTGCTTACATGACAGTATCTAAATGGAGTTTATGTTATTTTCTCTTTTCTTTTGGAGTTTAAATAAGTTAATGTTTATGCTTTATAAAGCATTACTAGCAATCAAGGAAATGTATAGTTTTGGAAACATTTCAGATAGGTTTTATTGATGTTAGCTTGTGCATGTTTGCATTATGTGAGGCAGCACAGTAAATACTTTGATTAGCTGGCTTATTAACTTGAAGAGTCTTTCTAGAAGAATATACCAATATTTATACAATAAAAGTAGACTCATACTTCCATGTAATAGATTTGTAGAACATCACATTTGAAAAGCATCATCTTTTGTTCCTCTTTAAAAAAATCGGTATTTATATATAATATTATATTTCATTTAAGTTACCTGTGTTTTACCTCTGATGAATTTTTATTCCGTTTTAAGGGGAGCAATTGGTCAGCTCATAAAAGAAAACACAGTAATATACAATTTGCCATAAATAAAGGGTATTTGTTTAGAAGAAATGTAGGTTTTATTTAACACTTCTTTTTCTTTTTATTGAATTACCTCCCTCCATTTTATTAGATTACAGTTCACAGAATTTAGAATTTGAATTTGTATTCCATGCTGCCTTCAGCGAGAGACTGATGTACACCAGCTAGTAACGTCCAAAACTAACTTTAGTGAACTGATAAGTGCTCTCATAGATAAGAAATATATGTGTATTTGACACAAACAATAATAGATAATTTATATATACCTGGAATATACTGTCTGAGCATTTTAATAGATTAAATACTACTACACTTTGATTAGTTCCTAAACATGTCCTTACTACAACAGAGAACGTTACAGAGCATATTCTAGTTTATCCTCATAGCCAGTATTTCTTTCCTTCTCTAAATACCTGTATAACTCTCCATGTGTACTTCTTTGTTTGATTCAATGGATTTGGGAATCTGGATTTTCTGACATTAATGAGGAATGAAAAATGAACTATCCATTTGTGGTAGAAGTCAGTGACAATGGGTTACAAGAGTTTTTAATTTGAATTTCCCTAGTTTAAGCTTCCAGCCATTGTGTTGTCTTGTTCCTTTGCCTTTTAAATAGCCATTGGTTAGTAGAAATTTATTTCCTGTGTAGATACTTATTGACCATGATTAAATCACCTCTTAACCCTTTCTTTAATGTATTGATAGAAAGGGTTTCATAAGTGTGTCACTATAAGGCAGAATTTTTCCAACCTCAATTTGGTTTTCCTTTTTCTGAATCCTTTACAATTTTTCAATACCCGTTTTGTAAAAGTGTGGACAGCAGAATTGAACACAATACTCCAGAAATACTTTTCCTAATACTCTTTCATAGTTTCCTGCTTGTACTGCCAAATATTGCATTACTGCCTTTGGTATCCCCACACAGTGTTCTGCATTCCTTTTTCTATAAAGGTATGTGTCACGGGGTCACGTAGATACCCCGTGACTGGGATTGAAATTGACAGAGCTGCCAATCACCAGGGCAGCTCAGGTGCCAGTTGCCAGGGCAACCAGATGGGTCAGGTGGCCAGAAGGGGGCAGTGCCGGGCCTTTATAAACAGCCCAGGCCGGAGCCTGACCAACAGTTCCCCTCTGGCAGCCGCAGAAGCCACAGTTCTGCAGATGTGCTGAGCAGCCCGGGTCAATGGTCACAGCCTGACCACTTCGACCGGCTGCAGTGATGCAGGGGAGAGAGAACGCTAGAAGAGGCCACGACTAACAAGCTTTGGGGTTATAAGCCGGTAGGCTTCTGGTTTCGTTACAGCTGTTTGGGCTCGGGTTGTGTTATGGTTACACCGGAGGACTGGGTGAGGCGGTAGGGGTGTGAGGAGGCCTCACGGGGGGTTCCCGGTGCCCAGCGGGGGCACGGTGAGCAGTGTCACAGGGGGCACAGCACGAGGAGTGCCGGAAAGGCGCTCAGGGTGTGGGGTTGTAGCCCCAGCCATGAGAGGCACGGCATAGGCCCCAGAGTGGGGCAGCGGGCGCGGCATAGGCCCCAGAGTGGGGCAGCGGGTGCGAGGGGCACAGCAAAAGGCCCTAGAGGGGGCGAGAGGCTCCAGAGAGGGCGAGAAGTGGGAAAAACCCGAGAGACAGGCCCTGTGGGGCGATGCCTGGGCACGGCAGGCCCAGGGGTGCCGGTACCGGGGTGCAGGTTGCAGCAGTGGCCCAGGGGTGCCGGTATCGGGGTGCAGGTTGTTTAACTGGCCCAGGGGTGCCAGTAAAAGGGCGACAGGCATGTGACCAACCCAGGGGCGCCGGTAGAGGGGTGCCAGCGGCGTGGTAGGCCCAGGTAGATTGGAGAGGGGCGCTGGAGAGTAACAAACCCCAGGGGCGCCAGGTGGGTGACAAGCCCAGGGGTGCCAGAGAGGGGCACCAGGGCAGGACGAGCCCAAGGGGCGCCGGAGAGGGCACTGAAGGGCAAGGGACCCAAACAACGTCCAGAGAACAGCTGCGAGGCTTGGGGCATGCTGAACAGGAGGTAGGAGGCATGCATTGCCCTTAAGGCAGGGGTGCGCTGAGGCACCCCATACGGAGTAGGGGTAGTAACACTCGCACTGTTCACCAGGGGATAAAGGCAGCCTCCCATCTGAACTAATTGTCATCAAAGACGTGGTGGGCGAGATCCAGAGGGTGCTGAATCACCTTGAGTGACGGTAGGGGGCCACTCCTAGGCCCTACGCCCTTACAGTATGACTTTGCATTTCTCTAACATATGTTGTTCAAATGATCCCAACTTAATAAGCAATCCAGATCTGACCTTGAATCTGTTTCTGTAGAATTGACTGGTCCTATCAGTTCCTCCACCATTTTTTGTATCATCTGCAAAGTTTCTTAGAATTTATTTTATTTCTTTCAGATCATTGATAACAATATTAAATAGCACTGGGCCAAGAATAGCATGCAGCAGGACCCTGTTTAAAACACCCTGTTAAGAGCTGTCATTTAGGAAATGTTTATGATATGTTACATTGATTTTGTGGGGTGCTAATATTTTGATCAGCATGTTGCATACAGCAAGTCAAATGCCTTACTAGTCTATGTCAGCGTAGTCACCTACTATGAGCAGAACCTGTAATCTCAAAAAATGTATCAGATTAATTTAAGACCTTGTTGATTATCGTTAATTATGCTTCTTCTGTTTAATTCTGTACTGATTGCATCCACTCTCAAACTTTCTATGATTTTACCCCAGGACATTGTCAGGTTAGTGGGACTAGGTTTATAGCATAATTATCATGCATGCTCTATGTACCGTATTTTCTTAGTACAGAGGATCAATTGAGAGGTAGCTTGAGATTGTGTAGTTGGGCACGCATACTAAGGCTGTGTGTAGACTAAATGAGGGGCATATGTGCATGACACTTTAAAGCGGGATAAATGCTTTTGCATTGCTTTAAGGGTGTCGGTGTTTGTACATGTCAGTGGCGTATTGTGCATTAATAACAGCCGTTGTAGGAGAAACGACGGCATAATGCAGCTTAAATGACTTGGGGCACAGCAAACTAAAACACCTCCGAGGAGTTTTAGTTTGCTGCCCTTACAGCCATGGAATGAAGCACCAGACTCCATGCAGCTCAGGGGCTCTGGAGGAAGCCCTGCAGGCAGCCTGGCAGCAGCCCGGGAAGGCAGGCTCCGCCCAAGAAAAACAATGAGCTTGATCTGTTTCCCCGCCCCTCCCTCCCCTTCCCCCAAGATCCTGCTCCTTCCCTGAGCTGTGCAGGGCCTCAGTGCTTTCCTCTACAGCTGCATTGCCCCCGGGACTGCCCAAGCCAAGTGTCTGTGAATGGGTACCACCTGTGCGGGGGCTGTCGCACCAGCACCTCCTCCCATGGAACTTGCTCCCTCTGCTGCAACAGAGACCATATTTAATAATAAAACAATGCAAAACATCTATTTTGTGGAGTGCGGAAGGCCACAGGTTGAGCTATAGTTCATTAGCATGATAAGGGGGGTTTCTTTATGAATGTTTTCATTGAATGGGGTGCTGCATTTAATCCAAGGGAAACGCAATAGACACAAGAATGGCATTTGGGATATAAAGAATCAATTGGTCAATTCCATTGTCAAATTATTCTGTTTAGGTCTTCCTTACTTAATACCATATTATCTATGGACTGCTACACTTCGACTTGTTTTTCACTCCTAAAAGAACCTGGTTACTATGATTTCTGAATTGAATGACATAATGGTTGTATCACATTAGTCTGAGTGATTGATGGACTAGGGTAATTGTGAAATTTGAGCCTTCAGGGTTTAACCTGAGAGAAGCTTTAACTTGCTAGCAGCCTTGTGGATAATATGGATATAACATGAGATGGATAAGTTAGGGTTTATAACTGAATTTAAGAAGGAAAATAATGTTCTAAAACTGAACTGAGGTAGTTGAATATTAGATATTGTGAGAGTTAGTAAGTTGGGATTCTCTGATACTTGGTTATATCATTTGATCTGGAGAGCTCTGGAATTTGGCTGCCCTAAGTACTGGCCGTCAGAACTTTATTTCATAATAGGGGTAATGCAAGGGTCCACCCAAGCCTTTGTGACCTTTGGAACTGGTGTGATTATGGCATATCAGTCTCTGTAGCTAGCAGGACATAAGGCAGCAGTATTGTTAACATCTTATCCAGCAACTGATTGGAATCATCTGGTACCTAACAGGCGCATCTACATGTGCCTATTAATGTGCAGTAATAAACTCCAGAGTTTCTTGCTGCTCCACAGTTTATTGCTCTGGAGTTTATTGCTCCTGGATGCATGTCTGCATGTTCACATGGGATTGCATCATGTTGAGCTGGAGTGTAACAGTTCTAGCTGGCAGGAGAACCCAGGGGGTAAGCCTGCCAGCCCAGGGCTGCTCCCTCCTGTTCAGTGTGCTGCGGAGGGGCTGGCTGGGGCACTAGGGTTGGGCTAGCTACAGGCAGTCCCTTCACTGAAGCACCGTCATGCCCCAGCCAGCTAGGACAGCGACTACACATGCACTGCTGCAGGTTTTTTCTCTGCAGTAGGATAGTACTTATATTTACAAGAACTATCCTGCTGTGGGGTAAATTAGTACTCCAGCCTAATAGGGGCATATGTGTAGACATCAAGACACACAGCTACTTAGTGTACTCCACAGTAAATGTCTTGTGCAGACATGCCCAATTACAGCTAGATTAACTGAGGCAACCTTCATTGCAAATCCTGAGAAAAGCTACTCAAACCTCTGGATCTGTAGCAAGATGTCGAGCAGTTCTGCAACCTCAACCCAGTTACAGTTACTGGCACCTTACTACCTACTACTGGTACACAGACATATTTAAAACTGCTCTACTGTTTCAGTTGTTGTAGAGTGAACTGCTGGAGAATTTCTGAGGATTGCTCAGGATTCCATAAGGTGTTGAGCACTTCTTGTAGTTGCTGAAACTGAAGTCACTCCATTCAGTTGGAATGTAAGAGTCCTGGTACTTTTCAGAAGCATTCATGATCAGACCCTTGAAAGCAGTTGCATGTGATCAGAATAAGGTTATAAATAAAAAATGTGATAGTTCCATTTATTTCCCTAATGACTTTGCTCTAAAAGTGTCAGAAAATGAACCAAACTTAGATTTCATAGATTTCATAGAAATTAGGAAGGGACCTTGGAAGATCATCAAGTCCAGCCCCTACTCGAAGGGCAGGAAGTCAGCTGGGGTCATAGGATCCCAGCAAGATAAGCATCCAGTTTGCTCTTGAAGGTGTTCAATGTGGGTGCTTGAACCACCTCCGATGGCAGGCTGTTCCAGACCTTGGGGGCTTGGACAGTAAAGAAATTCTTCCTTATGTCCAGCCTGAAACAGTCTTGTAGTAGTTTATGACCGTTTTTGGTCGCTTTACTAGCCGCAGCATCGCATTGCAGGCTCATGTTCATCTGGTGGTCAATGATGACCCCCAAGTCTCTTTCTTCTGTAGTGCTATCCAACGTAGCACTGCCGAGCCTATAAGGAAGCTGCAGGTTTTTCCTCCCAAGGTGAAGAGCCTTGCATTTTTCGGTGTTAAATACCATCAGGTTCTCGTCCACCCATTTGTTGAGCCTGTCCAGGTCAGCCTGGATCACCCACCTGTCTTCTGATGTGGATGCTTTGCCCCAAAGTTTGGTGTCATAGGCAAACTTCGCCAGTCTGCTTCTGACTCCAATGTCCGCATCATTAATGAAGATGTTGAACAATATGGGTCCAAGGACAGAGCCTTGGGGGACCCCACTGGTCTCCAGGCACCATGACGATTGACTTCCGTCAATTACTACCCCCTGGATCCAACTGCAGAGCCAGTTCCCCAGCCAGCAGATCGTGGTGGACCCAAGGCCACAATTGGCCAATTTCGCCAAGAGGTGATCACAGGATACCAGATAGAAGGCTTTTTTGAAGTCAAGATCTGTGACATCAATCTCTTCTCCCTTGTCCAGGTGATAGGTCACCTGGCCATAGAAGGAAATTAGATTGGTCAAGTAAGACCTACGTGCAACAAACCCGTGCTGGCTATCCCTCAGGATGTTGGCATTGGCCAGTCCATTAAGGATGGCCTCTTTAATAAACTTTTCTAAGATCTTCCTCGGGATAGAAGTCAGGCTGATGGGCCTATAGTTAGTCGGATCCACTTTCCTCCCTTTCTTGAAGATAGGTACCACATTGGCCTTCTTCCAGTCTTCGGGCACTACACCATTGCACCAGGAGTTTTCAAAGATCTGTGCCAGAGGCTGGGCTATGATGCTAGCCAGCTCCTTGAGTACCCTGGGGTGCAGATTGTCAGGGCCGGCTGACTTGAAGGTATCCAGCTTCTCAAGGTGCTCCTTCATGAGGTCAGCATTAATGGATGGCAGGTGATCTCCCTTACCCGGACCTCCCTGTCCCGTGGTGGGCATGGGCGTCCCAGGGAACTGATGAAAGACCAACACAAAGTACCCATTTAATACTTGCTCTAAGGCAACAGCTTTATTCACACTGTTAATGCAGTGGTTCTGAACCTTCTTAGATTCATGGCACCCTCTGTAACTTTTCTAATTTGAAGAGCATTCCATTTCAAAATCAACTTTATTTTTGACAGTGCTTACCTTCTTGTAGCCTGCAGCATGCATAAAGAGATCTCAAAAGTTGGCAGGATGGGCAGCAGTAGGCAGGGCACCCCTGAGAGCAGAAGGCGTGGTGCTGGCAGGGGCTATTCAGCAGAACAGATTGGGAAGCTTGGGAATGGCTCATTACATCCCTGAAGGAGGCAGCTGTCCTTGCAGGAGTCAGAATGGGGTGGCAGTGACTACTGGAAGTGCAGTGGCTTGTACCAGGTGAGGGCAGCATAGATGGGGCCCTGCTGTGCCCCACTCTTCTTGCTGTCTGGCTCCTGCCCACCTTTGGTCTGACCTGAGGGGACATGTACAGCCTAAACTCTTGTGGCGGCTTCCCTTGGGACTTCCATCCAGCAACCAAAGCAATCTACACTTTTGGCCTCTTCCACTAGCTCCAGGAGTAGGGGGCAGGAACGGCAAGCCAGGATGAAAATGGGGCAGTCAGGGGCAGTTGGCACAGGGGATGCTGGATGGCTTGGGGCAGGAGCAGAAGGCTGCTGAGAAGCAGATGGGGGCAGTGCTTGTCCATGGGATGCTTGGGTAGGTACAGGGCATGTGGCGGGTGGAGGAGTGAGCATTTACATCCTCACACAGGAGCCAGGCACTGCAGCACGCTAGTGTGCTAAAATCTATTTTTCCTGGTTCTCAGTCCCACGTGTTGAATTCTTGTTATCACTCCCTTTGTGAAGCTGAAAGTGCCTAGAACTTTTCATGCTACAGCTAGTGTCACAGTCCCAAACTAAGTAATTTAAGGCCAGCTCAGGTATTCCTTTGTGAGTGGCATGATAATGTGTATTTATAAATATTCAGCCTTATCCCTTGAGGAACCCTCCTGACAAAGTACAGTTCTCATCTTCAGAAGATGCTGCTTGGGTTACAGAGAAAAGGTAAAGTTTCCAAGCTGGAAATTCAGGCCTTACATTTGTGCTAGTAGAAAAGCCAAGCAGTTCTCTTTGCCCCTTTCTGCTCTATAGTATGAGGGGCTGTCCATGGCAGCTGCTGCTTTTCAGCCTATTGACAGCTTGCCTCCTTCTCAGGCAGAGGAGAAAGCAAGCTGTCAATCAGTAGGCTCCTCTAAGGGCAGGGGTGACCCAAGGGGCAACCCTCTATTGCCTGCTGGTTGGCAAACCCGCCTGTGTAGCTCTCTAGTTAGAGGCTAGAGCACAATACGCTCCAACTCCTGAACTATTTTTCTAGTGCGAAGAATTTCTGTAAATGCTTGTCGGTAGCCTCAGTTGTCCCTGTTCTTGATGTCATAATTATTTATTTTGTTCTAAGATGATGACTGAATTTTGCATTAAAGTATTGCAAGAATTTCCTGTGAAAAACATTTGCTTATTATACCACAAAATTGGTCTTAGTGTAATAGGGAGGGTTTATTAAATGAGGCAGACAGAACACTCTTGTAAAGTGAATGTTTCCTTTTTTATGAAGATAATGTAAGGAAGCAATTATTTGTATTTTTGGACAGGAATCCATTGTGTGCAAGTGTGACCTGACATTTTATTAATTCTGGTGACTCTGTTTGTTTTAATTTGTGGTTTTGGTTTTGCGGTTTTTGACCTTCAGCTAATTTATTTTGTGCATATGTCCTAATGCTGTATAAGTACTTTCGCATGTGCCTAAAATAAGTCTTGTTGTACCCATTTCCACATGTGGAAACTGAGGCATAGTGGATTAGTAATATCCTCAAGGACACACAGAGAGTAAATAGCATAGCTAGCAATCATTTAAATTCTCTTTCCAAGTTTCCTGTATTGCCTAAAAATGAATGCACGTTTAGAATGTATGTCTGGCCTTAGTATTTGTGGATCAGATTGAGGTAAATACTGGAAAGACTAAGTGGCTTGGTTTTTTATGATTTAAGTAAATCAAAAAAACTCCCTGTTACACTACAGTACAAAGATCTGGTTTGTGAATAGGAATTTATGGTCTCATCCACTAAAAATGTTTGTGCCACAGCAGAGTATTTCAATGACTGAATTTCTCATTAAACTCATTAGAAATCCTTTCCTTTCACTTGTCTCTGTTTTACCCTTCACACAAATATTTTCTTGCTCAACCTCTTAGGCAGCCCTTAGTAATTTATTTTTCTGGAAACTGCATTTCACTCCAATAAAACATTGCCCCTGAGCTAAACATATGGTTATAATAAGAGATATTGTTTTTCAGGATTAATACTCTTCCATAAATCCCAAGTCTTCTACTCAGTGTGACAGTGCTCTTTTGTATTAATTATAGCATTAATAACCTTACTAACTAGCTTTAAAATAGAAAAAGAAGGCCGACCAAATTCAGAAGTGCAGTTTACAAAAGATAAGTATTACCAAACAGGAAGCAAACTAATCTAAAAGTTTACAGACAAACTTGTCCAACAAATACAGTCTGCAGGGCTATAAAAAGGAAAACCCAGCTTTCTACACTGTTGTATTGATTAGAATAAACAGTCCTTTTAATTTGTACTAACTTTTATCTTAATCAATTCCATAGTTTTTTTTTTTTTTTTTAAGTTGAATGTTTGGACTTTGCTATCTGTGGACATCTTAAGAGTAAAAGCTTCTTTAAAACAAGTCTTCATTTTCTTCAATAATAGTCAGTCATGAGGAATTTTTTATTTTTCATTTATTACAAGAGTGTGTTCAAAGATGCAGGAAAAGAAAAGTCTATATATCCATTTTGACTTACTGGAAACAAAATGGAGGCTTTAGAAGGACAATATTTCTCTTGGGATTTGTCTTCAGCAATTTGATTTGAGAAATAACTCCTTGGAGTTTTTACTATCACTAATCGGCAGGATTCTCTTTCAATGCTGTTTGATCCTGCATTCCATACAATTCCAGATACCTTCTTTCTGCATAAGAGGCCTGGTCTTCCCAATTTTCCTTTTAACTTTTTAAATACTTCCTTCAGCATTCACTCTGTGACAGTATCATTAATAGATACTTTACTATACTGTACATGAATAGAATAGAAGATGCGTTATACAGAATGTTTCTGGCCATCACAAAATTCTTGAATCATTCCTTTTACAGCCTCTTGGTGGTATTTTTTTTAATGTGATGTGGTGTACCCTCTGAATTGGGGAAGGACAGCTCAAAGGTTTGAGTCTATTTGTCAGATGAAGAATTATGCATATTTGTGATGCATTCACAATTTAGACATCAGATGCTGTAATGCAGGGATGTCAAACTCCCCTGGCCCCATGGACAGGATGACAATTTCTGGGCTGGTCAGCAGGCCGGATTGGACTGCAGCAGAACCAATGTGCAGGGCCAGTTTGGTGTGAAGCACGTGCAGCATATGGTGACCACCCATCCCTAATTGGGCATGAGTCCTGGAATGGGATCATCCAGTCCCAGTCACAGGGCTCCATACCCTGCTGCCTTTCTCTTGGGGCCCTAGGCCTCCATAGTGATGCACCCTCTGCAGCAGCCAGGGTAACAGTGGCGTGGAGTTGTTCCTCTAGTGCTGCTGGGCAGACAGGGGGTATGCGGCTGGTATGCGGCAGGGCAGGAGCCCCAAGGCCACAGTGGGCAGCCCACATTTGCCCCCTGCCCAGCTTGGCTGTAGTCCAGCCATGCTGCTGGTGGGGGAAGGGATTGGGGGAGGGAAAGTGGGCATGTATCTTGCCTTCCACTTTAAAAAAGGTGGTCACCCTAGTGACTCTCTATGCTGGCCCCCCTGTGCTATGGGTAGTGTGGGGGCTAGCAGGGGGCATGTGCTGCATGCAGCACCTTATCTGACTAGTTCTGTGCATGGGCTCTAGGGCCGGTCCAGATTGGGCCCCAGGCTGTCTGTGTACACCAGAACCAGCACACACAGCTGGTCCAACAGGCACCACATGCAGCTTGTGCCCTGTGCCATGGGAAGTGGCGCAGGCAGCATAACCCTAGTGTGATAGCAATGCATGTGGCACAGGAGCCTGGCATGGGTCACTCTGAATGTGGCATCCCACTGGACTAGCCCTGTGTTCGGGCTCCAGCATGATCTGATCTGGACCAGCCCTAGAGCCAGTGCACAGTGCAGGTCTGGTCCAAGGTCTATGGGCTGGATCTGGCCTTTGGGCCCTATGTTTAACACCCCTGCTTTACCTTATTCATCCCAGCAGCCTGTGCCCAGCCTGTGTCCAATCCAGCCCTGTGGGACTTGGAAATTTGGCAGCAGGGAGCTGTGGCAGTACTAATTGCCACCACACCCCTTCCCCCCTGCCAAATTTCCTGACCCATGGGGAGCCCTGCAGGCTGTATGCCATACCTCTGCAGATTGGATTTGGCCTGTGGGCCAGGGGTTGAGAATACCTGAGCTATACAATAGCAAGGCAGGTATGAAGGTACCTAAGTAAGATGTCTCTCATGTTTTAGCTACAGTAGGTAAGCCAGAGAGGTCCATGTTCTAGCCCCCCTCACCCAGAACAGGTTTGAACCTGCAGTTCTCTGCCTTGTGACCATAGTGCTCTAACCATGACACTCCCAGTTATGCAGGTTTCTTCTGAGAGTTCCTTTAGAAGCTGATCCAGTAACCCTTGTATTTACTAGTCATTGGATAAAATGGATGGAGAATAGTGCTGTGCGAAGCTTTGGTCCCTGGTTCAATTTGGCAGAGATTCGGTCCAATTTGGTGGCCAAATCTATGAATCTAGATTGAATCAGAGGACCCTTTAATTTCTCTGAATTGAATTGGAACTCTCAGATTGATTTGGACGTAGACACAGCTTTCATAGATTTCATAGATGTTAGGGCTGGAAGGGATCTTGAAGATCATCAAGTCCAGCCCCTTCCCCAGGGGCAGGAAGTCAGCTAGGGTCAAAGGACCCCAGTAAGATAAGCGTCCAAGTGTTACTTGAATAAGTCCACAGTAGGTGCCTGCACCACATCTGGAGGGAGTCTATTCCAGGTCTTGGGGGCTCAGACAATAAAGACATTTTTTCTTATGTCCAGCCTAAAATGGTCTTGTAGGAGTTTATAACCATTGGTCCTTGCTTTTACTTGAGGCACTCTGGTGTTCTCCCAGATCCTGACATACACTCCTTGTGTACTTATAGGCAGCCACCCAGGTTCCCCCTGAGCCTGCAATTTTCCAGACAGAGTCCCATGGCTTTCAGCCTCTCGTCCTAAAGCCTATTCTCTTGCCCCCGATCATGCATGTGGCTCTCCTCTGGACTCTCTCAAGCTCTCGACATCCTTCTTGAATTGCAGAGCCCAGAATTGGGTGCAGTACTCCAGCTGCGGCCTCACCAAGGCCAAGTAGAGTGGGAGGATGACATCCTGAGATTTACTTGAGAAGCATCTATAGATGCAAGTCAGGGTTTTGTTTGCTTTACCAGCTGTGACATTGCATTGGTGGCTCATGTTCATCTTGTGGTCAATCATGACCCCCAAGTCTCTTTCAGCAGTGGTGCTAGCAAGTGTAGCACTGCTGAGCCTACAAGTATGCTGTGGGTTTTTCCCCCGAGGTGGAGTACCTTGCATTTATTGGTATTGAACATCACCAGGTTTGTGTCCACCCACTTACTAAGCTTATCCAAGTCAGCCTGGATCACTAACCTGTCCTCAGGTGTGGACACTATGCCCTAAAGGTTAGTGTCATTGGCGACCTTAGCCAGTACACTTCTGACACCAATGTCCACATTGTCAATATTAAAGAGAACCAGTCCAAGAACAGCCTTGGGGGACGCCACTGGTCACAGAGCACCATAGCAATTCACTGCCATCAAGCACTACTCTCTGGGTCTGACCTCAGAGCCAGTTTCCCAGCTATTGGACTCTGGTGTAGCTGAGGCCACAGTTGTCCAATTTTGTCATGAGGAGGTCATGGGACACCAGATCAAAGGCTTTTTTAAAGTTCAGGTATATGACATCAATCTCTTCTCCCTTGTCCAACTTGTTCAGAAGGGGATCCTTGATAATTTTCTTGTGAATCTTACCAGGGATTGAGATCAAGCTGATTGGCTTGTAATTCCCGGGATCTACTTTCCACCCTTTCTTGAAGATGGGTACCACATTGGCCTTCTTCCAGTCTTCAGGTACTTCACCTGAGTGCCATGAATTTTAGAATATTTTTGCCAGTGGTTGGGGTTTTTCTACATATCTCTAGGGAGCAGGTGGTTCATGAGTACTGAGATGCTGGAGCGGATGGAGTGTCCCACAGGAGCAAGGGGGGTTCCCCAGTACACTTGGCAGCAGACCTGTAAGTGGACCAGAAGCACTTCTGGTTCACTTCTGGGTCTACTGGGGAGTGAGCTGCAGAGGCCCCCCAACACCTCTGCACCCCCTGGACTTGACGACTGGTGTCTCCTGGGTCTGGGGGGGTGAGCACCTAGGGTACCCTTGTGGCCAATCGCTGAACCGGGGGAGAGGGCACCAGGGGGGCCCTGTAAGCCCCCTGGCAGACCTGGAAGTGGACCGGAAGTACTTCCAGTCCACTTCCGGGTTCACCGCCAAGCATCCTGCCCCCCTGCTCCTGTGGGACACTCCATGCACTCCAGCATCACAGAGTTCACAAGCCATGCCTGCTACCTCAAGGTATGTAGAAAAAACATATAAAGCTGTGTCTGTGTCCGAATCCCTGATTCTCTGAATCAGCATCAAATCTTCAGATTTGTATTCTGCTGAATCGAATCAGGGACAGAGCCAAATCAACTAATCGAATCACTGTCCCTAATTCAGGCAAATCTGAATCTGAATCTAATAGGGCCTGCTTCACACACCCTTAATGGAGAGCAGTGTAATGAGAAAGTTTCTACCTTGGTGGGTACAAGGTAAAATCCAAGCCACCTTTTAGCTAGGATAGCGTCCATCTCACTGAACCACTTTCTATCTAGCTTACACCCTTCTTCCTTGTCTCACATATCTCCCTCTCTTAGCAGCCCAGGATGATCAGCTTCAGAGTAACACTGGCAAGAAGTCTGGGCACTATCTAACCTGTGTTATGTAACACAGGTCTGGGCACTATCTAACAGTACTGTGCTTAGAAGTTTAAAAAAAAAATACAGGTTCAAACCCCTCTACAACATGAGTCTCCTGCTTCCTTGGCATGTAACCTAAACACATGGGATGCTTGCAGACATTAAGAAAGAATGGTGCTTTCCTTTAAATTCTATGCGCTCCTACGCCAAGGCCAGCACACACCCAGAAGAGGCGCATGTTAGTTGGACCAGGCTCTTCCAACATCTGTATAGATCAGACACTTTATTGGGGCTTTATTGCTACTTTTACCCAATATCTGATTGAATCAGCTTTAGCTAAAAGCTCCAAAAAGAACTGCTGAGGCTCTTGATCTATACGGATGCTGCGGAGCCAGTTCAAAGTAACGCACTGCTGCTTCTGGTAAAGTGCTTTTTAAAAAAAAAAAAAAAAAAAAAGTGCTTCCAGTACCTGAGCTTGCTCACTTCAGGCTAGTATGAGTATTTCACATGACATTACATTGTGCTGTGTAAGCATCCACAGTCAAAATATTTCGCTAAACTTATCTCATTTCACAACCTTTTTTGTAAACTGGAGAAAAAAGGCAAATTTTGATATAATGTATTTTGTTACAGAAGATTCTTCAAGATGTAATTTGTCATAATTTGTACACAACTAACACTAAACATTGAAAATTCATTAGAGAGACACTGGGAAAGCCCTGTAGTTAATTTTTTTTTTTTTTTTTTATAATCGGTTTATTTTCCATTTTTGTGGTTAGAAAATCTTACGTTCTCTAGCTTTTCTCTGCAACTATGAAGCATAAACCTTATATTTTTAAATGAAAAATAAGATATTCTTATACCCACATGAATCTAGGAATGAGGGTAAAAAAATCCCACCAGATATCAAAGAAACAGGCAATACAGCACATATAGTATGAAAACAAATACATACAATTTTTAGGTATGGGTTAATATTCCCAGTGAAGTAATTTTATATTCAGGGCGCCTAGTATTCAGTAAACTTTTGTAGGTCCAGTGTGGGATATATATGCCTGTCCCTTCTCTCTCTTGACTTACTTGGGAAACAGTCCTTAGCTATCAGTTGTCTCTTGGAACTGGCAAAGTAGGCGTATTACCCAAATGTGACTAAGACCATAAATTCATAAGAAATTTGCTTTACACAGTAGCATTACTCTCAAATATTCCACACTGCTGTCAGTGAATTGTCTTGTAAAACTTAACCTGTGTAGCCATGTTAATGCAGCACTTCAGGTGGAATAAATGGTGTGTTCCCTCAGCATTACCTCAGCACATGCTAATTTCCCCACGTGCTGCACTGTGCAGACATATGTTGTGTACAAAAGTTACATTTTTTGTGATGAGGCTCCCTAAAGTGCTCTGTAGCCATTACACAACAAACATTCACAGCTGCAGAGCACTTTTAAAATGGCTGATCGCATGAAAGTTTAACCATCATCTGATGTAGTATCAGATAGGGGCACTCCAAGGCAGTGCACCTTATGAAACCTGTGTACAGGTTCCATGCAAGGGTTATTTTTAGGCAATTCCTCCCATATCCCATGCAGTTTTGTAAGGCTGGGCTGGTGCTCCCACAAGTAAGCATCAGCCCAGCCCTGCCCCCACAGCTGTCACAGAGAGGAAGCAGAAAACTTCTGTCTCCTCCCTATGCAGCCAGGGAGGTGGGAGAAGGGAGTCCCCTACCAGCTACCGTGCATGGTGGGGGGAGGGTTGGGTCCACATGGCAGGGAGGGCTTCCTTCCCCCTGCTGCCAAGTGTCTTGACAGTGGCAGAGGCTGTTGTGCCCAGAACTGGAGTGAGAGAAATGGGGTCCCCTCAACTTATAGGCCCAGCCCAGCTCCCCTCAAGACCGCAGCAGAGGTAGCTGGGGTGGCTGTTCAGCAGAAGAGCTGTCCCCTCCAGCTCTTGGCATGGGAGCCTCTGCTGCTGTCAAGACACACTCATGCAGGAAGCTGAGGAAGGGTGCCTTCCCTGCCACATGTGCCACCCCCAGATACCCCTTCTGAGGTTTTGGGGGGAGCTGGGCTGGGCTTATGTGGTGCAGGAGACTCTGTTTCTTCCCTTCATCCCAGCTCCAGGTGTGATGGCCTTTGCCACTGTCAAGATGCTCATAAAGGGGGCATGGGTAGAGCCTCCCACTGCTGTGCATACCCTCCCAGCTACCCCTTCTGGGGACTTTGAGAGAACCAGCCCAGGTAGGTCTGGCAAGGGGGCTCTGTTTTCCACCCTTCCCTCCCCAGCTCCAGGCGTAGCAGCCTCTGGCACTATCAGGGCACTCATGTTAGGGGTGGGAGAAGGGAGCCCCCCAGCAGTGTGTGACCCCCACTAGCTAGCCCTGTTCAGGTCTTGGGGGAGCCAGGCTGGCCTGCACAGTGGGTGGGGGCGGGTTCTGTTTCCCCCTGCTGCCCCAGTTCCAGGTCTGGCAGCCTCTGCTGCTGCCAAGACACTCACACGTGGGGTGGGGAAAGGGAGCGCCCCTGCTGTGTGTACCCCCCCAGCCACCACTGCTGGGGCCTTTAGGGGAGATGGGCTAGGCCAGGCCCACATGGCAGGGGAGCTCCATTTCCCCCTTGCTCTAGCTCCAGATGTGGCAGCCTTTACTGTTGTCAAGATGCTCATGTAGGAGGTGGGGAAGGGAGTCCCCCATCATGCATGACCCCAGGCCACCCCTACTGTAGTCTTGGGAGGAGCTGAGCTGGGCCTGCGCAGCAGGGAGGGCTCCCTTTTCTCCATGCCCCATGCAAGTGTCAAGACAGCGGTTGACATGCCTAGATGTAGCAGGGAGCTGGGCTGTGCCCGTGAGGTGGGGGGACTCCATTTCCCCATTCCACCCCAGCTTCAGGCACAGCAGCCACTAGGCTGCTTCTGTCAAGACACTTGTGGGGTGGGGAGGAAGGGAGACGCTCTTGCTACACAATTCCAGCCTGGTTCCCTTGAAGACCCCAGCAGGGGTAGCTGGGGGGGACATGTGCAGTGGGGGGCACACTCCATTTATCCACCCCTCCACATCAGTGTCTTGACAACAGCAGAGGCTGCTGTGTCCAGAGCTGGGGTGTGGGGGGGGGAGGAGCCCCCGCTCCTGCTGGGCCCAGGCCCTCTTCCCTCAAGACCCCAACAGGAGTAACCAGACCAAGCCCATGAGGGAGGGGACCTCTGTTCCACCTCCCCACTCCAGCTCTGGGCATAGCAGTCTCTGCTGTTGTCAAGACACTCATGCATGGGAAGCAGGGGGAAAGGGAACACCTCCCTCCCCACCATTATGCATGCCTGGCCTGGCTCCCCCCAAACTCCTCTGTCCCTCCCACATCAGCCCCAGCTACTGTTGCCAGTTGCCAGCTGGTGGTGGGGTGGGTGGGCCTGGGGAGAGGAGCAGTGGAGCACACCCACCTAGTGGCCTGGGGGCCTGGGCCTGGGCCTGGGCCAGTGCAAGCAGGCTCCGAGCCTCCTTCCTTCCCCCACCCCGAGGCAAATACTGTTGGGTTCAACGGCGCTCTAACTCATGGTACTTTTGTGTAAAGCACCATAGTTAGAGCACTTCCCTGACAGGGTGCCTGAAGTTCTGTACACACCTATAGCCACGCTGCTTTCAGTTTAGGAGGCAGTTGGTCTGAAGCAGTGCATTATGCTGGAAGCAGCCACTGTGTAGCAGGATGGCATCCTAGGGTCACCATGCTGCTCCTAGGTCCCCTCTCTGTACCGTGCCACGCACTCTCCAAGCACCCTCAGAATCTCACCCACCATGTCTTTGATTTTATATTTAAATCATAGGGAGGCTGCCCTTCATTCTCTTGGCTACGGTTCCTGCGGTGTGCCGGACCAGTGTTCAGTACGAGTGTACAGGTACACCCCTGCCTCATGGGCTATGCATGGCTCCAACCAGCCCTGTACCATGCCCCAAGCCTCGCTGATGGACCGGACGTTCATCTGTCTCTCTGGCCCACTCGCTGTCTGGGGCCTTCTTGCTACCTGCTGCCCCTCTGGGCCTTTTCACTGCCCACTCTCGGGGGCTGGGGCTCCCACACTGTTGTGGTTCCCCTATGAGGCCTCCTCCATCCCCTTATACTGGAGGACTGTGTGAGGATATAACAACACAACAAAACACAAGCCCCTGCGTTATCATAAATTCAGGCCTCACGGCTACAACATCCTCTGAGCCACACCACAAGTGCTCCCTCTCTCACCCGTATCACCAGCTGCACCCACATTCAGGCTTTTCCTTTCCTTCACTCAGGGCAGAGCTCCTTCTTCCTTGGTCGCCAGCAGGGGCCCCTTCCTGGCCTCCACCTTTGATTTATGTAAGAGCCAGGCCCTGCCCCCTTCCTGTCAGGTGACCGCACAGGTGTTGGCTACTTGCTTCCCCTGATTGCCCCAGCAACCAGCACCTGGGTCCTGGTCCTGGCTCTTCCAGTAGCAGGCACCTTAGTGCCTTGCTACACACTGCTAGGCACAGTCAGTTTACATGACCTAATTTTTAGGGAGATGAATGTTTTGCCTAGATCATACATTTTGGAGTACAGGGAGCAGAAAAAAATCCAGGCTAAAGTCTCTGTTGGCATGCCCGCTAAGTTTAGCACAGCTTGCTTGCTTCTTGAGTATACTGGGGACATGGCAGGAGCCAGAAACTCTTTAATGGATTTTTATCCTAAGATTATTTTAACTAAGTTGTTGGCAAACATTATTAGGAAAAACATCCCTCTAATTTGTAAGACCTCATAAATGAGTTCAGAGATGAACAAAGTGACATTCCCACAGCTGGAGATTACTAAACCCATGTTAACTACAAAGCAATGCACAATCTTATCGTTAAATTGTTTTCCCAAATAGATCTAGTAAGTGACTTTTTTCCAAAACAAAACAAAAACCCCTCCAACCTCTGTCCCCCAAACTACAATGGCTGGCTGCAATTTGTTGCAAATTTTGTTCAGAGCCTCTGGCAAAAGAGGTTTAAAATAATTTGAAATCCGGGACCGTAAAATGCCTGTCTGAACAGGTTAACATATATTTTTTTTTTCATAAACACTATAAAACCTACTGTTAGAATTACATGTTTGGAATCTTAAGTCCTGATTTTAAAATATAAGACAAGTAGAACCTAACTGAACACATAATAGCTAGATTTCCAAATTCAGAACTGTGACTTGCCATGGAAACAGCTGAAGCAAGACATCTAAATACATTAACAAAAGTCTATGAAAACACTAGCAGGCAGTACATAATTCCTTGCATTGCACAAAAGGCAAGTAGCTACTTAAAAAGTAATGCTACCCTACTGTTCCACCCAAGAGCGGATGGTGATGGAAAACATCTGGCTTCTTACTGCCTGTGAGACAGTCACTGGCCATATATTTATATTATGTGATACAGTTTCTGAAATTGTTCTGGTTCTTCTGATGACAAATCATTCAGATCTTAACATAACTTGCAAAATGTAAATTAGAACAGATGTTTAATTGTAGACTAACAGAAATAAGAGATGGAAAAGAACTGTCAGATCATCTAGTCCATTTCCCAGCAAACAAATCAGGATTGTAATTTACTTCTGTCTTGACCAATCTACTGTTCAAGACTAGGTACAGACATTCAAAAAGCCCCAGGTGGAATCGATCTAAGTTGCATGGTTTTCTGTAAGTGGTGTAGTTTAGTTTAGTAGCAAACAGAACATACATTCATTTGTGGGGGGAGGGGCGGGGGCAGAGGGGTATGTGCAAATTTCAGATTGGATTCCACCGTTTTTTAACCAGTCTGTGTGTGCCAAACTTCTGTTACGAGTATAGATCAGTTTCCAATCACTTACACCTGTACAAGTATAATCTCTGTACCTGGCCCAAATGTCTCTTGCCTTCTTGGTCAGCTATTTAACAAACCATTTTTGTTACAGTCAGCCCAATATTTCCTTGTCTTAATTTCATTTCATTATTCACCATTTTACCAATCTAAAAGTTTCTTTACAAGGATGAAATCATAACTCCAGTGAAGTCAAGGGGTGCATCATTGGCTTTAGTGGAAGCAGAATCACACCCCAGTATTTCTACCATTAAATATTTGTAAGTCTGTGACCATTGTTTCTAGTTACTTTGCTACACCACCTATCAGTAATTCTTTTTTTAACCTATTCTCAAAATAGTTCCTCCATTCTCCTATCATTTATATTTTTAATTCATGCAATAGAAAGAAAATTATCTGCTCAAACATATGATCTCTTTTCATGTGCAACTCTTGGAAACAGTGTTTTAGAGTCTATAATAGTAACATGTAACTATTAATAAACAACATTCAAACTGTTGATTTTAGTATTACGTGTACCAGACAAGGAATGTCTAGCATGTCTAACCACAGCATACACTGTCCAATGCTAAGTTTCTTCTCTTGGTGGTAATTCTGATATATTAAGCACATACTATCGTTTCTGTAGAACATATGTATTATGAAGGCTGGATGGTATGCAGTGAATGCGACAGTATGCTGAATGAGCATACTAATGAAACATAAAAGATAAATTGCAGCACTTGGGCCTTGTTCAGTGCACATCACTAACCGTTTCCAAGAAGTAGGCAAGGATATACCTGGCCTGTTAGAACGCCACAACTTGTTAGTTCCACAAACATGTTGACTGTATGTGGTTTGAACTAATAGGAACAAATAGTTTTTCTTGAGGTACTGTAATTTTTAATTACCTTTGCTTCTACAGTTCTACAGCAAAGAAAACATCATAATCAAGAGCAATGGTGATAGCCTGGTCCTCTAACAAGGACTGGTTGACATTACAGGATCCCAGTTATCATTGGACCTGTAGCCAACTTTGTTTATTTTATTAATTTAATTTATTTTGGTTTTCTGGTTTTATGTTTATGTGTTCTCTGTGATTGTTTTCCAGGTGAAATTTAATCAGCTCTTATCTTTTTAAGGCTGATACTTACTGTACACACCTATGCCAACAAACAACCTCATACATATGCAGGTAGTCTCACTGAAATCAGTAAGAGTATTCCTGAGTAAAGTTGTACTCAAGGATGATGCATAGGGGGTGCGCATGGGTGCATGTGCACCCCCCTGAGTGTGACGGTGCACCCCCTACAAAAAGGTGCCACCAACACTGTCGGTGGCGCCTGTGG
The DNA here is from genome assembly GCF_001723895.1 of Crocodylus porosus. Lineage (NCBI taxonomy): Eukaryota > Metazoa > Chordata > Crocodylia > Crocodylidae > Crocodylus > Crocodylus porosus. Next base: position 23,211,484 of record NW_017728911.1, on the reverse strand, counting down.
GCAGTCACCGCTTGCCACCCCATCGCTGACATGAACAGTGGTATGATAGTGGTGCCACTATCACAGTCCGTGATCCCCACTGGCTGACGCTGCTGGTGATGGCTGCGGGTGGTTGCCAACCCTTGGTCGACACTTGCCACCCCCTTGCCCACTGCTGACAATGCCAGCGATGTCTGTGGGAGCTCTCCTGCTTACTGCCACTGCACTCCCACCACTCCTGCTGCTGCTGTGCCCCCCCCCCAGCCACCGAGGGCATGCATTGTTCATGGTTGTCCTCATGCAAGTGTTTCAAAACTGAGTCTTTAGCAATTAATGAGGCTGTTCCATATAGCAAATTCTGCAAGTTAGATGCGTTTGTAACACTCAAGTGTATATGACTTCACATTTTCACTACAGTTCTGTGACTTGAAATATTATTGAAAATGATTTCCTCCCAAAATGCACTATTGCAAAAGTTCCAATGTTGGCCTCAAGGCCCAATGCAAAAACCAGCTGAAGTTACACATCACCTTACAAGAATTATTCAGCATGTTGCAAGATCTTTCTTTTCTGAATCATAGCATAAGAACCTATTGTCCTCTTCCCAGCTCTGATTCTGACCTGATGCATGATCTTAACCAACTTGCATCCTTCTCTATGCCTCAGTTTCTCCACCCACAGTGTAATAGTACTGTCCTCTTATACCGCACTTTGAGATTTCATAGATTTCATAGA
>NW_017728911.1:23190448-23210759 GCF_001723895.1 Crocodylus porosus | reverse complement strand
GAGAGCCAGGAGGGCTGCTGTGCCTTCTTGCTGCCTTTCTTCTGTGTTGGAATAGATTTAGCTTGTGCATTGAGGATCGCTTCCTTGAGAAGCAACCCTCTTCTTGAACTCCCGTCTCCCTGGGGTCGTGGTCCCTAAGGGCCTGACTGACAAGCCTCTTGAGCTTGTCAAAGTCGGCTTTTCTGAAGTCAAGGACTTCTGTGTTGCTGACTGACTTGCCAGCTTTATGGCGGATGGTGAAGGTGATCAGCTCGTGGTCGCTGTCACCCAGCTTCCCATCCATCACTAGGTCACTGATTAGGTCGTCCCCTGTAGCCAGTACCAGGTCGAGCAGTGCTTTGCCTCTCGTTGGCCCATAGACTTCTTGAGTCAGGTAGAGGTTATCCACGCACGAGAGAAAGCTTTGTGACCGCTCGGATTTTGCTGAGTGATCTTCCCACGAGATGTCCAGGTAATTGAAGTCACCCATGACAACCAAGGTCCTGGAGCAAGCAGCCTCAGTCAGATGAAAAGCATCTTAGAAGACATAGTTGCTTCTGCTATTATTTGAGGGTATTCCCCAAAGAACATATTCAAGTATTGCTTTATTTGTATTTAAAAGTCAGAACAGTATTTAACTCTGATGACAGATATTAAAAATGTATGCTCTAATTATCTCAGAAACTTCTAAAACAATCAAAATCTCTATTTGAAGACTCAGACTATACCACTTTTTAAGAAAGGACATTTAACACCATTTGGCTTTTTTTCTTTCTTTCCTTTTTTCTTTTAGTTGAGGGAGAACAGAGACTTCTTTTGGAGTTTTAAGCGTGTACAAAGTTAAAGATCAGGTCCCCCATGGTTTTTAGTTTTCCTTTATGCTACTAGAATTATTTAGTTTTTAAACAACATATTAAACAGCTGGGTTGGGGATTCTTACACTTTTTCCTTGCTTCTTTTTTTCATTTATTCAGTAAACACCAACATTGAGGACAAAATTCTAGTGGGGCTGTTTTAACTGGGTACAACAGCCAGTGTTTAGCACTTGGTAACAGATACAATTCTGTGCCTTTCCCGAAAGATCCTTTAAATCTCGTAGTGTATACAAGGGATTCAGTTCCTCTCTTCCTTTTTACGGTAGGATGCTAATAGCTTGCTTTGAAGCCAATGGAAGTTACTTTTGTCCTAGAAGTAGAAAGAAAGTACCTGTATTATAGACTGTATACATTACTAATGTGATTGCATCTAAAGCTGAGATTTTATGGTGAATTTTGAGAAAAAAATATGGACTATTCATAGTAATAACATGAATAATTTTGCAAAGTTGTATGTATGTTTTATATTAATAAAACTGCTTGTACAAACTCAGTTCCTTTAAGATTACAGCAGGTTTTGTTATAAAGTGAGTATAAAGTTTGGATAGGAATGATCCTGCCTCAGGTAGAGGGTTGGGCTAGATGTCCCTTCTAACCTCACTTCTCTATGATTTTGTGATTTGACTATCCAGCTGTAGGCTGTAGACGCAGTTATTGACTGACAGGCCACACTGACCACTGCAGACTACAGACCTAGCAAAAGCTGGAGTTATAAGTAATATGTGCTTAAACTGGCATACAACCAGTAATAACTAAGCTTGCATTTAACTCATAAGCAGTAGCCTGGGAAAGTAACATAACCTGCTTATCAAGGCCACTAATATTAGGTTAGGGCAAGACTGAATAACTGCTTTATGGAAAGCACTAGCTAAAGGTAACGACTGATGTTTTGCCTCTTGATAATAAGAAATGAATTGCATGAAGTCAGCTACAATCCTGTTAAAATAATGCATCTTTGTTACCCTCTTGTCACTCTTGGCCATTTTCAAGGGGCTTATGCCAGGGTTACCATACTTCCAGTTCCGTAAAAGAGGACACATGTCAGGGGGACATCTCACTCCCAACCTGCAGACCCTTGGCCCTACTGGTGCATCTAGTCCTAACCCACAGTCCCTATTCCTGCTGCTGACCCTCACTCCTGAACCACAAACCCATGCCCCTGCCAGTGCCCCTCACTCCTGACCCACAGTCTCCCACCCCTCCAGGCCATGCTGGTGCCCCTCAATCTTGACCTGTAGCCCTCCATCCCTGCTGCTGACCCTCACTCTTGACCTGCAGCCACCTGGCACTGCCAGCATCCCTCACTCCCAACCCACTGCCCCCAAGCCCCCTCCCCAGTGCCCCTCAATCCCCACCCCCAGCCCTGCCAGTGCCTTACTCCTTACCCCTCTGCTCTCCCCAGCTCTGCTGGAGGAGACCTCAGCTGCCCCCATCCCAACCAGTCTGGAGCTCAGTGACTCCAGTTTGTGCAAGTGGCAGTGGAGCAAGTCTGGCCCTGGTGCAGGCTGGAGGAAGGAGGAGGGGACACCTGTGGCACTCTTGCCTTGAGCTGGGGATCCCATACTGTGCCATCCCACTCCTGAGAGCACTGGCACCAGCCTCAGTGCCCACAGCCTGGCCACAGAGCTCCCCGCTACTTTGAAAGCCACCCCCCTGGACACCCTTCCCCACTGGAGGGGGCAGGTGCCTTCCCCTGCCTCCTAGCCCTGCCACAGCCCCAGCACCCAGACAGCTTCTGCCAGTGCTGCCAGGAACCCGCCCCCTCACACAGCCATCCCCTCCAGACACCCTGCCACACACACTCACACAATCGCACCCTTGACAGTCCTCAAAACCTGGCCTTTCAACTCCCGCTCCCTATAAACTTACCTACATCCAGCTGCTGAGGCTGCTCCCACCACCCTACCTGGCTGCATGCCAGCCACGTGCATGTGTGCACACACACCCCAACTGCCACCAGTGAAGCAGAGCAAAATCCCAAACGTTGGTTCTGATTTTGAAAAAACAGCTGGATAGAGATTGGAGAATCCAAAAAGAGGACATGTTTGAGGAAACACAAATGTATGGTAACCCTATATATGCTAAGCTGCAGAAGTGAGGCTAAACCAGTTCCCAAAGCCTGTTTCAGAGTGAACCTTTGCAGATGTTAAAACTAGCTTGGTCAGCAAAGTAAAAGAAACATAGCATGGCAAGTAACATTCGCAGATGGCAAGGGAAAGAGATAAAAAGTCCTCTCTCCAAGAACTGTAATTTTTACAAGGCCACAGCTAAATAACTAAGTTACTTAATGTAAACATTTCTTGAGCCTATCTCCAGTCCTCACAAGAAGGGTTGTATTCTTCATTGTATGTACCAGGGCAGATTAAATGTAATTGAAAAGTGGTATTTCTTCAGCACTTTGAGAACTTTGGATAATATGCTAGTGGCAGAAGTGTGTGGGGTGTTGAGATTTTATGTATGAATTTTACAGTAGGTCATCTAGTCTGATTACATGAATAACACACACCAGAGAATTTTATTCAGTGACACTTGTATTGAGTTCAGTAACGTAGACTGGTTAAAACTTGTTTTTCAAAAGAGCATGTAGTCTTGATCTGAAGACATTGAGAGTATATCTGCACCACATCCCCAAAGTATACTGGCAGGGATGCTTCTGAATGTGTTCTGCTCATCTGTTCTCTCTCACATGAGACAAATTTGGAAATGCAGTTACTAGAACCACTCCAAGGGTGTTAGCCAGTATCTATCATCAAGCATGCCCAATAATATGGTCTTAAAATTGGCTGGGAAGGGACTTCTCTTTCACCTCGGCATTTCTGAGCTTGGACCATGCGAGGAAAAGTGGGTTGAAGAGGATATTTGGATGTGCCTCAGCTGCAATATGCTGGAGACACCATATAACATACTCTAGGAGTTGTCAAATTTCCTGGGACTTACAGAAGTCACTATTTTCCATGGTACTTTGTTCTGATGTTTTATTATCATGATAACAATTTGATCCTTATTTCTCATTTCAGTTTGCTAGGATCCAGCTTCCATTTGCTGGCTCTTGTTATGCCTTTCTCCACTAAATTAAAGAGACTTCTAATTTTTCCTTTTGAAGGCACACATGCTATAATCAAGGCAACAACTGGTGAAAAGCCTATAAAAATCAGTGAATGGGAGATTTTGTCTAAGTGCAGCATGTGTTGAAAATTAGATTGTCAATCTTAGATGTAGACTTATAAAAAGTGGCTTTTATGTTCACTGTTCCATCTTATTTCTGTTTTTTACTTTCCTTGATAATTCATCAGTGTTATCTTTAAAGACAGCACATGGAGGTAAAATTTCAGTGCTGCAGTAATGCCAACTCTCACGAAACAATTGCAAGACTTCTAATTTCCAAAGCAAATTAACCCTAACTCATGATCTCCAGATACAACCCTCAAATCTCAGGAATTTCCTTCTGGTGCATGTAGAGAACACCAAGCTGATAAGTCTGTGGAGTGGAAGAGGCTAGGGGGAAAGAGAAGGGGAGATGTGGGGGGGATAGATTAAGGCCCCCACAGTGAGGGGAGGGTTGAATGGGGCCCCAGGGCTGGGGCAGGTTGTGTGACAGCGGGTTGTACAGAGCATGATGGGGATGTGTGGCTTCCCACCATAATGCACACCCCCAGGGGAGGCATGGGGGGGCATGTCCCCCCTATATTTATGTGCAGGGCAGAGGTGGGCTGCCTGTGCTGTGGGCTGGTGCCTTGTCCTGGGAGCCGTGTGACACTGTGTGTGTCTGCCGTCCTCTGAGAGTGCAGCGGATGCACCATGTGGCCACTGTGTGGCTCCTGGGGCAGAGGTGAATGGGGCACTGGGGCTCTCTGCACCCTGCAGGTGGCTCCTCCAGAGGTGCAGGGGGGGCAGGGACATGGTTCCCCACTGCAGTGCGCACCCTCAAGGGGGGGATGTGCCCCCCAGATTTTGTGCACCAGGCAGATGTGCCCTGCTGCCTTTGCCCTGGGAGCCACGCACTGGCTGCGCCACATCCCCTGCCCACCTGGTGGCAGAAGGCACACTGGTGTCACATGGCTGAGCTCCCAAGGCACGGTGCGGAGCCCTGAGCCTGCAGCAAGCAGTCCGCCTCTGCCTCATAGAGGACACATGCCTCCCTCTGGAGGTGCACACACTGCAGGGAGCTGTGCCTCCCTACCCTGTGCCTCTGGATGAGCTGGCTCCATCACAAAACCTGCCCCTGCCCTTGTTCCCCATTCATCCCAGCCCCTGCCCCACTCCCTCCCTCACCATGGGGCCTTGATCTGCCTTCTCACTGCCCCTTCCCTCACCCTTTCCCCCCCACTTACCTGTCTGTCTGTCACTCTCAAGCCACAGGCCCCCCCAGCTGTGCTACTGACCCTCACTCCTGACCCACAGTACCCCCACATCCTGCCAGGGTGAGTGGGGACTCCCTCTTCCTGGACTTCAAACCCCCTCCCACACCCACAGCTCCCCCACACCTTCACAAATAACCCCTACACACACATGCTTCAAAAATAGCATCTCTTGATTTGTATGACAAATCTCTTGATTTTTAAGAGGTTGTCTCATGATTTTTGACATGTTGGGGTTGGCAATATTGGTGTTGTTGCCAACCAGTGTCTTGGCCCAGTTCTAAATCTCCATGCAGTACTATTGCAGTGTATTCAACCTTTTACTTGTATCTCGAGGGTAAGTGAATGACTTTCAATAAAATTATAATGAACTCTAAGCTAAATCTTAAGGTAATATATTTTAAAGGTCAGTATTTTAATTAAGACACTTTCCTTGTTTTGCCTGGGGTTGGAAATATAGGACTACCACAAGAACTGCCATCCCAGTTGTATTTTCAATAGGACTAAGCCAAGAAATGCTAGACATTTTGCAAGAAAGGTGGCCAAATTCCAAAGAAGAGCATAATGAATATTAGCAAACTTCAGTACAGAATGTTAATTGTTTGTTACCTGAACCAAATGAATCTCAGACTCTTCTGATTTATATCAATCTCTGCCATGCATATTAAATATTCAGACACTTATTCATTGCCATTAAGGCTTTTCCTCACTCAGACAAGGTTCTTTGCGTGAATCTGATATCTTTTATCAGACCAACTTAAATGGTTGGAAAACAATTATTAAGCAAGCTTTCAAGTTCAAAAACCCTTTGTCAGGCTAAGGAAGTTTCAGCGGTTGGTGTGTGCTCTTCCTGGATGGAATGAAAAGTAAAGAAGCCAGAGGCTGGGCTGGTGTTGCATACAAGACAGGTAGTCAGTGAAAATGTAGATTGAGGAGTCAAAGGGTGAGAGACTCACTGGGGGGAGAGAAGAGAGAGAAGGGAGATGAATAGTGGAGAGACACCTAGGGAGTCAGATGTCAGGTTATAATGTGTCATAAATCCAATGTCAATAATTAGTCCATGATTTTTAGTATTCAGGAGGTTGATAAAGTGGAGTTCACAGGCTTGTCTCTGGAAAGTGTTTTGTAAGTTTCCTTTGAGGATCAGGACTGAGAGATTGGAGAGAGTGGTTTTCTTGTGAGAAATGTGCCCCCACAGGTAATTAGGTATTCCTGTCTTTGATAGATTTCCAGTGTGCATTCATTCTGGTGCACAGTTGTTGTTTGGTCTCTCCTACGTATTTTCCATCGGGGCATTTGGTCCATTGGATGAGATATATTACATTTCTGGAGGTGCGGGTGTAAGATTTGGGAATGCTGATGGCTCTGTTGTGGGGTGTAGTAATTGTGGGGGTTGTGGAGATGTGTTAGCAGGTTTTGCATTTCTTGTCATGGCATGGTCTGGATCCTTTTGGTGTGTTCTAGACTTGAGGAAGTTTGCTTCTGGTGATGTGGTTAGTGAGGTTCAGTGCTTGTTTGAAGGCTAGGATGGGTGGCTCTGGAAAGATCTTTTTAAGAGTAGGGTCTCTTTCTAGTATGGGTTGCAGTTGTTTGAAGATTTTCTGTACAGGTTCGAGGGAAGGATGATATGTCATAACCAGCGGTGTGCGATTTGTGGGGGCTTTTCTTTTGTACTGCAGCAGTTCTTCATGAGGTATCCGGGTGGCTCTTTCAAACGTGCGATCTATTTCTCTGGAGGAGTATCCTTGTTGGGTGAAAGACTTTTTAAGATTGGTGAGGTGGCAATCCTGGGTGTTCTCCTCAGTGCAAATTCGGTGGTATCTGAGGGCTTGGCTGTATATCACAGCTTTTTGGTGTGTTTAGGGTGATTGCTGGTTCTGTGCAGATATGTATGTTGGTCTATGGGTTAATTGTATAACGTGTTGTATGTTTTTTATCATTCTGGATACTGATCATAGTGTCTAAAAAGGAGATGTTGGTGGTGGAGTATTCTAGAGAAAGTTGAATGGAGGGATGGTGATTGTTGAATTTCTGATGGAACTCAATCAGAGATTGCAGGTTTTCAGTCCAACTGATGAATATGTCGTCGATATATCTTAAGTATAACAAGGGTTTGATGGTGCAGTTCTTGAGGAAGTCTTCTTCCAGGTGGCTTATAAAAAGGTTGGCATACTGTGGGGCCATTTTGGTGCCCACAGCTGTTCCCATCGTTTGGAGGAAGTGTTGATTATTAAAAGTGAAATTGTTGTGTGTGAGAATGAAGTGTACAAGGTCAGTAATATCTTTGGGTCTGTACTCCGAGTTGTAATCTTGTTCCTGTAGATATGTAAGGCAGGCTTGGATGCCATCCTGGTGTGTGATGTTGGTGTATAGGCTGGTAACGTCCATGGTGGCTAGGAGGGTGTTGCTGGGAAGCTGGTTTATGTTTTTAAGTTTCCGTAAAAAGCCTGTAGTGTCTTGTACAAACTTTCCTCACTCACACATTCATTGGGTCCACCTTCATTATAAGCATACATATCTGCACCAGAGTGAATGAATTCCCACCTGCTTGCCTCAAAGCTAATTTTTGCCCATTTCCTCTACTCTACATATTCACAGTCACTCAAGAAGAGATTATTTGGAAGAGGATGTTTTGAAAGTGACCATCACTCAGAGAAATCCAAAACCTTTTTTTGGTAGTCTACAGTGTAGTGAATTGGAAAAATCGCAAAGGCATCCAACTCTCTCATATCTCACATCTAGCTTTGAGACAGAGGCTGAATTCTGGTGATATTTTTCAGAACAGTTTTTTAAAAACATTCCTCTGTCAGAATTGACTTAATTCATCTCTCTCTCTTACCATCTATTGATGTCATAAGGTTTTAATCATCTCTACTAGGTAGTGTATAAGCAAGCAAGTGCATTTTGGGGGCATTACTTTTTTTTCTTGACTAAGATTGTATTAATCATACAAGCATAAACTCAAATTTTAGACTGCAGTAACTTTAAATTAGGAGCTTGTCAGTGGATGACCTTAGTCTTCTGAATGTTAAGCGTCAGTCCCATTTTCTTGCATGCCTCAGAAAAGACATTGACACTTGCCTGAAGGTCTGTTTCCAAGTGAGCACATACTACAGCATCATTGGCATATGGCATTTCAGTGATTGCGGTTGGGGTGGTCTTGGTTTTGGCTCAGCTTACCATCCATTCAGTATTTTAGCTCCACGCTGGCTAGAAGCTTGTTGGTGGTCAGATGTAACATTTTGGCATAGAATATTGAGTCTTGGAGTGATGATGCAGCCTTGCTTAACTCCTGTTTTAACCTCAAAGGGATCTGTGATAGATCCATTACTGAGAACCACCTTTGTATACCATCATGGAGTAGGTTGAGAATGGTGACAAATTTCAGTGGTCATACATAGTTCAGGGGGATCCTCCACAACACTTCTTGACTGACAGGGTCGAAAGCTTTGATGAGGTCAAAGAAGGCCATGTAGAGAGGCTTATGTTGTTCCCGAAATTTCTCGGGCAGTTGGTGAGTTATGAAGATCGTGGTAGTTGTGCCTCTTGATGCCCTAAACCCACACTGAGATTCCAGGAGGAAATCTTCAGCAGGTAGAAAGAGATGGTTCAGGAGGGTTATTGCAATGATCTTTTCTGTGGTGGACAGCAAGGTGATTGCACTGTAGTTTCCACAGTCAGACTTGTCTCCTTTCTTGAAGATTGTCACAATCATGGCATCCCTGAAATCATCTGGGATTTCCTCATCATTCCAGATCCTTAAGATGAGGGCATGAAGCTGTGATATGAGCTGTTCACCTCCCTGTTTTAAGATTTCAGCAGGGATTCCATCCACTCCAGGTTCTTTATTGTTCTCCATCTGCTTGAGGGCTTTCCTCACTTCATCAAGTGTTGGAGGGATTCTAAGACCATCTCTGACTGGGTGTTGCAGGATGGAATTGAGAACACTTTCATTAGCAGCAGAGTATTGATTGAAAAGGTCTTCAAAATGCTCCTTCCAATGAGCATTGATGGCTTCCCTTTCCTTGATCAGGTTTCTTCCTTCCTTAGGTCTCAAGGGGGTTGGTTCCTAAGGTCTCAAGGGGGTTGGTTCCTAAATGCTTGGACTGTAGATGGTTTTGGTGGCACTGAAGCAGCCATGCAAATCATGGATATCAGCCAGACATTGAATCTCATTAGCCTTGCATTTCCACCATTTGTTCTTCATGAGGCCTTTGGACCTCTTCCTTGGCTTGTTGGAGGTTCAATTTCCTTTGCCTGGAGTTTGGTGTCATTTTGCCAAGCACAAAGGAACTTTGATCAACTAGATCAACTCTTGACTCTCCCAGTTATTCTTATCAAACCAGTCTTGATGTTTCCTGGTAGAGAATCCAAATGTCTCTCACAGGTGCTGATGACAGTGGCTTTGAAGTCATCCCACATACTGCTGACATTCTCCCATTGTTGTTGATTGGAATTCACCAGTTTTCATTGAGGCACTGGTGGAAGAGGTCTTGCTTGTTGGGTCTTTGAGTCAGTCCTTCAGCATTGATCTTTTGTCATCATTGTTTCTTCTGCAGCCATTGTTCTTGAGCCAATTTGAGTGACATAAGTGATCAGATGAGTCGGTGATCAGTCCAACAGTCATCCGCTCCTAGCATAGCTTGGGTGATGCAGGCATTGGCTTTCTAAATATGTATATGTGAATAGCCATTCCTTAGTTCTGATCATGTTGGAGTAGGGTTGGGGCTATGATGGTCTACTCTATGAAATACATAACGCAAGGATTTTTTTGGGTGGTATTTTTGCTGGACCAACTATATATTTGGGAGAGACCTTAGACAAGCGTTTGAGCACAACATATCCTTCCTAGGTCTGGGAAAGAAAAGGATTTAGCTCAGGCTGTGTCTGCTTATTTCCCAGACCTGAAGAAGTATACTTTGCTTGAAAGCTTGTCCAAAGTCCCTCTCTCAGGTATACAGTTGGTCCAATAAAAGAAGCCACCACCCAAAAATCCTTGCCTCTCGCATTCTTAGTTAAGAATTCACCAAGCTAGGTGTTTTTACTACAACATTACTCTTGGAAACATGGGTAAGATACAGAGAAGTAATCCTAGTTTAAGAATGAGCCCAAAGACATATTATGGCAATATGCTTTAGAAGAGGAAAAATTAATTTGGAATATCTGAGTTTTCACTAGTAACACCATAGGTGCAATACTTGTTCCAGGGAAATCAGTGACAGCTCCCTTTGACTTCATGGCGATTGGGGTTTGGCTGTTGGGGTATCTTTCTTTCAGCATTTTCAGATTATCTTAGCATGAGTCTTTCAACTTGTTAGCAAATTTTTCTTGATGAATTAGAATTAAATTTAGATAATTTTTCCATTGGTCAGTAACTTAACCCTTCCACAGCTGTGTAATATTCCATTATTATATCTATAGCTATACCTATATCTGATCTAGTCATACTCTCATCGTATATATAAAACTATTTAGAGTATTGCAACTCACTGTAGTTGTATCAGTAGGCCAAATTGAATATAAAGACTTGCTTTAAAATCTTGGAATGTATTTTGAATGAGAGGATGTTGCACTTCTGGATTTTTTCCTGGGTTATCTAAAATTAGATACTACTTTAGCATACCTTGGTGGAATAAATAGAGTGCACTCTCTGTGACTGTACAATTTAGATTTTTGAGCAGCATCAAAAATAGCTAAAAAGATTTAAAATTTGTACCTTGCAATATTTGCTGCTGAGGAAGAAAGGTCAAAGCAAATCTGATTGCAGATTATACATGCCAGAAACAGAATTAAATTAAATACTGTGTACCATTGCTTTTAAGAGAAAATGGTGATAGGCATGTTAAAAATATGTGGTGCTGTAAGTAGACAAGATAAACATGGTCAGTCTAAAATAGGTATGTGTTAGCACAAGAGGTGGCATTGTGTGGATATAGTGCATTATATAGTTCCATAAATAATTAATTGATCCTATTTAATGTGGGCTTGAAGAGAAATAGTAAAAGTCAACAATACCAACAGAAAATAAATTATGTATAAGCTCTTCACCTAACCGATAGTTTGTTTAATTGGTATGGGGATTGGCGCACACACTAGTTATTTTCTAAAAAAGAATTATTTTAACTATTAGAATACTACTATGCCATATTGTACCATCCTCAGCGCACCTAGTTAAACAAATTAGAGGGGAAACACCATGGAACACACTGGACAATACAAGAGCTGTTTATCTTAATTGTTTATTTCTTAAATGGCAGGTGACACTTGAATGGTGGGTGATATACTGTATACTTGAATGACAGGTGACACAAGGGTACTGTTTGTTTTTATGTAATTTTTCTCATATTTTTAAATTGTTTCAGGACACTAACTTTAAAAAAATATAACTTATATTCCCTTTTACTTTGCACATAGGCTACAAACAGGCATCTCATTTGTTCCAGGAGAAACTATTTTCATCTGGGACAAATGTGATCCCAGTCATTTGGATGTGCATGTCTGTTGTTGTCCCACGACACACACTAAAAAGGTACACAGGATAGGAAATTGTAACAGTTGTCCCAGAATATCCAAAAATGTGTTTAATGGTTGTCCCAGGATTGCATCATTTACTCAGTGGAAGAAAAGAGGCAGTGCATTCAGCTGCTCACTAAGCCCTGATTGGAAGGGTGATGTGTATAAGTGTCAATCTCAGGACTTTTCTGTTCTGGGACAAACACAGATGCAGCTGGTCACAGGACAAATGCCATACCTTTTCCTAGCCATAGAAGCTAGACTTTGTTTTCAATGAAGTTGATGAGAATTTGTTAGGATTAGATGGAGAAAGATCATGCACCTCTTTTGGGATCTGGATCAGCCCGTTGGTATCCTGAGGTTATCCGTAAAGGATTCAGGGCCATATTTTTGAACCCCCAAACGTTCCCTTTTTTGATAGTCTCCATTCCAGACACTTTTTTTTAACTTTAATCCAAAGTCAGACTAAATTTAATTAAAACTTTTTTTTCTGAATTTTTTCACCTTTAAATTATGCATTTAAAATTAAAATAATAGTTGGTTCTCTCGACCCCTACTTTCAAATCTTAGAGGAAACTCTATCTAGTAGAAATGTGATTTTATTTAGATAGTCTGTTAGTTACTTCTTAAAGGACTATACTAAAAATTAAAATGCACGCATACTCTTTGGTAAATTACACACACATTTGGCTGAAGATTGAAGATAGAATTTATTTAGTCACACTATAAATGCAAATATTGCATAAGGCAATCTACATGACTGAAGTGTTGAGAAAAAGAAGTTATACATTGGCACTGAACAGTCATTTACTTACTGAACTAGCAAAATACAGACAAGGAAAATGGAGCAAACAACCCTTATGGTTAAATAGAAGAAATCACAAACTGTTTTTACAACTTTTATGCTGTAACTGAAAGCTGCCACAGCATGAACTTTAGTGGAATTCATAGATGAATGTTATATGTTACAACATGATTCCCAGAATGATAAACTTAGGAGTTTCATAGTAAGATTTATTAAGAATTTGTTAGACAAGATCCATTGTGTATTAAACTAATTTGCAATAGTTCCAGATTCATGCTTTTAAATATATAGAGTTACATCCACTTCTGGCCTACTTAAAAGTCAAATGATCCAGCATTGTTTCAAGGTTCTAACTGTATGCTTTTGTGGTTTTTAAGCTGAAGTCTTTACATACTGTGACTCAGATTCTTGGCCCACTCTGTGCCATTCCAGCAGCACAAAGAAGTCCAAACTGGCCAGATCTCAACTGTGGATTCTCTGTGTGTGAGGTAAACTGCAGCAGGCGTGCAGCTGGCATAGCAGGCCTCTACATTACCCTCCAGGGAGCTGCTGCTACAGATGTCATATTGGGGTGCAGCTGACAAATGATCCTTTGACAGCCAAAGCAGGACAAGATACATTAATCTATGGGAAGTCTGGCGTCAGCCTAGAATCCACCTGAGGACAGAAGCTAAAGGAAGCATTCCCACTTTGTCCAGCTAAGGAGAAGCAGGGCTCAACTGAGAATTCGCCATAAATGTGTGATACTTGACATATCTAATGTTTGCAGAATAGCTTGGGTGCTCTTCACAATGAAAACATCATTTAACTAATGCATCATTTAACAAGTTATGGCCTTAGGCAAATTCCATAGTTGCTATTTCTAATTATGGACAAATTGCAGTATTTTTATCCTGTGTCTCTTGTGTTGGAGAGTTTTTCCCCCTAGGCTCAAAGTTCATGTAATTGCTGAAGGAAAATAACATTACATATTTCCTATTTAATGGGTGCATCTACACATGCTGTTAGTGCAATGCCATAAATAGTTTGTGCCAGAGTTAATGGATCCCAGGCACAGCATCTGTATGTGTGCATTGGACTGCAGAACTTTGAGCCGGGGTAGAGAGGACCTGGGCTGGAAGCAGGCTTGGGTGGGGGTGGTCAGCCTCAGGCTCCAGGTTGTGATGTCGGGGAGGACAAGAAATAATGGGCACAAACTGATTGAAGATCACTTCAGACTAGACATAAGGAAAAACTTCTTTACAAGTTGAGTGCCAAGGGTTTGAAGCAGGCTCCCCCCAGATGTGTTACAGTCATCCACCCTGGTGATCTTCAAAAAGCGTCTTAATGCCCATCTTGCTGGGGTCATCCAATCCCAACAGTCTTTCCTACCCAGGCACAGGGGGACTGGACCCGATGACCTGTAAAGTCCCTTCCAGCCCCTAACATGAAACTATGAAACTATGCAAACATGTGGGGGAAAGAGGATTTTGTTCCCACAGTTGCCCTTGCCCCACAGTGTACTGCAGACCAGCCAGGGATTGCTACAGAGAAAGGAGTCTGGGGTCTTTTTCCTGGCAGCCGCTGCCTCCCTGCCAGCTGGTGACTGTCAGCAGTGGCTGGCCTGGGGCTCAGTGTGGGAGCCAGACCACATCTGCACAGCAGGAAGGCTCCATTCACCCACCCCTCTGCCCAAGTGACCTGCCAGTGGCAGCCAGAACCTGCAGAGCAGGAGCTGGGAGGGGCAAAATAGAATGGAGCCCCATTGCCTTGCAGCCCCCCCCACCAAGTTACCCTGTCTGGAGTACTGGGGACAGGCAGGCCTAGCCCATGAGGCCAAGTGGCTCCATTCCACCCTGCCTTCCCAGCTGCCAGCTGGACTTTGCTATGGTTGGAGCTGGAGAGGATTGCAGAGTGGCATGGAGCCCCCTCACCTTGCAGGCCCCTCCCAGCTACCCTGGTTGGGGTATTGGGGGGAGACAGGCCAGATTTGTGAAGTGAAGGGGTCTTTTCCACCGCATGATCCCTGCTAAGCTCTGGCTATGGCAAAGCCCAGTCAGCTGCTGTGAGCTGACAGCTGCATGTTGCTGCTGGCAAGAGGCTCAGGCTGGGGGTGGGGGAAGGGATCTCCTCCTCTCCCACCCCCCTCCTGAGCCTCTTGACAGGGGGCAGCACATAGCTGCTGGCTCAGCTTTGCTGCAGCAGAGCTGAAAAAGGAGGGGTGGGGCTAGGGAGAGGTGCACTTTGGCAGCCTCCTTGGAGGCTGCTGGATCACCCCTGCCTGATGGCCAGGGCTGGTGCAGACAGGCTTGAGCTCCCCCAGCCCAACAGGTGAATGTCTGTTGTGGGGGGAAAGGGGGCTCTAACTCATGGCACTTTGTGTAAAATGCCATGAGTTAGAGCACCTCCCCTAAACATTTTTAGGCACCCAGAGGGCTTTCTGTCAGAAGGTTTTTAAATGTCCGTATTTAGTGTGTCTCATTCATAATGACCTGACTAATATTTTGGGTAATATAAAGGCTGAACAATGGGGCAATAGTGAGCAAAAGGCAGAAAACACATGGTCAGATGTTTTAATTGGGCCAATTGAGAGCCATGTTCTGCCTGGCTAATGGGAGGAAAGGACCTGTGGAAGAGAGAGAACTTCCGTCATATACCTCATCATGCCCTCCTTCCACTTCTTTCATGGGCTGTTTGTTGTAATTGTAACTGTGTTGTCTCACCTAGTGAAATAGGTGTGTGGTATTTTTTATTGACTGGATGAACAGACTGCTTTGGAATAGTATGTTTGAAATCATAATTAGGACATCGATAACAAGACAAGAACAAATGTATTTCCTGTTCTAAAATGTCTGCATACAGTATTCCATACTTCAAAGATTTTAAAAATATAAGTAAACTGAGTGATAGGCAAAAGAATAATCTGGTGGTAATTTTAGATTTTGAGAGTCTTTTAATTTTTTTCTGATGTACTGAAACACAAACACTTCTCGCTTGTTCGGTTTTCTGATTTTTTTCCCCTTGGAATGACTAGCTTGTTGGCTAAACTAGAGTAGGCAGGTTTATGCTTAGAATATAATTTAACATAATTCCCCTCCCCCCCGACTATTTTTATATTAAATATGTTACTAAGTGTCAGCAAGATATACCAAATACAGCACAAACTTCTACTGACTGATCACGGTTTACTAATGTAAACAAAAAGTCTCCAGGCCAAGTTATGTGAAGACAGCTGGAGGTGCCTTGTAGAAGAAAAGTTGGAAAGTTATTTACTAGGAAAAATAAAGTATGTAGTGCCAATGATCCATTTTAAATCATTGAGAACAGAGGGGAGTTTATTACATTTTATTCTCAGCCTTTTACTTTTTAATGTGCAAGGTATTTTCTCTATCGGGGTGGGCAAAATATGGCCTAAAGGCCAGATCCAGCCCACCAACTGACTGAATCTGGCCCAGGCGGGTGCCCACCAATTGATTGTATTCAACCTGCGGCTGCCCTCACAGCACTCCACATAGGGCAAAGCCCTGCCTGCTTCCACCCAGGACAGCCCGCACTGCGGTCCCACTTGCACCTGCCCCATGACCACCTACTACATCATGCTAGCCCCAGCCAGCATACACAGCTTTCCAGCTGCTCCCAGTGTGGCTGCACCTGACTGGGTACTGCTTGGCTCCTCCTGCCTCCAGTGGCTCCTCCTTATCCTGCCTCTGCTGCACTGCTGTTGCACTGTTCTGGCACCAGGTAATGCAGGGAACCTGTGGTGATGCATGTCAGGTACCACATGGCCAGCCAGGCTGGGGGGAAGCTGCAGCTGGGCAGCTCCTGCCTCAGCACATGGAACTCAAGCTACAGCTTCAACTCCAGGTCCCAGCCTCTCACTCGCTTAGTTGCCCAGCATGATGGGCAGCCACCTGCAGGTATCCAAGTGGGTGGAAAGTGGCCATGAGCTGGAACTGGAGCTGGAACCGGGCATACTGGGATAGGAGCCACCCAGCTGCAGCTTCTCCCTGACCCGCTGGGCGTCTGCTGCTTGGTATGTGTCCCCACAAAGCAGCACAGCAGGGGCAGAAGGAGAAGGAGCAGCTGCTGGAGGTTGGGGCAGCTGAGCAGCACCCAGATGGCTGCAGCTGAATCAGGAGCAGCCCCACCAGGAAGCTGTGCATGTTGACTGGGGGCAGTGCAGTCGGTGGGTGTGGGGCAGGTGCAGGTGGGAGCACAGCATTAGCTCCCTAGAGTGGGAGAGGTTTGCTCCGATGTGGATTGCTGTGGGGACAGCAACATACTTGGGGGCAGGCAACCACACCTATACCAATACCCCACCTCTGGTGCATGCATCCTCTCCCTCCCTTCTCTCCCTCTATCTCTCCCTCCCTCCACCTTCATTCAGCTCCTAGGATTTAGCACACAAGCAGCTCCCCACACCCACCACACACTCGCCCCCCTAGATACACCCTCCATATAAAAGAGTAAAATTTTATTTTGAGCTCTTATGCAATTACCTCTGTATATGCTACTCGAAATAAATCATAAATCAAGATAAGCATGTTTTTAAAAATAATGTTAAAATATGTTATAGAAGATATTTGATTTTGAGTATATAACTTGTTTTTACAATTTATTAAAATGAGATCTTCTGAAAGATCTTGTGTGTGTGGCCCTTGACCACTCGCCAAAACTCATTAAGTGGCCCTCCAGCTGAAATAATTGCCTACCCCTGTTATTTATCATTTAAGTTACTTAGTGCTTATCTGATGATGTACATGAAAGTAGCAACTATTATACTGTCCATTCAGCAAGAGCTTGCCTATAATAGATATTACAACCTGAGATTGTTTTTTGTTTTGTTTTGTATTTTTTTAAACTATGGAGGAATAATTTAGCCAGGTTTATTCTTTTTTAAGAAACTTAAATCCATTTTTCTCTATTAGATGCAATCTCTCTTCAGAAGAATGGATTCTGTCATAATTCAGTTTGAAAATAGTGCTTTGAAGTTGTAGCTGGCTAATAATACTTGTATTTGGAACACTTTTCTCCCTAATAGTTTCATAGATTTCGTAGATTTCATAGACATCAGGGCTGGAAGGGACCTCGGGAGATCATCGAGTCCAGCCCCCTGCCCAAAGGGCAGGAAGTCAGCTGGGGTCATAGGATCCCAGCAAGATAAGCATCCAATTTACTCTTGAAGGTGTTCAATGTAGGTGCTTGAACCACCTCCGCTGGCAGACTGTTCCAGACCTTGGGGGCTCGGACAGTAAAGAAATTCTTCCTTATGTCCAGCCTGAAACGGTCTTGCAGGAGTTTGTGACCGTTCGACCTAGTCATCCTTTGGGGTGCTCTGGTGAACAAACGTTCCCCTAGATACTGGTGGTCACCCCGATAAACTTATAGGTGGCCATCAGATCACCCCTGAGCCTACGCTTTTCCAGGTTAAAGAGTCCCATGTCTCTCAGCCTGTCATCGTAAGTTCTGTTTTCCTGACCTCTGATCATGCCCTTGGCTCTCCTCTGGACTCTCTCAAGCTTCTCCACATCCTTTTTGAATTGTGAAGCCCAAAACTGGACGTAGTACTCCAGCTGCGGCCTCACCAAGGCCGAGTACAAGGGGAGAATGACGTCCCAGGATTTGCTCGAGAAGCATCTATGGATGCAATCCAGCGTTTTGGTTGCTTTATTATCCGCAGCATCGCATTGCAGGCTCATGTTCATCTTGTGGTCAATGATGACCCCCAAGTCTCTTTCTTCTGTAGTGCTATCCAACATAGCACTGCCAAGCCTATAAGATGCTGCAGGTTTTTCCTCCCAAGGTGGAGAACCTTGCATTTTTCGGTGTTAAACACCATCAGGTTCTCGTCTGCCTGTTGATCCATTGCTGGAGGTAATCTTAGTAGTCAGTAAATTAAACTCTTTGACTCAGGGATTATCTTTTTCTTCCAATACATGTATGATATTTGGCACAATGGGCTCCTGACAAGAGCTTCTAAGCACCACAGTAATGTAAAATAATTAACAGTCATGCAAATGAATTATGTTAATAGTAGTGGTTGGAGTACTTAACAGGAATAAAACTCACTTCAGCCACAGAGACCAAGTTATCACAGACCCCTGGCCCTGACCCTTCCTAGATGAAGCCATTGTGAAGACCCCAACTGAAGCACTAGAGAATGAAGATTCATTGTTCTAGGGCTCCTTCATTGATAGTTTCCCCACATAACCTTAAAGTGAAGGTGAGGACGGAAGGAAGGTTTTCCTTTAGATTTTCTCACTGGAGTGAATATTATCATCGGTTCAATGATAAAAGTGCCCTAAAAGTTAAATCCTTAAAACCCTTTACATTGAAAAAAAATCAAATCCATAAATATAATCCTAAAATCTGAAAAAACAACTATTTAATACATTTTCTCCAGTGTACTAATATGTTTTCTCTAGCGTGCGAGCTTGTGATCTTGTGTGGTTCTATGAACAGTACAGGTAACTGGTAGGGAAGAAGCTGTGTTGGGTCTACAGCATCTCCCTGTTTATTAATATATTTAAAACTAAGCAAGATGGTCTACTAGTGAGAAGATAGGGAAACAAATCAAGCATATATGTTAAAAAATCCTCTACAAAAATGTTTTAAAGGCTGAAGTAGCAATGCCGGGACATTTTTTTCTTATCCAAAATCCTAACTAATCTCAACCCAAATAATGTTTGAATTAAAGTGAATGGTAAAGGGAGTAGTTTATTGTCACTGCCTCTGAAGCAGAAGTTTTTGTGGTTACAGGGGTTGTGGAAGTGATCCTTGTTGTTTACACTTCTGGTTTGATTTATTTATATTTCAACATTGATTTGTTAACATCTTGACCATGAATTGTGTTGGATGACAATCTATTTAAGAAAGAAAGAAAGCGTGGAATGTGGAATGCCTAGATTTTTTTGTATGACAGCCTGTTGTTTCTAGACAGCAGTGTCAAATTCCCAATAGAGGATTATGCATACTTAACAATCCCCATATTCTTTTAAACCATAGAAAAAAATAAATCCAGTTTTAAATTGCTTATTTTTCTAGGATCATTTTTTATATTTATAAGGTCAAATGAAAATCCAGGAGCTATTTCCACTTTTCACTTCCAAATGAAGTGCTAATTACCATACATTATATCCAAACCTATGGCCTAGTATGTACTGATAACAACTGAGCCAGTGACAGAAACCATGAATACTGTAGTGTAGACAGACCTTAGGTAAATTACTGGTAAAATTGTCCAGTACAGTCGGTGTAAACATGATCTGTGCTATTTCTGTCAGCAGACAATATTGGAACAAAATTTAAAGATGCTGTTATAGCCAGCATGGTTGCAGTCTATGTTTACTTAAAAAGAATCATCATTTATAGAAACAGCTACAGAGAAGAAACAGAACTGAGCTGCTGAGCTAACTATGCCTGTTGATTTTTTTAGTATAATGTTGTGAGTGATACATTTAGCTTGCTTGCCACAGTTTCTTTAATACCATTTATTATAATTTTATAATTTAAACTATTATATATCCCCAAGATAAATTGGGGCAGATGTTCAGTGGAACTAACAAACATAGCTGACCACCTGGACTCAAGTGTTTGGAATATTTTAGCCCTCTGATAAATCCTATGATTTTTAGGTTCATTTAGTATGTGAGAATTACATTAATAAAATTCATGGCAAATTAATCTTCATTTTGTTCTTTGTTTCACATTGTAAATGCATAATAATAATAAAGGCATATTGATTACGTAGTATTTTTACAGTTTGTTCAAGTGTTGTGCGTGCAGTTGTCAGCCACATCTGT
>NW_017728911.1:23179726-23189124 GCF_001723895.1 Crocodylus porosus | reverse complement strand
TGTTACAGTCATATATATATATATATATATATATATAAAAAAGCGAGTTTTAAGTGCCAACATTCTGGTGAGGGAGTATTTACATCCTCTTTAAACAGGTGCTAAATACCATGGCATACATAAAGTAGTGGAGTTAGGTGCTTAATCCAGATATTTGGGGACAGAACTATTTTTTCAAGATAGTAGAACAGTCTGCTACTCCCATGCCTTTAATCAGGGGTTGAATCCAGGAGAGGTGCAGTGGCATGATCATATTCCATTTCAACAGTGTAGCTCACTTGCAGCAGCTTGAGTTCCTTGCAGCTGCAGTTCCTAGGTCCCCTGCAGTCTAATGTGGGCTGGCATGGGATACACAGGAGGACCAAGCAACCTCCCTGTCCGGGGAGTAGAGGCACCAGGAGGAGCGCCACTGGCACTTCCAAGTGAGTGCACGTGACTGGTGGGGGGATCGGCCATCCCTGACCTGGCCATTGGGGGGCAAGTGCCCCTCCTGACTCAGGAAGCACCAGTTCCCCATGCCCCTTTCTGAAATCCTAGATCCTCCCAAGCATTTAATGACTTTGATCCTGGGGCTGCTGAACACACATGTTGTACCTCAAAGCAAGCTAGAGACTCCTGTATCTTGCACCAGATGCTAATAGTCTCCAGGGAGGAATTGGATATGGGACCCAATCTGCAGTGCTTTTTGCTGACTTTGTTTCCATGTTGTTTTGTCATATATGTTTGGGAGGATGGAATCTATTAGCTACTGCAATAATAGTCTTTCAGTAATTGTGGGTTACCTAGGAAGAAGGAATAATTAAGTGACTAGATCTGCTTGGAAGTGGGACTGCTTAGTGGTACCCAAACTCTCAAGAGAGAATTGGTGTCTGTATGCCATGATTGACTGAATTTCCTCAGAAGTCCCGAGTATTTTGGAACCTATGGAATACTTTTCTAGTGTTATCAATTGCAGAAATGACATTTGGAGTCTAAGTGTGAAGCAAACTCAAATTAGAGTTTATTTTTCATTTTTCTCTGAAACACAGACGTACAAAACTTTGCAAAACTAAGACTGGATTTCCCATCTAGGTATGATGTACTTCATTTTGTATTAAACTTAATCAGGTACATAGTCATCAGGAACTGTGAATTTTCTATATACCTGTTGAGAGGAATATGCCAATGGATGCTGACTCTCCTGTCTTTGAAATATCCTTTCCAATATTTAGATATAGGAATTAATCCTCCCACACCTTTTACAATATATATGTTTAATAAGAAAAATGCAATGATCATATAACAGCTTAAGACAAATATAGCATAAAATATTGTAAGGGAAAAAACATATATCATTACTAAGTAAATCATGATGAGTTCTACAGAGATCTGAAAACTTAATAATTGCAAAGACCTATTTAAAAGTGTGTATTTTTATTTCCAGAGGGAAAAATTAAAGGAAATAGAGGAAGAGGAGAATTTTCAACAGGCCTTATTGCTGAGCCATAATTTAAATTGTATAGATAATCTTTAAAACACATTACATTTTTAAAGAGTTGTTTGTTTGGCCAGATCGGAAAATAAGAGATATGGGTTGCTTGGGGCAATTTTCTTCCATTTTCTCTTAACGTTCACTACAGCTAATCAAGGTTTATTCACACTTCATAATTTTTTTAATCAAAAAATGATATTTTTATCCCATTTAATCTATTTTTTATTTATGAGAAAGATTTCCAATAAATATAAAAATTCTGCTTTAATATTTTTTGTAATATTTTAAATTAAAATAGTTTTAAAATGAAAATAACATTTTGAAGTTTGTAAAGTCAGATTTTACATTTTTGATTAACAGTAAACTTTATTCTGTGGTGAGGCTATGGATTTTAAGGAAAACTACTTTACATTACAGAGTCTTGCCATTATAAATGTTTTAAAGCAAAATATTAAAGTAGCAACATAAAATGTATCCAGTCATTCATCTCTTGTACTACAGATTATCCTTTATGTCTTTTCTATACTAAGTTTAGGATACATCTAAAGGGTAGTGAGTGATATTACAAAATAATTTAGCCCTTTGAATCTCCAAATGACATTTGCTGGAACCTAATCAAACGTAAGTTTCATTCTTAGCATTAACTACTATTTCCAGTTTTTTTATATGAGATTTTTATGGAATTTTTCAATTCTGTTATGTTCACACTAAAATCACTGTCATCCTTCCAATTGGCTTCCTGTTACATACATAACATTTTAAACATTTAATTTAATTTAGAAATAGACGAGTACAGTAGGAGCCGAGTTTGGAATGGGCTAAAACCTAGAGTTTAGGTTTGAGTTTGAATCTGGACGGTAGTCATTTAATGATGCTGGAATCTTATGGAAAGTTCTTATGAAATGTTGGCCAAAATAGTAGAAGTCTTGCAACAGTGTGCTTCTGCAAAAATCTTGCTGTTTAGATTTTTGGGCTCCATTCAAGCTTAAATCAAGAGAAATAGGCACTTTCTGGGTTTAGGTCAGATACAAAAAAAGACCCCATAGTGGTGGTTCATATCTAAAAACAAAAACCATAGTGGAGATTCATATCTAAAACTCATGTACGTTTTTTAAGACAGTTAAGAGTCAAGGTTCTGTAAGGCTTTCACAATAACCAAAATCCCTTTGATGTCTTTAAAATGAGATTCCAGGGGCAACAGAGCATGGAAAGTCCAATCCTTGTTGTAAATCCTCTTATGTTGAATCAACATAAGCTCTGTTTTTTGGCTTCTACTTTTTTCTGTACAAAATCTAATAAATCTGCAAGACTCTTGTATTTAGAGCTGAACTGAAGGAAGCTCAAGCATTAAGAAAGGAAGACCAAATTTGCAAAAAATGTGGAGATGTATCACTAAAAGGTCCACCCCTGATTACTGCCTGCTGAGAGAGGAATACTTCATTGTTTTATCAATAAGGGCACTTTTAAATGAAGCTGAACTATTGGTGTTTTTGCTTTGGAAATGTAAGCAGCTTATACTTAGGCAAGATCCAGTAAATGGGTGCCAAAAGCAAAATAGATTCTGAACTATACAAAACTATACTATTGAACTTTCTATTTCACATCTTTTACTTAATTCTTACTTTAATCTTACACTACTCTGTGGATGTCCTTTTACAGCATCTGATGAAGTGACCCTTAGAATCACAAAACCTTATGCATCTCTAATTTAATTTGTCTGTAAGGTGAATCTCTATACTGCCTTTAGTCTCTCAGGCTAGGGGCAGAAATTACATATAAAGTGGTATAAGTGATCAGAAATCGGTTAAAATCTGTAACTCAACAGAAATTCAGTGCACATAAACCTCTTTCAAAATGGCTGAAACCAGTTTAAGAGAAACCTGGATGGATATAGTATCAGGCTTAACTGATTTAAGTTAAATTGGTTTATTGAATCTCTGTTCCCCAGATCTCCTCCAGATTCAAGTTAATTCACAGTCCCCCAGCATCCCAGGATGCTTTGCACCTCCCCCCACAAACCCTCCCTTGCAGGGTGGGTGAGCTAGCTTTGGCCCAAGCTGTCTGCTCCAGCCAAACAATGAGGCATGCTCTAGTTCCTCCTGGCTTCTGGCCTGGGCCACTGCAGTCATGTGCCTGTATTTCTGGAATCAAAAGTGAATGTCTGTTCACTTGCTAATTGTTTCAATCTGTGCAGCTTAGACTAACCTGTAAAGATTGAACCAATTCAGTCTCTGGCTTTTTGACTATCTGTATTTAGCCTCAGCGGGAGGTTTTTGATCCTCACTCTGTATTTCAGTTTTGAGGCTGATGAGTAGAGTTATGCCTGTCATGTATAGAGTGATTTTCTATGGCTAGTAGAAGAGCGTACTATCCTCTGATGTACAAAGTTGATTCAAATTTTCAGCTTTATGCCCAAAAAGGGGTCTTGGAAACCAGGTACCAAGATGCTTAATACAAAGGTCCTGTTCCAAAAAACAAAACCCAGGTTCCACAGTCTGGCAATACCTTTTCATTTTTAAAGATTTCTTTAAAGCTGTTGGTTTTGTGTACATCAAACATTCTTCTGGTACCTATGTATGTATTAACTGGCATAGGGCAAGGTTCAGGAATTTGTTTCTCTTGTATAGAAGAAATGTAGAGTAAGTTAAATTCTGGTACCTTGCCATTTCTTGGACTAAGAGCTACACTGTTTACACTTTTTAAAAAAAAAGGGAACTTTGAATAATGAGAAATTAATACTGATTATTTTAAAAACTTGATTCTGTATTTAGTCATGTAACTCCAAGCAAAGTGCAATTAATAAGATTAATTGTGCATTGAAACATAATTAAAGTGTTCTGTTTATTTTGTTTCTGCTGTTTTTTTAGTGTGACATTATTGTGGGCCTATTCTGTGACTTGGCAGAGAATTTTAAAATACAAAGAAGAGAAAAAATTAGATCTGACCCTGTTCTTTTATTGCTCCTTACAGTTTGTATTTTACATCCTTAACCTTGACTAACACGAGAAGAAATGTGCATTGTGGCTCTTCTCAAGTTTCCAGTTTAGCTTCATGGTGTTGTGTCATTCTCTAGAGATCCCCAAATTGTGAGGAAACTTGCTTTGCCCATTGTCCATGTTAAGCAATACATGGTCTGTGGATGAACTAGCAATTTCTGCCTGTAAGAGTGTCCATCTGGCATCTTTATCCAATATTAAATTCACTTAATATATTAACAATGTGAAATTTCCCTGCTTACATTTGAGTATTTCATGATTCAGTCAGTGAACCACCAAGGGAAGGAGTGATGATTCCTCTTTTAAATCTGTCACCTTGACAGGATCCACCTAAAATTATGAATTTCATTCAGAGTATAGGATACTGCAGTTTCTATATCATCACCTCCATTTCTTATGGGAAAAAGTAGATGTAGAGACTTCCCTAATTACTTTTGCATTGTTTTGACATTATGGAGTGAGGCTGGCAGCACCAGATATGAAGACATTTTTCAAAGCAGCAGCTGAAACAGTGACAGACACAGAAGGTAAAGTGGTTGATTTATCTGTGACTCAGTTGGAGTGATCTCATGAGAGGATGCTTTGGTTTACCACTTCCAGTCAAGCATTATAAAGTAGTATGTCACAGGACGGAGAGGTGTGAATTTATGCTTGAAGATTTATCCAGTTTGGTAATAAATATTCTAATTTACATTTTTAAAGAGTTTAGGATAAAAGTAGGAATTAGGTTCTCCTTGGTTCATTTGTTTTGGGAAAAGTACATTAGTTTAATCTTTTTTTTTTGTGTCATCTGAACATAGCTTAGAAATGTGTATACTATAGGGCAACAAACATATATTTAGAACTGGTCTTTCATTTGAATTTAAATTGAGGGTATGCCAAAAAAACCCAACCCCAAACTGTATACACCTGTTTTAAATAAATGATGAGCTCATTCTAATCTAATTTGTGAGGTTCCCAGAAAATACAGCCACCATCGTTGTTCAAGGAATGTTTCCCATATCTTTCTATTCTGCTTATCCAACAAAAGTACTCAAATAATTATATCCTAGTATATAAGAGATAAATTAGCAAATGAACCATGTTTAATATACTGAGAGACTACTAACTTATCTATTTCTGCAATAAATGTGGCAGAGATTTCCTTATAGTATACCTGATGTGGATAAAACATTGAAGCTACACTTTTCTTTTTGAAATGTAACAGGTATCAGAAGAAAAATAAATCTGAGTTTAAGCTGAATGTAAAAATATAAATGTTAACCAGTCAGCAGCATGCTTTGGTGGTTTTAATGGTTTAACTACATTTTTTCCTTCATATTTTTCAGTAAAATGTAACCCTTCATCAAATATTAAGACATTTGCATTTCAGGGAAAATTTTCAGAGATAAATATGCTACATTTACCTGAGATCTAACTGATATTAGTCATGAAATCATGAGAGAATAAATCTATAGAAAATAATATGCTACAACAATAAGAATCACAGATTAAGGTCCTTTACTTGAATCTGAAATACTAAATTGCAAGCCAACTTATTGGTTAAACAGCATGAAATCATAAAAAGCAAATCCAGAGCATCCCATAGGGTTTAATTATACAAACTCTTCTGGAGGTTTTGTATACAAGCAAGTAATAGATCAAACAAACAAAGATACAAGACTGCAACATTAATAAACATATGCCTTTAAAAAACAGAGGGGAAAAAACATTTAACCGTTTTAGGGTGAATGCTGGCCCCATTGAAGCCTAGAGTTTTGTCATTAATATTAGTGGAGAAGGAACTGGATTTTAGACTACAGTCATGTGGTCCTTACTGTTTCAATATCCCATTGAAATTCAATGGCAGTCTGCCTGAATGAGGATGAAATAAAAATCTTTATATTTGTCTCTCAGCCATTAAACTGATTTGTCATTTAAAGCAATATGGTTGTCCATTATATAATTAATTGTAGAAAGAAAGGAGACTGATATAGATGGTTTTGAAAAGAATCAGTAAAATGTATCAAGAAAACTCCAGCTGCATAAGATGCCAAGCATTATAATCATGAGGTAAAACAGTAAAACGTGCTATTCTTGGCACAATAGCATAGCACTTGAAAAGAATGGCAAGAATTTATTATGCAGAAAAAAATCAAATGAAAATGACTAATCATATTACCATTCCTTTCACTTTGATTTTTGCAGCTGTTACATAAAATCTGTATGATTTACGTTGCAAATTTTGTATCAACATTTAAGGGCATCACAGGACAGATATTTGTTCTTTCTTTTGACAACTTATCTCTGACCTCTGAAATAGTAATAATTTTTTGCTTATTTGTTCCTTTGTGTTTTGTTTTATACTGAAAAATACCATTTTTCATTGTATCGTACAGAAATTGTACAGGAGTTTGTGTTTCTGAAAAGTAGATATTATGTTTGAATAAATTTACAGTACCATTACAGTGACAAAGTCAAATTAGCAAAAGTAATGTGACTTTTATACCTGCATTAAGATTAATATCTTTGGCCAATGCTAAAATTCTACTTGATACAGTTTTGCAAAATGGTACATTTCCACCCTCTCTAGGTGAGTAATCTCTTTGGAAGTAAAAGGGAATATGTCTTCATCATCATCATCATCATCATCATCATAGTAATAGCGAGCTGCAGAAGCTATAACAGATTTTGTTCCTGACTTGGCAAATTATGTGAATGGTTTTGCAAGGCAGTTTACATAATTCTTTCCACTGAACGTTCTAGTATTGCGTATGTTTTAATTGTTAACTCAAACGCACCAAACTTCTAGGCAGTTTGTACTACATAAATGTGGTCTAATATTTCATAAGTACTTTATGAGCAAAGTTTGTGGTTATACTTTTTCATACTTACAACCTTAATTCACATGTTAAAATAGGTTCTCTGTTTGCTAATAGTTACCAGCTGTAACCAATACATTAGCAGATCTACAACATATTATTTAAAGTGACGCATTTCAAAATCAGTACCAAATGTCCTGCTGTATGATTAATTGGAAAACTTGTCTAATAGAATGGTCGCTACAATATATGACATTCTTGTGAAAATATTGTAAACAAAGGGATAAGAGCAGGTAATGCTTACTTTTTGGAAAGTATCAATTTAAATTGCAGAAGTGGATGTATTACTTACTGTAGTTGTTGTTTGCTTCTCGTGTCCCCTTAATTTTGCCTCTTTCATCAATCCTCATATACCATTGTGTTCGACAAAAAAGTCTTCTCACTCTCACATCCCCCCCTTCCATATAATCATAGCTTCTGGTATGTCTCTCAGGGCTGGAACAGTTCACATTTGTAGCCATTTGCTCTGGAGTCATGTCATTGCAAGCTAAAGATATAGTGCCCATTAGAAAGATAATGTAAAAGTATAATCTGTAGAGCAAAATTGGCAGGATCCATGTCAGTATCCATTTGTGCATTATAGTGCAGTGTTCTGGGTGTTCATGAAAAACATAATGAAAATTAAATCTCAAGTAGTTTGTTGCTTTTAGTTCATTGACCTGCCTTCTGTCTTTACTGGAAGTTGTAGATTGATTTAAATAAGATATCTCCCTCTTCAAGAATTTTGATCCTTATTCCTTAAAAGTTACTGATGTTGAAACAGGATAACTCCTTAAGTATCCTTTCAGTCGCGATATCCTTTAAAGAAGCAGGTAATAAAAACCTTGGTTGTCGTGACTTTCTGTACTACTTGAATTTGCTGCTTCCACTGAAAGTAAAAGATCTGTGAGAAAAGCAGTATGTATAAATCTTGTGTTGTCAATTGTTAAATATGTGTGAGACTATAAAATGCCAGATAAGTGTAGCAACAAGCCATTTAGCTTAACAGAGCATGACACTATTAATCTAATTTCTTTAACAAATTACACAAGCATACATACTATATAACTTTTATAAGAAGTTTTTTTACATCTGCATACATTTTACCTGCCTATACCTAAATTGTCTGCAGGTCAGTAAGAACTCTTTCAAAAAATCTGTTGATTCAACTGAGCTGTTAAACTTACACATGTTAAAATGCTATTGTACCTCTGATACTTACGATTCATTCATGTCTATACCTTCTTGTTAGCTCCATTATTTCTAGAGAAGTGCCCACATTTCACTAGTTTAAGCATCAGGACAGACTGGATATTTTTATACATATATAGTTCAGTTACTAAGAGATTTTTAACTTCAAGAAAATTACTTCTAACATGTATAAATCAAGAAGACAGAAAAAGCTAATAGCTGTTAGAAATGATAGCTTTCCTTTTAAAGGACTGATAACTTACTTGTTCCTGCTGATAACATCTGGATACACAAGTATTCCATTTCTGTTCTCTGCTTTTTGTAGCATGAGTCTCTTTACTGTAGCTACAAACTTACTCAGCTTAGAAAGGTTCCACTAGAATTATAATTGTTTCCATAAATCAACATGCAAGAGAGATGGGGTGTGTGTATGTGCTTATGCATGCGCGTGCATGTGTGTGTTGAGCCTGTTGTTCAGTCCTTTTCGATAAATACCTTTGCTGACCTCACTTGGAAGCAATTAGAATTTAACCAGTCAGCTGTCAGTTGAATGCATGAACAAAAATAAAAGGAGACTCTGGTTGTGTAGTATCCAATGGTCATCAGAGGGAGCTATGAACATAGTTTATGCTTTCAGTTTCCAAGTAAATACCTACTTTCTAGAAATGTATTTCAACATTTTTGGACAAAAGCTTTTTCCTGTCAGTTAAAACAAAACATTTCTATTTTTTTATTTAAGTTCAGTATTTTTCTGTCCTAACCTCTCCCTACAATGCCCTCTAGTTCTCTTTCTCTGTCACACACACACACACACACACACACACACACACACACACACACACACACACACACACACACGCACGTCCCCTTCACGATAGATATGTATACTGCTTTTTGTCT
>NW_017728911.1:23177342-23179626 GCF_001723895.1 Crocodylus porosus | reverse complement strand
TTTCTATTTTTTTATTTAAGTTCAGTATTTTTCTGCCCTAACTGCTCCCTCAACTGCCCTCTAGTTCTCTTTCTCTGTCACACACACACACACACACACACACACACACACACACACACACGCCTGTCTCATTCTTCCAGCAAGTCTCCTTCACGATAGATATGTATACTGCTTTTTGTCTTTCCTAATAGAGATCTGAAATATTCAGGTGTATTATCTAATACAGTTTGAGTCCATTGTGGCAATTGTGGATTGTGAAGCATGTTTGTAAAAAAAGATGTGTGAAGGCAAAACTGTTACATACAAAATCAATAAGATTCCTCTTTAATTGGCCAGTCAGATATTTTAAACCAAGTATTCAAATTAGGGATTTTTCAGAATCCAGAGAAAATGTGTTAGGGATTGAGATTCCCTATTATTCTCAATGAATCTTTTCTGGAAATTTCAGTATGAGTATTGAAAGTTGCAGTGGTCTGCGTATTACCCACGTTAAACATGTTCTGTAATGGATGATTTTCAAGCTCAGATCTTGGGAAAAGTAATATAACAGCTAAGTATCTTCCATTTTATCTTCCAATAAGTTCATTTTTAGCTTGTACTGTCAGTCTTCTGCCCA
Source organism: Crocodylus porosus (assembly GCF_001723895.1). Lineage (NCBI taxonomy): Eukaryota > Metazoa > Chordata > Crocodylia > Crocodylidae > Crocodylus > Crocodylus porosus. Next base: position 23,179,010 of record NW_017728911.1, on the reverse strand, counting down.
ACATCTCTGTTCCATTTTACTTCTAAAATAATTCTGTAGAGAATTTTGACAATATTCTACAATTATAAAAGGTATCAAAACTCTTGTCTTCAGTAAAGAATACAGAACTGAAGTGGCTTTATTCTAATATGCACTCTGTTCTTATAGAAAGACTTATGTAACTTTTAAAGTAAACAGGAATGTAACTAAACTCACCTACATGAAAAATAAAATTATTTACTTGTAATTCTTTGAAAGTAATGTAGTTATCTTTAATCTGGTTCCATTTTCCCTAGTAGAAGTGGAAAGTATATACTTCCTTTACCTTGCAGGGACAGAACAGTTGAGGCAGAAAAGATTCCTTAAAGTTAGGTGGGTATCGTTAAAGGTGGATGGTGGTTTTACATTGGAACATTCCAAGTGAGTATCAGTCAAAAGCACGTGGCATCTGGGACCCTTGTTTCACTCTGTCCTTCCTTTTATCCTACACATAAAAAAAATCCCTTGTCCTGTCCAGGTGCTTGTGCCTCTTGCCCTCAAAGCTGTCTTAGAGCACTCCCCATGTTACTCTCTTTTCCTTATTTAAGATTCTAATCCTGCGGAGGGTAGGACCTCAAAAAATACAAATTTACTATAATTGCTTTCTTAAAATAGGATTACCATCTGTCCGGACTCATCCTCTTTTTGGGTCCTACCATCTCTGAGTGGGTGTTTTTTTAAAATATCAGCAAATGTCCAGTATTTTGCTCTGCCTCTGCTTTCCTGGCACTTTCTGGCTTGCCCTAGCAAGAATCTGCCTGGGGCTTGGAGTGGGGACATCATGTGGGTCTGTGTGCAGGCCCTGGCAGCTGCAGACATGTAAGTCATGTGTGTGCATGTATCTGTGTGTGTGCGCATGCACATGTGTATGTCAGCATGTATGTATTTATGTGTGTGGGTGCACATGCATGGGTACCTGCTAGCACTGGGGCTGCAGCAGGGCAGGGAGGTGAGGGAGCAAGAGGAAGGGGGTGAAGGGGCTCTTTGGGGGCATCAGGGAGCTGCATAAGCAGCAGGGCTGGATGGGCATGGGGCTGTATGGCAGGAGTGAGGGGCACTGGGGGGGCAGGGGGCTGCAGGTCAGGAGTGAGGGTTATCAGCACTGTTCAACGTCTTCATCAGAGAGTTGGACAAGGGGGTAAGAAGCACCCTGTTCAAATTCACAGACAACACTAAGATGTGGGGGGAAGTGGGCACGCTAGAAAGGAGGAATAGGCTGCAATCAGACCTAGACAGGTTACAGGGGTGGGCAGATGAGAACAAGGGTGGGTTTTAACACTGACAAGTGCAAGGTGCTGCACCTTGGGAGGAAGAACCAGCACCATACCTACAGGCTGGGGAACTCCCTTCCCGTCAGTACAGAGGCAGAAAAGGATCTTGGAGTCATCACTGATGCCAAGATGAACATGGGTCGGCAGTGTGGGGATGCAGTCAGGAAGACCAACCATACCTTGTCATGCATCCACAGATGCATCACAAGCAGGTCCAAGGAGGTGATCGTCCCCCTCTGTGCAACACTGGTCAGGCCGCAGCTGGAGTCCTGCGTCCAGTTCTGGGTGCCGCACTTCAGGAGGGATGTGGACAACATGAAGAGGGTCCAGAGGAGGGCCACTCGCATGATCTGGGGCAGCAGGGCAGGCCCCATGAGGA
>NW_017728911.1:23169658-23177051 GCF_001723895.1 Crocodylus porosus | reverse complement strand
ACCTTGCTGGGGTCATTTGACCCCAGTATTCTTTCCTGCCATGGCAGGGGGTCAGACTTGATGATCTGCTCAGGTCCCTTCCAACCCTATGAACTATGAAACTATGAGTGTGGCTGCAGGTTGGGAGTGAGGAGCACCAGCATGATTTGAGGGTCTGGGTACTGTGGGTCAGGAGTGAGGGGCAGTAGCAGGGCTGGGGTGGGGCTGTGGCTTGGGAGTGAGGGGCAGGGACAGAGCACAAGCATATCACTGCCCCCACCAACCTGTACCGCCTCCCCCCAACAGGTGTCCTCTTTTTTGAAAGTGGAAATATGGTAACCATACTTAAAACAACAATTATTTACATGCAAATTCATTTATTTTCCTTCATGGTTATCTCTTTTAAAAGATTATTTTTTAAAATTCTAACAGTTGTATCAGCATGATACTCATGGCAGAATTTTAGATCCACATCCATCAATTTGGATGTAACATGCAGATCTGGGCTGCATTATGGGAAAGAATATAAAGGATACAAAATGCCATTCATCACCCTACATACCTGTATAGTAGGTGACATGCTGAAAAGCTGGCTCTGTGCCTCATGCACCTCCCTGACCCCCATAGTAACCTCATAGCAACAGTTACCTCAGAGAGGCACTTGCCTCAGTAAGTGTGTCTGTGCCAAATAAGGTAATGACATGAGTGTCGAACGGCTGAACATGATTGGCTAAACAGCATCACTCCCTGTATGAAGGCCTCCTCCCATCGAGGCTTGGGGAGAAGCTTGGAGAACTGACACGGACAACTGACTAACTGTTCATTGAGCTTTAAGCTGTTAAGTTGTATGCACCAGCCTGATCAACCGTTGCTCTTTCTGCTCGCCGCTGTCTCCCGCCACCGCTCCCCCTTGGCGTAAAATCCCACCCCGCTATCGACCGTTTCAGCTTGCAAGCCGTTGTAACTGTTACACTGCGTTGTCAAGCTCAAATACAACCTGCGTCTCTGTCAACCAGGGGACAGAAGTCAATACATTCGTTCTCTGTTCAAACCGTTATGCGTACGTGCGTCCTTCACCTCATAAATCCAGATCCAAATGAACCTGAGGTAGCTCAGCTCCTCAAAGACTCAACAGTAGGGGTATGTGAAAATAGGATAGCTTGACGTTCTTTTAACCTTCTGTGCCCACAGTGAGATGCAGGAAAGGGCCCTGAAGCTTAGTTGATGGTACACTTCACCCTAACAGAGCTGTTGAAAGTTCTGCTGGGTCAAATATTCAGCCTGTTTTTGATGCCTTCAGGGGAGACCCATTCGTATGCACTTTTCCTGTTCTGGAATGTCTGAGAGAGGTAGCTAGCCCTGTTAGTTTGAAGTCAGGCAGAAAATAGGGTAGGGTAGTGCCTTAGAGACTAATTAGTTCAGAGGCATTAGCTTTTGTAGGCAACAACCTATTTGGTCAGATGCTGTCACCTATGAAAGTTTATGTATGCTTCTGAACTAGTCAGAGCCAAGACAATAGAGTCTGCTGAAGTGTTCTAATTGGACACATCTTGTGTATTCAGCATCCCCTTGTTTCGAAATAGAGATGGGGGTGCTTCAATTAAGGCTCATTGAGCAAGCTTTAGTTAAAGCCCACCCACCACCATTCTGAAATGTAGGACACTGAATACGCAAGACGCTTCAGGCATTTTAATTAAAGCAGCTCTTGTAATAAAAACACCCTCCCCCCACCCCAGAGCCTGTGCGTAGGTACTCTAAGGTGTCACCCTGCCCTGCCTTCTTCCTGGAATGGCTGAAGTAATGTGCCTTTTGAAACACAGTCCCTCCACTGGACTCATTGGCAACTGGCTTTGGTTACAGTTTACCTTTGAAAGGTCTGGTGTCTTAGGGAGCCTATACACAGATGACCAGAGCAGGGTGTGGGGCCTGGGGCAAATCAGCCTGTGCGGGGCCCTGCCTCCAGATGCAAGGAAACCAGCAGCGGATTCAGCAGTGGGGGCGGGGGGGAGGGAGCTGCATAGGCAGCAGGGCTGGATGGGCATGGGGCCAGACACGGCAGATTCAGCAGCGGAGGAGGTGGGGGTGCCAAGCAGCCGGACATGAAGCCGGCAGCAGTGCAGAGTCACCACGGCTGCTCCACCCAACTCTGCAGGGCTCTCCAAAGTGTGGGACCCAAGGTGGTCACCCCGATTTGCCCTCCCCGCCAGGGATGGCCCTGCCTGTACACTAGCTTGGAGCCTGCTCTGATACGCTGTAACTACAGTGCATTGGAGCAAACTCAATTAAGTCTGCTAGAGTGTGGTAATTGCTGTGCTCCAGCAGCCTTCCCCATCTCGTGTGTCAGCATCCCGGCATATCAAAATGGCAGCAGGGGCACTTGAACTAAAGCTTGTTCAATGAGCTTTAGTTCAAATGCACATGCTGCCATTTTAAAGCTGACACACAAGACACTGTGGCACTTTAATTAGAGTGCTTCCCCACCCCTGGAGCACATGTAAAAGTGCCCTTAGCTTGGTCTATGTCTTTCCAACATTTGGCCCCCATTCTTATCAGCAGCTCAGATTAGAAGGGCTTGTTTCACTTGCATTTATGCCAACAAGCTCTCAGTAATTCCATTTCCCAGTTTGAATTAAAAATGATAGCTTCTGTGGTGTCCAGTTGTGTCACATGATGCAGACAGTCAGAAACAAAACCTACTCTGTGTTGTGCATCTCACAATATGATGCAGATAAAAATATTTTGCTGCTTCTGTGGGCAATAGCAATTTGTATGGACTTTTCTCAGTTTCAGAGAGCTGGATGTACACCAGCCAGAGGTGTTCTGCATGCCTCTTCCTGAGCTCTCTAAACTATGTGGTATAGTATTGTCTTTGTTAGTGCTGCTTAACACAATGATCTTTATGAAAGCTTACATTTAAAGTAATTAAAAAAAAATTAAATAAGGCATTAACAGTAAATGTAATAAGTGAACAATGAGTTACTTTAAAATGGCTGGCAGCCGCAACCCCCTTGTCTCCTCCTCATTTTGCCCACATGTAACAACCTTTTTCAAAACAGACTAGCTGTAGTTTGCCTTAAGCACATTTTAAATATACAATGAAACTTAAAACCAGAAAGCAAGCCTTATTGTATATTTCCTAATGAAAGCACACTTTCTTGACCTGCTTGTGAGAGCCAGGTTTACTTTCACAAACATTCTTCTCCTAAACTAGCTTACTCTATTTTCAGGGAAGATCATCTAATTGGCTTGGCTAGCATTTCGGCCTTTCATCCTCCTGCAAAGACATATGTCTAGATCTTTGTAAAACAAATCACAGGCAAGTTTTTTTTTTCATGGCGCAAAGCAGCAACCTCCCAAATTTCCCTATAACATTGCCTTTCCTTTGCAGGACTTTATTTAAAGAAATGCATCAGCCCATTGTGATAACTTGACAGCATTACATTATGGAAAGATTTAAACATTACATACAGTAATTCTATCCCATAATAACTCCTTAGGCCTGCTCCCCTTACATTGCTCTATATATGAGCCCCTGCAGTGTGAATAGATGAGTAATTGTCTCTAAAATGCAAATGCTATCTACAGAATTGCCACAGTACAAATACTGAAATGAAAATAGTGGAAAAGAAGGGCAGCTGTTATGTTGCCAGTAGTGCCATCGGTATCCATGTCTCTAATTGAAGTAACAGAAACCCAAACAGCAAGTTAGACCTTTTATCTTTTAGGAGATACACATCCTTTCTTTTCAAATGCAGACTTAGCCTTGGCAAACTGTGCCTTCTTCACCCCAAGGCTGAACTACTGCAGCATGTTGAAGCTTCTTTTGCTCCATCTTGAAGTGACCTAACTCTTAGGTGATATAAACTAGCAAGAGCACATCACTTTGGTGCTCTGCATTCTTCAGTGGATCCCCATCCTGTACACTGTCTGCTTCAGAAGCTTCTTTGGGAGGGAGCCTGTCTCTCTTGGGCTAGGTACAGACATTCAAAAATCCCAAGGCAGATTTGATCTAATTTACGTGGTTTTCTGTAAGCAGCGTAGTTTAGATTGGTAGCAAACAGAATACACATTTGCCCTTAGTGGCAGGGAGCACCTCTTAGGATACCTGTACACTTGCAGAGAGCAGACTCGATTAACTGAGTCTCCTGGAGCATGATAATTAGCACATTCCAGCAGCCTCATCAAATGAGCTTTAGTTAAAGCACTCTAGCTGTCATTTTGAAGCGAGGGATGCTGAATACTGTACACAAAACATTGCAGGTACTTGAATTAGAGCGGATCCTAGAGCTGCTCTAATTAAAGTGCCACCCTCCTATCACCAGAGCACATATAAAGATGCCCTTAGATTGGGTTCTGCAAATTTTTAAATCAATCTGTGTGCACCAAACTTCTGTTGTGTTACAGATATAGACTAGGGCTGTGCAAAGCTTCCAGCGCTGATTTGATTTGGTCCGATTTGGTGGCCAAATCTCCAAATCCAAATCAAATCAGGGGACCAATTAAAAAGCCTGAATCAATTCGAAGCTCTCCAAATTGATTTAGAAAAGATTCGGAGAGCTTTGGTGATTCAGGCGGTCCCTGCCTACTGCAGCAGGAAGCTGGACCCGGACTCTGAGCTGGTAAACCCACTCTTCCAGTCCCCCCGATGGGTGCCCCACCTGCCCCAGGCTCTTAAGAAAAAACCCAATCCTGCCAGATTCACCAGCTACTGCAGCAGCCTCGGGGCTTCTGGGAGCTAGTACAGAGTCCCCCACATGGTGCGGAGCAGCACTGGGCAAAAGCTGGTGAGTCCCAGGTTTTGGGGGTTTTTTTTTTTTTTTTTTTAAGGTCTGGAGCTGGGATGGGCGGGGCAGCCATGGGGTGGAGGGGGGAGCAGGCAGGGGGGCTCATAACAGAGCCCCCATGCAGCATTTTTTTTTCAAAGTGTTGGGAGGTGAGGCAGGTGTGGCTGGGAGAGCAGGAGGGGTTTGGGGCCTGTGTGATTCAGAGATTCGGCTGAATCCGAATTGAATCACTGTGCCCCGAATCGGCTGAATCCAAATCCAAATCAAATACTAGCGGCTTTGAACAGGCCTAATATAGACCAGTTTGCTGTCACTAATACCAGTAAAAGTGTCATGTCTATACCTGGCCTTGGAGATTAGCATTCTGCTGCCAGAACTGAAATATAGCTAATAGTCAAAAGCAAAATTTTCAGCACATGGGAACTGGGCATTCTCAGTGTTAGATGCCCCACTCCCACCTCAGTTATCAATCAGAAAAAGTCAAGATAAACTTGAGTCTTGTCACCTTTAGGATGCAATGAAGAATTCATTCTTAGAGCAGCTTGTTCCTCAATAATAACAGCTTCAAATTATCTTACAACCTCTCTTTTAGAGAGAAACCAAAACGAACCCATTAACAAAGTGATGTAAATAATGGAGTGCTGAGGAATATGACATTTTTGTCTGAATATTCTTCGGTTATGAGCTAAATGCAATTATACTGGGCAAATTAAAAAATATGTAGATATAGTTATGATTCCCACCCCTGCCTGATTATGAGAGTAGTTTCTTTCTGTTGGAAAACTTGTATGGGTCACGTTTTTGAAGGTTGATAGGATTTGATTAAATTGTAAAACATTAGAACAATATTTATGGAAAATATAGAACCAAAAGCCTTACTCATCTCTATGTAGTTGCTTCTGCGAATAGCTACATTTTATTCATATTGGACTAATTTAAACCTACAGGAAAACTGGAATTGGGTGTAATACTAGTTAGATCTCATGGAATAATTCATAGTCAATAATTTATCTGATGAATGTGTCCTGTTTTTTATGATCTGACTTATTTGAAGCAAAGTATTTTTCTTTCATTTTGCGGGAGAGGCAGAAGTGTAACATGATGCCTAAGCACAGTGGCTACTGGTCCAGTAGCGCAGTTCCTTCTATTTTTTTTCACTACTCCCCTCCCCCAACCCCCTGAGTCAACAGCTGTACCCCAGTTGTCCCCCCTTAATTATGCTGCTGGGAGAAGAACAGGGATCCTGGAGGGAATGGCTAAGTTGAGGGTAGGCTTCTGAGAGACAGAAAGATTCATCAAGGCCGACTTGGCCTGGAGGATCGATCTTCATGATATTGACCTCTGGAGGAGCAGAGTGAAATGAAATAGTGGGATGCCAGGTATTTGTTATTTTGGAGTCAGATTAATTCCTCCTTTCTAAGGGACACTTGTTTACAAAGAATTCTCCACTGCTATTTGTAGCTTGATTACCAATACTAATAATTTACCTATGATACCATCAGGATACTTACTGTAAGTATGATTATTCATAACCTCACATAGCAGCTAAATGTATTGGCATAAGGCTTTTGGAGGAGGCAGAGAGAATAGAAGACTGGAGGTGACATTCAATAGTCCACAGAAGACAACAGTTTGTTGTCACTGAATAATTTTATTTGTTGGTTTATTTTTGTTAAGCTGGGAAACTATAGTTTTACAAGACCATCACTTTCATATTCAACTTTTACGTTGAACAGAACAGCTAAGATTTAATCTATGTAGTGATCTATTCTGCATCATCTTAAATAGCTTTTATTTCTTTTGGTGGTTATTTTTGTTATGTGCAACACAATTTAACATTTAAGTTAGAAAGCAGCATCTACTAAACACCAATGTTTGTATAAGATTTTGTTGCAAAAGATTCCTAGAGCTTTGCTGAAATATACCTTTAAAAAACAATATAACAAAATAAGTATTTTCATGAATTTGTAATGATTAACATTTAACTAAGTCAGTAATGATAAATATGGAAAGTATATCTTCAGCTGAAATCTATATATTCCTCTAAATACAGCTAGGCAAAAATTGAATGCCACCTCTTTTTAAATGATGTTATTATTTAGATTTTTATCCCACCCTATCCAAAAGGATTATGTAAATAGAAACAACCCCCCCAGATATGAAACAATATTATGTACACATTGTTTTCTATCACATTGTTTTTAAATGTCCAAGCAAATAAACATGTTTATAACTTTCTATCTTGACATAAGTGAAGCATTATATGGTTACTAGAAGTCTTTTAACATAAATATATATATATATTTACCAAGGTTTAAACAAAGATAAAGACCTGTTACCATAACAATAAAATGCCCATCATTAGCTTGTCTGTCTGTTAGTCTCTTCATCTTAAACTGTTTTGTGTTCCTTCTAACTGGGGCCTGTCTCAGGGCAGACTTCAGATGGGAGATTCTGCAGCATGCTTTTCTCTATATTTAAGATTTCATAGACATTCAGGCTGGAAGGGACCCCAGAAGATCATCAAGTCCATCCCCCTGCCCGGGGGCAGGAAGTCAGCAGGGATCATAGGATCCCGGCAGGGTAAACATCCAAATAGGTCTTGAAGGCATTCAAAGGAGTTTGTGACC
>NW_017728911.1:23167972-23169112 GCF_001723895.1 Crocodylus porosus | reverse complement strand
GAGAAGCATCTATGGATGCAAGCCAGCGTTTTGGTTGCTTTACTAGCCTCAGCATTGCATTGCAGGCTTATGTTCATCTTGTGGTCAATGATAACCCCCAAGTCTCTTTCTTCTGTAGAGCTAGCCAGTGTAGCACTGCCCAGTCTATAAGGATGCTGCAGGTTTTTCTTTCCAAGGTGGAGAACCTTACATTTTTCGGTGTTAAACACCATCAGGTTCTCATCCGCCCATTTGCTGAGCTTGTCCAGGTCAGCCTGGATCACCCGTATGTCTTCTGGTGTGCATGCTTTGCCCCAAAGTTTGATGTCATCGGCGAACTAGGCCAGTCCACTTCTGATTCCAATGTCCACATCATTAATGAAGATGTTGAACAATATGGCTCCAAAGACAGAGCCTTGGGGGATCCCACTGGGCACAGAACACCATGATGACTGACTTCCATCAATTACTACCCTCTGAGTCCAAACACAGAGCCAGTTTCCCAGCCAGCAGACTGTGGTGGACCCAAGGCCGAGGTGATCATGGGATACCAGATCAAAGGCTTTTTTGAAGTCAAGGTATATGACATCAATCTCTTCTCCCTAGTCCAGGTGATAGGTCACCTGGTCATAGAAGGAAATGAGATTGGTCAAGCAAGGCCTACCTGCAACAAATCTGTGCTGGCTATCCCTCAGGATGTTGGCGTCAGCCAGTCCATTAAGGATGGCCTCTTTAATAAACTTTTTTAAGAACTTCCCCGGGATAGAAGTCAGGCTGATGGGCCTATAGTTAGCCGGATCCACTTTTCTCCCTTTCTTGAAGATCGGCACCACATTGGCCTTCTTCCAGTCTTCGGGCACTACTTCAGAGTGCCAGGAGTTTTTAAAGATCTGTGCCAGAGGCTGGGTTATGATGCTTGCCGGCTCCTTGAGTACCCTGGGTTGTAGATTGTCAGGGCCGGCTGACTTGAAGATCCAGCTTCTCAAGGTGTTCCTTCACGAGGGTTAGATTACAGGGCAGTCGAGGGGAAAGAGACTTAATGGTGGGGGTCTACTACAGACCTCCCAACCAAGGGGAAGAGCTTGACCAAGAATTCTTAGGTCAGCTCATGGAGGTAGTGAAGTCTAAGGATGTGGTAGTCATGGGGGACCTGAACTTCCC
>NW_017728911.1:23128555-23148231 GCF_001723895.1 Crocodylus porosus | reverse complement strand
CATGGAGAGGGTCCAGAGGAGAGCCACTCACATGATCAGGGGGCAGCAGGGTAGGCCTTATGAGGAGAGGCGACGGGGCCTGAACCTATTCAGCCTCCACAAGAGAAGGCTGAGGGGGGATCTAGTGGCCTGTTACAAACTAGTCAGGGGGATCAGCAGGCACTGGGGAAGTCCCTGTTCCCCCAAGCACTGCCAGGAGTGACCAGGTATAATGGTCACAAGCTGGTAGAGGTAGATTTAGGCTAGATATCAGGAGGTGCTACTTCACGGTCAGGGCGGCTAGGATCTGGAACCAACTTCCAAGAGAAGTGGTGCTGGCCCCAACCCTGGGGGTCTTTAAGAGGAGGTTAGAGGAACACCTTGCTGGAGTCGCTGGACACCAGTACTCTTTCCTGCCATGGCAGGGGGTTGGACTAGATGATCTACTCAGGTCCCTTCTGACCCTAGAAACTATGAAACTATGAGGTCAGCATTAATGGAGGGCAGGGGATCTCCCTCACCCGGACCTCCCTGTCCCATAGCAGGCACAGGCGTCCCATAGGACTGATGAAAGACTGATGCGAAGTACCCATTTAATAGGTTAACTTTTTCTTGGGCGTAAGTTGTCATTTTCCCCATCTGGTTCAGCAGGGGTCCAATGTTGTCCTTGCTTTTCCTCCGGCTCCCCACATATCTGAAAAAGGACGTTTTATTGTCCTCGATGCTCGAAGCTAGTTGGAGTTCAGTTGCAGCCTTGGCTTTCCTGGTTTGCTCCCTGCAGGGCCGGACCAGTGCAGAATAATCCTCCTTGGAGGTGAATCTCGTCCTCCATCCTTTGTAGGCCTTTCTTTTTAGTCTCAGGAAGTCTGCTAGGTCCCTGGAGAGCCAGGGGGGCTGCTGTGCCTTCTTGCTGCCTTTCCTCCAAGATGGAATAGACTTAGCTTGTGCATTGAGGATCACTCCCTTGAGGAGCAGCCAGTCTTCTTGAACTCCCCTCTCCCTGGGGTCATGGTCCCTTAGGGCCTCACTGACAAGCCCCCTGAGGTTGTTAAAGTCAGCTTTTCTGAAGTCAAGGACTTCCTTGTTGCTGACTGACTTGCCAGCTTTACGGCGGATGGTGAAGGTGATCAGCTATGGTCGCTGTGATCCAGCTTCCCATCGATCACTAGGTCGCCGATTAGGTCATCCCCAGTAGCCAGTACCAGGTGGAGCAGTGCTTTGCCTCTTGTTGGCCCATAGACTTCTTGAGTCAGGTAGAGGTCATCCACACATGAGAGGAAGCTTTGCAACCACTCGGATTTTGCTGAGTGATCTTCCCACAAGATGTCTGGGTAACTGAAGTCACACAGGACAACCATGGTCCTGGAGCATGTGGCCTCAGCAGACGAAACCATGCTGGTTTTCTTTTTCAGCTATCAGATATAGCAGTTCACCTATTTGTGAGAATGAGAATGAAAAAATAAGCTGGTTTGTCCATTTTTTCTTTGAGAAGCTCCAATTACAGTGCATTAGAGCAAGAACTGGCTGGTTAGGGAAGAAGAATCTGTTGTGGGAATGGATGCCACTTAGCAGTGATGACGCAGAGATTAATTGAGCAGCTGAGGAGAAGGGAGCAACTGGAACTGACAGGGTAAGGAGACTAGACTAGAGAACCAATGTGACAGGGACTGAGGGTGTTAAGGAGTGGAATCTGGAAACAAAGATCTAGGTGTGAGAAAAAACTGAGATTGAACAATGAGCCCAGAATTGATAAATGGGCCTGGGAACCAATGGGAATGAAGTTTATGACTAGAGGTAGAGAATAGAAGCCATAATTGGGGGGAAAGCGAGAGTGCAAAAGAGTAGGTAGGAAGGAGGAAGAAATGGAAATGGACTGGATTAAGAAAGTAGGAGAAATGGAGATTAGGAAGTAGGTAGTCATGGAGAACATAACTGGGATGAGGAAATAAAACTGAGATAGCTTATAACAGGACTAGGTTAAAACAGAGCAGGGTTCACAATTGGGGCTTAAGAATGTTTGCCTATTAAATCATAGCCAGAGTAGAATCCAAGATACCTGACTCTCATTATTGTGTGAACAAATGTCTAAAAAACCCTCTGAGAATGTGTCTCGTCCTTCTGTAATATTGGAGAAAAATAGTACGTCATATAATTGTATCATGATTTTCGTGGAAGTGGCCCAAAGAAATATTGCATAGGCAAGCTTCATTCTGCTATCTGCTAAGGTACGAGTCCTTGACTTTATTGACCCCTCTTGTTCTTAGTGCATGTATGTGTGAGATTATGTTCAAATAATAATATTTAAATCAGGCTGCAAAACTGTATACCAGAATTATGTGGCAATTTGCCTATTTAGTTGAGGATTTAACCCTCTATGGCACAAAGATATTTCGGGACAAATACGGTGGATTGCATGGCTTGTTTGTTCTTTATTTCTCTTAATAATAATTTTAAATGTATGCAAATGGAGTTCCTCAATTCCAATATAAATATAATACTTTTGTTTGGAAATCCTCAGTCATATTAGTCCATATGAAATCAACATGTTAACTAAAGTGTATATACACTATTCCTGAGTCATATGTAGAAAATGGTAAAAGGACATGATTCATCTATGGAAATATTTTGTTTTAGATTTGTAAATATTATATGACCCTTTGTTTAGTTTATTAAAGACTTTCACATGCTACAATGCTTTAAAAATGTCAGTATGTGGTATAATATTAAGATAAATTATGGCTTTGCCTATTCAATTTAATGGATGAAATCCTGACTCTGAACTTTGGTGAAATTCTCATTTATTTCAGTGGGTAAAGAATTTCATCTTGGGTTTTAACACTGATTACTTTTTTATGATCTGTTGTTCACAAATGTCACAGGCTTTCAAATTTAGCCAGTCTTTCTGGTAAGTGGCTTGTTTGTGCAGGCTTGACAGTAAAGCCAATATAAATACTCAGAACAAACGAATGCCAAAATGGTATAAAAGAAAGAGTAGACATGTTAGTGATTCTTTTGATTTACTCCCATAGGTTGCGTCCAGATAAGCGTGCATATGCCTGTTGCAGCATCTCAAACCAGTTTGAGATGCCATGAGAGGCACACTAAGAACAAAACAATGTTCCCTGTGCTGCCTATTTGAAGTGCAGGCTCTAAATTTGATACCTGGAAATCCATATCTAAAAAAACCCCAACACCTGGGGAAAAAAACCACACAGGGTACAGTTCTGCAACATGCCCTGAGACAAGCCAAGCCTGGGTCCTCTAGAGATGCTCTGGCATCTGGCAAGAGCATCTCTATGGTGCTCGTGCTCCCCGAGCACACTGCATTAGCATGTGGGGCAAACAAAAGTGAGGCAAGGCTGCAATGTGACCTGGCCCTGGGCACTGTGCCAGGCAAGCAGGGACTGGGAGTGGGTGGGGAGGGGGCTATGTGGTTTCTGGGGGGGGGTTGAGGATGTGGGGGAGATCTGAGGTGTGTGTGGAGTGGTGGAGGGTGTGTGTGTGGGTGTTGGTTTTATGGGACCGTTTGAGGGGGGCCACCACACACCTGAACCCCCCCTACTCCCTGTGGCACACAGCTCTCGGCTATGCCCACTGCAGTGCTGCTTCACCCGTGGTCTGTGCGTGGAGAATGTGCCCAGCCTGCCCCACTAACATGTCCTGAAACAGGACCGGGACAGCTCCTGCCACCACCTGTCGCTCCTGTCTGAAGGCATGCTAATGGGGCGAGCCAGGCTGGGCCCATTCTCAATAAGGGTCAGGTGGCAATGCACAGCCATGGGGCTGTGCCTGCAAGTGAGCCAGGGCTCTGACAGCCCAGCTGGCTGCTGCTGCCAGTGCCAGGGAGTAGGTGCTGCAGGGGGGGAGGGTACGTGGCAGCCCCACCCAAATCCTACATCCCCCCACACCCATCCACACACCCCACATTCACCCCCACACCCTACACGACCCCCAGATCCCCGTCCCACCCCCTCCTGCAAACCTCACATCCGCCTGCCACACACCCAGCATGGCCAGCTGCCAGATAGAATGAGACCTGCTGGCAGGAGCTGTGGCTACAGGGGCATCTGTCCCCACATTCTGGTTAATGAAGGGGTCAAGGGGAGCTGAATTTTTTCTATGATAAGAAAACTAAAAGCAAGCATCGAAGCATATAGATATTTAGAATTTATTTTATGATGATAGAGGCATTGGTATGTTTCCAAATTGCTTTAAAATTGTAAGTATATCAATAAAACATTGCCCAATTGATCTCTCTCTCTCTCTCTCTCTCTTTCTGTGTGTGTGTGTGTGTGTGTTTGTGTGTGTGTGTGTGTGTGTGTAGTGGTATTTTGTTTTAATTGTGGAAGAACATGGATTTGGGGGTATTTTAAGAGTGAATTTGGAATTTTTTATCAGAGAATTCACAGTTTTTAAATAGGGAACACCAGAATTCCTGCTAGTGAGGCAAGTGGCTGGACCCAGGCAGAGGAGACTGCTCAGAACTGGTACCCAATACCCAGCTGGAGGGCAGATGAGGTGGCTGACCTCCTGACCATTTGGGGCCAGGAGAACATGCTTTGACAGTTCAAAGCAGGCCACCACACTGAGAACATCTTCTAAATGGTAGCTGCCCAGATCGGGGAGCAGGGGGACACACATGGCAGCAGTGCCACACAAAGGCCAGCTCTGCAGCCATGACACACTGGCAGCTGACCCAGAGGTGCAGACACCTCTGCTGCAGTGACCATGCCACAGGCCCAGGCAGTCGTGCGGTCCCTGTCCAGGTCTGGCAGGTGTGCAGACATGGAGCTGCAGATCCAAGGAGGCAGATGCTGTTGCAGGTGGCAGCAGGTCACAGCCAGGCAGCAGCCCCTGCTGCCACACTGCTACAGTGTGTAGGAGGTGCAGGGGCCACTCTAGGCTAGGGCTGCTGCAGCAGTCTAGCTGGCACAGGGAGCTAGTGTCCCCATATATCAACTGGCCAGGAGCTCACCAGGGCAGCTTTTTATACTGCTGGGGCCAGCACTTGTGCTGGCCCCAGCCTTCAGCTCCCCTTGGCTGTAGATCTGAGAGGAGCTGGGCAGAGTCAGTTTGCCCCAGGTGGCACAATTTGTCCCACGCCAAAGTTTATGTTCAGGCACATGTGCTGAGGCAAAAATCTCCCGCACAAATTTGTGTTGCTCCTGTTTGACCTGCTGCAGGCGCATGTGCCTGCATGTGTGGATATGCCCATATATTTTATATTACACTTTAGGCAGGACCTGAAATAAGACCTTTACTAATATTTGGCTAACTGTATAACGTCCAGTTACATGAATTTTTAGAACAGGATGGAATTTGAAACAAAAATTCAGCTTTACTACAGAGAGTACCCATTGATCAATACTTTGTGAGATGTTGAAACTATTAGCATTTTGGATGATAAATTAGTATTATTTGAATTAAGAGATATGAATAATTAATTGAACATTTAATTAATAGTAAAATGTTTTCTATAAATTAGGTTTCATAATTTACAGTGGTAAATGTAACAAATAAATAAATTACTGGATTAAAGCACTTAACTGTGAAGTTAAAAGTTCAAATAGTTTGATCCCCAAAAAGAAATTGTTCTGCACACATTATTTTACATTCTGTTGTTTTTGGGTTTTCCTAATGTGGCTATACCTGCCTTGATATCGGAGTTTCGTGTAAGAATTATACTACTATAACAGAATATGTCAATGTGCTTTCTATGGTCCAAACACTGTAGCTGGCATTAAAATTAAAAGATGGAATGCTTCCATATTGGACAGTTAACTAATTTAGTCCAAAAAATGATAAATATACAAATAAAGGAAATGGAAAAATAATCTGGCAGAAAGAAAAGACCCAGTGGATAAAAGAATAGCCAACAAATGATAGAGAGCTCCATTAATTACACTTGAGCTGTCTTAATTTCATCTTACACTAATAAAAAGTTGCCCCAGTCCCAGAAACTGAGATAAATATTGATTCATAGTGCACCCACCCAAATTTCCTCACTTCTTAATTCCCATTTACTAAGAATCAGTTAAGCATAGCTTCCCACTTCTGACCTGATTTCAGGTCAGAAAGCGTCATTAGACAAACTAGTATGGTAGTAAGGAAGGACACAGTGATAGTGATTTGATAATCTACAATCCTGTCAAAAATGTGGGGCTGTAGGCTTTAAAATAAAAGTGTAAAAAGATGTCTAGAGCAAAAAGTAGTATCAGTGGTTCAGATCTTCTGGAATATGACAGCTGAAAAATAGAATTATATTCAGAGCCATTATGGCAAAGTGTGCATGTCTACACGTGGACTTTAATGCACAGTAGCCTATTTACTGCACATTAAAGCATTATGTAAAGAAAGTGATTCTGCTAATGTGCAGTAAAATAGACTACTGTGCATTAAGTGTCACTTAAAAACTGTGTGCATTAGTTATTGCATATCAAGGCAGCCTAATGTATATGTCTCTAGTACTTCACATTAGCGGTACTAAATTTAATGTGCATTAGAAAAAAGTGCCTTAATGCCTGCTGTGAATCTACCAGCTACCATGTTCCCCTGTTCTATTTTAAACATAAGCTGGTTTAACTAGGATGGAGCGCTTTCCCATTGATCTTTCTGATTAGTGGGAAGATTATCACATTGTTCCTTCTTATCTCAGCCAAATGGCATCCCACCTGTGACACACACTATCATTGCCAAGATATGAATATGGATCTCATCTGTACACACATAACTGTACCACCATGAGATTTCAGTGTCCCCCACTGAAGCCACTGCAGTGTCAATGGGAATTCCCTCTTCTGTGCCATCAGCAAAGAGTGAGTTTTGCCAGCAGTAGGTAAGGGACAGTTGCTGAAACAGAGACTTTTAAGTGAATCAAAGTTTGGTCTGATCTACATCCTGAGTCCTGACCTCTCTTATCAAAACTATCACATTACTAAAATAAATCATTTCCATGCTTTTAAGATTATTGTTGCCAACTCACAGTTTTTCAAATGAACCCATTTTTGTGCTGGAACAGACTATTTATTGTGGCCAAAATTTTCTCCAGTTCAAGAGAACCCAAGTATTCATGCTCTATACGGATGGAGCACAGAGCAGTTGAGAGCCAGTGAAATACATGCCCTCATCCTAGAGCCAGTAGGAAGGCTTCAGTGCATCCCCTCCATTGCAAACTGTAATTTTAGGCCATGAAAAGTGTGACTTCCAACCAGAAATTGGAATACTGGTTACAGCCCCTTCACCTCAGCTGTTCATGATACAGTTAGATTGGTATAAAGGTGCTTTTTCTCGCCCCCTAATTTACCCTGTACCTCGTTTGCCCCTTTTTTGATCTGCTGTGCAGGGCTACATAGTGCCAGAATGAAGATCCTTGTGTAATAAGTCACTTCTAGATGCACATTTTGCCAGCGAAGTCCATCACTTGAGCCTACAAGTTTCAGAGATTTCTGGTATAGAAAGCTTTGTGCTGGTCCTCTGCCCCATGGGTGAATTTCATTCTTTGTGCAAACCCGCACAGGCTTAAAAAAATAAATCAATAGTTGTGTCCCCCCACCATGTTTAAAACTGTTATGAAAACCCCCAAAGTCTGATTTCTTTCCAGATTTCTCTTTGCATAGTCAAAACTTAAACTACAATTAAAACAGCTGCATATCTGTAAATCTCATAATCAACTATGCTACAGACATGGATGATGGGCAGCAGTATTAATACAGCAGGTCTGTCATTTTGAGGTAGCTCTTCAGATTTCCATGGACATGAACCTGGATCTACCAGAAAGTCAGTATACAGTGAGCACAGCCTTTTCTTACACCTGTTTATTTTGATGGCTTTGATTTCCGCCCCCCTCTTTCTTACCAGGGATCTTTTCAAGGTCTTATTAGAGGTCTTTCTGCTTCTTAACACATTCTTATTATTTCCTGGTTTTATTACTTTAGTTCCCCTAGGAGCCCTAGTCAGGACTATGTTATACTGAGTACTGTGCAAACATAGAACTAAAGAAAGGTCCCTACCCCAGTAAGTTTCCCATCTAAGACAAGAGACCTGATGGATACAGAGACATGTGGCAGTACAAAGAATCAGTAAGACAACACTGGTCAGCAAGTTGGGGGCAATACAACAGAATAGAACAATATTGATCAGTAGACTAAGTGTTGTCATGGTAAAGGAATGCTTAAGGTGGATTTTGAACAACAGTGGTATGACTCTAAAGGAATATATCAGGAGCTTCTCCCAAGCATGGGAGAAAGCATGAAGTTACTTGAAAATTTAGCGTATGGGCCTACGATAATGGACTGATAGGAAATGAAAATCAACCTGGTAACATGAATGAAAGATAATACATAGGATTAGGTCATGAAGGACCCTGAAAAGAAGTCAAGTAGCTTCTATTTGATGTAATTGAGAAAGGGTAGACAATAGACGGATGCAAAGAAAAGTGTGAACTGAGCAAAAAATGCCCTAGGATAGCTATCATTGCAGTACCCTTGTGGCTTGATATGACCAGATCAGGATTGTATTTGTTGGGTATGCATATGTGTAGACTTACCTTCTGTAACGTTTTAAAGGTGTTTGAAATGTATAAGACACCCTTCTAAATGTTACATCTGTTCATAGCCTTTGTTGGAAGAGAAGCTGTGTTGAAAATTACAGTCATTGTGATGTTTTGCATGAATGAGCATAAAATAAAAAATTTGGTGATGGGCCCCAGATAAAAATGGGTAACAGCTACAAGAGAGTTTAGGAGTAGGAAAACTGTGAATGTTAGGAACTGCTGTGAGGAGGCAGATCCATAAAACACATTTTGCTTATTAAGTGTTGCCCTCTTCAGCTAAAAAATTATATGACTTGTGTCATGTAGATGAGCTTCAGTAGGTTTAGCACAGTGAGCCAACCACAGTGGTGCACTCACATTGGTATGAGCACACCAACTAGATGACCAATGTAGCAAATATATTTGCACAGGCAAGTTCTGTTCAGCCAGATATTTGTAGAAGGGCAGTCATTTATATTCAAATCACTACTATCACTGTCCTTCCTTACCACCATACTAGTTCTGTCATCAAGTGTTGTTTTTAAATCCACTGCGTGATACATAGTAACCTCCTATTTTAAAAAAGTTTGTTATTCAGTCCAGAAACTAGAAATAATACCACGACTTTGGTGATCTTTCACCAGAAGTACTAAGTAAGCATAATGAATAGTTTGCAAATGGTCAGCTAGGCTGAAAATTGATCTTCCAAAATATTCAGTGCATATTTACACATACAGAAATCAGCATCTATTTCCATATACTGTAACTTGCAAAGTGAAAAGAGGGCTACATTCATTATATTATTTGTTCATAATGAGTAAGACAAACAGCTTTAGTCCTGGAGCTATTGTACTGAAATACAGCATGCTAATATGCAAAACGTGGCACTTCACTGGGCATGAGAGCCAGCTGGACAAGTTTTCTCTAAAACAATGCAGTTGACTGAAAACCACAGAATAAGGAGATTTAAACATTTGAGAAAAGTTACTGAAAAGTTCTATAAGAATTTTGATAGGCAGCTTTTTTGTAGTTAACCGCATTTCAGTAAAATTCCTTTTTGGAGATTATGCCTCTGTTTGTTTGTTTCATAGTATTGTTAGCAGTGAACAATATATTGGCTGGCTCTAGACAGTCTCTGGTATGAATTTCTGGAATCTGAAATCCCTTCAAAATGTTTATCAAGCTTAACATATATTCCCTGTAGATATGTTTCCTACTAAGCAGGAAATGGGCTGTTCTCTCCAATTCCCCTTCCCCCAGGACTGCTGAACTGCTTATAGCTGGCTCTGTTTTCAGCTGCAGCAATCCTTGTTCTTCTGAGTCATTTGCAGTCTCAGGCAGGATTTGGGAGGTGGAGCAGGAGACAGTTTTCTAAGAGGTAGAATTCCTCCAAAGGACACTGGAAGAAGAGGCAGCCCACAAAACTATTGAAATGTTGTGGACCATTGCAGAGATTTCTTCGTGGTTCTCAGCCTGTACTGACCAAATTAAGGATAGTAATTAGAAAATTTCAGTAATACAGCCTCATAGATCTTACATAGAGATTAATGTTCTCCATAGGCTCTGCTTTAGTATTTTAGGTAGCAATGAAACTAAAGAGTCATGTCAATTTTACTCAGCCACTTCCCTTACTTCCTGGGTCTGTGGCCCCTGAGCAGCCTCACCATATGACCCTCAAGGATGGGAACTCCAGCAGGCTCATCGTCCAAGTGGCTCCCTTGGCTGCCAGATTCTCCGGGCAGTGGGCTGTCGGGATGGAGTCTGGCAAGTGGCAAATGTTTAGAAGCCTTGGAGTTCCCAGCGGCCGGTCAGCCCGTATATGAAGGCTGCCCTGTTGCCAAGGGCCCTGGAAGCTCCCGAGAGCTGGCATAAAAACAGTGCAGGTTTCTGAGGAAAACTGTTTTGGCAGGCAGTGCTTCATAGGAAACCTGCCCACAGTTTGTTGAAAGTTCCTTAAACCTGACACTTTTCTGTAAAGCATTTTAGGCACAATGAGCTGGCATTGTCCGATGAAACTGTTTCACTGGAGAATTTCCAACTCTAATGGGAGATGTAGGGGCCCTTGCCATCCGGATAATACAGCTGCAGCTTCAAGCACCTCTACACCTGTCAGTAGATGAAACAACTGGTTGATGGCAACAATTAGCATTCTCCAGCATAGCAATAAACCTATGTTGTCTCTGTTCATCCTCCCAAAAGAGTTCAACATGTTGACATCCTGAATGATTTCTATTCCAGACAAACTGCTGAACTGATATAACCATAAAACGTGAGTAAAATGTAATAGTGCCTATACAGTATAGACCTGGAATCTGGGGACAATGACCTACATCCCTTGTGGAGTAGGAATGTCTGCCTTCTCAGTGAGGCTTGGGAAGGAAGAGGGTGGATCTGTCCTGCAGCCAGACAGCCACCATTACCAAGACTGCAGTCAAGAATTCTCATGAAACAGGATTGACCAGAGGACTAGATTTCTTCTCAGGCGTTTTCTGATCTTTAAAGAGTTTAAGGCAGGTAATGTTACTGGAGTCTTAATGCAACAATGATAAGTCTGCAACTGAGGTGATACTCCATTAAACTCTGAAGTCTAGCCCATAACTGTGAGCTTTTTTCCTTTACTGACTTATTTCTCATTGGGTCTAAAAGTTTTCTTTTTTTTGTGTTATACTGAGACACCAACCTTTCTGTTACACTATTTAAACTTAGTATTCCACTGCAGTACTTTCAAAATCTGCACCCAAAATCTAGGTGGTCCAGTGTTCTTACATTTTTAAGAGGGAGAAGTGCTGTGTTCTTACGCACTTTTCCAATCGCTGCCACACCCTCTGCAAAGATGCTTATTCCTTCTCTCCCTTTCTCGCTCCAATTTTGAGACACCTCCCCCCCCGGGCATCCTTTTAATTTGAATTGATTTTCTAGTTGTTTATCTTTTTCAATCTGGTCATGAAAAGCACATCTGGTTCCTATTTTAATCAGTATTCCTGTAGGAGCAACATCATATTATACTGGGCTAACAATGCTAAAATAATAATCCATAATGATGCAACTTCTGGTAATTTGAAACTCTTTACCCACTGTTTCTAGATGTGTGTTAATGATGTAGGCCAGCTGATCTTTTGCAGGTAACCTCACCCTGAATCTTAATAACAGAGATACTTGGATATTATCTAACATCTTTGGAGTGTCAGAAATTCCTGCATTTTCCACAGCCTGTGTCAGAATTTCAGTGCTTAATCAGAGGGACAGGCTGATAGTCCTGAAATATGAAGCTGTCTGTTTACAGCTGAATTGGATATAGCTAGCCAGTGCCAGTATATGTATTTTGCCAATATTTCTTACTCGTTGTCTAGTAGATTCCAGAATTAAAGAGGTTTTAAGTTGATGCAGACCTTGATTTATTTGTTAAGACTCCCATAAAAAGTGTCATTTTATGGTTATTCTGTTCTAAGGATACTGGTTCACTAGAAACTGGACTGAGACTGATTGATTGATTGATTTCTCATTGCCTGCAAATGGTTGTCAGATGGTAATCTCTCTTTATGAGCTGGATTTGAACCAGTGAGTGAGCGTGAGGGGGAGAGAGAGAAGCTTTCTATCTCATTGTTGACCCCTGAAAAGTATCTGTCTTTAGCGATTTCAGAGCAAGGTACCTGGTCAGCTGAGATGAGAGTCTGGGTAGAATCGCATCTCTGATCCCTGGCCCACATTCATTTAATAGTGTGATGGGACCTGATACCCAATACCAACACTTGCAGTCATATCAAATGTGCACAGCAGAAACCATGATTTTGGGATCAAGAATCAGATCCCAGTTGCACTCTTACTACTTGCCAGTGCAGGGGGTAGGCCTGGGTTCGTAATCCCAGACTATCCATTCACCAGCAAGTTGGACCAGGACTGACAATCAGCTGAATGTTGACCCAGGCCCAGACCACAACAGGGCTGGTTCAAGTCACCAGTGCAGTCCTTGGGCCAAAGCTGACAATCAGCTGATTGTCAGCCCCGACCCCAGACAGCCCCGATCTGGTAACCTAGGGCTTTCTGGGAAGACAGTCAGCTGATTGTTGGCCCCTGCTTGGACAGCCCTGGGAATATAGTAATGGTGTAATTGGAATCTGATTCCTGATCCCAAAATTGTGCTTCCTTCCATGCACATTTTGTGGCAGGAGGTACAATTGTTGAGAAACCCTGGGCTATCCAGGCCAGCAAAAATCAGCTGATTATTAAAACCCTTGCCAGGGGATCAGAGGCTCCTGGAGGGGAGAGAGGGAAGAGCTGAAGGGCTTCCCCCACTGGGGACTTTAAACCCGGCATCTAGCCGCACAGCTAGTTCTGCTGGGCATGGGGATTATAGTCTCCAGGAGGGGAAGCCCTTCAGTTCCTGCCCCCTGCTTCTCCAGCCTTGGGTATGGCCTGAAAATCAGCTGATATTTGATCCTGAGGCCATTCCAGACCTTAGTGTAGTTTGGACCCCAAGACTGACAATCAACTGATTGTCACTCCAGTCACACGTTAAAATTAAGGTGCCGTACAAACTAACCATAATAATATTCTACATTATATTTTATGGTCCCTTAAATTGGGTGCATGAGTAGCACCCTACCCATTTATGCTATAATTAACACACTAATAATTATAGTGTATAACACACTAATAATGGCAAAAATCTAGTGTGTAGAAGGGTCCTCCAGGCTCAAATGCTTTACTACTAAAAAGTATATGCAGCCTAGCTCTTTATCCAGGTTAAGCTCCCACAATATTCCAGTACTGTCTGGAGAAGTCCCTGCTATTCCTTAAAGCCAAGTTTAGTTGTCTGGAAGAATCTGTTGAGATTTCTGACAAAGCGGAGTGCTGCATCTAAACCTTTAGTTCAACCTTCAAAATACTTCTTATGCCTGTCACTTTAAAATATGATTGCTTCTATGTTGGCTGTGGTTCTGTAAAGCCTCTCACTGAAATGGAATATGGCATATTTTAAAGTAAGAGGTAAAATTCTGTAGCAATTCTGCAGAACCAGGGAGGATTTTCTTCACAGTCTTAGTGCTTTACACTAAGTAATTATTTTTAAAACAAAAATAAAGCAATTCTAGGTCTACAATATTCATTTTATTTTCAATACTTTCTGCCCAAACCTGTTTTCAGGAAAAGCCATTGCTTTGTTCAAATTCAGTGTCAAAGCAGAACAAGATGTAATATACAGCACTGTAGCTACAAGTAATTCTAATGGAAGTCTCTTTAACTTCATGTGCTTTGGTGAGAGGTGGTAGGGGTGATATAAAAAGCCTGTTCTGCTCAGTAGGTGATTTCTAATTCTCAAGGCTCTACTATTAATTTATATTATCAATGGAAATGGATGTGAGGAATAAGGACCAAATAAACAGCATCTTAGCTAGCATTTATATGCTACCCTAAATTTTCATTCACTCATTCTTTGGAGTGAAACAAGGCATTCTGCCTACATTCATAGAAAAGAAATAAGAATTGGAACAACATATCTCCTGATAAAATAGTGCAAATGAGAGAGGAGCCGAACATTTGGAAGTGCTGTAGCTAAACTCTGCCTCTAATGATTTTGTTACAGTTAAAAAAATATGCTGTGTTTCAGGGAAGAAGCAGGATTATTCCATGGGAATATATGTGAAAAAACTGAGAATAAAAATGTTGTTTTTATTTTTATACTGCAATGGAAAAATACTGGGGAATATATTGTAACTTACACTTCTATATTGACCAAGCTGTTATGTAATCCTTCATTTCTACTATCCTGAGGAATACAATTTAGCCAAGCAAACTAAAGGTGCAGAGAGAGTTATCCATATTAGTCTCAAGTCAGACAGAAGGGCAGAGTATAGGTAAACCTTATAAACTAACTGAATTAAAATAACGTACACCTCTACATTGTCTTCTCCCTGATTTCTTCATCCTAACATGACTGACCACCTCTCTGTTCATGGATGGCACCACACACAACCAACTTGAATAAACTGAAGGTAGGTGTTGTCAAATACCTGTATGCAACAGGGACTCTTTAAAGAATTTAAAGTGTTCTTCCTTGGCTTGAGAAAGAAGTGCATGAGAGTATCTCAAGCTGAGTTTTCTGCTTACAATGGAGTCTAATCTCCTGGCCAAATTCCACCTGTATAGTTTCCATCAAATAGTATATTGTTCACTTCAGATGTTAAACTGCTTAGTGTCATCGCACACTTTGTAACAGATGCTGCATCCACAGAAGCGGATGCATTTCAGTGATAGACAAAATAAATGAGTAATGTGCACTGCATGCAAAGCACTTGGGGATCCATACAGTATTCTAAAAATGTAATGGTTCTTTGGCAGATATTATCAATCACTTTAAGAAATACTCCCAAACATTGCATGAATATTTACAGACTTAAAAAAAAGTTTATCTTAATTTGGTGAACTGGAATTTATATTTGTTTCATGGATGCCCCTACTTTGTGACTGTAATTTTGAATATGTTGGCTTTATTTTGTAAACTGTCTTTATCCTTAAAATGTTCCACTCCTGAAGTATTTTCATGAGTTAAAATATTTCTGTATGTATTGCAGAGGGAGGTGGAGAATCTTTTTTCTAACCATTTAGCGTTTTTTCACTTTATCTACAGCCAATTTCAAGCTGTGGTTGGAGGAACAGGATTTCAACTTACTATGTTTTTCCTGCCATTAATGTCATGTTCGCTAACCTTGCAGCTGTTGAAATTATACCCAGAATCCAAACCTAATTACCTTTTCATGATTTTCATGTTAACATTATATTCTCTTGGCCTTATTTTAAACATTTTTCTGGCACTTTTTTACATGGTTTTGGTTTTAGAATAGGCAGGACAGCTTAGTATCCCAGGTTTCAGGATACTTAATCAAATTCTGTGGACAGTTCACCAACATGAAAATCTATGGCTTTAAGATTTTTGTTGTTTCTCCAGAAAGGACAAAATAAGTTCTAGGAAACTCTGGTTATAAAGAAAGCCTTATTGGTTATATGAAGGGAAGTTGTTATAAAGAATTAGTAATACTTTAGATTTACACAGCACTTTTCAGCTCATGATCACAGATGGGAAAGCTGAGTCCTAGAGAAGGTACGTGACTTGTCCAAGGTTACACATTAGGAACAGAAGCTTATTATTCTCTAAAGACCAAGAGTATGCTGCCTAAGAGACTGGTACTCATAGGCAACTGGTAGGGGGGGCACATGCCCCCTCTGAGATTGGCTGCCACCACCAGCTTCTGTGGACAGTCGCACCTTACCATCCCCTCCCCCCACCCCTAATGCCGGCTTCTGCGAGTAGTCACTACTCACCACCTCGCTGCTGCCACTGGGTTCTGTGGGTGGTTGTTGCTTGACATCCCCCCCCCGCAGGTGCCACCACTGGCTTCCATGGGCAGTCGCTGGTCACCACCCCATTGCTGACACCGCTGATGCTGCCGCCCACAAACTCTGCCCCCCCCCAGTCTCAGGAGGCAACAGTCACCTGTGCTGGAACGTTTTTTAAGTTGTTTTGTTGGTAGGTTGTATGTTATTGCAAAGGCTTGTATTGTAGTATGCTTTTCCTCATACCTATGTTTTTATGTTAATTCATACTTATATCACCGTAATAATATCATTAAAGAATGGCTATTTTTATTGCATATAAATTAGTTAATAAAGACAGTACTCTGTTACTTCCTAGTTTGAGAAGAAGGCTCAATAAATGCTTAGGAATACCATAGTGCCGCTGGCATTTGCAAGAGATTTTTCTTCCATTAGTTTCATTGCCCAGCTATTTAGAACTGAAGCAATACCTTCTCTAAACACTACTGCTTGGACTCCAGTACCAAAGCAGATGCTCTCTTTGGCCAGGCTGTATTATGAAACCTTTTTTTTTTCCTTTCCAAATAGAGATCATTATTTTCCCCATCCACTTGGAATATACTAGTTTTTGCATGTAGAAGACAATTCAGTTTCAACTTTGGCTGGAGAAACAGTTGCCTCCACAAAGTTGTTTTTGTGGGTGTGGAAAGCCAATTTGGAGCTTTTGCTGTATAAGTAATTAAATAAGTTCCATGCCGGATGGGAGAAAATTAGGAAGAGGTCTTTGGCATGAGCCTACCATCTCCAAGTAGTTTGTCATGGAAAGCTTTTGCAGAGCCAAGTTTTGCTAAATATGTCAAAGAGATGCAAGTGCTGTAGCTAACTTCTGTGTAAAATAGTTCATTATATTCAGAGTATATCAATTCAAAGATAAAGAAATTATGAAATACCTTTTTATAAAAATACCTTCTTTAAAAATACTTTGTTGTCCCAGGACAAAAAGTAAACTATTTTCTAAAACTGATGTAATTACCTAAAAATAATTTTGGAATAATAAAAATGGAAGTATATTGCTTTGGTTTACTTCAATTCAGGAAATAGGAAAGTTAAGACGTTATGCTGGGTCCTTGACAGCATGAAGTGTGAATTCTGTCATCCTTTATACAACACACTTCCCCATTCTTGTCAACAGGGAAGCTTATTTACATATCAGTGACACAATGGGCCTTTGCTTCAGGTGTTAGCTCTGTTTGTTCAAAAAGAAAGGAATTAAATTAACTCTGCTTTATCAAAGCTATAAACTTTTTAAAAGCAGATGAAGCAGATGCCTTTTCTAAATTGACAGAGAATTCCTAAATCTTAACTTCCAAACAGTATGGCTGTCAAAAATCACTCCTTTTAATTTACTGCTGTTATAGGTCAGATACATTTTTTCATTAGATCTTTCTTGCGGGATCTGCATCTAAAATGAAGGAAAGTATTGCTTTCATTCTTATGCCATACACATTCATCCAAGTCAATAGGAAGCTATTCAGACACATTGCTTATTTTATAAAAAGGTTTTAAAATGCTGTAAAATATTCAATGCAGTCTTTAGCACAAGCTTACTTCTGCTGAATCTTATGTAGTAAGGAAATGTTAATTCTGTTTTCCTTTTTTTTACTCTATTTATATCAATAAAGAGATATAACAATAATAGGCCTGGTATATATTTAGTCAATAAGACTACTTGACAAAAGTCACTCTGATACCTTTTTTGGAGAAAAAAATATTGTGAGACTGCTGTGCAGGGCATAATTCCATGTTTTATAGCTGTGAACAAAAATAAACATGTAAATTTACATACACACACACACAGCTGCACCTGCAGAAACTTCATACTGGTTTATGGCTAGTGGTGGGTATGTGAGTGTGTGTATGTAACAACCAATCTATTTCATAAAGAGGTTTATTATTGTTTAGAGGTCAGCAGTGTTCACAAATTAGGATATTATGGTACATTATTAGCTTGGTAAAAGATAGACCCTAGTAATGCTTTTCTTATTGTTATTTTAATTTTATATTCAAATATTTGTGAATTCAGGCTGCCAAACTTGTATTTATGGGCCAGTTCACAGGTAGTACAGGAGATTAGAACAATGGTTCTCAGTCTTTTTAGACCCTTAGAAATTGCAAGGTTTTAGCTTTCATTTCATTCTTTGACTATGAAAAAATTACCATAATAGAGTGATTCTTCTGTTGCAAAGAATTCAGTAAGACCACAACAGATCAGAGTGTTTTGGGCACTATAGATTCCTATTGGAAATCTTTCAGTTTATCTTGTGAATTATATGTAGGTGTTTGCACACCTAATAGTACTAATATTAAGAACCTACAACACCCATGAAGATAGTATCACAGCACCTCTGGGTGCTGCAATCTCCTGGTTGAGGATCACTGGATTAGAAGCAGTCCTCAAAGCACTGAATTCTCACTCAAATCCTTAATTTTAGCCATGCCTTTTATATTTACTAAGAACCAGCTTTCCACATTTTAGGTACTGAAAGTCAGAACATAATTTTATATATTTGGATGTTTATATATTGGCTATATAAGGTAGATATATGCTTTGTTGTCAGCCTTTGTAAGGACTGTGGCTTAAATTTCCCACTGTGTGAGGAAGCAGAAACAAGGGATTTTTTCCTTTAAATACTGAAACAAAAGTGAAGTGTGAAATCTGTCGTTTCTGTATAAAAACACATTTAAGAGTATTATCAGTACTTACATTTCTGTGGGGGTCACTGGATAGAGAGCTGACGTTGCATATTGAGGTCTTCTATTAAATTATTTTTCCAATAAAGTACAATAGGTGCAACCAGAGAGGAAATGAGACGGGTGAGTCATTGCATCCTCTACTTAGCATCTGCCCTAGTAGCCAAAAGCTAAGGGAATTACCTGGAAACAAACAATGCTGGATACTAGAAAAAAGCCAGTCTTGATCCCTTGATTTCTGAGTAGATTTACTGTAAGTTACTGTGGTAAACCCTTGCAGTGTAGACTGGATACTTTCCAGGCAGCCAGGCCAAACCAAGAAATTTTTGTAACTGACAATCTGCAAACTTTTTACTAACAACCGGACTTTTATTGGAGTATGTTTTTACTTACCATATATCTTACCTGATGTAAATAGTAACCCTTCTGCCATTTCCTGGATGGCAGTAACTGGTTTAACTTAAACCAGGTTGGGTTGGGTTAAAATTTAGGGGTTTAACATCAATTTTCTAAAGCTGACTCAAACCTTCACCCAGAATAAAGTCTTATTTGACTGAAGCCATATTTTCACTGTGCTGCCCCAACCCCAGGGGTTCCCTACTCATCCCTGTACCCTGGTACTAGGGGTGTGTGAAACAGGCCATATTCAATTCAGATTCGGCTCAAAAGAGGGACAGTGATTCGATTCATTGATTCAGATCATTGTCCCTGATTTGATTTGGCTGAATCCAAATCTGAGGAGAATAAGAGAATCAGAGATTCGGCCATAGATACAGCTTTAAATGTTTTTTTGACATACCTCAACCTACCAGGCACAACTTGTAAATGCTGCAATGGTAGGGCAGGTGGAGTGTCCCACAGGAGTGCAGCCCCTCCCCCCCATGTGCTTGGTGGCAAACTCAGAAGTAGGCTGGAAGTACTTCCATCCCATTTCTGGGTCTGCCGCCAAGCACACAGGGGGGCCCCCATGCCCTCCTGACTTGGTGATCGGCTGCAGGAGGACCCCAGTTGCCGGTGCAGGGTGGGCTCTGGTGTGTTTCCCAATGGACCCAAAAGTGGACCAGAAGTGCTTCTGGTTCACTTCCAGGTCTGCTACTGAACATGCTGG
>NW_017728911.1:23121716-23128455 GCF_001723895.1 Crocodylus porosus | reverse complement strand
CGTGCTCATGTGGGACTTCCATCTGCCCCAGCATCTCACCATTCATAAGCCACCTGGTACCTATCCCCCAACCTGATCCTTGCTGGTCCCACTCCCCCCATTCTAGCACATATCCATACCGGATACCTTTCCCCCCTCCCTGCCCTGGATCTCTGTCCTGGCCACACCACTCCCTCTCTCTCTCACCTAGTGCCTCAGACTGCTAGGAATCACTTGATTTTTCCTACCTTCCATGTAAGCAACCATTTTGGGAAGGCAATGGATGGGACTCTCCAGCGGTAAGTGTCATTCAGGGATGGGAGAGTACAATGAAGGCTCCCTACCTAAGCTGCATTCCTGCACAGATATAAGTTGGTGCAGTGCTGCTCTGTAAGGGTGTGAGAAATTTCAGCAGCTGTTTCATTTTGACACTGTTTTGACTCTTTTTGAGCTCAAAACAGCAACATCAAAATGAAACAAAGGGCTTCAAAACAGACTTGAAGGAGAATGAGGGTAGTCAACTCAAATTATCAGCAATTGAAGGAATTACTGTCTGAAAGGAATTATTAATCTTAACCCATTTTCTGGTAGATGGATACCCTGGTTACAAAAGCCCAGCCAGTTATTGCTGTTCTCAGTAATGAGGCAAGAACTGAATGGATACAAAGACTATACCATCTTCTCACTCAACAGGCTGCCACTTCTCTCTTTCTCTTCTCTGCACAAATACCCTAGTCAAAGTTATGCCTTTTACAGGCGTTAAGAAATGTAGGAAACTAACTCATTCTTAACATCTATTGGCAAGCCTTTGTAAAATTATTTTTGCATTTTATTAAAGTTTACAGTATCATGTTTGGCATTTAGCTTGTAAAATACTGACTTTATAAAATGTAAAGGATATGATCAATGAAAAAAGACCTTTAAGACTAAATTGTCAATTCAGTGTGAAAGCCTGTTCTTTAAAAGACATCTTCTTATATAACTGTGGATTTGCTGTCTTGGCTTTTTGACTGATAGTTTACAATGCTGAGAAATGAAATAAACTGAATATTTAAGATAAATTTAGAAGTATAATTAGTACTCAACACAGTTAATTTCCTGAAAAAGGCAGGACCCCTGTTTTATTCTAAAACTCATGAGAGGTCCATCACCATAAAATCTAAAAGGAAGTTAATCCTTTTTTTCAGTCCGGGTTCATTTCTAGTACTGCTCCCATTGTACTGAACAACTGGTAGAGGCATTTTAGTGCTAATATTTTATAATTTACAACGTAGCCAGATTGGAGACCAAGAGGATGAATCCTCTTCTCTCCATTATGGACTGTTCCTGCTGGTACTGGGCTCCTGAGGCAGTTAATCATTGAAGTAATAGATGATAGGGTCTTTTTGAGGTATTAGCATTTCCAAGATTGTAAAAGCCTTGCTATGTAACTACTACTCCTAGAGTTTCAAATGACATGTTTTCATTCACTTTAGAAGTAGTGAAAACAGCAATTAATACTAGGGGTGCACTGAGAGATTTTTACAGCTGATACTGAGAGCTGATTTTTAAGGAGGCATATCAGCCAATACCAATCTGATTTCTGATACCAGCCCAGCAGCATGGAGAGCTGCCTCCAGCTGGTAAGTCTAGTGTGGTGGGAGGGGAGGGGGAAGAAGGAAGGGAAGAGGCATGGAGGGACAGATCAAGGCTCCCACAGGGAGGGAGGCATGGGGCAGGCTGCCCAGCCAGAGTGGGGAGGACATGGGACAGAGTGGTTGCTCACCCAGGGGGCATAGCTACGGGGGGTGGCTCCCACTGCCGCGCACCACTCATCCGGGAGCTGCTGGTCCGGTGGTTTGTCTGGTGCTCACCTACTCATCCAGCGGCTCCCAACGCTGCTTCCGCTGTTTGCCTGGGAGGGCATGGGGGACATGTGCCCTCAGACCTCTGCGGGGTGAGCTGGGGCTGGCACTGTGCCAAGCTTTTCCCCTGTAGTTCTCTTCCCAGTGCAGCCCCGCCACATTGGAAAGAGCTTCAAACAGCTCTAGCCTGCCCTGTGCAGATCCGGGGGCCCCATGCACTTCCAGATGAGCAGCAGGAAGATGGTGAGAGCTGCCAAACCAGCAGCTCCCAGCTGAGCAGCAGCAGGAGCTGCTCCCCTCCCCATGCCCCCCAGACAAGCCACCACTCCGTCCCGCACCTGCTTCACCCCAGCTAGGCAGTCCCTACCCTAGCCCCAGCCCCTTGCCTCCCTCCCCATGGGGGCCTTGATCTGTTCCCCTACACCTTTTCCCTTCCCTTCCCCCTCCCCTCCCACCACACCAGACTTACCAGCTAGAGGCAACTCTTCATGCTGCCGGGCTGTGCTCCTCACCACCTGTGCTGCACTGTGGCTGCGTGCATGCACGGATCGTTTATCAACCAAATTATTGGCCTGATATGGCCGATTTCCAATATATTAAATTTTCTTTATATCAGTGTCGATCCAATATTGGACCAATGTATCAGTTCACCTCTAATTAATACTTTTTAAAAGGTAGCCATCACTCATTTCCAGCCTGAGGTCTGATACTGCAAATGCATAGGCACATAATTTTACACAGTTCTGTCATATTTTTTTTTTGCATACAACACACCCCATAATAAGATACACATCTTGTTTATGAAAGGTAGAAGAAACTAAAAAAAATCTTTCCTTGCAGTTAATAATGAAGTAGTAGTGGTTAGGGAGCTGAGCTTGCTCATTTTTTTGTTTTCTGTGAATTGTATGCAGGACTATTTTTGCTTTTGCTTGGCAGAAATTTAAGTGGCAGAAACTGTTGTTACTGTATTTTCTTGCTTATAATGGATACCGTAATTTCCAGAAGCTGTTTTGGGGGGCAAAGGTGCAGGTTCTATGCAAGTGTTTGATTTCAGTATAACTACTTTAAAATTAGTTATATACATACATTAGTTGGATCCTAAAAAGGTAATATGAGCACTTTTGTGTTCCATCTCAGCTTTATCCAGAAGTGTAGGTTTCCAATAAAATGGGTTGTTGTTGTTATTATTATTATCATTTTAGTAATGTTGTTGTTATGTAAAATTTCTTCTCCCATAAGTACTAAGATTGTTCAACAGCATAACAAAAAACAAATTAGGAAACTGCTATTATAAACAATCCTCCGAACAGTCAAACAGATAGAAGCAAAGAAAGTGATTAGGGAAGAGGAAAGTAATTACTTGGTGAACAGTTCTATTGTTATCAACAATGAGAAAAATAGGTTAATATTTGTTAAAGCAGGACAGAGACTAAGTGAAATGGATTTAAAAAGAAGCAAGTTTCATTTTCATACCCATAATCTACCAAAGCTAAGGCATAATTTCCTGCTCACTTCATAACAGGAGCCCTATTACTGCTATGGTATGCCTCTGAGGGCCAACATTTTTGTCAGGCATGTCACAGATTAAGCCTCACACCCTGCCTGAGCATCACTCTCATCCCTTTTCCTTACTGGATATGCTAGTCTGCTGGCCCTGTGCTCCTGTCCTGATCTGCTGCTCTGCTTTTTGTTCTCTCCCTGATCTGCCACATACCACATACAGAGGCTGCCAGTGCCCCTTGTGGGACACATGCCACAGGTTAGCCACCCCTGTAGTATGCTATGACAAATCTCAAAGGAATCTCTTAGGGTAGGGACAGACATTACACATAAACCAGTTTAAGTGGTCAGAAACTGGTTTAAACCTATAACAGAACATAAGTTCAGTGCATATAAACCAGTTTCAAAATCACTGAAACTGTTTTAAGATAAACCTAGTTGAATGTAGTATCAGATTTAACTAATTTGGGTCAAACACAAATGCAGTGTCTGTCCCAGACCCCTTCTTGGTATAAGTTAAACCAGAGTCCCCCAGCATCCCAGATGTTTTGCAGCCTGGGCTGTCAGCTCCAGCAAGCAGGGCTGGCCCCACCCCTCTGCTCCCTAGCCAGAGCACCGGCAGAGACCGTAGGCACAGCAAGGTTTGTCTGGCTTCGCCAATACCCCTCTCATCCTCCGCGCCACTCACTGCTCAAGCGAGGATCCCCTTCTCCCTCCCTCCCATCTCCCACCGCACGACTCCAGCCCCACCCTAGCTAACTAATGCTGAAGGGGGGTGTGTGCGTGCGTGTGTGTGTGTGTGTGTGTCCAATTTCCTGGGACAAGACAAAGACAAAGACAGTGCTGGCTTAGTAATGTCCCTCAGTTCCTTCCTTGGAAAAAGCTGTTTAAGAAGAGCTTGAACTAATGAGAGAGGTTTTGTTTTCTTGATAGGCTGCTAAATGCTGTGTTATCAGCTCCCTGCTTTAGTTAAAGCACCCCCATCCCCATTTGGAAGTGCAGGGACACCAATACACAAGACATGGAGGCTGCTGGACCATGCTAATTAGCATTCCAGAAAACTCAATTAATCACATCTCCAATGCTCTGTAATTATAGTGTGTTGGAGCAGCCTCCCTGCATGTCTACAGGCACCCCAAGTGGCTTGAGGATACTTGAAACTTCACAGGAATATTCATTGTCTTGTGAGCACCTAGAACTGGATGCAAAGAAAGTGGTAATGAATTCTATATGTGTGTGGTTTTATCTTGCTTAATCTTCAATATGTCTACTCTAAATAAGTTTCTTTCTTCCAAGCTCCAGTTTTGCTGTTTAGAAAACTTATGTCCACATGTGCAACAAAAGTATACTTCCCAGTTCAGCCACAAAATCTTGATTGCATGATAGTTGTTTTTTGGAAATTAGCAGAAACCACAGCCTTAGTGCCTTTCCATTTTTAACTCATACCAGTACCAGGAGACTAAGAATAGACAGCATTTGCAATGTGTCATGGAAGTCAGTAAATTTAAGTAATTTTAAACTAAAATTGAAACAAGTTAAATTTCTAAAGACCAATTCTGCTCTTAAAAACACTAATTACATCTCAATTTGAACTTCAGTTAGTGAAAGCACAATTTCCCTAATCACCCATTTGCATTTGTACTTGAACATACAAAATATCCCTGTGCATTTTTCAATCCTTACCAATAAAAAAATCTTTGCCAGTGTGATAAACTGATCCACTTTTTTTCTACCAATGCTGTTAATTATGTTCAGTTAAGAACTGTTGCATGAATCAAAAGAACTTTTCACTAGCAGAATGAGTGGGAAGATCAACTAGTGGTAGATTTATTTATTTAATCAGTAGTAAGTAGACCATTTCAGTTCTTTCCACAAACTAATTTGCTTTAGGTTTATTCAAACAAA
Source organism: Crocodylus porosus (assembly GCF_001723895.1). NCBI lineage: Eukaryota > Metazoa > Chordata > Crocodylia > Crocodylidae > Crocodylus > Crocodylus porosus. The sequence goes on along the minus strand of NW_017728911.1, from coordinate 23,123,227 downwards.
TTTTAGCCTGATAAACTAACGAATATTGGTATAGCAATTCTTACATATAAAGTATAATCTAAAATATGTTTAATTTCAATTTCTCCACAAACTGGAAATTCCTATTGCTCTACAAAATGTTCTGTAAATTCCTTTATGAAATCATGACACCAGCTATGCCATGCATCTTTCAACTCCTAGGCCTTTAATGGGTCATAAAAAAGAGAAATAGAGCTGACTTGATACATTCCACAGCAAAAAAAAAAATACAGTATTCATCACTATTTCCCAAAATTTACTCCCATAGATATTCTAAATATCCTAATAACTTCAGATAAGAAAATATTATAATAAGTATTTTAACTTTCAATATGAAAAACCTGTTTTGAAGGCCTTTAGAAGAAAGATTTATTTAATTTATGAATCCATCCACCATGTGACCTCTGTGAAAGCACGTGCACGCCGAGTGGAATTTTCAATATTTATGCTTGTTGTTTCTGCATGAAGCTATCATTTATCTTGTAGAAGAGGATGGGGGTGCAGTGGGGGAAGGATTACTACTATTTTATTTATTTTTAAATATAATTATAAATGAAACCTCATTTATTACTTTTGTTTCTTTTGGTGATATATTTAACTATATGGCTATTTCTTGACATGCTATAATTTGTGACTCAACAGTAGAAATCCAGTTTATAGAGAAATCCGGGGGGGTGGAGAACACAACATAATCATCTGAAACATTTAAGAACAACTTGTGAGAAGATATTAAACACATTCTTACAAATTGTGGTTCTTAAATATCCCAGGTAATTTCTCAGAAGATGAGACATATTTAACTGTAATTATTTTGACCAAATTCCTATTCTGGTAGCTCAAATAAGGCCTACATTTGCCAGGAAGTTTTATTTGGATAGTTTTGTCTTCCTGTTCTAACCTGTTATGAATTATTTCTGAATCCTGTTGATCTGCTTTTCTGTTCAAATATAACTACATTTAGATGATTAGGAATGTATTCCCTAACATGTCATTTACCTTCAATGGAAATGTTTTTGTGCTACACAAACATTATCATTTTAACAGCAGTGCTGTAAATGGAGTAGAGGCCAGCATTTTAAGTTCTATTCTTCGTTCCCAGGAACTATTCAGGATGACGTATTCTGAAGTCTTTTGAAGACCAAATTGTGAAGAGAGAAGAAAAATTGTTAGGTCTCTGGCTGGTGTTAGCAGGATGAAGAGACTACTATCTCTGTTGCATCAAATCCCACTGCCCACTGGTATTCTGGGGGTGCAGTTTCATCAGAATACAGATCTGTAGCTGAGAAAGGAGCAGACTGGGCATGAGAGGCAGGACTCCAAAGTCCTATGCCATTTACTAAAACCCATGTACATTTTTCTGCTCTTAACCCCTCACCCCATTCCTGCAGAGATTTTACCCAAAAGAGTCATAGTTTCATAGTTTGTAGGGTCGGAAGGGACCTGAGCAGATCATCTAGTCCGACCCCCTGCCATGGCAGGAAAGAGTACTGGGG
>NW_017728911.1:23119678-23121105 GCF_001723895.1 Crocodylus porosus | reverse complement strand
AAGATGTTGAACAGTGCGGGCCCGAGGACCGAGCCGTGTGGAACCCCATTGCCCACGTCCTTCCAGGTTGAGTCATCATACTAAATGAATATAAAATGTGGATGATTTGACTGTTCTCAAAATAGGAATCTGATCCAAATTTCCTTAGTGTTTGAGGAGAAAGTTGGGCCCTTCTTTATCTAGCTTCCCATTAGTTTGGAGGGGTGCCAAATTCATATTAATTCTGTCCAGTTTAACTTGGTTGAGTAATCAGCTAACTCTTTGCTCATGTGGTTTTTTTCCTGAGCTATCACCTCTTTATATAACTATTTTTTCTGAACTGGCTTTTCATAGACGTGAAATTTTTTCAGTAAATTCCTGTGAAAATTTATTGTAGCAAATGTGATATTATTTCCAGCTGTTTCTATCCAGAATTGATATTAAACACTGGAAGAAAAGAGCCAACCAGATCACTTTCTCTATCAGTCTGACGCTAACTCATGGGAATTAATAATGTTCAAAATGCATATCAGATTGAAGTTGGAAAAACTTGAGTCAGAGATCTCAACCAGCAGCAGATGTTAAAGCTGAATACTGATCCAATTATTACCTCGCATTGCAAAAACAGGGAAAATATTCTGGCGGCCACAGCGACAGTGGCCTGTTTGACTTCTCTCTGGGTGGCCTGTTTGTCTTTTCTCTGAATTTTGACTTACAGTGTCATTCAGGAAGAGGCACTTGGGTCACAAAGCCTCATAAAAAGTTCAGCCAGTTCTGGATGATACCACTCTTCCCAATATGCATTAAGAAATTGGACAGGAAGACCATGTCTATGTTGATACAAAATTAAAACAGTGCAAGGCTGGGACAACCAGATCTATTAACATTCTTGTTAGTGATCTATTTTGTAAGGGAATAACACAGCTCTTTTGGCTATTTTCCATACCAGTGCCTTAATCAGATGTGGTCTGATGTTTAAGGTGATATGAAATTGTAACAATGAAATAACAAGAAACCCTAACCCCATCACGTGTTCACCAGAAGCACTTGATGCAAAATAACGGATACTAACCACAGAGTTTTATGTAGCACTTCAAGTTCTAATTACTGATGTTGTGCGATAGTTTCATAGTTGGTAGGGTAGGAAGGGACCTGAGCAGATCAGCGAGTCCCACCCCCTGCCATGGCAGGAAAGAGTACTGGGGTCAAATGACCCTGGCAAGGTATTCATCTAGCCTCCTCATAAAGACCCCCAGGGTAGGGGCCAACACCACTTGTCTTGGAAGTTGGTTCCAGATCCTAGCTGCCCTGACTATGAAGTAGCGCCTCCTGATGTCTAATCTGAATCTACCCTCTGCCAGCTTGTAACCGTTATTCCTGGTGACTCCTGGCAGTGCTTGGGGGAACAGGGACTTCCCCAATGCCTGCTGGTCCCCTCTGACTAGTTT
>NW_017728911.1:23095236-23119667 GCF_001723895.1 Crocodylus porosus | reverse complement strand
GTAGTAGACCCCCACAGTTAAATCTCTTTCCCCTCTACTGCCTTGTATTCTAACCCAGAGCACTTCAGAGTGCCCCTCCTCTGACTCTTTGCTAATTGATGAGGATGTGTATTCCTCCTTAATGTAGAGCGCCACGCCCCCACCCTTCCTCCCTGTCTATCCCTCCTGTACAGCCTATAGCCCTTGATATTCACTGCCCAGTCATGCATTGGGTCCCACCACATTTCAGTGAGCCCCACTATGTCTGGCTTGGCGTCAGCTAGCAGGAGGGTAACTTCCTCTTGCTTGTTTCCTATACTGCGAGCATTTGTGTAGAGGCATTTGAGGCCTCCTGTGCAAAGTGCCCCCCTACTTTCAGCATTGCCGTGGCCCCTGTTGCTTACCTGTGTATATGTTCTGCTCATCGGTCTAGGCTGGGCTGTACTTATGGGTGTTGCTTGGTTTGGCAGTCTAAGGCTTCCTCCGCCCTCGTCTTCCCCTTGCCCCAACAAGCCTAGTGTAAAGCCCGCCGAAGGAGATCCGCCAACCTGGAAGAAAACACACGCTTACCTTTAGGGGAAAGGTGGAGCCCATCCCATCCGAGCATGTCTCTTGTCGTGATGTGCAGGTCGTTGTCAAGGAAGCAAAAGCCCGCCTTGAGACACCATTCCCAAAGCTGCCAGTTGGTCTCTGCGATGCATGTCGCATGCCGTCTTCCACGTCCACTCACTGGTAGGACAGAAGAGAAAACCACCTGTGCACCTACCTCCTTCAGCATGCCCCCCAGAGCATGGTAGTCCGCCATCAAGTGATCAGGGCTTCTCCTGGCCGCATCATTAGTACCCACATGGATTAGGACCATGGGGTAGTAATCAGTGGGCTGGATCATGGCCTGGATCATCCCCTTCACGTTCTGGATCTTTGCTCCAGGTAGGTAGTAGCTCACGTGACGAGGGGTCCTGGAGACAGATGGGGCCCTCTGTACCTCTCAGGATGGAATCGCCTATGATGATCACTCAACGCTTTTTCCTCCGGGACTGCTTAACTCCTTCAGCCTGCTCGGATCATGGAGAGTGTGGAGTTGCCTCCTGTCCGGTTGCCTTCTCTCCTTCTTTCTCCTCCATAGTTGCCTTGTACCTGTTCTCCAGCTGGACTGGAGGAAGTGTTACTGTTGTGTTGCGAGCAGCCCTGGTTCTGGAAGTGACTGTCTGCCACTCTGCAGAGGGCACTTCCGAAGGTGCTGCTTCTTTGGGTGTGTGGCCCTGCAGGGAAAAGAAATAGCTGTCAATTTCATCCTCCACCTCCCTGATTCCCCTCAGCCTGCTAACCTCCTTCTGGAGCTCCCTCACCTGTACCTCCAGGCAGGTGCCTGCAGGACAGGTGTGGGGGTCCCCAATCCCTGGCCCCCCAGGCCTTGCTGGGCAACTCCTGCAGGCCCCCCCTGGGTGGAGGCCTTAGACAAGCCCCAGGTAGGTTGCGCCCCCTGGGCAGGGGCCCTGGCAGCACTCCATGTTGACCCCATCGTAGGAGTTGCTGCTTGTTTATGGCTTAGTGCAGTACCTTCACCCTGCCCTAGCAGGAGTCTCCCTCCTGACCCTTCCTGCTCGCCTGCCGGCATGCTCTGTTTACTCCCAAGTGCCAGGAGCTACGTCAAACTGTGGCTTTTAAAGGCCATGGTTTGAATTTTCCTCTGCTGCCCCAACAGCCAATCAGGAGCTCTGGTCTTCCCAGAAGTGCCTGCTGTCAGTCCCGCCCCCTATGCTCCCCCACTGGGGGATCCGGTGCCTCCTGAGCCTGCTTCCCAAGGGTTAACCCTGGGGGGTGCTCCCTAGCTTAGGGGGACAGTCCCCCCAGCTCATCCCCTGTTTACGCAGCTCAGGAGCATGGCTCCCTACCAGCTCAGCTAAGAAGGATCCGGGGGGCTTCCCCTCCAGATCCAACTAAGCCATGTCCGGTCCCTCTGCCCACTTACCTTAGGGGGATCAGCTGCTGCTGCCCCCGCTGCTGGCTCCTCTGCGTCTGCCTCCGCCTCGGGTCAGGTAAGGGGGCACACATGCGTGCAGGACACACGTGTGCCTGGATCCCTCTTCTCCTCCCTGCTCCTGGCTCCCGAGATGAAAGTCCTTTACTCAAGACAACAGCTGTAAGGCTACTTACACTTTGTCAGATCTAGTAAGAGCATTCTGCTCTTGCCAATATCTGCTGTAAGTTATGCTTCATATATTTTGCAGGGTTTTTGCAGGCATCCAGTGATGCACAGCCCTTTATATAGCCACTACCACTTTTCCCAAACCATACCTTCTTTTAAAAAGATTCACTTGGGCAAAAGTTTATCAGCATAAATAAAAGATCTGCTCATAATCTGATGATTGCTGGAATAAATATATTTGTGCTGTTTCACACTGATGGGGAAGGCTAAGGTGTAGACTTTCAGACAACATTATTTACAGTGTGTGTTTTCTCCAAATGCCAATAAAGTTATACAGATTAAATTACTGTACATTCCCAGATGATAATATTCAATAAGTCTTCTATATTATTATGTTGGTTCACCTTCTTGACTTGCATCCAGAATTGGTGAATCACATATTTCTGGTTTAACCTGAGTGAGCCAGTTGCCTGATGTCTGTTATTGCACTCCTAATCGATGCAGACATACAACAATCTTGAGCTCTTGACCTCAGGGGACTGGTCCAATATTTATCTCTCACAGACGAGAAGTGGATTGGACAAGATATGTGGTGTGAGTTTGAAAGATATTTGAGTACATTGATGTGGTACCCTTCTTCCAGCTGTGTCCAAAAGCATTGTAGACTAGCCATCACTTTATTGGTTCTTTACTGACCATGTCAAGTGGCTGTTTGTGAGGACTTAGTGTAGAGGATTTCTCATATTTACTTTGCAATAGAATTCCTTTTCTGGGTTCTTTCTGCCAGTTATTTTTTATCAGCTCATTAGTTTATTGTACAATGAAACTGAACTTAAAAAATACCTATAAAATTATTTAAAAACAACATCCTAGGGCATAGGACCTACTACCAAGAAAAACAGTGGTGGTGCTTGTGAAAACAGTACAATATGTGCAGCCAAAGTAGCAGCAAAACCAGGTTTTAGGTCAGCATTTAATTTCCGCAAGAACGTTGCAACTTTACTATTCAATTAATATTCAAATTTAGCGTCTCTACTTTGTGAACTGCGTACCATCCACATCCCACATGGGATGGGATTGTTCTTTTACGGATGAAAAGAAGCATTTGCCTCTTATTTAAATAATGTCTTTTGTACTTACAAAATACCAAAATATATGTGTGTATAGACAGTATTAAGGCTTTTTTTTAAAGCAGTATTAGCTGCAAAATTAGCTTGCTGAATAAAGGAATGGTACAGCTGAGGAGGTGCATATGTACATCCTGGAAAACAGATGTGGATTGGAGGTGCTCTGTTCTCTAGTGTTCTCTTTGCTTGCTTTTTTTTTGCCTTTTTTTCCATGTAACAAGGTGTTCTGTGCCTTTAAGAGGCAATAGGAAGCTCTGTTGAGAAAGCCCAGCTGCAGGGCATTTGGAAAGAGAGGGAGTGTCCTGCTAGGAGCTTTAAAAAACTCCCAGAAGAGAAAGCAGGAAGAGGAGGAAGCAAAATATGGTTGTAACTGCTTACTATAAGAAAGGAGCCAGATTATTGTGCTAGGAGCCAGAGCTAAAAGGACCCTCCTCAAGTGGCTCGGACAAAGCAGGAGGATTTTTTTGTTTGTTAATTTGCAGGGGCCAGTAGTACATCCCTAACTAGGGCTGTTGGGACTAAGGAGTTAAATTTCTAGAATGAGCCTGAGGTGCTACCTTGGGAAGCCATTGATTTTTAATGGGAAAGGATTGCACTAGCATGAGATGCTTTGAAGCTGTAACTGTCTCAGATTGGTGCAGTGGTTGTTTGAATGACAGATGAGATCTACTCAGATGAGATTTTTTTTCCTTCTGTATCTTTTCTAGTGATTGAAAAGGACACTGGGCAAAACAGCACTTGTATGATATTCTCTGAATGGATTTAGATCCTTGCTCAAGAAAAAAACAAACCAAGAATGAAATACAAAAGCTATGAACCTGACAAAGTCAACATTTAAAATTTCAAGATCAGTGAGAATATTTAATCCCAGAAACTGGAAATGAGTCTCATGCAGTGGTTTGGAAATACTGAGTTGGTAAAAATCAGAGAAATTAACTTCTGTTCTTCTTGTATACAGCCTGGAGAGAAGAATCTCTTGGTTGCATGGTGTCTTCATGGAGACACATCCTTTGCTGTCCAGAACAAAGTTTTGTCTGCTAATTCTATAATTGGAAACAATCACAATTTGTCTCTGTTTCTCATTAAGGGAAGTTAAGGTTTCTGCAGTATAGTACAGATGATATAGGACTTAGCATTTCAATTAATTCACTCTTTTAGCTTCTAGGTTGTGTGGTCTCCTGTTTCCATTCCTCCTTGCTATTACATGTTCAGTTCACTTTTTAAAGGCTCTTTGCTTTCTGGCCCTAAATGATGTGGGATAGTGGCTACCTCTGAAATTACATCCCTCCTTGTGACATACTGCAATAGCTGAGATTGGCACAGAGGCTTATTCTGGATACCCTAAGTATAAAAAAGATGGAGCTGATTGCTAGGCTTTTCCTGGATGGTGTCCTACCTTTTGAATTCTCCACTCTCAGCCGGGGTTTGTTAGCTTTCTGGCATACTGTAATTTTTCTATTTGCTTTTCCTCAGGCTATTAAGAAAAGGGAAGGGGTATGGAGTGACGTCTGTAAGTGCTTACATTCATGACTCTTTTTTGTACTTGTTTCATCGTGTGGGGAAATACGGTAAGAGTTTAGTGTGAATACCTACATATTTTTATTTCTTCAAAGAAATGAAGTATTTTTGTCCCCCAGAGCTCTCTTCTTCATGTTTTCTCTTTAAATGCATCAGCAACCTCATCTCCCTGCAGCCTTCAGCTACCACCTTTGTCAAAGAGTTTCAAAATACATTATTTCTGACCCTCTCCCTGTGCCTGAAAAAGGTTGTTTGTGCCCAAAAGTTTGCAAAGAACAACTTTTCCACACATTTACCCAAAGAACATTGTTTGCTTATTTCTGACCAGTTCATTCTTGGTCAGAAACTCTTGACCCATCCATCCTTCCATCTGACCTGTCTAGTTGGAAGTGTTGCCACAACCTTGCACTTAATGGCCACGTCCACACGTGCAAGCACTTGCACTTGCAGGAGCTCAAATAGCACAAATTTGCACCAGAGATTTGTGCCTCAGCACATGTGCCTGAACATGCACTTTGGTATGGGGCAAATTGTACCACTTGGGGCAAAATGACCCTGCCTAGCTCCTCCCAGATCTTCAACCAGAGGGATCTAGAGGCTGGGACCAGTACCTGTGCTGGCCCCAGCAATATAAAAAATGCCCTAGTAAGCAGCTTGGGACTACTTGCCCTCTGGAGCTTCTGAAGTCTGGCCAGTTGATATAAGGGGACACTAGCCCCCTGTGCCAGCTGGACTGCTAAAGCAGCCCTGACCCAGAGTGGCCCCTGCCCCCTCTACCCACTGCAGCAGTCAAGCAGCAGGGGCTGCTGCCTGCCTATGACCTGCTGCCTCCTGTGACAGCTGGACCTGTAGACCTAGATGGGGCCACACAGCTGCCTAGGCTCTGGTACAGACACTACAGCAAAGCTGCCTACACCTCTGAGCGAGCTGCCAGTGGACCGTGGCTGTACAGTTGGCCTTCATGCAGTAGTGCTGCCATGTGTGCCCTAGCTCTGCAATTTGGACAACTGTTGCCTGGAAGATGTGCTTATTGCAGTGGCCTGCTTGGAACTGTCTAATAGGGCTGTTTTCAAAATTTCGGCAGCCATTTCATTTCAGAGGTGTTTCAGTGCTGGAACACCAAATCCAAAACTAAACGGGAGGCTCCAAAACATTTCTGAAATGAAACCATCCAAAATATTTCAGAAATGTTTAAGATGTTTTGGAATATTTTGGAGGTGGGCTTGTGGGGAAACAGAAACTTGGAAGAGGGGGAGGGAGAGGGGGAGAAAGGACTGCTCTGACTGCAAGGGGGTGGTGCCTATGGAGATGCACCAGCATCCCTCTGGTGCTCATGTGTTTTGTTCCCTTGCCCCAGCTGGTTTTGGCTCAGCAGTGCATGCAAATAGCATATGTGGGGTCATCTGCCAGCTCAGAATGACCCCAGACCACACTATCTGCTTGCTTCTGGGTTGCAGGTGCATGTGTAGATACTGCAATTTCCCCCTCCTCAGGAGGCAGGGGCACAGCAACAGGAGGAGCAGACTCAGCTGAACCACTTACCTTGGCAACCTTTACCTCAGCCTCCTCTGAAGTACCTTCTGGGGAAGGAGACCTGGTTCTAGGGGAAACTTGAGGGGTGTAGAGCACAAACTCAGATGATTCCCCCTTCTTCCCCAGAATTTTCCTTGCTAGGGCATTCAGATCCAGATTCTGCTCCAACTCTTCCTCTGCCAGTGGAAGGCTCAGCATGGGAAGTGAAATGGCAGTGAAGGAGACTGTCGTGTTGGTGCTGCTGCTTGTTGTTGTGGTAGTGGCGGGGGTTAAAGCTGTTGCTCTTGGAGAGGAAGCAGGCTCAGGCACAGGCAGTGGCACTGGCACTGCTCCCCTCTCCTTGCTGTCTGTACAGCTAGTGGAAGCCTCATGCCTGCTTGTTGTAGTAAAGAGGCTGCATCTCAGTTTGTGAGGGGGGAAACTTGGATTTCCTGCTGCCCCCTCTTCCAACCCTCCCAGCATGCTTTATAGTGTTTCATGTTGTTTTGTTTTTGCCTTGGTGTGCTGGGAAATCTGTCTCTTTTTCTGTGATGTTATCTGTCTGATTTATGTAATATATGTAGATATTAAGATAATTGTATGTATGTGTATTTGTGTAATGTATGCATGTTTGGATGTATGTATTTATGTAATAGATAAAATTAAAATATATAAATGTATGAGTTTTCCTATATAAATTCTATATTATAATATGCAATATAATTATGCTGTGCTTCCCTGTACAGTGAATGGAATGCACACTGTGAGAGAAAGCACAGATTTGAATTAATCGAAATAGACTAAAGAAAAAGAGGATTTTGAGGGAGGAATAAATTGAAAGGAATCAATCAATGAATATAATAATAAAATAAAAAGGTATAGAAAGAAAGCAGAAGGTATTGATGAATCCCACTTGCTAGGCTAGCAAGTAGGAAATGAATGGTAGCCTTTGCTGTCTAACAATGGTGAGCTTCTGGAAGCAGTGCAGTAAGTGACCCTAAGGCAGAAAGGAGCCCAGTTCAAAAAATACTGCTTTGTATGCCATTTTTCCATCCCAGTCTCAGAGCACTGGGATTGGAAGGGACGTCAGGGAAGGATCACAGTCACTGGCCAGCTACACTGTCAATAATGAGGGCAGTCCTTCCCCGCTCCTCCCTCCTCCCTTTCCTTACTTTCTGTTTCCCTGCAGGCAAGCCCAGCTTCAGCTTCAAAACTTGAAATGTTTCAAAACTTTCAAAATGTTTCAACTGCCCTCATTTCAAGGCTGTTTCGAAGCCCTTCCTTTCATTTCAATTTTGCTGTTTCAAGCTTGTCCTGGGGAAGAATGGGGAAAAAAAACCCCAAACAGTAAGCGGGGACCCCCTGGGGTGGGAAGCACACAGTAAAAACAGAAAAGATATAAAAATAATGCAAAGAAATTATTTACCAGTAGCAACAGGACCCGCGACACAGCTGGAGGCAGAAAGGAAATCCGCACGGGTCATAGGCCACGCCTTTATCCAGCTGAAACCGGCCGGTGTTGTCATTGGTAATCACTGGCCGGCAGGAATAGAGGAAACCTCCAGGGAAGCCAGCGAGAGGAGTGGAGCAGAGACGGGGAAGTCTCTAACACCGGGCACTGCTCGGAATACACTGAGGGGAGAAGGAGCATCGGAGAAGACTCTCAAGCCAGGCGCCGTGAGAGTCCGGGGGGAGAGAGCCAGCAGCGGCTCTCTGTACCAGCAGAGATCAGCAGGGCAGCTAGGATCTAGAACCAGCTTCCAAGGGAAGTGGTGCTGGCTCCTACCCTGGGGGTCTTTAAGAGGAGGCTTGATGCCTACCTAGCTGGGATCATTTGAGCCCAGTTTCTTCTCCTGCCCTGGCAGGGGGTTGGACTTGAAGATCTATAAGGTCCCTTCTGACCCTACTTCTAGGGAAAAAAAAGAAACAGCCGGTGAAATTTCACACAGCCCTACTATCTATTTGTCCAAGTTTCTACTGCTTTTAAGCTTACTTTTTATGATTTAGTTTACTGAGGAGTTCCCTGCTAGGCCAAACTGGTCTGCCATACTTGATAGTCTTCCTGTGCATCAGGATGGTTTGTTCCTGCACTCTCAGTAAGGTTTCTGTAAAGTACAGCCAGCTCTCCTGGACTCTGTTTCCCCTCAGTCTGGCTTCCCGGGGAATCCTGTCCATGAGTCCCCTTGAGCAAGTTGAAGTCTGCTTTTCTGAAGTCCAGGGCCCGTACTCTGCTGCTCTTCATCCTTCCTTTCCTCAGGATGCTGAACTCAATCATCTCATCGTCACTGCTTCCTCAGTTGCCATCCACTACTACATTCCCCACCAATTCTTCCCTGTTTGTGAGCAGCAGGTCAAGAAGAGCACAGCCTCTAGTTGGCTGCTCCAGCACTTGCATCAGAAAATTGTCCCTGACACTGTACAAAAACTTCCTGGATTGCCTGTGCACTGCTGTATTGTCCTCTCAGCATAAGAACCAGGCTTTGTGATTGGGAAACTTCACTAGCTGTTTGAAGAAAGCCATATCCGCCACATCCTCCTGGTCTGGTGATCTATTGCAGACCCCTACCATGACATCATCCTTGTTGTTCTCCCCTCTGATATTTCCCCAGAGACTTTCAACAGGCCTATCTCCAGTTTCATACTGGAGCTCTGAGCAATCATATGGCTCTTTTATGGAAAGTGCAACTCCTCCTCTTCTCCCCTGCCTGTCCTTCCTGAACAGTTTGTACCCATCCATGACAGTGCTCAAGCATTCAAGCTATTCCTTCTCCGGTGTTCCTATATAAGATTGTATATAGATATTAGAGAAAATATTACTTTTATAATATTTTCTAACACAAAAGCCTGCTTTTTGGTTCTGTAAACATATAGGAACTTTTATTTATAAACATAGCTAATAAACATTTTGAGAGCAATGCATCCTTAAGTCTCTGGTAGGATTAGAATACAATGATATTAGAGTTACCACAGCAGAATTTAACTGAATGTCCTCTTTCCAGTAAAAGATCTTCTTGCAAAAAATAATGTCCCTGTTGGTTTATTTCATGGCAGAGGACCATTGCCAAGCTATTCCCTTTTAAACTGGACCACACTGAAGGGTGGCATATGAAAAGCAGTATTTTTCTTTTCTACTTTTTGCCTCTCAAATGGCATTTGTAGGTTTTAAGAGTTCTTAAAAGATCCTTCCTTTGTGTTCTTGTGTGAAGGTATTTAGCAGAATGTGCAGCTTTGTTGGAAGCTGTGAGCCTGCTGTGAGCACTTCTGCTACGTAATCATACTTGCAACTTCTGGGCTGTCAACTGTGCACCTTAGCACTCTTGTCAACTGTGCACTCTTAGCATAGCATAAGGTTTCTTGATGAAATCTGAAGGTTGCTTTTTAGTTCTTTAATAAAATACTAGGGCTGTGTGATGCTTCAAGTGCTGATTCAATTCAGAGGAGATTCGGCCTGATTCAGTAGCCGAATCTCCAAATCCAAATCAAAACATGAAAAGGTCTGAATTGAGTCAAAGCTCTCCAAACCAATTTGGAAAAGATTTGGAGAGCTTCAGTGATTTGGGCAGTCCCTTCCCACTGCAGCAGGGAGCTGGAGCCAGACTTGAAGCTGGTAATAGGGGGTGGGGGAGGAGAGAGGGACTGGAGGTGACCATTGGGAGACCCCTACCCGGTCCCATTCCCTGCCTGCTCCCCCAGCCACCCTGACCCTGCCCGCTCCCCGAGCCCCCCCCACATGGCTGCCCTGCCCACCCCAACTCCTGGTCCTTTAAAAAAAGCCCTGATTCACCAGGTGCTGCCGGGCAGGGGAGCAATCCCTGCTGCCCCCCACTGCCCCATGCTCTGCCATAAGCCCCCCAGCTCCCCCATGTCTGCCCTGCCTGCCCTAGCTCCAGCCCTTTAAAAAACCAAACAAAATCAAACCCCCAGATTCACCGACTCCTGCAGGGGGCTTCAGGGGGCTTGTGGAAGAGCCCCCCATGCAGTGTGGGGCAATGGGGGGGCAGCAGAGATTGCCCCCTGCTGGGCAGGAACTGGTGAGTCTAGGTGGGTTGTTTTTTGTTTTTTTAAAGGGCTGGAGCTGGGGCAGGCAGGGCAGCCATGGGGGGGCTGGGACAGCAGGAGAGGTTGGGGGACTCATGGCAGAGCCCCCCACGCAGCATGGGGTAGTGGGGGGGCAGTGTTGATCACCTCCCCCCTGCTCAGCAGCACCTGGTGAGTCGGGGCTTTTTTTTTCGAAGTGCCAGGATCAGGGGAAGGTGGGGCAGCCACTGCCAGGGCTGGGAGAGAGGGTGGGGGGCGGGCCTGTGTGATTCGGAGATTCAGCAGCAGCTGAATCTCCAAATCGGATTCAGCCGAATCGATTTGGGACAGTGATTCAAATCACTGAATCGAATCACTGTCCCCTGAATCAGCCGAATCTAAAGGGAACACTAGCTGCTTCGCATAGGCTACAAAATACCATATTTTGTCTTTTCTTACTTAGGGACAAGCAGTTATCCAGTGTCCTCATTTTCTCCATTTACTCATGTTGCTTTTTTATGATGGAATAGGCTCCTGAAAGCATAGGCAAGAATATTTTAACTGCTAAAATATGTTGTAATGGTCTTTGAGACACTTGGCATCTCACTGTACAATGTGAATTGTTTCAGCTATAGTGGTCTGATGATACACACTAACTTTATACAAATATACATACATTATATGCGTATATATAAAGTATAGGCCAGTGGTTTCCAAACTTCAAATTGCAACCCCATTTGGGTTCACAACAATAAAAAATTGGGTTATGTACTCCCAGGCAGGGAGGCATGGTGGGGCATATGCCCCCCAATTTGTTCACAGATCAAGGATGAATGTGGGCTGCCCACTGAGGGTGTGGGGCTCCCTGCCCTGCTGCCATCCCCATGGGGCCTCCAGAGCCCAGCAGGGTGGGGAGACTCAGTGTCACTGTCAGGAACCCCATGCCTGCTGGTCTACCATAGCAAGGCACTCCCTAGCCACCCAACAGTGGTGGAGGACACAACTCAATGCCACTACTGCTGCTGCTGGCCACACCGTGATAGTGCAACCAGTATGGGTCTTCTGGCTGTGGCACTGAGACTTCCTGCCCTCCTGTGTCAGGTCCTGTCTGCTGGGTCCCAGAGACCCCAGAGGGGAAGACAGGAAGGTGAGGAGTGCCAAGCCCACAGAAGGCAGCCCACATCCCCTTCTTCCCCCCACAGGCTCCAGTCAAGCTGTGCCACCTGCAGGGCTCAGGTGCTGCTGGGGAGACAGGGACTTGTGGGCCCTGGCCCTGGTTCCATAACCCTGGCAGCTGGGGCTCCCTGTTGCCAGAGCAGGGGGGAACAGATTACACGTGAGGGGCACCAGTGGGGTTGGGGGGCTGTGTATGGGAAGTGAGGGGCACTGGTAGAGCCAGAGGGCTGTGGGGTTTGTAGGAGACAGGTTGTGGCTGGGTGTAGGTGTAGTTGTAGGGTTTGTGGGGGTGAGTTTTGTGCAGGTGGTGTGGGACTTGTGCAGGGGTTTGGGGTGGTGTGAGTTTATGGATGGATTGTGGAGGAGTTTGTGGTGTGGGGGGAACTGTCTGGGGGAGGGTAGGACTGCCCAGGAGGGGTGGGTCCTGCATTTGCCCCCCGTACGGTACAGAGTGCCCCTGCATGGCTCACAGCCCCCCTCCCAGCAGCAGCAGTGGCCGTCAGGTTAATCATGCATGCTTCTGGCAGAGACCCCTGGTGGGGCTGTGTAGCCTCCGACCTGATGTCTGTACATGGCTCAGGGCATGGGCCCGGCCTACTCGCATGCACCCTTAGACAAAACTGAGCTGGCTCTTGCTGTCACCTGGGGCCTGGCACCACACACACAAGCCGCATGCCCTCAAGTCAGACTGGGTCTTGCCCTCATGTGCCCCATGCGTTATTGGGTTGGGCTGGCTCCATGGAGGCAGGACCCAGCCTGGCCTGACAGCATGTGACCCTGCATGCGGTGCTAGGACCGTGGGTGACAGCAAGAGTGAACCCAGTTCTGCCTGAGGATACATGTGAGCAAGCTGGGCTTGTGCTCTGCGGCATGTGCAACCACCAGGGGTCTTTGCCAAGGGCAGGCATGAGCACCCTGATGGCCACTGCTGCTTTTGGTGCCATGGGGGGGCTGTGTGCCATCTGGGGGCTCAGGCGGGAGACCCCCTTGCACTGTTCCCCACACAGTCTCCCCACCTCCATATCCCTGCTTACCTGGGACAGAGCCTGGGTCAATCCCCTGCTGCAACCTTGCCCCACTCCTGTCTGCTCCCACTTGCACATCTGTAGCACGGCCCTAAGGTGCCTGATACTTGAAAAGTAGCAGTATGGCCTCCGGTGGTGGTTGCTAGGGGCAACCAGGAGGAGCTTAGGGCCCACACCTGGTGAGTCAGCTGACCGGAAGGGGCAGGGCTGACTACTGTAAGACCCAGACTGGAGGCTGTGAGTGCTGTCTCTCTGCTAGCAGCCAGGAAGGAGTACTGCCTGAATGTGGGAAAGAAATTGGCCCTGAATGTGGGAAAGAGAATAAGGCCTGAAAGTACCAGCTGCTAGTTACACAGGTGAGAGATGTAGTGTAGTTTGGAGAATGTTTAGTCAGGACATTTAGCTTTGTGTTATAGCCCAGAGGCTTGTGTTATTGGTTTTTGTTGTTGTTGTTACACCGGAGGACTGGGTGAGGCTATTAGGGGTTGGAGGAGGCCTCATAGGAGCTTCACGGTAGCATGAGGACCCCAGTGCCAGAGAAGGCACAACATTCAGGGGTGCACTGACCCCAGCCCTGAGAAAGGGAGCAGAGGATTGGGAGGGGGCCAGGTAAGGCCAAGGCCGCCTGAGCCCTACAGGAGGTTTAAGACCCGAGGAAGAGATTTGGGGGCCAGGCATGGCTACGGCCACCTGAGCCCCAAGGAGAGAAGCCCCAGAGCAGGCAGTTGTGAGAAGCCCCAGAAAGGGGATGGAGATTGTTGATGAGTGCCAGGGAGCACAGTTGCAAGGCAAGTTAGAAGTGCCGGTGGGGTGCAGGAGAGTGAAATTGACCAAACAACGTCCGGTACATCTGCGAGGCTTGGGGCATGGTACAGGGGTGGTTGGAGCTACGCATAGCCCATAAGGCTGGGGTGCACTGAGTCACCCAAGATAGAACAAAGACCGAGATACATCAGAGCACCGTGTCAGAGAGAACTAAGGGCAGCTTCCCTTATACATTGTTAACATCAAAGACGTGGCGGGCAAGATGTGAGGGTGCTTTTAATATCACATTGGCACAGTAGGGGGTGCTAGGGGAGTTCACGGCATTGCTAAGACCCCGCACTGCTACAACAACTATAGATTTAAATGGAATTAGGTTTTCAACCATTGCTCTTAAAATACTTGAACATAAATGGCAATAAATAACTAAGGATCTCCATTTAGACAAAACATTACTTGAGTTCAATTGAAGTAGATATTTAGACCTTTGTGGAAGGGGAAGAGCTAAGACAGAAAATGGTTAAAGTAGCTACAACAATTCTGTAAAACTTACTAAGGCTTAATATACTTCTAAGCACAGGATACTGAATCCACAAGATGCTCCTGAGAGCTGCTCTAATTAAAATGTCCCACCCCACCCTGGAACACATGTAAAAATGACATCTTCATCCAGAATAAGCAGCTGCATTACTTCCAGCCCTGCTTTTCTATGATCCTATGTCTTGTTCCTGTTTAATTGGTTTATGCACCTCACCAAAGGGAGTGGGAGATAAACTTCCCAGCAGTTGTTCTTTGCATTATTCTTTCCCAAGTATGAATGAATGAAAAGAAAGAGGTATTTAGCCATGTTAGTCTGTTATAGTCAGAAAGCAGGATAGATATACACCTTTATGGACTAACTGGGCATGCCTACACATGATCTTATGTCACAGTAGCAATGCTTTACAGCAACATAGCATCGGCAGGCAAAAACCATGATAATGCAGCTATGTCACCATAGCGATTCCCTCCCTCCAAAAGGAAGTACTTCCAAAAGGAAGTCCTAAATGATGGCACAGTAACAATAGCACCATAGGGGCATGTATAGACATTCCCACTAACTAAGATTCTATGTAGAGAGAGAAAGAGAGAAGAGAATGCACACAAGCTTTGTGAACCCAAATTCACTTCATCAGATGCTGTAAAAGGATGCAAGAAGCAGAGTACAAAGAGAGAAATTAGAATACAAAAGACAAGGGATGGGATAGAGGGGGATGGAGGCAGTTCTAGGAGAGAAAAACAAATGAGCAGTAAACCTGTAGTAACAAAGGGAGTCAAAAAAGCTAATCCAGGTAATGAGATAAGATTCCATAGTCCCTGTTTAAACCACACTTAATACAGTCCAGTTTGTGGATGATTTCTTGTGCTGCAAAAAGGGGTCCATAAAAAGGCGTTTGTCTGCTGTCCTCAGAGCGTATGCTGATAATCTCAAAGATGAATTAAGCTTCAGAGCATGTAACTAGAATAACAATCAAGTCTGTATATAATATTAATATAATAATAAAGGTGTCATCCAGGTTGTTCTTACTCATGGAGTCTGGAAAATTAAAACAGAGGCAGGAAGAGCCCATTACTGTTAGAGAGCAAGAGGAGTTGTCTCATACTGCAGCACCTACACTATTTAAAAATGCTTTCTGTAACAAACCTTTTGCATTAACATTGCTCTGGAAGTTCAAAAGCCAGGAAAAATCTGATGGTTTCCTATTCAAAAGGAGTAAGCTGTAACCCATGTTTGATTGTAGTTATTACTTTTTTTCCCATTTGGCACTCCTTAAACAAAAGAAAAATTTCCAGAAACCAGAGGGGAAGGATGTCTGCTTTAAAGCTTTCCTATCAGTTTAATTTCATATAGTTGTGTTATTGCCATTATTCTTTATTATTTACATTACTGAATACCAAGGACCCCTGCCATGGATTGGGACCTTACTTTGTTAGTCATTACACAAAAAGGGCCCGAAGTCAGCCCCAAAGAATTTATAAACTAGCTGATAAAATAATAGACTGCAAAAGATAGATGAAGGCATATAAAGAAAGAATAAGACAGTATTGGTCAGCATGATGGGGAGTGGTGACAGCACAGTAGGAGCCAACTGACTGAAGTTGATCAATATAGACATCACAAGGAGGATAATGAGTTAGTTTTGTGGATATTAGGGAGCTCCTCCCAAGCATAAAGATGCTTATTTTGAAGTGAGCTATCAGAGCCTTGTGTTGACATCTGAATAGTCATGAAGTAAAAAAAGCACTGAAGCCATAATGAAGTCTTGAAAGGCCTTGGGAAGACAAGTAAGGGAGAAGACGAAGTCAGTGAAGGGATAAAAAAGAGAGGCTAGGAAAGTAAAGTAACTTTCTGATTGGATATGGGCTGGCTAAAAATATATAGTAAAATATAGTTGTCAAAGCCAAAGAAAAATAATCAAGATGAAAAAGGAGGGGAATCTGGGTGTGGCAGCTGGAGCTACTCACAGGGCTCAGAGGCATTGGGAACAGACCCTGGTGCTCCTGAAGGCAGCCCTGGGGACCCTAGTGCCACAGGGAACTTACCCAGGAGAGAGCCGGAGCCAGGGCTGGAGCCACGTGAGCCGGCACTGTGCCAGCTTTTCAAGCATCTGGCAATCAGGCTGGATGGCGGCTGGCTGATGAAGTCAGCCACGACTGCCACCACAGGAGATTTAAAATCCCCAGCAGAAGCCAGGTATGGGGGAAGCGAGCAGGGTGAGATACCAAACTCGTCAGGGTGGATGTCGGCCAGCATGGGTTCCCCATGACACTGACCTGCCACAGTTGGGCGGGATCAGCATGGGAAGACAGAATGGGTTTCCCCCACTCAGAGCATCCAGTGGATGGCTCTGGGCTGTGTCCCAGCATTAGGAGCTCTGAGATGCTGCAGCCATTCTCAACCCTGCGGTGGACACGGGTGTTCCAGGCCTGGTGAAGGGATGGAGTAGGGTCAAGAAGCAGGGGTGAGTGCCAGGCTGAAACCATAAGCCTGCACTCTCCACTGAGACTGACAGGGGCGATGCCTGTTGAGAAGCCATAAGGGGCCAGAATCAATAATTGGGAAAGGAGGCACAACATCCCGCATGGTTGGCAAGTGGATTGGGGTGTAGGAGAGGTGGAGCCTCAGGACCAGCAGCACCACCCAGTGAGTATTACCATCCCCGGGACAGTGTGGGAACACCGCTGAACCCCTCCTTCAAGTACATTTCCATCAAGTCATGGCAGGCGAGTCAGGGTGTCTGACCCAAGGAGTGGGCGATACTCACACAACCATCTGGGGACATCACACTTGGCAAGAGTAAGTGGTTCATTCATAAATTTAGAGATGTAACTGTCATGGAAGAAGGGATGCAGTTGGAGAGGCAAGTGTAGTTAAAGGTAGGCTAGGTTTGGTTTTCTTAATAGAGTTCTTGTGAGGGGACAGACCTAAAGGGCAGTGAGAGTAAGGAAGGAGGCGGCAATGAGCATGAAATTCAGGAGATGAGATGGGATTGTGTTAGGAGACAAGTCAAGGAAATAAAGGAGGAAACCAGATGAGAAACTTCCACCTCTGTGACAGGAGAAGAAGAGGAAACAATTGAACAAGGGAAAGTGGGAAGGAAAAGCAAACTGAAGGGTTGGGGAAGATCATGCTGAATTTTGTTCATACCTTCTGAAAAGGAATTGGCAAGATCTTGTGCAGAGAGAGAAGCAGAGGCAGAAGGAAGGGATTAGGCCTGTGCAAATAGGGAAGTATTTGATTTGGATTTGGATTTGGCCCATTTGAAGGACAGTGATTTGATTCAGAGATTCGGATCACTGTCCTGAATCAATGCAGACTAATTGGCTTGAGAAGATTCAGCATTGATTCGGAGATTCGGTGATTCAGATTGGCCAGAGAGAGGCAGGCACAGCCGGGTGGCTGCAAGTTCTTCTGTTGCTCGTCTGGCTGTGCCTGCCTCTCCCTGGGTGGGGGGAGCCAAAGGAGAAGCCCCCATGGCTGCCCTGCCTGGCCTCAACCCTAACTCGGCCCCAGCCTAGTCCCGGCAGCTGCCCCATGGTGCAGGTGCATAGTGGCTTGGCAGGGCGCTCTGCACTGTCAGGGAGTTGGAGCCACTGGGGCTGAGTGGTGCTGGATTCCAGCTGACATATGGAGCCACCCCAGCTCCCAGATAGTGTGCGGCACGCTGCCGAGCCATGCTGCACCTGCGCCATGGGGCAGCTGCTGTGCAGGTGCCAGGCAGGGGGCAATCCTCTGTAGCCCCCCCACTGCCCCGCTCTGCATGGGGGGCTCTGCCACAAGCACCCACAGGCCCCAATCCCTGCACCTGCAGCCTCTGAGTGTGGGGCTGCTTCTTTTTTTTTTTTAAAGCTTCTCATTCACCAGCTGCAGCAGCAGCAATTGGGGCCTCTGGCTACTCATGGCAGAGTGCCCTCACGCAGTACAGGGCTGTGGGGGGTAGCAGGGATTGCCCCTTCCAGCTTGGCACCCACGCGGCAGCTGGGTTCCCTGGGGCTGAGCAGTGCTGGGCTCAAAATGACTGCTGGAGCCACCCCAGCTCCCAGACAGCGCATGGTGCCCTGCCAAGCTGCATGGCACCTGCACCATGGGGCAGCTGCTGTGCAGGTGCCAAGTCGGGAGACAATTCCCACTACCTCATGCTGTCTGGGGGGGACTCTGCCATGAGCCCTCAGAGGCCCTCATCGCCACTGCCAGAACCGGTGAGTGCAGGGCTTTTTTTTTTTTTTTTTTTTTTTAAGTGCCAGGAAGGAGGGCCGGGGATGGGGATGGGCAGGGCAACCATGGGGTCTTCTCCCCTGGCTCCTCTGGCTGTGCTTGCCTCTGCTGCAGCAGCCACGGGGGCTCTGACCTGCTGCCTCTTGCCCAGCCGGCGCAGGAGGGGTGGGCATGATGCAGATGCAGCTCACTACAGGCAGCAGTAGGGCATAGCCCCCACTCGCACCGCTGCTGCGCCAGCATTAGCACTGGGAGTAGGGGCTCTGCCTTGTTGCCACTTGCCAGCTGGCATGGGGGCACAGGATGCAGGCATGGCAATGCTGGGAGCAGGCCCTATGCCGTGCTGCCGCTTGACCTCTTCCGCCTGGAGCAAGCTGTGGCCACATCCCACCCCCCCTGCTCCCTGCCCAAGTAACACCCCCTCGCCCTGGCTGGGCAGCTTGTCTTAGCCCCAATCCCACCCTCTCTACCAACCCCAACAGACTTACCAGCTGGAGGCAGCTGTGTCAGCTGTCTCTTTAGTCTATGACCAAATCTCTGAATCAGGCTGAATCTTCTCTGAATCAAATCAGCTACTGAAGCTTCACACAGCCCTAGGAGGGATGACTTGAAGAATGAGTTAAAAGTGTTTTTGTATTTATTACTATCCTGAAGTTTATCACCTTGCATTTGTTTCTTCACACTTCTGTAATCAATCTTTCTCATTCTATTCTGCCTTATTGTGTTCTTTTATTGTTTTCTTTTCTCTTGTGTTTAGTTAAATCTCTTCTTGTTAAACCTATTTTTCCCTTCATTTTCATCTTAATCTCTTCCTCTTCTTCCTCCTCCTCTTCCTCTTCTCTGTGCTTACCAGCTTACCTCTCTTCTTTATTCTTCACCCTCTCTCTCTTCTTTCTTCCTACATTCTCTTTGCTACAATTTGCTCTTCCTCAAATATCTGGCCTCTATTTCCTTTTTTAATTTCTTCTAACTTTCATTGTATCAGTTTATGTGTGAATAGAGTAAGTGTGAATAGTCTAATGTAACCTGAGTTTTAGATGATGGCTGGAGTGTTTTGATTCCAAAAATGTTGAAAAAATGTAACCTTAGCTTTTGATTTTTCTTTTGGTTCAGTAATGATGGAATTGTTCAATAAGGTCCATGTCCTTGGAAGTGCTGAGCAAATGAAAATCCCATCGCTTTCCATTACACAAACATACAGTCAGGGCTTATCTGTCTGGGTATATGTAATCTGACTCATGTATTTACTTTCTCAATTAATGTTGCTATTTCTTATCTAACAAGAGACACCAGTAAGCATAATAGTCAAAATTTAGTGAAACTGGCCAACTGTGGCCTTGGGTCCACTACAATCCGCTGGCTGGAAAATTGGCTCCATGGTTGGACCCAGAGAGTGGTGGTTGATGGAAGTCAATTATCATGGTGCCCTGTGACCAGTGGGGGCCCCCAAGACTCTGTCCTTGGACCCATATTGTTCAACATCTTCATTAATGATGTGGACATTGGAGTCAGAAGTGGACTGGCCAATGACACCAAACTCTGGGGTAAAGCATGCATACCAGAAGACAGGAGGGGGATCCAGGCTGATTTTGACAGGCTCAGCAAGTGGGCGGACGAGAACCTGATGGTGTTTAACACCAGAAAATGCAAGGTTCTCCTCCTTGGGAGGAAAAACCTGCAGCACCCTTATAGACTCGGCCATGCTATGCTGGTTAGCACTATGGAAGAAAGAGACTTGGGGCTCATCATTGATCACAAGATGAACATGAGCCTGCAATGCGATGCTGCAGCTAGTAAAGCGAGCAAAACACTGGCTTGCATCCATAGATGCTTCTCGAGCAAATCCTGGGACGTCATTCTCCCCTTGTACTCGGCCTTGGTAAGGCCGCAGCTGGAGTACTGCATCCAGTTTTGGGCTCCACAATTCAAAAAGGATATGGAGAAGCTTGAGAGATTCCAGAGAAGAGCCATGCGCATAATCAGAGGTCAGGAAAACAGACCTTATGATGACAGGCTGAGAGCTATGGGGCTCTTTAGCCTGGAAAAGTGCAGGCTCAGGGGTGATCTGATGGCCACCTATAAGTTTATCAGTGGTGACCACCAGTATCTGGGGGAATGTTTGTTCACCAAAGCACCCCAAGGGATGACTAGGTCGAACGGTCACAAACTCCTGCAAGACCGTTTCAGGCTGGACATAAGGAAGAATTTCTTTACTGTCCAAGCCCCCAAGGTCTGGAATAGCCTGCCATTGGAGGTGGTTCAAGCGCCTACGTTGAACACCTTCAAGAGTAAATTGGATGCTTATCTTGCTGGGATCCTATGACCCCAGCTGACTTCCTGCCCTTTGGGCAGAGGGCTGGACTCGATGATCTTCCGAGGTCCCTTCCAGCCCTGATGTCTATGAAATCTATGGAAAATAATAAAAAGTAAAATGTGTTTGAAACTTGAAAAATACATACCCGTTATTACAGCAGGACCAGTCTTTTATATTTAGCGTAATTATTGAGTATCTGGTATCTCAGCAGAAATATCAACCAGTAGGGCTGTGCAAAATTTTGCTGGCTTTTTTCATTTGACATTGTTTTGATTCATTTTGAGCTTGAAACAGCAAAATCTAATTGAAACAAAGGGCTTCAAAACAGCCTTGAAACAAAATGAGGCTAGTTGAAACATTTTGAAAGTTTTGAAACATTTTGAGTTTTGAAGCAGGCAGGTGGTAGGAGACAGGGGAGAACCAGGGCTGCACTGCCAGCAGCTCCACAGCACCATGTGGCTCAGCTGGGGCACAGCTCTGGCTCTCCTAGCCTCCTGCAGCTGGGCTGCAGGAAGCTGATCACAGCTCAGGGGTAGGGAACTAAGCCCAGGCTCAGTTCCCCTCCCCAGTGCTGCGATTGGGCTGGGGAAGGCGTCTCAGCTCAATTGCTTAGTTCCCCAGTCGGATCATACCACTGGGAAGGGGAACTGAGCAATTGGGCTCAGTTCCCTTCCCCAGCTGCCTGGTCCCAGGCAGCAGCACCCAGCTTCCCTCCCTCATCTGGCAGGCAGATTGGGGACCTGCAGCTCTGGCAGGACTGGCACAGCCCCCACAGACCTCCCAGGGCCCCCATCTCCCTGCCAGATGGAAGAGGCTGTTTCAAGCTTCCCCATTACAGCATATGGGTGAAACATCGAAACAGTGTCAAAACAGCATCACTGTTTTGACGAAATGGAACAGCGGTTTCCAATCAAAATGAAATTTGAAATGAAATGCTGTTCCATCAAAACCTCAAAACTCAAGTCAAAACGGAATGGTGGTGTTTTGCACAGACCTATCAACCAGTACAATTCTAGTTGACTTGAAAAATTAAATGTATACTTTCAATTAATGGACTGACAGAGAAACACAATTCCTTTTGTGAGTTAGAACAAGGCTGTCTGAACTAACAAGACCTATATCTTTATTTTATAGCAATAGATCTGGAGGAGTTAGGATGATGAGGTTAGCCGCTGCTTATGAAAGCTTATGGCATTTGTTATTTAGTTAGTCTGTAATATACAAACTTACTCTGCCTTCTACAATACACTACCACAGCCAGATAAGCCCTAGGAAGGTGTACTTAGAAATTAGTGGGATATGTAGATACTTAGCATTTTTAAGGATTTCAACTATTTTACCAGTAAGGACTGACAGTTGCATATGAAGTCCAGGTTAATATTAGATAAGACTTAATATTAAACATGGGCAGAAATCAGTATTGACTATTATATACACTTCTTCATCAAAATTTCATTTAAATAATCATCTTGGTATATATACCTGTATCAGTAGTGTATCTTTCAAGTATTGTATATTGTTGTAAATGCTCAAGGAATAGCTACTTTTGTAGACAAATAGAGACTTTTGTTTTTGAGCATTAGATCTTGAAAATGTTATCTCAGGTTGGCTTTTATTTTATCTCTAGCACAGTAATTCTTCAGTCTGTCTTCTGTTCTGACAACTGAGTTGATGTGGAGTTCTGAGAGATTTTTTTTTCCCCAAAAAAGGCTCTTCATTTTGTGGTTGTTCTAATTTGGTGACATTTTTTCTCATTGCAGACTGTTTTGTATTTCTTTAAGGCAAGTGAGGCATTTTAGTGGTTGTTTGTAATTGGTTTTGTTCAGTGGATTTCCCGTCATGCACAAACGTAGTTTCCTTTACCACTGGTCCAGAACTCTTTTTCTCTTCTTTCCTGATCAGTTTTGTGCATCTGTGTTTACTTTGTGACCTGTGGCTAAGGCAAACTTGCCCAACCAAGAACTGGCAGAATTCAGGTGGATACTTGACAAAGCTAATTTACTGTCCTTTAAGATTTTTGCTTTGTTGTTCAACTGTTACATTCAAGATCAAAAAGCCAAAATGCATTTATATCTTTTCTTCTTTAGCTTTCCTGAATAGGCTGTAGTATTTTTCTGAAAGATTATGTAAGAATAATTAAAAACTTCCAGGAACACTTAGAAATCTAATATAGGTAGAGCTGAGGATCAATGTTCCACTAATAGTGATAGTTCTAGAGTATATTCAGTAAAATGTGGTCTGAGTTGCTGGAGTATGGTAATTGAGTAAATGGACATCATGCAGCAGCAGCCTAGTTAAGGGTTAATGAAAGACCTTGTGCTATCCCCCCCACAGCTGTAACCAACCTGCCAGTCAGAAGCAGGTGCCATAAAAGATTGCAGACCAGGTAGAATGAAGATGGTAGGTGAAGAGGTTTAAGAGGAGCTGGTTAAGAGCAGCTACAGAAAGACCAATATGAGGGAAAGATGGTCAAGAGGGGAAGGTGGGAGAAGCAGATCAGAATGGTACAGAGGGACAAGAAGAAATGAAACCTAGCTGCTTTATGCATGGTCCTTGGGTTGAAAACAAGAAGAAAGACGGTGGTTTTGCTTTCCCTCCTGAAGGGAAAGTGATGGTCCTGGAGGTAAAAGAGCCAAAGAGCAGGGAATTCCAGACTGGGGAGAGGCCCAGAGCTGTGTACCCTGCTTCCTGGAATTGGAGATGTGACTCTGATCCCTGCTACACCAAGAGGGGTGAGTATTGACATGATTCAGACCCAAAGGAGTCATGAGTGCTAGGAGGACTGCTAGTCAGACCTTGCTAGAAAGGGAGGTATTATGGTAGCTGATAGAGCCCTCAGGCAAGTACCAGTCCTGTATTCACAATAAAATATACAGAAGATGGATTACATACTTTTAGTAACACAATCTTACGCTGAGTGTTATTTCATCTGCAGTGAAATTTCTCTGCACCATCTTTTGTCTATAAGTGGTTTTAATTGAGTTTTGACTTAAGAATTTTGAATCCAAGCCCTGATTTGTCTCCTCCAAGAGTCAAACATCAACAGCAATGCATTGAATAATATAACTGTAATAATAACCAAAAACTGAACCAACAGTCTCTCTGAAGGAGATCATGAAGTTGGATGTCTGGTATCCCCATGAAGGAGTTGAAAAGAAACTTGCTCACTCTATGGTTTGTTTCCATGTGTGGATGCCTGGATGCAGTCCCTGCCTGCCGGTGTATTCACTTTACCCCATGGCTTGGTGTCATCAGCAAACTTGAACAGGGTGCTCCCCACACCCTCATCTAGGTCGCTAATGAAGATGTTGAACAGCACCGGCCCAGGGACAGAGCCCTGAGGATCCTGAGGGACTCCGCTGCCCACACCCTCCCAGGTCGACATCGACCCGTCCACCACCACCCTCTGAGTTCACCCCTGAAGCCAGTTTGCCACTCATGTGACTGTGCATTCATCAATGCCGCAGTCCCTCAGCTTGCCCACCAGAATTGGGTGGGACACTGTGTCGAAGGCCTTCTGGAACTTAGCATAAGTCATGTCAAGTTTCCATTTTGTTTGTCAAGTCTCAAGTATTGCTTGGGCATACCCTATTTTCACTCTGTTGTAACTGTATGACTCATACCTACCCCTCCTATGTAACTTGGTTCCTGAATGAATGGGGATGAATGAGGGTGCTTGAGAGACAATAGCAATAGTTCTAAAAATAGCTCCCTCTGAATGACATCAACTTGATGACCCAACCATCACCCTGCATTGATTCTCCCTGGCTCAAGATTTGGAAGACAAAGACTGCTGCAGAAATCAGTCAACCCACCACCACAGACACCTGAAACTGTCCTTACCTAGGAGTGCACATGCTCAGTACACCAGGGACTGACTCTTGCCTGGGCACACCCCTGCCACTAGGGTCATAGGTAGTCTGCCCCATAAAAAGGGGTAGTGAAGACAGACCCAGTGGGATGCCCTCTCCATCTGGACCAGCACCACACCACACCACCTATCTGCCCAGAGACCCTGCTGGTGGCCCCCCCTCTGGACAACACCTGCTGGAATAAGACCCCTTTCCAGCCTGGATAGGGAGCGGTCACCCCCACC
>NW_017728911.1:23080447-23095131 GCF_001723895.1 Crocodylus porosus | reverse complement strand
TGGACTCCAACCGTTCCACTGACTCTCTTCCTCCTGCTGCAATTGTGTGTGTGTGTGTGTGTGTGTGTGTGTGTGTGTGTGTGTGTGTATGAACCAATAACTTCATGGGGCTGTGTAGCATGTTGTCTGTTTAATAAACCTGTTATTTTGAAACCCCAAATTGGCTTTTTGTCTGTTTCCTCCTTGCTGCCACTTATCTGCTCCCTGATCTCCCAGCTGTCTGCCTCAGTTTCCAGCCCCAAGCTCCCAGCTGTCTGCCTCTCTCTCTTTCCTGGCTGTCTCCTCCTTGCCACTGGCCTTTTTCCCTTGCACCAGTGACCTCAAGTAACCCTGGGGCCACTTGACCTTAAATAACCCCAAGCCTCAGTTCCTCAGCCAGCTTCTCTCTAGTCTAGTGGTTCTAATCCTGGTTCCAGCAACTTTCACTCCTTACACTTTCTCTCTAACCTTAACCTTCCCCCAAGTATCCCAAGTACCCCAAGCACCCTGTTCAAGTTCACTGATGACACCAAGCTGTGCGGTAAAGTGAATACACCGGCAGGCAGGGACCACATCCAGGCAGACTTGGATATGTTAGAGAAGTGGGCGGATCTGAACAGGATGCAGTTCAACAAGGACAGGTACAGCATGCTGCATCTGGGGAGAGGGAACCAGTGTTGGGGATTACTGTCCCCTGTGGACCTAACAGACGCCGCCTGCCACTTGCCTAGGGTGTCATCAGCTATAATAGAGGTCTCACACGCGTACGTTTTGCCTGTCATGACTTGATATTAATGGAGTTGGTTCAGATGCCTTCACGTGTAGTCCAATTATGAGTCTCCCTGGCGTCTTGCGAGGTCCCGAGTTTCTGAGGGCTCCGCCACCCCTACACCCTTGCCCGTTCCACTGGGTGGTGGCCAGCCGGCTGGTCTGGCCACATATCCTTAGTTCCTCCTGGATAATCAACAAAAGAAAGGTCAATCAAAGCAAACACAACAACCAAGATGGCTCTCCTGGTCTGTGTAGCTGCTCCGGCTGTCTGCAGCCACCCTCCAACTCAAACTTGAACTTTGAGGGGTCAAGCACCCTTTTGTTGGCTCTCTGAGAGCTCCTTTGTAGGGCTTGATGAGATTCCTTTTTAACACCTTAAGTTCGCTATTGGACTGTGCCCCTATTACAGGGACTACGGTACCCCAAAGTCAGTAGTGCCCCTCTATTAGGGTTATTATGGTGCCCTTCTCCTGCTGGGCTCAGCCAGCTCCTGGCCAGTAAACAAACAGTTCTACTCCGCGCAGGGGCCAGTAAACTGGGTTCCAAAACCCTGCTGGGGTTTTGCTCTCTGCCAGAGGCTCCTACCAGCACTCAATGTCACTTTTAGCATTCCCTGCAGTGTGCACCGGCGTGCTCCACATCCTCCTCCTCCTCCTCCTCTTTCTGGTTCTGCGTTGTTGCCGCTTTCTGGTCCCGGACTCTTCTTTATACCGGCGGGGGAAATATTGGCCCCTCCCTCCCCAACACACCTGGGTAAGGGGAATTTCTGCCAGGCTCCTTGGGGCTGCGGACCTGGGGCCGCTGGCTCTCTGCTTAGCCCAGGAGCCTTGGAGCCTGCTGGCTCCTTCTCTCTCTCACAACCAGCATTATGGTTATAGGTTAGAGGCTGACAGCAGCACAGAGGCAGAGAGGGATCTTGGAGTCATGATTGACTCCAGGATGAATATGAGTCACCAATGTGATGAAGCAATAGGCAGAGCTAATCACACCCTGTCATACATCAACAGGGGCATCACTAACAGGTCCAGAGAGGTCTTGCTCCCCTTCTATGCGGCACTGGTCAGGTTGCAGCTGGAGTACTGTGTCCAGTTCTGGGCACCGCACTTCAAGAAGGATGTAGAGAACCTGGGGGGGGTCCAGAGGAGGCCACTTGTATGGTTGAGGGTCTCCGTGGCCAGCCCTATGAGGAGAGGCCGAGAGACCTGAACCTCTTCAGTCTCTGCAAGTGGAGACTGAGGGGAGATCTTGTGGCTGCCTACAACCTTATCAGGGCCACCAGCAGGGATTCGGGGAAAGTCTGTTCGCCAGGGCCCCCCTTGGAGTCACCAGGAACAGTGGCCACAAGCTGAGGGAGGATAGGTCTAGGTTAGATATTAGGAAGAACTGCTTCACTGTAAGGGTGGCCAGAGCCTGGGATAGGCTTCCCAGAGAGGTGGTGCTCTCACCTTCCCTGGAAATCTTCAAGAGGAGACTGGACAGGCACTTGGCTGGGGTCTTATGACCCTTTCCACCCCCAGTCATCCTTCCTGCCCATGGCAGGAGGTCGGACTAGATGATCTGTCTAGGTCCCTTCTGACTCACTGATTCTATGATTCTATGAACTTATATATGTGGGCCTAAATCATACAGTAAAACAGTAATACAGAACAATAAAAAACAATATAAACATAATTATACAATATAAAACAGTAGATATCCATAACAGGGCACTTATTTGAAAAGAAGGAGAAAAATGAATAAAACAAAAACAACTTCCTACCAAAATAAAATGCTAAAGCTTATCCTATGTCTTAGCTCACTTACACTTATCTGTAGGGAATAAAGAAGGAGAGAAAAAGTAGGAAATGGTTAGGGGAAGGGGAGGGAATGTATTTTTAAATTAAAAACAAAAACTGGGGGTTTTACTACACTCTGACCTGGCTCAGTCCACTGTGGAGGGGCTGGCTGGGGTATGAGGGTGCTCCAGTGCAGAGCTAGCCAATTGCCAGCCCCCGCACTGAAGCACCCCCATGTCCCAGCCAGCCAGGTCAGCATCTACGTATGCACTGCTGGACACAAAAAAACTCTGCAGCAAAGTAATACTTGTAAATACAAGTAATACCCTGTTTTGGAGTTAACTTGCTTCCTGCAGCCTAATAGGGCTGCACATATAGACGCGAGACATTTACTGTGGAACTAATTAGTTTACTCTGCAGTAAACATCTTGTGTAGATGCTCCCACCTTCCTGGTGCTAGAGAGATGTTGGCTGTTAGAACAGTTATGCATTAAGGTATCAGACTTGGCAATACCTTGAAGTTCTTGATGTGAGTCTGTATTTTGAGGCTGCATAGATTTTGGATTCTAGAGAATTCAAGAGTTGTGTGGGTGTAAATAAGAAAAACCAGGTTGATTAGTTGTACTACCCTTTTCCAGACTGGGTTTTCTTACCATATGCATTTATTCTCCTGTCCCTTGAATTTTGAGTAGTCTTACAAGTCGCACTGTATTAGATTGTATTGTTCCCATGATTTATGATTTTTTCCTTGTTATTTATGAGGTCCAGCAATGCAGTACTTTGGTTTCTAGTTTTCCTGCCTTCCTGTGGCACACAGAATTTTAGTTGTGCTAGTGCTCCTTACAGTACTGAAAAACCTTGTGGTGCACACTCCAGGTTAAGGAGATCACCAGATTTGGGGGTCAAGAAAGAATTTTCCCCCCAAGTCAGGTTGCCAAAAACTATTGGAGCTTTTTGCCTTTTTGTCAGCATGGGGTGAAGTCCACTTTCTATGGATCATTTGGGCCTGTTTTACCAAGCTAATTCCTGGATATAACTTTAGTGGTGTCCTCCTCTCTTGTACTGCATTCCTTTTTTCTCTAAAGATCTTAAGTTGTTGTGAAGTGCAGTGTTGGCACTAGATTTGGATCCAGCCCCTATACCTTTGTTCCGGGCAAGCACAACCCTCAAACCGACCACAACACCTGCCAGTTGATAATAGGTGAGTTTATTGATACATAATATCAATAAACTGATACTGATACAGAATAACAGAAAAGCAACAACACAAATTGATTTGTAAACAACAAAGCAACAATCAAGCGATTCTATATCTGCCAATCCCAGGGCTGTCATCAGAGTCAAAATACATCTGGTTAGGATGCAGGCTCCACTCTGAGGCTTTTTGTCTTAGGTGTCAGCGGTCTGGAGGCATGATGCCAAGGCCCACAGCCCCGCTCCAGTGGAGTGATGAGACGGGCTGCTGGTATGTCTTCGGTCCATGGTGGCCTCGGGGAGGGACAGCAAGGAGGCACAAGGAGGGACGGGACAAAGGGAGGGACCCTTTTTTAATCTCAAGTCTTTCCTTCTGTATTCTTCCCCCTTGATGACTTCTGATGACTTCATCCGTGGCTGTCTCTGGTTGGCTGTCTCTCTGTGGTCACAAGTCCACATAGCCTTCTGGGCTTTCTCATAATTTGGTTTGTTTCCCCAAAACTGGGACTCAGCCCCCCTGCTGATCTGGGGTTTTGTAGCTGGTGTCACTTATCTCATATTATGGGATATAGTATGGAATATACTTCCTCAGTTCCCAGGCTTTATGTCCTTGTTGTGTTAGACAACCTGTCTGCCTTGAAGGCTGTGATCTCGTGTTATGGCATGCTCCCCTCAATTCTCAGGCTGTGTCCATCCATTGGCCTTGTGCTAGGCAGCCTATCTGCTTTCAGGGCCATGAGAACCTGTATATGTGCCTCCCAAGCTCTTCAGAAATCCATTTAACCCCTGTTGCCAATTTTGAACCCTTATAATGTATATGTCTATACCTATAAGCCAATTCCCCCTAAAAAAACCAGACCTTTAAATGCTGTTTCTAAGCCAACATGCAGGAGGGGCTGGAGCGGAGGTTGTTGTGGATCTTTCTGGACAGCAAGTTTTCAAGGAAGGAGGGGGACATGTTTGAAGTGATTAATTCATGGTGAGAAGAAAATGTGAACAAGCATATTTTAAAAATAAATTTGTATTTATATCTTAGCAGTGAGTTTTAAACTGGGATTTTGTTGGGAAGATCTAATTGAAGGCAGAAAAAGCATGTTTGCTTCATCAACTGAAGAAATAAAGGAAGACAGAAAACATGCAGTAGTTGTGCCAAAAGAGCCAGAAACCATAACAAAGGTTTGTTTTAGACTAATGATGAAGTTGCTACACAAAGAAAAGTGATATACCATTAACTGGAATTTTTTGAGAGAAACCTGAGTGTATCCCTTCACAGGGGAACAATTTTATCTCGCCCCCTTTCTGCTTGTGGCTACAAAACACTGTGGTGTTAGTGGTATCTGTCATAGCCTGGATGCAATACCTCACACTGTGGGACATTGAGTACTACCCTGAGCTTAGGGCAGTAATATGTATCTTCACTGCCTCACAACACACAGACCTTATGCTTAAAGGTAGTTTGTTTGTTTCCTCCAGCCTAGCAAAACGGCATCTGCTATCATTGTCAATGATGGTAGAGGGGAAAAAGAAACCCTGCTGATGTTGGCAACCTTCATGGAATATATTGATGACATTCTGCCACTTGATGAGCAGAACTACCCTTTACTAGACAACTGTCTCAATAAAACTATGATGTTGTTCTTTCATATGTGGACTGCTACCACTGGGAATACTTTGGAAAAGCCCATCGTGGTCATAGAGTCCAAAAAGAAGGACTCTGTAATGGTAGTTGTCCTAACTTACCATAAATTGAAATTATTTTCTGTGTAAGGGTGTGATGGCTGTGTAAAAACAGGCAACTCAAAGTCAAGAGGTATGAACCATTTCCTCTGTTCCAGGAAAGGAGTTATGGTGGTCCAGGTATCCATTTTGAACTTGAACCTGAGCTTATACATGCAAGTGTTGAGCTTTCTAAAGCAAACAGGGGCATTATTCTCCTTTCTTCTTTGTGACCAGGAAGTGGCTCCTGTGATAACTTCCTTGTCCGTGTTATAGGAACATCTTCTATGCCCACAAATAGAGGAGGAAGGAAATCTCATGTTAAAGCAAAATCTCATGAGAAGGGCCTGTAGAAATGAGTGGGTATGGAGGTTTGAGGGTGGTGTTGTAGTGTACAGGATAATACAAACAGCTGGGATAATGACTAAAACTTGGAATGGGTGGTCTCTCTTGACTGTCTCTCAAACGGCTTTTCCTGTTGACTAGAAATGGATGCTTCCTCTTATAGTAACATTGGTGGTTTCATAGTGGCACTGGTGAGATATTTGTTAGATGATGTAAAGTGAAATGCAGAACAGAAGCTGGGTTTTGAAGAGTCTCTGACTGGGTATAGCTTTTATCTGTTTCTTCTCTGGAGCACGTGTATACCCCTGCAATGCTAAGGCAGATGTTTGAAGTTTTGGGTGGTAGAACTTGGTAATGTTTCTTAAACGTGGGGCCATGTGCTAAATAGGTACATATTCACAGAAAATTAGGGTTGGAAGGGACCTCAGGAGGTAATTTAGTCCAACTCCCTGCTCAAAGCAGGATCATCCCCAACTAAATCATTCCATCCAGGGCTTTGGTGAGCCAGCCGGGCTTTAAAAACCTCCAAGGATGGAGATTCCACCACCTCCCTAGGTAACGTGTTCTAGTGCTTCACCAGCTTCCTAATGGGAGAGATTTCCTAATATCCAACCTAAACTTCCCCTTGCTGCAACTTGAGCCCATTGATCCTTGTTCTGTCATCTGCCTCATAAGGAAGTGTCCTTGCAGCTACTTACCTACAAACCAGGAGACATGAGGTAATGATCTAGAAGTTCAGTGTTGCTGGGTGGCAGTGGTTGTTGTGTAAGGGAGCAAATGGCTAAAGGCATCTGGAACAACAATCATTGTCAGTTGAGGAGTTGAATGAGGAGACCTCAATTGCTGCCCCTATTGGACAAGAAACTAAACATGGTTGCCACTATTTGCTGCTAGATACCCAAGGCTGATCTCATGGTTCTTGAGATCAGTGTTAGCAGGACTACCAAAAATAGTGGGGCCTTGCTGAGGTCAATGAAACAAAGTGGCACTTCAGAAACAGGGCACAGGATGGAGTGGAAAGAGGCTGCTGAAGTGCACCGTACCTCAGAGGTAGCCCATCCTTTAGTGCCAGGACAAAAAATGATGCCAGAGCATTGGCTGTAACGGCTCAATCCTTTATGCTCCATAGGAATTGAAGAGGGCAATTCTATAGAACAGAGGTTACTGATTGGATATTTCTGAGTCTTATTATGAACCTCATGAAGCTACAAAGTATTACATCTAGACAGGTGAGGGAAGGTCAAAGATTACCTCTTAGATTAATTCTGAAAGTGGGAATCTTGCCTTGGAGAAGATTCACTAGATCTCATAAGGCTTGACCTGACTAGAGAGCTTCTCTGGAATGGAATAGGAGGATTGGCTTAAAAAGGAGCTTGCATTCACAGCTGAGCCTTGCACTTGTATCTGAGGTCAAACCCATAGATTCTCCCAGGAGGCACATCTGGAATCTGGCCTCATGGTCCTGAGAAGCTGTTTTACTTTTAGCTACATTGAAGCCTATTGGCCAGAATTTGCATCTCCTAGTAAAACCACCCTAGAAACCAGTAAACTTTAAGTTTTCATTTTGATTTCCAAAGATTTTGATCAATATCGTCATTGGTGATGCATAGGGGGTGTATGTGCACCCCTGAGATTGGCGGTGCACCCTGAGAGAAGCGCTGCCAGCAGCACCTGCGGGGGTGGCAGTCACCACTCGCCACCCCTTCCCTCGCCACCGACACTACTGGCATCATCTGTGGGCGGTCGCCGATCGCTGCTGCTGGCGGCATCTGCGGGTGGTTGCTGACCACAGGTCGGCAGCTGGCTTCCCTCCCCCCCATTGCTGCTGACACTGCTGTGGCTGCCTGTGGGAGCTTGCCACTGCCACACCCCTGCTGCTGCTGCAGGTAGTTGCCATGCCCCTCCAGCCTCTGGGGGGGCCAAAGATCCTTGCCCACTGGCAGTTGTGGATAGCTAGATATGCTAGTCAGATACCTATGAAAGAAGTGGCATGTCAACAGAGTGCCGGATGTTGCACTCAGCTCTATTATCCTCTGAGGGTAGATAGTGGAAGGCACTTTTTACAGTTCGTCTAATAAAAATGTGCTTTTTTAAAAACCAGTTCACTTATGACAGTCCTGACATGTTGTTTCATTTATGGGGACCCTGACTAAATGTCGGCATAGGACCAGATTAAAAGTTCTGAAGTTGCTCTAATTTTAACCAGAACAACTTCAGTGAAATCAGTAGAGATGTTCTGGATTTATATTAGTCTAAGAGATCAAAATCCAGCCCTAGCACTGCAATCAAATTACTAAGGAATGATACATTTTTCTCTGTAACTAATAGGTTCATTCTCTGTTAAATGACAACTTCACATAAAACCATAAGTAGAATGACAATAGTTTCCTACCATCTGTAAAAAGACTTCCATAAAGAGTAATAGTTTATACTTTAGAACACATTTTAATTTTTTTTTTTTTTTTTGCCACCCAAATGTAAGTCATTAATCCTAGTTGCCATTTTAATCCTACACATTTGTCAGCTCTAAGCACTCCTAAAAAGAACTGTTTTCTTGTTTGGTCAGAAAATGCTATTCTGCTGTCATTTATGTGGCAGTATTTATGTGGAACTTTTCCAATCTCTACTAGATCCTTTAATAAAGCAGTATGATGAGATTAATTCCAGCCATTTGATTAAAATAGACTTTTTTTCCTCCCTGTATTTAGACATATTTTTTCCTGAAATGACTTCCCCTTCTCAATATTCTCCAATCCTGCTGCATGAATCTGACTTTTCACCACTGCAAGCTATGGCATTATTTTTGCTTTATTGTATCGATTTTTTAAAAAACAAAAATTTTAAAAATTAAAACCTAAAAATATTCTTGTTATTGATAGAGGATTTTAGTGGAAGAAGGGAGTGAATGGAAAGTACTGAACATCTTACAAATATAGCAAGTAATATTTCAGTCTCCAGCATCAAACCATGTAATGTCTTGGAAAATAACTGTTTTCCTGCTCGGTACTATGCCAGGTTTGTAATTTGTGTTAATAGCTTTATATTTGGAATACCGAATTAAAGGACATTGTCAACTTAAATTTGGCACAAAATTAAATAAATTTCCCACAATTAAAAAAAAAAAAAAAAAAAAAAAAAAAAAAAAAAAATGTGCCTAGCTTATAACTTAAAATGTTCCTACTATGACACCCATAACTGCTCAGCTTCCAGATACATTTCTTCCTCCTCAGTTTTTAACAAGTGAAGAAGTCCTATTGTAAAATTTCCCACAAAAAAAAAAAAAAAAAAAAAAAAAATCAGTAAAAGCAGATGGTTTTAAGCAAATAAACATTTATGTGCAGTTTCTGAAGCACTCATATAAGCAGCCTAAAAGTAAAAGTGATTTTAAAACAATCAACGAACCTAACTTCACTGTCCAAACTGAAAAAATTCTTAAAATATGTGTTGGTGTATGGATGTGTGTGGGTATGCTCACACACACACAAATCATTTCAAGTAAACTGGATCTTTCTTATCCACTTTCAGTTATGGAACTACAAGTTGATCACCATGTCACTAACTTGTTCACACAAGGTGAAATATCCCCTTACTTCTAATTTATCCCTGCAGTGTTCACATGACATACTCAGCTTGAAACCTAGTTAAAGATAAAGGATGAAAGCAGTTTCTTGTACCATTCTTAGCCCCACTACCACTTTTTTGTGTTTGTATGTTTTCCTGTGTTTAATGTTTCTTTTCTCTGTTGTGTGGAGCTTTCCCACAACAAACAGCAGAAATTAATTAACAAGAACCCTGATTCTGGTTATGCAAACATTTATGTATGTTAGCCATCCTGTGGAAGTACTTTAATGGTAGTGTATACATTTATTCACTTCAGTGCAGGGCTTAATTGATTGTACAGTGGAACCCACAGTTATCGACAGTCTATCAAATGCAGGGAATGAACAACTGAACATATGAAGAAATATATATTTAGTTTTAGAAGTATTATGTGTAATTTGGAAGAAAAGAAGGTAAAAAAGACTAGCATAATTTTTTCATTTAAATCATCAATTTGAAGCCATGTATCCAGGTTATTCCTTCCTTTTTGCCATTGTGCTCCAATCATTTTTATTCCTCTCTCTCATGCATACACATACATATCCATCTAGTGGCCTTTGTAAGTTTAAATGCCTTGCCTCTATTAGAATTGACTTGAGCATGATTCTTATGTACCATAATAAACATTAATGGTGGTGGGTAGTTGCACTGAGCACTTTCACTACAAAATGTATGCGTATGTAATATTCATATTTGCATATAACATGCATATTTATTTAAAATGTATCATGTATAACATGTTGTACTGTTTGAGTTGGCTGGAATTAATTGTTAGCCAGTCATATTAACAGGAAAAAAGAGCTTGATCTTGCTCCCCTTAAAGAGGTATACAATCTTTTGTAATACTGAGAAGAAACATGGGTGCATTCCCATATTTCAGTATGACAATTTCCCTTAGTATCCTGTAGGAACAATGGCTGGTTTTATCAGTATGGAACATATTAACATTTTTTATGGTCCATATTTTTCCCCCTCTTATGGGATATTTAGTAACATGCATATGCAGACATTCCTATCTTAACTGCAAATAAATATGCTGATGATAATATAGCAAATTAGTTCTCTAACAATATACTTATTATTAACTTATCTAATATACATTTTCTCTCTGTTCCTTACAGTCCTGTTATTTTGGACCAGGTCCACGTTTTCGTCATGTTCTCTTCAGACTCGGTGGTCAAAGTCCTCTGATATCGTATTATCTTAAGATGCATGAAATCACTAATGTATCGAGTTCTTTGACATATAAGATGAAGCGCACTGAAATTTACAAACTACCATATCCTTTTGAGCTGTAATCTGAGCTTTGTTTATAAACTGTTCTTCTAAACATTTAACTAAAATAGTCTTATCCAGCCAAAGAAAATCTCACCCATCCATCTTGTTTTTCTTTTTCCATTACGATTAGGATAGTTGGACAGTTTTCTGTTCTCTAGACTGAGAGAGACCACAGTAATGTAGAACATCTCAGCAAGGGGTTAGACCAAAACAGAAAAGTTTTGCTATACAGACTAAAGATGTTACCCTATAACATATGATTTAGAATGATTAAGTGAAGCTGAGCCTTATCTTAGTAAAACTGCTTTTATCTCGTAAATGCAAAGTCTGAACCAGAAATAAAGATCCAAAAGTTAGTGAAATTTGTGTTTATAGTTGCCTTCAAGCTTCACAGATTTAGTTGGTTGGTTGGTTGGTTTGTTTTCTTGTTTTAAACTCCAATTAGTCCACCAGCTCTAATCCCCTTCACATTTTAAGGAAGTTCAGATTCAGATGTGAATCTTAGGAGAGTGCATCTATTGTGGGCTAACTACAGTTATACACTTAGCGTTTGTTCTCATAGAAAATAAGGTTATTTCTTGTTCTCTCTCACATGTTAATTGTTTCCAGTTAGGTTTGGGTTTTTCTTGTTTTGTTTTGTTTTTTGGGGGGTAGCGGGTGTTGTAGATTTAATATTTCTCAGTAAAGATTACAAGTTCCCTCAAGTTTTCTGCTAGTAGTTCTGATTACCTTTATGAAAAAAAGTTTGCATTACATACATTAGAGAGAGACTGTTCTACTATTATTTGACAGCTTATTTAAGTCTCAGTAAGCTACTTAAATGCATCTCTGTTTAGTTTGTGTAGATTAGATTTTTATTGTAAGGTTTAGCTTTATAACTTATGTTCACACTGATCATTCAAATTTAATTGAAACCACATAGCTGGAGGCATGAAGATGTTATGGATCTGATTCTTCTCAAATATAAGCTTTATACTAGTGTAACTCTGACACCAGTTTAAATTCAAGTGACTACTGTAACTTGTGAAATCTGCAAGAAACGTAGCAGACTGGAAGACTTGCTTATGTTCTTTTCCACCTAACAGCTTTTTTAATCTTACAGGTAAAAGGCAAGGATCTTTGTGGGTGATATCTTTCATTGGATCAACTGCATGCTGGGATAAAGTTAATCAAGCTTTTGAATGCTATGCATTCTTCATCAGGCTTCTCTTTTATGATAATCTTCAAGGTTCTCTCTTTTGTTATGCTTTAAAAAAATTAGTAAGGAAAATTTACTAATGACTAATTGGATTAAGTAGAAAATTTCAGGCTGCTAATGAAATCTAGTCAGAGTTTTCTTTAGCTTCTAAGCAGTTTCCCTACTTAGAGTGGGGAAACATCTGCTCTTCTGTGGATCTTTTATGCGATGGAAGTTTGTATGCACCCCTCTCCTTTTCTGTTCCCATGCTGGACAGCCAGAGTTTGTCTTCCTAACTAGTAAGAATGTAGGGGCAAATTAAGCACCATAAACTATTATTACATCAGGTTTTGTTGATATTTTTGTGTTAATTCACCATAAGAAGAATCTTGGTTTTTTGGGGTTTTTTTTTAAGATTCTGATTTTTCTTCCTCAAGTCTTAATTTGTGGCTTGCAGAAAAGGACTGGAGTAAAATCTAAAAGTTGGAAACATGAAAGAAAAAGAAGCAGGATGTTCATTTTTTTCCCATTGGCTGATGAACAACCCAAAAGCATGTTTTTAAATGGATGGTCTTTCGTTCCTTAATATAATAAGTATAAGGCAGTTAACGAAGGCATGTTTAAAAAAAGTCTAGAAAAACTCTGCAGCAGACAACTACCTAATTGTCAATGCAGCAGCCTGAACATATGCATCCTGGAACCACATTTTTAAAACAGCATTCATGTGCAAAATTTCAGCGACAGCCTGGAAGCATCTATAGAGTCTCTCTGGCTCTTTTCATTGATGGCATATTTCAAAGAAACAATTTAAAAGAAAAGAACTTCCTACTTCCAAGAGCAGATGATTTTGCAGCTATAAAAAAAAGTTCAAAATTTTGCCCTTCTTACTAAATTCTTCCTGGAAATAGATCTGCAAAGTACACGTGTCAATTTTGGAAATGCTAGAACCATAAAAGCTTGTCCAGTAGTCAACATTTTCAAAGATAAATAAAACCATCAGGCAATAAATGTGTACTAATTTTATTTAGGAAACAGAAGACCACATATACCAAAGGAAAAAAGCATCTCATTAGTGAAACTAAAGCAGACTGGAGAGATTTAGTTTGTTAAATTAAACCCTTAGGCTTGCTTAGAAAAGGTCTTCTTCCCTACTACTTTGTTAGTGGTGGAACAGAAATGAGTGTAAAAATGTCCCTTTATTGAGAGCACGGCACTGGCTCTGAACAGGATTTGCTTGTTTTAAGTTTGCAGCCAAACTAGTAAGGAAAAAAAGATCTGGAAAACTGAATTGTGTGAGGCTTCTTATTTAGTACTAACAACATGTAAACTACATAAAACTACTAATTATGTTTTACTGAGCCCATAAATCCTTTTATTGTTTTGTGATAACATCTTTCAATTTAGATATGACTGATTACTGAGGACAGATTGCAAAAAATGTCTACTTGCATGTTATGATTATATAAGCTTGTGTGGGGAATTTCAGTGACAGAACAACAAAAATTGTAGGGGATTTTTCACTAAGAGAGAAAATGAATTAGATGAGAAATTGTCTAAAATTAGTTCCTGGCACTAGGAATTAGGAAAAAACCACTTGAGAATCACTCCAGCTACCCCGCAACAGTAAAAGCATAGAACACAAGGGATGGTCCTTGGAGAAGGAGTTCGTTTATTTATTCATTCATTTCTACATGCATCAGCAAGACATTATCAAATATGAACAAAATCAATGAGTTTTCATTGCTGTACACAGTCCAATAAACACATCCTTGTGTCATAATCAGGGATCCTGGTTTTCCCTGATTAAAAAAAAAGATCAAATTCACTGTTAAAAAAAAAATTTTCAAATTCTCATTAAACCCCTAAAATCTGTGATTAAAATGAAAGATGACTATATACAGGTATCAGTTGAACACAATGTTTTCTTGTTATATTTACAATGTTAAAGCAATTTGGAAGCCTACCAGTGCCTCAATCACTATAATAAAATAAATTCTAAATACCTGTAAATTTCGGTATTTGATTTTTGGGTTTTTTATCATGGAAAATCAGAGCTCTCCCTTCCCCCTTCACTCACAGAATACAGGTCCTGACCCCTCACTCCCAAGCCACAGCCCAGCCCTGCTGGAGGGGGCCCCCAGCTCCCAGGGCTACAGGGCCAGGGACCTGGGTCCGCAGCCCCTGCTCCCTGCAGCAGCACCTAAGCCCTGACTGCTGCCCACTGGAGGTAGCCTGGCTGCTCCCGTTGCATGCTGCCTGCCTGCTGTGGGCTCGGGCAGAGGTGGGGCCAGCTCCTCACTGCTGTGTGCACCCCTGGATGGGGGGAGGGGTACCCATGCCCCCCAGATCTGTGCGTGGCACAGGGGCAGGCACAGGCTGTCTTCTGCAGACTCATGCTCCCCACCCTACTGCCCTCCCCCAGGGCCTCTGCAGCCCATGGGTGTGACCCAGTATGGCAGGGCAGAGCAGGGCCATATGGGGAGCTCCTTGCCACTGCGAGCTCCATGCTGCCCTGGCAAGGCATCCTCTGCCCATGCAGCAGCAGCAGCAGCAGCAGCAGCAAGGACAGTGGTACAGGGTTGTGCCTTTCACTGCTGCCACACAGGCATGGGGTGCTTTGCCAGGCCAATATGGAGCTTGTAGTGGCAAGGACCTTCTCCTCACAGCCCCGCTCTTCCCTGCTGTGCTAGGTCACACCTGTTCAGCTGCTGTCCGGGGAGCCTGAGCCCATAGCAGGCAGCCCGTGTCCACCTCGCACACAGATCTGGGGGCATGGGTCCCCGCCTTCCCCCCCCGGGAGCGTGCACAATGGCGGGGAGCCAGCCCCACCCCCACCCCCCGGATAAGCC